>NC_140988.1:295697203-296297203 GCF_052327205.1 Somniosus microcephalus
AGAATAAAGAAACAAAAGATGAGTTCAGAGGAGGCGTAAATTGTTAGATCCGTGTATTCTGATGTTGTGTGCCCTTCAATAACTAGACACGAGACTGCAGGGAACAATCAACTGGTGTTTACTGGATGAGAGTTACTCTAAAACTAAACGTACAGATCCCTACTCAGGGTTTATATACAGGTGTGGTCACTGCCGGTACTACAGTATACAGGAGCTGTAAAAAGTAGTTCTCCCCTTAAAGGTACATACACTACAATTCCTCCCCTTTTAGATTAACAGTACCATAACATTCATTTAACAATTAACACTTTTAACATGCACATTAACTGAAAATAGTCCATTTATAAATTCAGTCTTTGGGGCGGCTTCCTGATCCTTTCTGGATAGCACCTTTCCTGAGTGTCTTGCTCTTGGTGCGGAGGCCCCCTGTCATCAGTTGGTTCATCAGCTTCCGATGCTACTGTTTCTGGGGTAGATGCTACCTGTATGTCGGGTTCATCACCAGGTGCGCGAGACATGGGGTTGACTCGTTCCTGTGACTCTAGGATCTGGTCGACATGGCGTCTCACAATGTTCTCCCCAACATCCACTGTGTACATTAGTGGCCCCTGCCATGTGCATATCATTCCTGGTTGCCATTTCTCTGTTCGGTAGTCGCGGGCGAAGCCTGGTTGCCCTACATTGAAGCTCCTTGTCAGCTTCTCATTGATGTGCTGGAATTGCTTATTCTCAACATCTCTTCGTACATTTGGTCTGAGCAAATCCAGATGAGATCTCAACCTTCGGTTAAAAAACATCATGGCCGGGGTCTGGTTGGTGACTGCATGTGTCGCATTTCTGTAGGCTAACAGGAAATTGTCCACCTTTTGCTGCAGTGGAATGTCGTCATCGCACATGGCCCTTACTGCTTTCTTAAAGGTTTGTACGAACCTCTCAGCCAATCCATTTGTGGCTGGATGATACGGGACGGATGTGTAATGCCTTACTCCATTTCTTTTCATATTGGTTCACCCCTAGAAAAAGGGACCATCTTTGTAGCCGTTGCGCAGTCATCACCGGAACGCCCTTCTTTGGATTAAAGATGGAGACAAGTGGTTGGTGGTCAGTCAGCAAGGTGAACTTCTGCCCGTGCAGATAGTGGTTGAACTTTTTCACTCCCCACACTAGGCTGAGGGCCTCCCTGTCAATCTGGGCGTAGTTACACTCGGCTGAGGTTAGTGACCGAGACGCAAAGGCTACCGGCCTCTCCGAGCCGTCCGGGAACTTGTGCGACAGCACCACTCTAATGCCATAGGGTGATGCATCACACGCCAACTGAATTGGTAGAGCTGGGTTGAAATTAGCCAACACCTCTTTTGATGAGATCAATTCTTTGCACTTCTGGAAAGCTCGTTTACATTCGTCATTCCACTTCCATGGTACCCCCGTTTGCAGTAGGGTGTTCAGTGGATGTAGTACGGTAGACAAATTTGGCAAGAACTTATGGTAGTAGTTCACCAGCCCGAGGAACGACCTCAGTTGTGACACATTTCCTGGTACTGGAGCCTTGACTACTGCCTCAATCTTTTCAGGGGACTTATGTAACCCCTCTTCATCAATAACGTGGCCACAATACGAGATCTGCTTTTGGAAAAACTCGCATTTGTGGCGATTTACTCGGAGCCCATGTTCCTTCAATCTAGTGCGCACCTGCTCCAGGTTGGCAAGGTGATCACTGTCATTTTCGCCCGTGACCAGGATGTCGTCCAAATAACACTGGGTCCCTGGAATCCCTTGCAGGACTTGATCCATTGCCTTTTGCCAAATAGCCGGAGCTGATGCTACCCCGAACACCAGCCGGTTGTATTGGTAGAGACCTTTATGAGTGTTGATCGTGAGGTACTGTTTCGAGGCTTCTTCTACCTCCATTTGCAGGTACGCCTGTGCCAGATCAATCTTAGTGAAGCGTTTCCCTCCAGATAGTGAGGCGAAAATATCTTCAATCCGCGGAAGCGGATATTGTACCGTGTGAAGGATTGGGTTCACTGTCACCTTAAAGTCCCCACAGATGCGAAATTTCTTTGGTTCCCCAGGCGTATTACTCAATGACCTCTTCATTACAGGAACGATGGGTGTAGCCCACTCGCTCCAGTCCACTTTGGACAGTACTCCTGAACGTTCCAAACCTTCCAGCTCTGCTTCGACGGCTGGGCGGATCGCATAAGGCACCAGTCTGGCCTTAAAAAACTTTGGGCTTGCATTTTCCTCTATTTTGATCATCGCTGTTATGCCTTTTAGTGTTCCAAGTCCCACCTGGAACACTTCTTGTGCGTCAGTTAGCATTTTTGACAGTCGTCCAGGTGTGGCATCATCATCCTTTTTGGCATCTACAGTCAGTGCTTGTATGGAATGCCAATCTAGCTGTATCTTCCAGATCCATTCACGTCCTAGTAGTGGTGGTCCTCCACCTGGCAATGCATATAGGTCCATTTTTGGTGTTTCCTTGCCGTTATATATAATGTTCACCCTTTTTTTTCCTTTGGGGTAGACTTTTTGCCCCGTGTACATCTTTAAGACAATCTCTATCTCTCAAGGGTATATGTGAGAATAGCCGCTTGTAGTCCCTTCAGTTTATGACTGTTAGGGCTGATCCTGTGTCCAATTCCATTTTCACTTGGACTCCAGCTATCTTGAGCGTGACCCAGATAGTTTGGTGATCCTCCGTTTTGATCACCTTATGTAGTTTCAGACAACCCAGCTCCTTGCTTCCGGAATCTGTATCACTTTTCTGTTCATCTGAACTACTCTCCGTCATCTTATGTACCTTCTTGTACTTCTCCTATGGAGATTACTTGCTGCTGGTTTTCTTTCCCGACCTGCAGACTCTTGCTATGTGTCCTACTTTTCCACACTGTCTGCACACTTTGTCCTTGAACCAGCAATCATTATGGTCGTGTGTTGTTCTGCCACAGCGATAGCACTTCACTGTTCCGTATGACATTTCATTTGTGCCATATTCTTGCGGTCTCCGTTGTATCTCTGCAGTGCCCCGTGCGGCTGCTTCGTGTGATACTGCCATGCTGAAAGCCTTGTCCAGCGTAAGATCCTTTTCTGATTGAAGCCGTTTCTGGGTTCCTTCACTTTGAAGCCCACACACAAACTTCTCCCTTAAAGTATCCGCTAGTCCCGTTCCAAACTGGCAGTGTTTCGATAGCTTGCGCAGTTCCGTTAAATACTCAGCATTACTTTCATCTTTATGCTGGTTCCTTTTGTGAAACTTAAATCTTTCTGCTATCAGCAGTGGTGTGGGGTTTAAGTGGTCCTCTAGGATTGACACTATGTTTCCAAAATCCTTTTCCACTGGCTTTTCTGGGGTTACTAGGTTTCGCAGTAAGCCATACGTTTTTGCACCCATTGAATTCAACAATACCAGCGCTTTCCTCTCATCTGGCACTTCATTCGCCTTGCAGTACACTTCTATGCGTTCGACATATGTCGTCCAATCTTCGACTTCATTGTCGAATGCTGTGATACTGCCACTCTTCGGCATCCCTGGGTGTGGTTAGACTGGCTCAAAATGGCGTTTTCCCACGCTCACCCTTCTCCGCTGCAGCTCAAAATGGCGTTTTCCCACGCTCTCCCTTCTTCTCCGCTGTGGCTCAAAATGGCGTTTTGCCACGCTCTCCCTCCTTCTCTGCTGTGGCTCAAAATGGCATTTCCCGCGCTCTCCCTTCTTCTCCGCTGCTGCTGCTCGGCCCTTGAACACCGGCTGCGCTCTGCGCATTTCCCTTTCTTCCCCGCTGACGCTGCTCGTCCCTTGAACACCGGCTGCGCTCTGCGCGTTTTCCTTCGCGCCTCTCTCTCTTCTCCTGTCGACGCCGTTCGGTCCTGAACACCGGCTACGCCTTGTGTGCTCTACCCTCTCTCTTCTCCCGTCGACGCTGCTCGGTTCTGAACACCGGCTGCGCCCTGTGCGTTCTACCCTCTCTCTTCTCCCGTCGACGCCGCTCGGTCCTGAACACCGGCTGCGCCCTGTGCGCTCTACCCTCTCTCTTCTCCCGTCGACGCTGCTCAGCCTTTTCTGTGCCGTCGGTCTGCTCTAGCCGCCGCTGTCCGGGAAGGGTCTGCGCCGTACCTGTTGCCAGCCCGTTTCGCTGGACCACCGTGACTGGAGAACCAAGCCCCGCTCTCAACAGCCTCCCCTGCGATGCTCAAGTCTCCACTGGATGGTCGACGCCCGTGCTTCTAGACTCGGCCTTCTTTTTTTTTTCTCCAGGAGCGAATCCCTGGGAGGTGATGCAGAGTTGCAGGTAGGTTTGAATCTTCTCGTCGCCAATGTTAGATCCGTGTATTTTGATGTTGTGTGTCCTTCAATAACTAGACACGAGACTGCAGGGAACAATCAACAGGTGTTTACTGGATGAGAGTTACTCTAAAACTAAACGTACAGATCCATACTCAGGGTGTATATACAGGTGTGGTCACTGCCGGTACTACAGTATACAGGAGCTGTAAAAAGTAGTTCTCCCCTTAAAGGTACATACACTACATAAATGGTTAAAGCAGAACCATTACCAGCACTTGCTGTCTGAGAAAATGGGAGCGGTCATTTCGAAAGGCTGCTGAATCTTCTGTTGTAAAGCACAGTTGCAAGCTCAAAGCAGAAGGCAGGACCAATCTGACGCTTGGTCAAGTTGGAATCAACAAACAAGGAAAGATGTCATCATGACTTGGAATTTACATTCAACAAGGACACGAGGAAGTAAAACAGGCAAATTATAACCATGCACTTCTAATTGGAGCTGGTATTTTGTCGTGAAAATAACTTGAATTCAGTTAAAAGATCACTTTCTGGATATAAAAACATATTGGCCCAGAAATTCGTGTCGGGGGCTTCCTGCGGGTGCAAGCCCCCGACCTACACTTACCTAGCGCGCCAGCAGTTGAGGCCTGGGCCTGCGTGGATTTCCTGTCTGTGGCCCGTTCCAGCTCCCGGCGCGCTGTGCTTGCGTGATCCAGCGGCGTAGTTAGTGCGATGCGTCCGCTGGGATCACGTGAGCCATGGCCAACCAATCGGAGGAGGGAAAATCCCATTCATGAGGTTGACAGAAAGAACTGTCAAACTTATGAAAACTCTGGCCCCCAAAACAGCACTTAACCTTAAAATAATTTTTTATTAAAAATCACACTTTTTAAATAAACTATAAATAACATTAAATAGCTATTTTAAACAAAAATTTAAATTTTTGAAAAAAATAATTTTATAAAAAAAGGGGCTAAAAATACACTTACCTTACTTTAAAATATTAAAAAATAATAACCCTGTGGAAAAAATGTTCTAATTTTAATTCATTGACCACTTACCTTTTAAATTGAAGTCCTTACGCCTGTTTTTTAAACGTGTAAAATGTAGAGGCCTTCATGCACGGAAAAACCTGTAAAAAAAAGGAAGTTCAACGCGCACGCGCAGACTCCCGTGCGCACGTGTTCGACCTCTGAACCCCTTCGTTCAGAGGATCGGAACTGCCGGTTTCCCGCGCATGCGTAGTGCATGCAAGAAACCGGCACTTCCATCGGGTCCACGCGTGAGTACTCCGTGCTTACTCATGCGTTGGGACCCGAATTTCTGGGCCATTATAATGGTGTGAAATCTGAGCTTCTACTGCAGCAAGTTATATTGCTTCTGCTTCTGGGTTTTATTTGTAATTACTCAGCTTTAAGGTCATTAGTTATCTAGAGAGTGCTAAATATTTACTGCAGAAAATGAATTTTAATTATAAACTATGCCATTGCTTCTTACTTTCATACACAAAGCTGCATTATTCCCTTTTTCAAAAACAGACCATTGGTGCTTTATTCAATCTTACCACTTAAACTTGCCTGCTGTACATTTAGTTACATTTAAACTGATCAATGAATTCAACATGTCTCCACGTGCCCTATAGAAAGTACAAATGCTGAATTTGTTGCAAATAGATATTGACAAGTTGCATAACAAGGCATTTTAAAATATTCTCCCCGCATGCACACAAGCTGCAGGCAGGACTATATTTTTCAGATAGTACGAGTGGCTAATACTGATCCTGTCCTCACACAATATTCACACTGATGAACTTTCCGACAGAGGTCACTGGATAACACCCAGGATTGAGAATCCTCACTGATTTCTTTCCCTCTCCCTTGACCAACTGCACTGAGGTCAATTGTAGCACTCATACTGCTACCCTGAGATCAGCTAACTCAGTACAGTCTGGGAATCAAAGCTAGACCTTACTTGCCTATCGCATTCTGTACCATGTGGGTGAGAGATTTACCAAATGAGCCACCAGTGAAATTCAAGAAAGCTATTTTTAAAGTAATATTATACTTCGAATTACATTAATACATGGGTAAAAAAGACAAACTAATCTGTTATTGTCATTTTTTTTTCCAAATAGGCAAACTAACACTAATAACTATTAATTCAGACACAACACATCATTGCTCATGTGCTGGCTAGGTTGGCAGGAATATAACTTCATAATAGCTGGACTATTTTGTTTATGTTTCAAGAGTTGCTCTAATATGCCAAAACCACAATCACGTTATGCCAGAATTAAGGCCATTTTTTTCAAAATTGAATGTAATTGCTTTTATAATTGCATGACAAAGAATTATTATTAAAATACATTTTTCTGAAGTATGTTTGCATGAACAGCAAAAACAATCTTCCACAAGTTAACTGAGAAAAAATACTGGATTTTTAACATTGCTTTTCTGAAAAGAAAGCGATGGGATATGGTTACAAAACAGTCAGAGCCAAATGGACGTTAGTCAAGAGTGAAATCTGATTATTTTCAGCTGTCACTGTAGATAAGTTTACTCAAAATTAGATCAGTTATAAAAATCATATCAAAAGTGGTTGCGCCTTGCTGTTTGTTCTATCCCAGTGTGATTGGACTTCCTAGCTGGAACTTTGATCTGTGACCTAACTGTCTTCTTCATTTAAAGAAAGCAAATATAACCTCAGAAGTTTAAATAAAATTGGTCTTGTATCCTATCAATTATTGCAAACGATGACTGGGTCTGTTAGCTAAGTATGCCAGAACTGAGAGGGTACAAATATCTGGAAAGACTGAACATGCTGTGGCTCGTTTCTCTGGAAAAGAGAAGACTGAGAGGTGATCTGATGGAGGTCTTTAAATTTATGAAGGAGTTCAATAGGGTAGGTGTAGAGAAGATGGTTGGAATCTTTACCTTAGAGTCGGGGCGGGTGCGTATGGGCCGCATAGCAGGTCGCCATCCCGAAGTTTTCAATAGTGCGTTCTGCACTCTGCGTTTAACTGAATTACATCAATTGAATAAATCATGTGGGTTTCCCGGCCAATTAAATGGAACAGGTCTGATGATGTCACCGATGACTCGCTTTCAGCTCAGATATTTAAAGGAGCCTTGCACACATCCCAGTTGAAGGTTGTTGAAGAAGGCATACAGGTGGTTGGGAGAGGTAGCTATATTGCTATATTTTGAAGAGATTTGTGTGGGTGCAAGCAAAGATGGAGTCACAGCGACAGGAGACTGTGCCTAGGTTCTCAGATGCCTCCCTGGAAGTCCTGGTCCAGGGAGTCAGAGCACGCAAGGAGGTGTTAATCCCTGGCAGTGGCAGGAAAGAACAGCCAGAGAAACCAAGAGGGCATGGCTGGAGATCGCCCAAGAAGTGAGCAGTAGGGGTGTTGTCAGCTGCTCCTGAATTTAATGCTGGAAGAGATTTAATGATCTCATGAGGTCAGTTGGAGTGAATGGTGAGACGTTACATAACCTCAAGCAATGGGTGTGTGTGTGACAGGAATGGTTTGGTAATTTTAGGACTGCTTTGTGGTGTTGGTGGAGTGGGGGGGGGGGGGTTCGGAGTTGGTACAGCATCTGGGAGCCAGATGGGTGCACTGGTGCAACTTAAGTAAATCAGGCCATTATGAGGCCATCCAGGGCCTCCTCGGCAGCAACGTGCGCCGCTGCTGGTGCCATCTCCACCTCAGGTTGCTCCTCCTCCTCCTTGTATTCCACCTGTTCCTCCGCCCCTGAAGCTCCAATCCTCACTGCTGTGCTATGTTATGCAGCGTGCAGCATACAACGATGATTCTGGAGACCCTGGCTGGCGCGTACTGAAGGGCTCCTGCACATCTGCCAGGGATCTGAAGCGAATCTTCAGCTTGCCGATTGCTTGCTCTATGTCACATTTGGTGGACATGTGGCTTTCATTATACCACTCCACCACCTCATTGCTTGGCCTCCTCAAGGATGTCATCAGCCATGTCTGGAAGAAGCCTGAGGCGAAAAAGTTGAGGGCAGTGGTGACTTTATCAGGCATATTCACCAGGTCCTCTGGGCAGCAGGTCTTCTTCCAGCAAGCTACAAATGTCTGCCACGACCTGGCACGATAGCCTGAGCCTCCTGAAGTACTGCTGTTCATTCATGTCCAGGAAGCTCATCCTCTGCCTGTATACCCTGTGTTGGGTGTATCGCCTCCAGCGAGGTGCACCCCTGTGCTGATTCCCTCTCTCCTGTGGAGCATCAAGTTGGTGAGGAGAAGGCTGCTGGTGTTGTTGCTGCTGCTGGTATTGTTGCTGCTGCAGCTGGTGTGGCTGGTGTTGTTGGTTCTGGGACTCATCTTGGTCCGAATCTGAGGTCCAAGGTGAGATGACATAAGTGGCACCCATGCTGATCTGATAGATGCCAGGTAAAGTGGAGATCAGAGGCACAATCCTCCAGTGTAGTGAGACTGACTAGCAATGTGGTGAGAGTGGCTTCTGAAGTTACAGAAATCACCTGCAAACTCCTGACAGCTAAATCTCTGCTCAAAATGGTGTCAGAAAGAGTCTTTCCCTTAGGCAAGGAAGCAGGTGTAAGGTTTGTATATTTATGTGCTTTCTCCAGCTGTCACTTAATGAAGTAGCACAATGGCCACTGAGCTCCCGCCTCCCCTTCACAAGGAAGCATCCTGAGGTCCGTGAATCCCGTGCGCAGCCAGTTAAAGTTGAAACCTCATGTTAAAAAGGCTGTTAAGAGTCCTTCAATGAGCAGTTAACTACCTCAATGAGGTCACCCACCTCTCCTGAGCTGGTCCGTGGTGTACCTTGAAACGTGCCCCAATTAAATGCGGAATCGGTGGGATGACAGCGGGTTCCCGACGCGCTGTCAATTTCAGCACTTCTAACTGCCGACCCACTCCCAAACCCGCAAGCTCTGCAATGTGAAAATTCTGGCCGATGTGTGCAAAACTAGGGCCCATAAGTAGAAGATATTCACTAATAAATCCAATAAGGAATTCAAGGGAAACTTCTTTACTCAGAATGTAGTGAGAATGTGGAACTCGTCACATGGAGTGGTTGACGTGCATAATATAGAAACTTAGGAAAATAGGAGCAGGAGTAGGCCATTCGGCCCGTCGAGCCTGCTCCGCCATTCAATATGATCATGGCTGATCCTCTATCTCAATACCGTATTCCCGCTTTCTCCCCATACCCCTTGATGCCTTTTGTGTCTACAAATCTATCTAGCTCCTTCTTAAATATATTCAGTGACTTGGCCTCCACAGCCTTCTGTGGTAGAGAATTCCACAGGCTCACCACCCTCTGAGTGAAGACTTTTCTTCTCATCATAGTCCTAAATGTCCTACCCCGTATCCTGAGACTGTGACCCCTCGTTCTAGACCTCCCAGCCAGGGGAAACATCCTCCCTGCATCCAGCCTGTCTAGCCCTGTCAGAATTTTATACGTTTCAATGAGATCCCCTCTCATTCTTCTAAACTCTAGTGAACACGGGCCTAGTCAACCCAATCTCTCCTCATATGACAGTCCTGCCTTCCCAGGAATCGGTCTGGTAAACCTTCGCTGCATTCCCTCTATGGCAAGTATATCCTTTCTTAGGTAAGGAGACCAAAACTGCACACACTACACCAGGTGTGGTCTCATCAAGGCCCTGTATAACTGTAGTAAGACATCCTTGCTTCTGTACTCAAACCCTATTGCAATGAAGGCCAATGTACCATTTGCCTTATAGATACATTTAAGGGAAAACTAGATAAGTACATGAGAGAGAAAGGAATAGAAGGATATGGTGTTAGGGTGAGATGAAATGAGGTAGCAGGGGGCTCACGTGAAGCATAACCACCAGCATAGGCCTGTTAGGGTGAATAGCCTTTTTCTATGCTGTAAATTCTATGCAATTCTATGTAATCTATGCATAAAACAGTGCTGCCCCTACCTCCTCTCAAATAGTCCAGACAAACTAGTAGCTGGCATCATTAGAGGTACAGTGTTGCACAAAATAAAGGAACATAGGAACATAGGAACAGGAGTAGGGCATTCAACCCCTCGAGCCTGTTCCGCCATTCAATGAGATCATGGCTGATCTGTGACCTAACTCCATATACTCGCCTTTGGCCCATATCCCTTAATACCTTTGGTTAACAAAAAGCTATCAATCTCAGATTTAAAATTAACAATTGATCGAGCATCAATTGCCATTTGCGGAAAAGAGTTCCAAACTTCTACCACCCTTTGCGTGTAGAAGTGTTTCCTAATTTTACTCCTGAATGGTCTGAAAGGGAAGAAAATATTGTGAGCTCCTCCAGAGCAATTTACTCCTGTCTGCCAATTCTAAACAGGATCAGTGTGCAGTTGAAATGTATCTGTTCGCCAGAGCATTTTTCAGTGTTGTTTGTAAAAATATTACTAGGAGCAGGCCTCATCAGGGCAAGAGTCCAGCAAGCGATCACTTCATTTTGAACCCAAAGAAGCATGCATTTTTTTAAATTTCAAAATATATGGAATGCTGCTGGTTACATGTTCATTTTCTTCAAGTTGGGCAACAGTGTAATGGAACTAAGGGCTTTACCTATCAATGTACTTCCATTCTGATTGCATGTTTTAAACTGATCGAGGTTACCTGAGTGTAATCGAAAGTAATTCACCAGACCAGGAAGAATGTTCTCCCACATTTAGGGGGAGAAATTCGGTATTGCCCTGTTTGGGGCGCAATTATCGGCCGGGTGCAAAGTTTAGCACCTGGCGCAAATTATCGCCTCTGACTGCAAACTTGGCTTCTATCGCCCCTGGAAGTGATTGGAGTGCTAAATCAGGCGCTACACACCTCTCTTAAGGCGCTAACACCGAGGAGTGGTGGCGAAGCTCATGTGATGTCAGTCAGCAATGGAACACAGACTCACTGGCGCCGGCCAGTTCTTAAAGGGGAGGGTCGATCTTGCTCTCCAGCCACACCCTGCTCATTGCAGCCTTGAATCTCAGCCTGGAGCGACCTGTACATCAATTCTGCTGGAAAGAACAATGGCGAGGCCCAGGGAAAGAGCTCAGAGTACAGTTCCCATAGTCTCTTCCAAATCGATGCAAGGAAGGTCAAATCAAAATGAACCTGCAAACTGCTGCTCAGTAACCAAAACTCCTTCACACAGCATTGAATCTCTCCAGAAGATCCTCTCTCTCTCTCTCTCTCTCTCTCTCTCTCAGAATGCGTGGTGCAAAAATATCGCCGACAAAAAAAGTCAGGATGCCTTTAAATAGCGCTCCCCCAGTCCCTTCCCAACTGCAAAACGTTCCCCGCAACCTGTCGTTGCTAGCGGCAGGCGGTAAGGCATGGGGCCCCACTCAATGTCCGATCCGGGGCGTTGCACGCTTGACTGAGGTCACGATCTGCAGGCGCAGGAGATCGTGGTGGTAGTGTTTAGCACCGCTGCAAAATGTCTGGTCAATTTCGCAAGCGGTGCAAACATCGCCGCGCCCGGGCGCTAGTTGCTTTGCGCCCCATTAGCGAAATCTTAGGGTGCTAACGGGAGGCGCAAAGCAACCAAATTTTTCCCCCTTAATCTTCAGTTCTGTGCCGAAAATCTCTGTACCTAGATGTAAATCACATACTGCAAAATTCAAGGTATTTTTAAAAATTCATTCATGGGCATGATGTGGGCATCTCTGGAAAAGCCAGCCTATATGACCCATCCCTATTTGCCCTTGAGAAGATGGTGGTGAGCTGCCTTCTTGAACCACTGCAGTCCACTACTTCTTTGTAGCAGTATTTGGTACATATGAGTGGGGCTTGTTCAGCCATTTCAGAGGGCAGTTAAGAGTCAACCACATTGCTGTGGGTCTGGAGTTACAGAAAGGCCAGCATATTTCCTTTACTGAAAAAGATTAGTGAATCAGATGGGTTTTTTACAATCTGATATTCTCATGGTCATTTGTTACTGATAGTAGCATTTTATTCTAGATTTATTTTATTAATTGAACTTAAATTCCACAGCTGCTATGGCAGGATTTGAAACCACAATCTTGGGAGTATTAGACCAGGCTTTTGGATTACTAGTCCAGTAACATAACCATTATGCTACTGTTCCAGATGCATGTATCATGCTAGCAATTTTGAGCAGTTGAACACATATAACTTGGAGTTCCAGGTACTCACTTCATGGAAACTTGCATGAACGAGCAATTTTTTCATTAGATTTGATGGTAAATAGATAGTCTTCCTATAATTCTTGACATTAGGGAACACCAATTTTCTTTTATTTTTTTCAAGTATTTAACATAAAAAAGCACGCATCAACAACTTGCATTTATATAGCACCTTTAGCATATAACATGGGTATTACCATAAGCTAAAAGAGCAATTAATAAGCCAAATTGAAATGAATAAAAGAGCAAGCCAAAAATTCAAACACTATCTTCTCAAAGTTCAAAATTATGAGGGGTTTTGATAGAGTAGATAGGATGAAACTGTTTCCACTAGAAGGAGGGTTGATGACCAGAGGACACAGATTCACAGATTTAAGATAATTGGCAAAAGAACCACGGGGAGATGACGAGAATTTTTTCTACACAGCGAGTTTTTATGATCTGGAATGCACTACCTGAAAGGGTGGTGGAAGCAGATTTAATAGTAACTTTCAAAAGGACATTGGATATATAACTTGAAAAGGAAAAAATTGCAGGGTTATGGGGAAGAGCAGGGGAGTGGGAATAATTGGATAGCTGTACCGAAGAGCCGGCATAGGCATGATGGGTTGAATGGCCACTTGTGCTGTATGACTCTATGAAGTTAAAAAAAATCAAGATATAGAATCATAGAATGATAATGGAATCTCTCTGTACTGTACTATACTGGGGAAACTGATAGAAGACTTATTTAAAGGTTTAGCCAATGGTCTTGTACTTCAATCGACCTGTCTATCCCAGCATTGCTTCAATATTTTATTCCTCAGTTCTCACAAGAAAATTTGATACATTGGACCAAGGGATAATTAAGTACATATTTTTGTACCTATGTCTGCATAAAACAGTTTGATTATTACCTCCTCTGATTTATATTCTATTGTTTTTGGCGAGATCTGTTTTGCCTTGTTGATTGCTGTTCTGTGTTGGTTAGACATGATTAGCATTGACTTTACTAAAACTCTAGGGAGTAGAAGTTTTTTGAGCCGCGTCTCAACGCTACAGAGGCAGCACCCTTTCAAAACCAAGAGGCTCTCCAGCTTCACCTCAATAAATGGGGCGAGTGGCCAACGTTGGTCATACCTCCACAGACAGCTTACTCAATGGAGAAAAACAATTTCCGAACTCCAGAGTCAACTATTTTCCCATGTTCTCTGACTAGCCTCCCATCCTGCATCCTCCATAAAAAAAGTTCTCCAAAACTCTGCTCCCGGATTCTATCCTACACCAAATCCCACTCACCGATCTTCTGGCTGGCCTTTTGTGCAAATCCTTCCCTTTGCCCCACCATTAGTGGCCGTACCTTCAGACATCTAGGCCCCATGCTCTAGAAGTTCCTCCTGACTCCCCAAAGCCTTTCCGCCATCTACAAGGCACAAGTAAGGAGTGTGATGGAATACTCTCCACTTGCCTGGATGAGTGCAGCTCCGAAAACACTCAAGAAGCTCGACACAATCCAGGACAAAGCAGCCCACTTGATTGGCACCCCATCTGCCACCTTAAACATTCACTCCCTCCACCACCGGCGTACCGTGGCTGCAATGTGTACCATCTACAAGATGCACTGCAGCAACTCGCCAAGGCTTCTTCGGCAGCACCTCCCAAACCCGTGACCTCTTCCACCTAGAAGGACAAATAGAAAGCAGGTGCATGGGAACACCACCACCTCCAATTTCCCCTCCAAGTCACACACCATCCTGAATTGGAAGTATATCGCCGATCCTTCATCGTCGCTGGGTCAACATCCTGGAACTCCCTCCCTTACAGCACTGTGGGAGTACCCTCAGCACACGGACTGCAGCAGTTCAAGAAGATGGCTCACCCCCACCTTCTCAAGGGCAACTAGGGATGGGCAATAAATTCTGGCCTTGCCAGCGATGCCCACTTCCCATTAATGAATTTAAAAAATGACTCTGCCTCTCCATTTCCCTTTCCTCCTTTAAGAGCCTTTTTAAACTCACCTCTTTTTCACCCCTCCCAATATCTCCTTCTTTTTCTCAGCTCCCATTTTCTGTCTGTTTATGTCCTTGCGAAGTGCCTTGGGACCTTGCTCTATGTTAAAGGTGCTATCTCAATGCAATGTTTTTTCTTGATGTTTTTGTAAAAATCCAATTGATGCACTATTGTCATTTAGGGAAAAGAAGTTGCCACCCCTAGCCAGTCTGGCCTACACATGACTCTAGTCCCACACTATGTGGTTGACTCTTAACAAGCCAATAAGTTGTAAAAACAATTGCTACAAGACAGAATAATAGAAGCATTATTCCTTTTGTCTTTTAATCTCTCCTGTCTTCCATTCTATCACAGACCTTCCCTTTTGTTCTTTCCTCCCCTCCTCCCTTTCCCTGCCCCTGCACTTGCTTAAAATCTGTTACATCTCTAACTTGTTCCAGTTCTGATGAAAGGCCATTGACCTGAAACCTTAACTCTGTTTCTCTCTCCACAGATGCTGCCTGACCTGCTGAGTATTTCCAGCATTTTCTGTTTTTATTTATAATAGAAGCCTCACCACCTTCTCAGGGCAACTAGGGATAGACAACAATGTGGTTTTGTCAGGATCACCCACATCCTATGAACAAATTAAAAGAATACAGTAAATTAATTACTTTAAAATGTAATTCAATTAGAGTGTCAGTGATTTGTTGATTACAAAGTAATTCACTTTAAAAATTAATTTGCACATTTTAATAACAACTTAGCATTAGAAACAAAAACAGAAAATGTTGGAAACACTCAGCATGTCAGGCAGAGTCTGTGGAGAGAAACAGAGTTAATGTTTCAGGTCTATGACCTTTTTATTAACTTAGCATTAGATACTGGAACATGTAAATACAGAAAATATTATACATGTTAATATGTCAGTGCATTGGTTTAAAACTACAATTTTAAAATATTAAATTGAATCCCAAAATACATTTTCATTAATTATGTTTACATTTTAAACAAATTGTAAAATTTTTATTTTTATTGGCACCATTTCTCAGTTGTAAATACTGATTTACAACTAATTTAGAATTTATTTTAAACAAAGGACTTGTTAAGATTGTAGATGCAAAACAATCCTTGTTCAATGATGGATGAAGTCCTTCTTTTCTTTAGCAACAAGCTGCTGCTACAGTCTGCTTCAAAAAGTTTGGACTGGGCTCGGTTTGTGGGATCAGGTAATAAGCCATAAGTATTTGGACACAAAGAATATGTAAGAGAGTGAGGGTTTTCAGAGATGCAGTAATGTCAGAGAACCATACATTATAAATTACAGTTGGTGAGCAATTCAGAGGATACATTAAGGTTACAGAAAAGAGCTGCTAATTACATGATTTTACAACCTTCAGTTAGTGTACTAAAATGTGCGCTTTAATGTCTACACAGTGGGGCATCTGATGAGGCATACAAAGCCATAATCCTCATAATCAACTGTGAATTGCAATTAGGATGCATTTAAACAGCTGAAATAGCACTGTGGAGGCTAGAGCAGCTGATAACTTATCAAAAGTCCTGTTTAATGGTGCGCATTGAAAGAAAGTGAGGTTTACAGACTAGACCTTAGATACCCTCCTCAAAGGAGTGAAATAGAGTCGAAGCAATTGTATCAGTCTGATAACAACCCATAGCAGGAGAGTCTGGTGCAGCAGGCATGAGGGGAAATGGCAGGAAATGTAAATGCTATTTCCCACATCTGCCGGAGTTGGAAAGATGTAAGAAGTCACACAACACCAGGTTATAGTCCAACAGTTTTATTTGAAATCACAAGCTTTCGGAGCGCTGCTCCTTCGTCAGGTGAAGTGGAGAGATGCATGAAGACACAGCTTATATAGTCAGAGAATAATGCCAGATGATTACAGGTAATCTTTCTAACTGCCATTTATCACACCTCGGCAGAGAGATAATCACAGCAATCAAAGGTGTGAATGGTGTCCAAACAGGTTAGTTAGGAAAACATTACATCAAAGAAAAATGAGGTGGGGTCACAAGGGGTCAAATGTTGCAGATGCTGGGGTCTGTATGAAAAACAAAAAACAGACAAAAAAACATTTTTTTTGCTGGAAATCACAGCAGGTCCAACCGCATCTGTGTAGAGAGAACAAGCCAACGACGACTCGAGTCTGGATGACCCTACGTCAGGTGGGGTTACGTGTAGCGTGACATGAACCCAAGATCCCGGTTGAGGCCGTCCTCATGAGTGCGGAACTTGGCTATCAGTTTCTGCTCTACGATTTTGCATTGTCGTGTGTCTCGAAGGCCGCCTTGGAGAATGCTTACCCGAAGATCAGGGGCTGAATGTCCTTGACTGCTGAAGTGTTCCCCGACTGGGAGGGAACACTCCTGCCTGGCGATTGTTGCGCGGTGTCCGTTCATCCGTTGTCGCAGTGTCTGCATGGTCTCGCCGATGTACCATGCTCCGGGGCATCCTTTCCTGCAGCGTATGAGGTAGACAATGTTGGCCGAGTCACATGAGTATGTACCATGTACCTGGTGGGTGGTGTCCTCACGTGTGATGATGGTATCTGTGTTGATGATCTGGCATGTCTTGCAGAGGTTGCCGTGGCAGGGTTGTGTGGTGTCGTGGTTGCTGTTCTCCTGAAAGCTGGGTAATTTGCTGCGAACGATGGTCTGTTTGAGGTTAGGCGGCTGTTTGAAGGCGAGTAGTGGAGGCGTGGGGATGGCCTTAGCAAGGTGTTCATCGTCATCGATGACATGTTGAAGGCTGCGAAGAACATGGCGTAGTTTCTCCGCTCCGGGGAAGTACTGGACGACGAAGGGTACTCTGTTGGTTGTGTCCCGTGTTTGTCTTCTGAGGAGGTCTATGCGATTTTTTGCAGTGGCCCGTCGGAACTGTCGAATATTGGTTAAATAGCATAATACAGTAAATTTACCTGACTGACTTATTGTATTAAGAAACCCCCTATTTTCTTGCTCCAGTAGTATAGTCCGAGATACCCCCTTCATTCTTGCCACAATGGTACAGTCCTTAAGATCGTCACATAGCCAGCAGCCATTTTACAGTTTAAACTCCACGTGGCTGAAGGAGGCAGAAGTTGTGAGGGCTGGAGCAATACAGTTTTTGACCGTGTTCGTTTATACGTGTTTGCTTTGTAATTCTGTTCGTAAAGTGTTATAGTAAACAGTTTAAAAGACAAAGCTACGTTTGGGAACGTTTTATTTCGACACGCGTCTACTTGTTGTTAAAAGCCCCACAGCTCAGTGGCTGCCTGTTTGGAAACTAAGAAGCGCCACTACATTAGTCAAAAACTAGCTCCCTAAGAAGGAAAGGACGGAATTGTCGGCGAACGTATACATGAATGGTCACAGAGCCAGACGACAATATAAGAAAGTGAAGGTACAGTGACTGTTACTTGCTTTGTTCATTCTATTGAGAAGCTAAATAAGAGCTGCGGGTAAAATGGCCGAGGCCTTACGGAGCCAGGAGCTTCCCCCAGCCAGAAGGATTGCTGGCCAAAAGAGGGAAATAAAGCTCACCCCAAATGCAATGGAAGAGAAGTTACATAGAAGCATAGGTGCAAGGAAGGCTAAATTAGCTCAGATAACTGGAAAAATGAAGATAATTGATTGTCTCATGGAAGATAATGCTAATATTAAGAAAGCTGAAGACATAATGCATTACGATTTCTCCAAGCTGCATGAAGAATTTAATGTACTCAATGAAGATGTATTAGCACTTTTGTCTGAAGAAGAGGGAAAAGCCGATCAGCACAACTGGTTTGATCTTAAATCATCCAGCATTAAGGACTATGTCAAGGCCACAGAACAGTGGATGTTAAGGATTCGTCAAGATGCTGATACAGCAGAGAAAGATAAAGTTGACGATGAAGTCGGACCAGATGATAGCATTTCAGAGACTTCAGCCAGACTGAGCAAAAATCAAAAAGAAGGTAGCTCTGTTTCTGGACGCAGGTCAGCCGCTTCTACCACATGCTCGTCGCGACGCATGAGAGAGGAGGTTGAACGGACGGCGTTGATGGCGCGCGCAGCATTTTTAGCGGAGAAGCAAGCTCTTGAACGGGAAGAGGCCCAACTGCAGGCCCAAGAGGCCCAACTGCAGGCCCAACTGCAGGCCCAACAGGTCCAACAGGCCCAAGTGCAGGCAAAGAAAGAACAGCTGGAGATAAAAACAGCTATTGCGGTCTCAGATGCCAGGTTGAGTGTGTATGAAGATTACAAAGGCTCACGGGACGGCGTGAGCGAATACTGCCAGTCAATGTTGTCACATAGAGTTGGATCCAGGGCACCTTCAAGAGTTACAAGAGAGTCCGAAGGCCATCTCCTGGCATTACAGCGTGGAAGAGTGGCCTCTCCACTAACAGGAGCACGTGATGCTACCCCAGACGTCAGACGGTCTAGACTAGACCCTGCTGATGACCACCAGAGGCCTGAAGACACAGGGAGAAGCCTATACCGAGTGATGCAACGTCAGAACGAAATTACAGAGATGCTTGTAAAACAACAGAATCTGTTTCGACTCCCTCAAAGAGACATACCAGTGTTCCAAGGCGACCCACTCAAGTATAAGCCCTTCATCAGATCCTTCGAACAAGCCATTGACTCCAAAACAGAGAGCAGCAGTGATAAGTTGTACTACCTGGGACAATACACCAGTGGTAAACCACAAGACCTGGTCAGAAGCTGTGAACACATGAGACCGGACTGGGGATACATAGAAGCCAGGAAGTTGCTGCAGGAGCACTATGGTAAGGAGCTGAAGATAGCCACTGCATATATTGAAAAGGCTACCAAGTGGCCACAGATCAGATCGGAGGACGGAGAGGCATTGAACGCATATGTTCTTTTCCTCATAGGATGTCGCAACACCTTGGAGGATGTTGAATTCATGGAAGAGATGGACAATCCTACGACTATGCGAATCATCATCTCTAAGCTTCCTTACAGGATGAGAGAACAATGGAGAAGAACAGCCTTTGAGATAATGGAGAGACGGAAAAGTAGAGCCAGGTTTGCAGACTTAGTGAATTTCATAGACAAACAGGCTAAAATTGCTAGGGACCCATTGTTTGGAAACATCCAGGATGTCAGCCCGACTACTGATGGAAGAGTGAAAGCCAAGCCTGTTGAATCAAAGACTCTCAGGAAAGGTGGTTCCAGGGGAAGCAGCTTTGCAACTATTGTCACTCAGGCTGGGGAAGAAAGGTCTCAGAACGCATCTCCCAAAAAGAGCAGCACAGTGACGCCTGCTAATGCCTTTCAGAAGCCATGTTTATTCTGCCAGAAGAATCATACATTGGATTTCTGCAGTGACATCAAAGCACAGCCACATAAAGACAGAATCGAATTCCTGAAGTACAATGGCCTATGTTTTGGATGTCTCTCTCAGGGGCACCTGAGTAGAAACTGTAAGCAAAGAACGACATGCAGAGAGTGCACTCGGAAACATCCCAGTCTGCTGCATATCCATAAAGAAGAACAAGTCTCTAAGAAGAGTGAAGAAAACAATACCGACGAGAAGGTTGTTTCAAGTGCTCTGGTGTCGTTAGAACCAGAGACTTGTGGATTCACTGGGGCTGGTGACAGTGATTGTATTCTTGCCATCGTACCAGTAAAGATCAAGTCTAAGAGGAGTGAGAAGTTCGTGGCGACTTACGCCTTCATGGATCCAGGTAGTTCAGCAACGTTCTGCACAGAATCACTCATGCGACAGCTGAACGTTAGAGGCAGAAGAACAGAAATCCTATTACGCACCATGGGTCATGAGAAGTCAATGCAAAGTTATATCCTGTCAGACCTAGAAGTGTGTGGACTTGAAGAGAAGGACTTCATAGACCTGCCTAATGTTTTCACACAGAGGGAGATTCCTGTTAGAATAGGGAACTTAGCCCTGCAGAAGGATGTGGATAGATGGCCTTACCTAGAAAAGGTGCGTCTCCCATACATTGAAGCAGAAATTGGCCTATTAATTGGAACCAATGCCTACAAAACTATGGAGCCATGGCAGGTGATAAACAGCAAGGATGACGGACCCTACGCCGTCAGGACAGCCCTTGGATGGGTAGTCAATGGACCGTTAAGGAGAGATGATGGCAACAAGTCGAACAAGGAGGAACGACAAAATGTCACAGTTAATCGCATCTCTATCGCAAGCATTGAAGAGCTGTTGATACAGCAGTTCAACGCAGACTTTTCAGAACGCAGCTGCGAGGAAAAGACAGAGATGTCACAAGAAGACCATCAGTTCATGGGTTTGATGACAAGGTCTACACAGTTCATCGATGGCCACTATCACATTGGTTTGCCACTGAGAAGACAGACCGCGAAGATGCCGAACAATCGCTGCATAGCAGAGCAACGTGCCATCAGTCTAAAGAGAAAGCTGAACAAGAACCCCGACTTTCACGAAGACTACAAAGGCTTCATGAGAAACATCATAGCGAAAGGCTATGCTGTAAAAGTGCCCGAGGAACAGTTGAACAGAGACGATGGAAGGGTCTGGTACATTCCTCATCACGGTGTGTATCACCCAAAGAAGAAAAAGATCCGTGTAGTGTTTGACTGCGCCGCCTCATTCAGAGGAACTTCACTGAACGACCAGCTGCTTCAAGGTCCTGATCTTACTAATACCCTCATTGGCGTCTTGACTAGGTTTAGACAAGAGCTCGTTGCCATGATGGCAGACATAGAATCAATGTTCTACCAAGTCAGAATCCCTGATGAAGATGCTGATCTCCTGCGTTTCCTTTGGTGGCCAGATGGCGACGTTAGTCAAGCGATGGTGGAATGTAGAATGGCTGTGCACTTGTTCGGAGCCACATCATCTCCCAGCTGTGCAAGCTACGCTCTCAGAAAAATTGCAGAAGATGGCAAAGGCAAAGCACCATCAGAGGCTGTGGAGACAATCTTCAGAAACTTTTATGTCGATGACTGTCTGAAGTCCGTGTCAACAGAAGACGATGCCATCGCACTGTCAAGAGACCTTAGAACTCTGTGTTCGAATGGAGGATTCCATCTGACGAAGTGGATAAGCAACAGCAGAGCAGTTCTAGTGTCTATCCCAGAAAAGGAAAGAGCCACTGAAGTCAAAGATCTGGACCTGAGCCACGATGACCTTCCTATCGAGAGCGCTCTTGGTGTACAATGGTGCATTGAGTCAGACACGTTCAACTTCAGAATAATGGTGAACGAAAGACCATCCACAAGACGAGGTATTCTCTCCGTGGTCAGTTCCATCTACGACCCTCTTGGATTCCTGGCACCACTCATTCTGCCGGTGAAGCTGATGCTACGAGAGCTGTGTAGAGACAAGAGAGGATGGGATGAAGATATCCCAGAAGGTCAAGCTCAGAGATGGCTCAGATGGCTGACAGATTTGCAACAACTTTCTAGCTTCAACGTCAGTAGATGCATCAAGCCCGCGAGTTTTGGAGTTACAAAGACGGCTCAACTACATCATTTCTCGGACGCCAGTGAGGACGGCTATGGCACGGCTACTTACCTCTTGCTGACAAATCAACAGGGCCAGAAACATTGTGCCTTCCTCATGGGGAAATCCAGGGTGGCTCCGCTGAAGCAGGTCACCATCCCGAGACTGGAGTTGACGGCAGCGGTTGTTGCAGTTAAAGTTGACCAGGTGATGCGGAAAGAGTTACAGCTCCCACTAGAAGAATCTGTCTTCTGGACGGATAGCACGACAGTGCTGAAGTATATAGAGAATGAGAAGATACGCTTCAAGACCTTCGTAGCAAACAGAATCTCATCCATTAGAGAAGCTACACAACCATCTCAATGGAGGTATGTAAACACCTCATTGAACCCAGCAGATCAAGCCTCACGGGGATTGAAGGCTGAAAACTTCATGAGGAGTGAAACTTGGATACAAGGCCCAAGTTATCTGCTGGAAACAGAGAGATCATGGCCAGAAAGATCAGATATGCCAAGTCAGATTGCTGAAGACGACGTCGAAGTCAAGAGATCAGTCACAGTAAATCTCATAACTACGAAAGAGAACTTTGACACAGTGAACAAGCTTGTTAACCATTTCTCAGGATGGCACCAGTTGAGGAAAGCAGTTGCATGGTTTCTAAGGTTGAAAGAGTTGCTGCTACACCTGAGCGGTGAGAGAAAAAAGTACCGAGCCACTATCAGTCAGTCTGAAAGTAACCCTGATAAGCAGAGAATGCTTCTACAGCAGTATATGCATCAGCACGAGACCACATTGGGTAAGAATTCATTGACCGTGGAGGATTTGGCCAAGGCTGAGAGGGAGATAGTTTGCTTCAGTCAAAGGCAAAGATACCCAGAAGAAATCGAAGCTTTACAGCGAAATACTCCAATCAAGAAAGGTAGTCATATCTACAAGCTGGACCCTACACTGCAAGATGGAGTACTGAGGGTGGGAGGGAGACTAAACAAATCTGCTATGCCAGAGGAGGCCAAGCATCCTGCTATCCTTTCTAAGGACCTCCGGGTTGCTACTCTCATTCTTCAGCATATACACCAGAGTATTGGACACAGTGGGAGGAATCACGTGCTTGCGAAGCTAAGACAAAGATACTGGATTCCAGGAGCTAATTCTGTAATAAGAAAAATACTCTCTGAATGCATTGTTTGCAGACGGTTACACACTAGAGCTGGGGAGCAGAAAATGGCAGACCTGCCTGAAGACCGTTTGTTACCAGACAAGCCCCCATTTACAAACGTAGGGGTGGACTATTTC
This sequence comes from Somniosus microcephalus, assembly GCF_052327205.1. Classification (NCBI taxonomy): domain Eukaryota; kingdom Metazoa; phylum Chordata; class Chondrichthyes; order Squaliformes; family Somniosidae; genus Somniosus; species Somniosus microcephalus. The sequence continues at coordinate 295,720,343 of NC_140988.1, forward strand.
GGGCCTTTCGAGGTAAAGCGAGGACGGAGCCTTGTCAAGAGATATGGTGTGCTTTTCACTTGTTTGACCATCAGAGCAGTTCATATTGAGGTGGCACACACGCTTGACACTGATTCCTATATTAACGCCTTGCGGCGCTTTGTCTGTAGAAGAGGACAGGTGTCCATTATGCGTTCTGATAATGGCACTAATTTCGTCGGAGCGGAGAGAGAACTACGGGAAGCTATTGAAGGTTGGAATCAGCTTAAAATACAGGAAGCCATGATGCAAACAGGAATTAAGTGGATCTTCAATCCTCCGGCTGCATCCCACCATGGAGGTGTCTGGGAAAGACAGATACGCACCGTAAGAAAACTACTCAGTTCTGTACTGAAGCAGCAAGCGCTTGACGACGAGGGACTCCAAACCGTTCTGTGTGAGGTCGAAGCCATCATTAATGACCGACCGATAATTAAGACATCAGATGATCCCAATGACCTCGAAGCCCTGACCCCGAACCACCTGTTGTTGTTGAAAACACAGCCAGCCATGCCCCCGGGAGTCTTCAAAAAGGAAGATCTGTATGCCCGTCGGAAGTGGAGGCAAGTTCAGTATATGTCGGACCTTTTCTGGACCAGATGGACAAGAGAATACTTACCTCTGCTACAGGAGCGTCAAAAATGGTCCAAAATAAAGAGGAACTTCATTGTCGGAGACATTGTCTTAATCGTGGATGATTCAGCCCCTAGAAATTCTTGGTTGATGGGAAAAATAATTAAGACCATGCCAGACTCCAGAGGCGTCGTTCGTCGTGTTTGTTTGCAAACCAAGACCAGTACCCTGGAAAGACCGATCACAAAGCTCTGCCTGCTACAAGAAGCAGCGTGAAAAGTTCCTGAATGAAAAAAGTGGACACTTATATTGTAAATATGTTGAACTCATTAGTTTATGACTCTTAATGTTTGAGTAATTGATATGCTTCATGTGCCTAGTCAGTTAGGGGCCGGAATGTAAGAGCCATGAAAGTTTAAGAAAATACTTTAAAATATTGGTTAAATAGCATAATACAGTAAATTTACCTGACTGACTTATTGTATTAAGAAACCCCCTATTTTCTTGCTCCAGTAGTATAGTCCGAGATACCCCCTTCATTCTTGCCACAATGGTACAGTCCTTAAGATCGTCACATAGCCAGCAGCCATTTTACAGTTTAAACTCCACGTGGCTGAAGGAGGCAGAAGTTGTGAGGGCTGGAGCAATACAGTTTTTGACTGTGTTCATTTATACGTGTTTGCTTTGTATTTCTGTTCGTAAAGTGTTATAGTAAACAGTTTAAAAGACAAAGCTACATTTGGGAACGTTTTATTTCGACACGCGTCTACTCGTTGTTAAAAGCCCCACAGCTCAGTGGCTGCCTGTTTGGAAACTAAGAAGCGCCACTACACTGATCTTGTTGGAGCTGGTAGTTAGGTACTTAAGAGTGTTGCTGACGAAGCTGCAGTTAGAAAGATGGACTAAAAGCGAAGGGCCAGAAATTCGGGTCCCCACGGTTGAGTACACACTGGGTACTCACACGTAGGCCCAACAAAAGTGCTGGTTTCGTGCATGCACTACTCATGCGTGGGAAACCAGAACTTCCGTTCCCTTAAAGGAAGGGGTTCATAGGTCGAACGCGTGCACCGGAGAGGCAGCGCGTACGCCTGGAACTTCCATTTTTTTTGCATGTTTTTCTGGGAGGGTAAGTCTCCAGCAGCTACGCTTTTAAAAAGCAGTTGCAAGGCCTGCTTTTAACAAGGTAAGTGGTGAATTAAGTAAAATTAAAACATTTTTTCCACAGGTTTATTATTTTTAAATACTTTAAAGAAAGGTAAGTTTATTTTTAGCCCCATTAGAAACTGTAATTAATTTTTTCAAAAATTTAAATTATTGTTTAAAATAGTTATTTTATGTAATTTATAGTTATTTTAAAAATGTGATGTTTTTTTAAAAATGTATTTGAAGCTTTAGTTATGTTTTGGTGCTGAACTCTATTCATGGATTTGACAGGTCTTCCTGTCAAATCTATGAATAGAGATTCCCTGCTACGATTGGCTCTCCATGGCCCACGTGATCCCAGGGGACGCTTCGAACTAACTGCGCCCCTGGGATACGCAAGCACTGCGCGCCGGCAGTTGGAGCAGGTCCAGGATCAGAATCCCACGTGGGCCCACAGCACAACGGCCGGCGCGCTAGGTAAGTGCAGGTCGGGGGCTTGCACCCGCGGGAAGCCTCCGACCCGAATTTCTGGGCCATTACTTTCTACTTATTCACTAAGAATAGGCACCAATCTAAAGGTGAGCTGCTGCAATTTTTTGATCTACATTTAAGATTTTCATGCACTATGGAACTTCATTCAATGCTCCAATAGCATTGGACTTGGCAGGAAAGGGCCGTCAGGCGTTATGGAAGGTATACTCCCTCTCTGCTACACAGCAGGTCTTCCGCAGTCAGTTGCCTTAGGAGGCTAAGGTTTATTAGGAAGTCAGTAACGGATTTGTACTATTTTCTTCAGGCAAACCTCCAGATAACATTCACACAGCATAGTATGTCATCACAGTTCCTATGGGTCTCAACGTTTAGAGTTGAGTATTATGGAGTTAAATACGTAAATTACTGTAAATTGTATGGGGGAGAGATTGTGCTGTGTAGCGCCCATCTTTTAGGCACTACACTCCCTCCGAATGCTCAAAAATGGGGTCCAAGTTGCGCGCGTACACTTCCAACAGGAAGTGCACTGGATGCCATCTTGGTAAAGGGGTTTGCATGCATACACCTAACGACCGCTGGCAGCATGCAGAGCAGGCAGATTATGATGTCAATCAGCGTGCAATGCTGATTTGATGCCAATACTTCTATTTTCAAATGTCATGCTCCATCCTACGCCCTGTCTTAACCTCGCACAACTTAACAGCATTAAACAAAATGAAGGAGGCCCCACCAGTGTTATTTCAAGGGATCATGAACTACTTACAGGTTAGTTGCTAGATTATTTCTTCTGGCGGCTGGTGCAATTGTTCGCATTTTTGGAGCTTTCCTATACTTGGCTAAAGTTTGAATAGTCTACAGAGAGTGGTCTGGCTGGTGCTGAAGTGCTTTTTGTTGATTTAAAAGCTTGTGCTGAAACTAGTTGCTTCCAGACATGGGTGGCCTGGTAGGGCTTCCTCTGAGAATTGAGCATGACTGGGAGAATGAAGAGAAGCCATGTAGAGCAGGACAAGCTGCTAGAAGAGGAAGGAGGAGGAGGAGGAGGGGGAGAAGGGTTCTCAGCAGGAAGCCATATCCTCCAAGGGTCTTTAGGGAACAATACTCTTGTCTCAACTTCAGTGAGGGTCAATGCATGAGACATCTTCATTTCATAAAATAGGTCATGAGTGAAATCTGCCAACTTGCTACAGCCACAACTGCAACCTCAAAGTAGGGCAAAGTAGAGCCTGTGATTGTCAAGGTGACCATGGCTTTTAACTTTTATGCAGCTGGCTCCTTCCAGGCTGCTGCTAGAAATATAAGCAACATTTCTCAATTTGCAGTATACTGCTGCATAAGGGAGGCCACTGAGGCTGTCTATACACAGAGAGACAGCTTCATCTCATTCCCTCTTGCCAGAGACAAGCAGGCGGAGCAAACACAAGGGTTTGCATGGATAGCAGGCTTCCCCATGGTGCAGGGTGCCATTGACTGCATGCTTGCCTTACATGCTCCACATGTCAATTTGGCCATTTTCATGAACTGAAAGGGATTTCACTCCCTCAATGTACAGCTGATGTACGACCACAAGCAGATCATCATGCAGGTGAGTGGGTATCACGATTTGTGGTAGTATGCTGCATGCTGCACAATCTGGCCATTATGAGGGAACAACCCTTGCCACCACCTATCAGGTGGAAAGCTGTGGAGCAGAAGCATGAGAAAGAGGAGGAGGAGGAAGTAGAGGAATTGGAGGAGGAGGAACTGCAACAGGAAGTGGAGGAACATAATAACCAAGGGAGTGGACAACTTTCTGCCTGGACTCTACGTGATCAAATAATTCATGAGCAATACAAGTAACCTCAACCACATCTCCCCATTCACCAACAGTCCCGCGTTCCTTACCTTTCCTCTATCACTGACCATCATATAGTCCTCTTTCCGACAACCTAAATATAAAAACCATCAGAAAATCAAGAGCAAATATGCACATTCTAATCTAATTTTATAAATTCAATCATGACATAATGCACACAAAAACAAACAAACCACCCTTGTGCATTACCTTAGTGACTGTCTTCCGTGTGCCTTCGCCTATCCTAGTGCTCCTACGAGGTGCTTCCCCAGTGGCTGCAGCATGGGTGGTGGAAGGCTGCTGACCTTCGATTGAAGAGACTGCAAATGGCCTTGGAGGGCGACCTCGACCAGCTCTGGGCCTAGAAGGCCTGGCTTCAGACTGTACTATCTTGGCCTGGGCTGTAGCAGTCTGGGCATTCTGGCTGACAGGCAACAGGAAGGGCACTGGCAGAGTGACAGGGTGGGAGCAGGAATGCTGTAATCCTGAGAGAGGACAGCAAGTTTTTGCTCCATGGAGCCACTGCCACTCTCCTGGGCCAACGTCTCAGCAATTAGTTTTTTTTTCATTCATGGGATGTGAGCATTGCTGGCAAGGCCAGCATTTATTGCCCATCCTTAATTGCCCTTGAGAAAATGGTGGTGAGCTGCCTTCTTGAACCGCCGCAGTCCGTGTGGTGAAGGTGCTCCCATAGTACTTTTAGGGAGGGAGTTCCAGGATTTTGACCGAGCGACAATGAAGGAACAGCGATATATTTCCAAGCCAGGATGTTGTGTGACTTGGAGGGGAACTTGGAGGTGATGGTGTTCCCTTGTGTCTGCTGCCCTTGTCCTTCTAGGTGGTAGAGGTTGCGGGTTTGGGAGGTGCTGTCAAAGAAGCCTTGGTGAGTTGCTTCAGTGTATCTTGTAGATGGTATACACTGCAGCGATGGTGCGCCGGTGGTGGAGGGAGTGAATGTTTAAGGAGGTGGATGAGGTGCCAATCAAGCAGGCTGTTTTGTCCTGGATGGTGTCGAGCTTCATGAGTATTGTTGGAGCTGCACTCTTCCAGGCAAGTGGAGATTGTTCCATCACACTCCTGACTTGTGCCTTGTAGATGTTGGAAAGGCTTTGGGGAGTCAGGAGGTGAGTCACTTGCCATGGAATACCCAGCCTCTGAGCTGGTATTATAGCTACCATATTTAAGTGGCTAGTCCAGTTAAGTTTCTGATCAATGGTGACCCCCAGGATGTTGATGGTGGCGATTTGGCAATGGTAATGCCACTGAATGTCAATGGGCAGAAGTTAGAATGTCTCTTGTTGGAGAAAATCATTGTCTGGCACTTGTGTGTGTAAGATTCGAAATTTTCAGTAATTTAATCACGCAAGAAAATAAGGTTAATAAGACAGTTTTTATTGACCAAAAGAAGCTTGTACAGAAAAAACCTTTGATAAAAAGGGCATACAAAATGGCCGCCGGACCTCGTGATCAGTTTCTGGGACCAGTTGATTTCTGTTACTGCAAGCCAGACAGGCTTCTGGATTGAGGACAGTAAGCCCGCGAAAGCCAGTATCGGGAAAACGAAACTCAGGGAACTGAGCATACATATTAATTGGATTCTAAGTACAGGACAGTTTCAGGTAACAGGATGGGGCCCATCAAGAAATGGGTGGACAATTGAATGAACACTTAAACCCATTTACTGTACAAAAGAAAACCGTTTAACAGCCGTCAAGGGCAATCTCCAGACCGATCAATATACGAACCGAGTTACGGTGACAAAGTAAAAGACATTATCGGCCAGGAAGGCCAGTTAAGCTATCACCGGCTCCCGTTACAAGACAAAGCGCCCCTGCAGAGATTTCTGCCCGCCAAAATTATTACAAAGACAGGACTATGATTTGGCGGGAGATAAGACTGTCCCAAAAGGGTATAACTATGGATTTGAAAAGTCCATCGGAAGAAACGACAAGGGGATGACGAACGGCGATTACGACTACGATTACGCTTCGCTTCACCTCGACCGCTACGACTCGTAACTTCGGTGCGGAACGGAAAACGACGGGAAGACGACGAGGGTGGCCCGGGTACTTTTGTCGGGAGATCATCGACGACCCAGGCCGAAGGAGAAGACACCCTCGGGAAAACGACGATTCAGGCCGGAGAAAAGGACACTCCGGGCCTAGCCCTCCAGGGCCTCAACATACCATTCGACCAGGAATCGGTGACTGAGTCTTCCATGGGCATCCAGTTCTTAAAGTTACGTCGGTAACGGATTCAGCCATGATGAGCGCTCATCGAGACTGTATCTGCTGTTCCATCGCCTGAGAGAAAAACAAACTGCGCCAGAAGTTTCCAAATCCACGTGACGACGGAAAGCTGTGCCAAAAGGCTGCGAACCCCCCTTTTTGCGAATCTGAAAGTGGTGAGCATGATCCCGAGTTCCTCAAGTCGAAACTTAGTCTAGGTCTAGGGAAGGGGGTTAAGGGAAATCGTAATGTGTTTCCCCTTTTACGATGTGCCGTGTGTTCCCCATTTCTATAGAGTTAAGTTTATAGATATGTGCATGATTGTAGTTATTTTAATCTGTGCTTATGACATGTATTTTACAATGCTGCAAACTGTTTTATAATAAAAGCCTCCATTTCGTGCTATTCAACCTGGTCTATTGAGTCTTTCTCTGCACTACAGTTCCCTGCACCTAAGTCCAAGGTCTAGAACCGTAGGGGAGAGTGGGTCGAACCACTCAAGGGTAATTATTGCACGAAGCCTGGTAGGAGACCAGAACGAGCAAGAGAAACCCCCTACATGTGGCACGAGCCAGAATGTCCTCTACATCTTGCTGCATGCAGGCATAGACTGCTTCATTATCTGAGGAGTTGTGAATGGAACTGAACACTGTGCAATCATCAGCGAACATCTCCACTTCTGACCTTATGATGGAGGGAAGGTCATTGATGAAGCAGCTGAAGATGGTTGGGCCTAGGACAATGCTCTGAGGAAATCCTGCAGCGATGTCCTGGGGCTGAGATGATTGACCTCCAACCACCACAACCATCTTCCTTTGTGCTAGGCATGTCTCCAGGCAGTGGAGCATTTTCCCCCCTGATTCCCATTGACTTCAGTTTTACTAGAGCTCCTTGATGTCACACTCGGCTAAACGTTGCCTTGATGTTAAGGGCAGTCACCTCACCTCTGGAATTCAGCTCTTTTGTCCATGTTTGGACCAAGGCTGTAATGAGGTCAGGAGCTGAGTGGTCCTGGTGGAACCCAAATTGAGCATCGGTGAGCAGGTTATTGGTAAGTGTCGCTTGATAGCACTGTCGACAACATCTCCCACTCCAGAGACTTAAACACAAAAATCTAGGCTGACACTCCAGTGCAGTACAGTGCAGTACTGAGGGAGTGCTGCACTGGCGGAGGTGCTGTCTTTTGGATGAGACATTAAACCAAGGCCCCGTCTGCTCTCTGAAGTGGACATAAAAGGTCCTATGGCACTATATCAAAGAACAGCAGGGGAATTATCCCCGGTGTCCTAGCCAATATTTATCCCTCAATCTATATCACTAAAACAGATTATTTGTTCATTATCACATTGCTGTTTGTGGGAGCTTGCTGTGCGCAAATTGGCTGCCGTGTTTCTTACATTACAACAGTGACTACACTCCAAAAAGTACTTCATTGGCTTTCTTTTTTCCATCACTTTGCTGATGATTGAGATTAGACTGATGGACTGGTAATTGGCTGGATTGGATTTGTCCTGCTTTTTGTGGACAGGTCATACCTGAGCAGTTTTCCTTATTGTCGGATAGATACCAGTGTTGTAGCTGTACTGGAGCAGCTTGGCTAGGGGCACAGCTAATTCTGGAGCACAAGTCTTCAGCACAACAGCCGGGATGTTGTTGGGGCCCATAACCTTTGCTGTATACAGAGCACTCAACCCTTTCTTGATATCACATGGAGTGAATCAAATTGGCTGAAGACTGGCTTCTGTGATGGGGAACTCAGGAGGCCGAGATGGAACATCCACTCAGCACTTCTGGCTGAAGATGGTTGCAAATGCTTCAGTCTTGTCTTTTGCACTCATGTGCAGGGCTCTGCTATCATTGAGGATGGAGACGTTCATGGAGCCTCCTCCTCCCTGCTTTCTGGCAGGCTTTCCAGTGCACTAAGCGTTTGGTTATGTACACCCAGCAGCCTTCTTCTGTAGCCTGGCCCATCGAAGTCCTCATCTGATTCCTCTTCAGCAGAATTAGTGTGCAACCTTGCCCTCCGGCGAGCTGGTACCAGTGCTATCCTGTACCCCCACCCTGGCTCCTTCACCTTGTGTCCACTGTCTCACCACGTGCGGATTCCTCCTCTATCTTGGCCTCTAAAATATGCGCAGTGTCAGTATCTGAGCTGATTGCTGCGACTGTAAGATCAAGTGACGATGTCTGTTCATCTTCACTTTCTTCTTCCTCCTCTGACTGGAAATTCTTGGGTATACGAAATGAAAAGGGACAAAGGTTGGGTTGTGGTGTGGGGAGAGGAGAATGTAAGGAATGTGTGCTCACACCATCTGCAACTTGTGAGTCAGAAGAGATTGTGGGATGAGGAAGAAGTGGGATGAGAGAAGGAGGATTAGGTATTCAGATAGCCTCACCATCGATCCCTCCAGTGCCATCAGTTGCCACGGCTTCAGTGATGCCCCTTCCCATGTTGGCCAGTACACTCTCCTCCATAGAGTTAAAACATGCAGGCACGCTAGTCCTCCTCCAGTTTCTTCCAGCTGCCTGCTGTTATGCATCACTTTCTTCTGCAAGAAAGAGCGAAGAGTGGCAGTGAGTGTCCTGTAATATGTTTGGGTGATGTGACTGTCATGGTTGAATAGCTGCCAGTGTGTGCGAGCTGTGAGTTGTGACAGTGCTAAGTGGTTTTTAAATTCATTTATGGGATTTGGGCATCGCTGGCAAGGCCAGCATTTATTGCCCATCCCTAATTGCCCTTGAGAAGGTGGTGGTGAGCGTCCTTCTTGAACCGCCGCAGTCCGTGAGGTGAAGGTACTCCCACAGTGCTGTTAGGGAGGGAGTTGCAGGATTTTGACCCAGCGACGATGAAGGATCAGTGATATATTTCTAAGTCAGGATGGTGTGTGACTTGGAGGGGAACTTGGACGTGGTGGTGTTCTCATGCGCCTGCTGCCCTTGTCCTTCTAGGTGAAATAGGTCGCGGGTTTAAGGAGGTGCTGCTGAAGAAGCCTTGGTGAGTTGCTGTAGTGCACTTGTAGATTGTACACACTGCAGCCACGGTACGCCGGTGGTAGAGGGAGTGAATGTTTAAAGTGGTGAGCGGGGTGCCAATCAAGCGGGCTACTTTGTCCTGGATGGTGTCGAGCTTCTTGAGTGTTGTTGGAGCTGCACTCATCCAGGCAAGTGGAGAGTATTCCATCACACTCCTTACTTGTGCCTTGTAGATCGTGGAAAGGCTTTGGGGAGTCACTGCTTGCAACAGTGCTAAGTGTGCGAGGGTGAGGTAAAGCATATGAATTTTAGTGCTGAGTACTGATTAATAGAGATGGTTGGTAGGTGGGTGATGGGGGTGTCGTGAATTGAGCAGTCGATGAGGCTAGTGGTGCAGTTGGTTGAAAATGCCACTTGAAGATGAACTCACTCACCTTGACAACTCGTGTGAGATCGTTAAACTTCTTCCTACACTGCATCCATGTTCTTGGAGCAACACTCCTGGCATTGACCTCCACCTTTACTTGTTCCCACTGCCTCCTGAGCATCTGTCTGGAGGGTCTCCTGCCCCCCTTCGGATACAGGACGCCTCTCCTTCTCTCCTTCTTTCCACTAAGACCTCCAGTGCATTGTCTGAAAACTTTGGTGCTCGCTCTCTCACATGTTCAGCATCACTCAAAGTATCACAGCACAGATTGACTTTTGAAGAAATTCCTACCACTTCTTGCAGGCACAATGCACCTCCCCTTTAAGAGGTGCAGGCTGCCTTTAAGTAGCATTAGCCCCTCACGACATCGGGTCCCCTGCTGATGCGTGCAGCCAATGAACAGCACAGGGAGTGCTGGCTGCATGCAGCAATTATTTAAAAGAGCAGGCAGCAACACAGTTTACAGGCATGGGTTAATCATGCCACGCCCATTTTCAGAGGTTAGCCAACTTCTCCCCCTATCTTTTTATGTAAATATGTAGATAGGCTTCAGCACGTTTTGAAAAAAATGAAACCATTGCCACTGCTGCGTCTGTTAAATATATCTTTGTCTTGGTATGAGGGCCTGAGTGTAACCCTTACATGTATGCCTGGAATCGACGGAAGGACTGATTTTCCTCTGAGTTACATCATGGGAATACCTATATATTGGCACAAAGTAGAGGAAAGAGAGGTGGAGACTCATTATGCTGAGACTCCACCCGATTTTATACCTCCTCAGCGACCTTTTTGATGCCCAAGGTCTGCCTAATGCAATATTCAAGCTGGCTAGTATGTGGTGAGCAGCCCACCTGTCAGAAGCAGGCGTAAAGCCCACAAATAGGTGGAGTGTGCACCCAACTAGTAAGGCCCACAAATGAATGGCCTAACTAGTAGTCCTTAAAGAGACCGCTGGAGGCCAATGTAAAAACAGCTCAGGAAGTTTTAAGCTTTTATTTTTGTGGGCCCAGGAGAAACAGGACGACTGCCAGTCCATTTGATATGCGCACCCACCCCCCCAAGCTAGCCCTCCCCCCCCCAACTTCAGACACAACCTACCAGCTGGCTCAGTGTAGGTGATTGTTAAGTCCGTGAATGATTGAGACACGGACTAGCAGGAGAGAAACAAACAAGTCGTTACTGGTGAAAGGCATAAACGAATCTAAACAACAGAGGCTCTCTAGCGCCTTTTATACAGGGGTGGTCACTGCCGGTACTGCAGTCTGAGACCAGTTATTCTCTTAAAGGTACATACACAACAATTCCTCCCCTTTTAGATAAACAGTACATAACATTCATTTAACAACTAATGATAACGAATTACAATCACAATTACTGTTGCTAGATACATTGGTTAAGTTTAAGCAATTATAAGTTCAGTCTTTGAGGAGGCTTCCTAATTCAGTCTGGATAACGCCTCTTTGGAGTATCAGGTTCTTCTGGCAATGTTGAGTCGGAATCAATGTCGTTGTTTGGTTCATCTGCTTCCAATATTACCGGTTCTGCGGTAGCTGCAATTGGAACGTCGATTTCATTACCAGGTGTATCAGATCGTGGTGTGGAGTTGACGTTTTCCAGTGACTCTAGAATCTGGTCAGCATGGCGTCTTACAATGCTCTCCCCAACGTCCACGGTATACATGAGAGGTCCTTGTCGTGTACAAATCGTTCCTGGCTGCCATTTCTCAGTGCGGTAGTCCCGGGCCAAAACTGGTTGACCTATCTTAAAACTCCTGGTCGGCCTTTCATTCATATTCTGAAACTGCCTGTTCTCCACATCTCTTCGGACGTTTGGCTTAACCAAATCCAAGCGGCATCGTAGTCTTCGATTGAAGAACATCATGGCTGGAGTTTGGTTGGTAACCGCATGTGTCGCATTCCGGTAGGCAAACAAGAAGTTGTCCACCTTGTGTTGTAGGGGTATATCTTCATTACACATTGCCTTGATAGCCTTCTTGAATGTTTGGACAAACCTCTCGGCCAATCCATTAGTGGCTGGATGATATGGGGCAGATGTGTAATGCTTAACACCATTGTTCTTTAAGAACCTCCGGAACTCTTCAGACACAAACTGTGGTCCATTGTCAGAGCAAATCTGTTCAGGCAGCCCATTCCTGGCGAATATGGTTCGTAAAACTGCGATAGTTTTTTTCGTGGTGGTTGAGGACATTTTTATTACCTCTGGCCACTTTGAATGTGCATCCACCGCAATTAAAAACATCGAGTCCATGAAGGGACCAGCAAAATCAATGTGCACCCTTTGCCATGGAGATGAGGGCCACTCCCATGGATGCAGAGGAGCTTGTGGTGGGGCGTTTTGGACCTTCTGGCATCCTGCACAGCTCTTGGTCATCTCTTCGATTTCTCTATCGATTCCCGGCCACCACACAAACGCTCTGGCTAAGTTCATCATTTTTACCCCACCCAGATGACCCTCATGAAGCTCATTGAGCACTCTATCCGTCAACTTAGGTGGAATTACTACTCTGGATCCACACATCAAGGTTCCTCTGCACACTGACAGCTGTTCTCTTCTTGACGAAAATGCTGGCAGCAGTGGTTCGCCATGTGCTGGCCATCCCTTCACCGTTAAATCATAGACCCGTGATAGTGTCGGGTCATTCCGTGTTTCCTTTTCTATGTTTGCATTCGTCACAGGGAGACATTCGACTACGGTCGAGTGGAATAACTCCATTGGATCCACTGCAAGGTCTTCTTCTTCCACCGCCGGCAACGGTAGACGTGACAATCCATCAGCATTTCCATGCTGTTTAGTTCCCCTGTACTCGATGTCATATTGGTGTGCCCCTAGGAAAAGGGACCATCTCTGCAGCCGTTGTGCTGTCATTATCGGTACGCCCTTCTGAGGGTTGAAAATGGAGACAAGAGGTTGATGATCGGTTAGTAGAGTAAATTTTTGACCGTGCAGATAGTGATTGAACTTCTTCACCCCCCACACTAGGCTGAGGGCCTCTCTGTCAATCTGGGCGTAGTTACGCTCGGCAGAAGTTAACGAGCATGACGCAAAAGCTATCGGCCTCTCCAAATCATCAAGGAATTTATGTGACAGTACCACCCCAATGCCGTAGGGAGACGCATCACACGCCAGCCTGATTGGCAGTGCTGGGTTGTAGTGAGCCAATACTTCCTTCGAAGTGATTAAGTCCTTACTCTTCTGAAAAGCACGTTTACAATCATCGCTCCATTTCCATGCTACCCCCGTTCGTAGCAGGGCGGTCAGTGGATGCAGAATTGTCGACAAATTCGGCAAAAACTTATGATAGTAATTCACCAACCCGAGGAATGACCTCAGTTGCGACACATTTTCAGGTGCTGGGGCCTTAACAACCGCTTCAATTTTGTCAGGGGACTTATGTAACCCCTCTTCATCAATCACGTGGCCACAATACGATATCTGTTTCTTAAAAAATTCGCACTTGGGGCGGTTGGCTCGCAGCCCATGTTCCCGTAGGCTAGTGAGCACCTGTTCTAGGTTGTTAAGGTGTTCACTGTCATCTTCACCTGTTACAAGGATGTCGTCCAAGTAACACTGAGTCCCCGGAATCCCTTGCAGGACTTGTTCCATCGCTCTTTGCCACATCGCCGGAGCCGATGCTACTCCGAATACCAATCGATGATACTGGTAAAGACCTTTGTGAGTGTTCATCGTGAGATACTTCCTAGAGGACTCTTCAACCTCCATCTGCAAATATGCTTGTGCTAGGTCAATTTTTGTAAAACGCTTCCCTCCAGACAGTGAGGCGAAGATGTCTTCTATCCTTGGAAGAGGATATTGTACTGTGTGAAGGACAGGGTTCACCATCACCTTGAAATCCCCACAGATGCGAATCTTCCTTGGCTCTCCGGACTTATTGCTTTACGTTTTCTTCATGACAGGAACGATGGGTGTCGCGCACTCGCTCCAGTCGACCTTAGACAACATGCCCGCCTTCTCCAGATTCTCCAGCTCTGCCTCGACGGCTGGACGAATTGCATATGGTACCGGCCTCGCTTTGAAAAACTTGGGAACTGCATTCTCTTCTATTTTTAACGAGGCGGTTACGCCTTTAAGCGTGCCCAGTTCTTGTTGAAATACCTCTTTGGCGTTAGCTAAGATTGTTGACAATCGTCCAGGAGTGACGTCTTCATCTCATCCAATGAAAAGCGACGAGTTAAGATAGTAACTATAGGTTTTTATTGGCTAAATGACAGAGCCCACCCTCGTGGGTGATCGGGTCCAACAAGGAGGAATACCAGCCAGTCGACCACCTTTATACCTGGGTAAGCAGGCGGAGCCATGGGCGGAGTCAGCTGTGGTCAGCCCAGGTATAACAGCGTGACAAGAGGTGACCTTGTGTAGTGATACACCAGTGTAAACAGTGATAACCATAGTGTAACGATATAAACAGTGATAACCATAGTGTAACGATAGTGAACGATAAAAGTGGTTTACCACATTCATCCCTTGTTTAGATTTGAGGCCGGCGGGGTGAAGTGTACTACCAGTTCGGGTATGTCAGTCTGTCCGGAGGCCTCGTAAGTCTTTCTGATCGGCGCAGCAGCGGTGGCGGTGATGCAGTATCCGATGTTAATGCTGGTGTCTGCGTGGTCGGCGAAGGCTCGTGGGGTTCCGGCATGCCGTCTACCTGGGCTGGATTTGGGGGGGTGGTGGGGGGTAACGGTGGTGTCTCAGGGGTGCCCGAGGGTGCAAGGTCTCGTAAGGAGACTGTGTCCTCCCGCCCGTCTGGGTATGCCACATAGGCGTACTGGGGGTTGGCGTGCAGGAGGTCCACCCTCTTGACCAGGGGGTCCATTTTATGGGCCCTCACGTGCTTTCGCAGCAAGACGGGCCCCGGAGAAGTCAGCCATGTTGGTAGCGAGGTTCCCGTAGTCGACTTCCTGGGGAAAACTAACATTCGTTCATGGGGGGTGGCGTTAATGGCCGTGCAAAGCAGTGACCGGATGGAATGCAGCGCTGCCGGGAGGACTTCCTGCCAGCGAGAGGTTGGCAGGCCCTTAGACTTTAAGGCTAAGAGAACGGCCTTCCAGACAGTCGCGTTCTCTCTTTCCACCTGGCCGTTCCCTCGGGGGTTGTAGCTGGTGGTCCTGCTTGCAGCAATGCCTCTCGCTAGTAGGAACTGGCGAAGTTCCTCGCTCATGAAGGATGAGCCCCGGTCGCTATGTATATAGTTCGGGAACCCGAACAAGGCGAAGAGGTCGTTCAGGCATTTGATGACCGTGGTACTGGTCATGTCTGGGCAGGGGAAGGCAAAGGGGAAACGGGAGTACTCATCAATGATGTTGAGGAAGTACACATTACGGTCAGAGGACGGGAGGGGCCCCTTAAAATCGATGCTCAAGCGCTCGAAGGGGCGGGTGGCCTTGATCAGGCTTGCTCTGTCCGGCCTAAAGAAATGCGGTTTGCATTCGGCACAGGTTTGGCAGTTCCTGGTCATGGTCCTAACCTCCTCGATGGAGTACGGCAGGTTGCGGGCCTTAATGAAGTGGTAAAGTCTGGTGACCCCGGGGTGGCAGAGGTCGTTGTGGAGGGTCTGCAGTCTATCAATTTGCGCGTTGGCGCATGTACTTCGTGATAGAGCATCTGGGGGTTCGTTCAGTTTACCAGGCCGGTACAAGATATCATAATCATCGGTGGAGAGCTCGATTCTCCACCTCAAGATCTTGTCGTTCTTGATTTTGCCCCTCAGCTTGTTATTAAACATAAAAGCGACCGAACGCTGGTCGGTGAGGAGGGTAAATCGTTTGCCTGCCAGGTAATGCCTCCAGCGTCGTACTGCCTCCACGATCGCCTGGGCCTCCTTCTCGACCGAAGAGTGTCGGATCTCAGGGCCCTGGAGGGTCCTTGAGAAGAAGGCCACAGGTCTCCCTGCCTGGTTAAGGGTTGCAGCTAGGGCGAAGTCGGATGCATCGCTCTCCACTTGGAAAGGGATAGACTCATCTACCGCATGCATTGTGGCCTTAGCAATGTCTCCCTTTATGAGGGAGAAGGCTGCGCACGCTTCTGCCGTCAGGGGGAAGGAGGTGGACTTCATGAGGGGTCTGGCTTTATCCGCATAATTCGGCACCCATTGGGCATAGTAAGCGATGAGCCCCAGGGTTCTCTTCAGTGCCTTTGGACAGTGGGGGAGGGGAAGCTCCATGAGGGGGCGCATTCTTTCAGGGTCGGGGCCGATGACTCCGTTCTCTACTACGCAGCCGAGGATGGCAAGACGCGAGGTGTTAAACACACATTTCTCCTTGTTGTAAGTGAGGTTCAGCCGTTCGGCCGTACGGAGGAATTTCTCCAGATTAACATCGTGGTCCTGCCGGTCGCGGCCCCAGATGGTGACGTTATCTAGATAAGGGAACGTGGCCTGCAGCCCGTTCTGGTCAACCATCCGGTCCATCTCCCTTTGGAAGACCGAAACCCCGTTGGTGACGCCGAAGGGAACCCAAAGGAAGTGGTAGAGGCGGCCATTCGCCTCGCAGGCTGTATACTGGCGGTCCTCAGGGCGGATAGGGAGTTGGTGATAGGCCGACTCAAGGTCGATGGTGGAGAATACCCGGTACTGTGCAATCTGATTGACCATATCAGATATGCGGGGAAGGGGGTATGCGTCCAGCTGGGTGTACCGGTTTATGGTTTGGCTGTAGTCGATGGCCAGGCGGTTTTTATTGCCGGTCTTAACGACTACGACCTGGGCACGCCAGGGGCTGTTGCTCCTCTCGATGATGCCCTCCTTCAGGAGACGCTGCACCTCAGAGCTAATAAAAGCTCTGTCCCCGGCGATGTACCGCCTGCTCTTGGTGGCGACGGGTTTACAGTCGCGGGTGAGGTTAGCGAACAGGGAGGGGGGCGGGACCTTGAGGGTGGATAGGCCGCAGGTGGTACGTGGTGGGCGGTTTAAAGGCTGCTGGTTGTCGACTGTGAGTGGGGGGAGGGGTCCACCGTATGCCAAAGTGACACTTTGAAGGTGGGATTGGAAGTCCAGCCCTAATAGGATGGCAGCGCAGAGCTGGGGCAGGACGAGGAGTTTAAAATTTTTATACTCCGTGCCCCTAACCAACAGGGTCACAACACAATAGCCGCTGATGTCTGTAGAATGGGACCTCGACGCCATCGAGATCCGGTTGCGCGTTGGCCGGACAGTGAGGGAGTAGTGGCTCACCGTGTCTGGATGGATGAAACTCTCCGTGCTTCCGCTGTCAAACAGGCAGGTCGTGGCGTGGCCGTTTACTTTGATGTCCATCATGGACTTGGACAGGTGATGCGGGCGAGCTTGGTCCAGTGTGACGGAGGCTAGTGTATGGCTGAGCGAGCTGCTGTAGCCTGCGGGTGAGGCGGTGGTCGGGTCTGGAGACAAGGTGGCGGACGAGTGTGGTGGACAAAATGGCGGCGCCCACGACGTTGAATAAAATGGCGGAGAAGATGGCCGCCCCCACGACTCACATGAGGCCCTGCTGGCGTCGGTGGCCTTGATCAAAGATGGCCACCCCCACAACTCACACGAGGGGATACTGGCATCTGTGGCCTTGATGAAAGATGGCCGCCCCCACAACTCGCATGAGGCACTGCTGGCGTCTGTGGCTCTCCCCCAGCAGGCCTTCGCGAAGTGGCCTTTCTTGTGGCAATCGGAGCAGGTAGCGTTTCTTGCAGGGCAGCGCGTCCTCGGGTGTTTCGCCTGGCCACAGAAGAAGCAGCCGGCGGCCCGATCGCGGGGCTCCGATGTCGCAGCCGGTACCGGGGGTGGCGGTCCCGATCGGTTCTGGGACGCCGACGCTGAGGTAGGTCCCAGAGGCGGCGGTGCGAGGGGTATTGCGGCCGGGGTCAGGCCCGAGTCCCAGGGTCGCGCAGCACAGTACCTGGAATACGCCTCGAGGTCCCGATGGGCCACTTCCAGAGAGCGAGCGAGGGCTGCAGTTGTATTCAGGTCGAGGTCCTTTGATTCGAGCAGTCTTTGCCATGAGTAGTCGGACCGAAGGCCTTTCACGAAGGCATCGTGGATATTCCCTTCAGTATTTTCTGTCGCCGTTACAGCTTTAAAGTCACAGTCCCTGCCGAGTGTTTGTAGCGCCCGTAAAAATTCATCTACAGACTCTCCTGGCTGTTGCGAGCGGGATCTTAGGAGATGTCTGGCATACATAGAATTTACCGGGCTCCGGTACTGCTCTTTCAGCAGATTGAGGGCGTCCTCGTATGTAGTAAGGTCCTGGATGAATGCAAATACTTTAGGGCTCACTTGGGCGGTCAGAACTCTTAGTTTGGATTCCGGAGGCACGCCGGATTCTCCCAAGTAGGATTTGAAACAGCTCAGCCAGGGTTTGAAGTCGAGGGCTGAGTTCGCTGCCTGTGGGTTTAGATCCAAGTACGGCGGTCGGAGGGCTCGCAGCCAGGCCGGCTGCTGTGGCTGTTGTAGCTGGCCGTTTGGCTGGTCGTTTGGCTGCTCCGGTCCACTCATTTCAAAATTTAGCCAATAAAATTGATATACCTATCAATTCATCCAATGAAAAGTGACGAGTTAAGATAGTAACTATAGGTTTTTATTGGCTAAATGACAGAGCCCACCCTCATGGGTGATCAGGTCCAACAAGGAGGAATACCAGCCAGTCAACCACCTTTATACCTGGGCAAGCAGGCGGAGCCATGGGCGGAGTCAGCTGTGGTCAGCCCAGGTATAACAGCGTGACAAGAGGTGACCTTGTGTAGTGATACACCAGTGTAAACAGTGATAACCATAGTGTAACGATATAAACAGTGATAACCATAGTGTAGCGATAGTGAACGATAAAAGCGGTTTACCACACTCCAGCTCTGCCTCGACGGCTGGACGAATTGCATATGGTACCGGTCTCGCTTTGAAAAACTTGGGAACTGCATTCTCTTCTATTTTTAACGAGGCGGTTACGCCTTTAAGCGTGCCCAGTTCTTGTTGAAATACCTCTTTGGCGTTAGCTAAGATTGTTGACAATCGTCCAGGAGTGACGTCTTCATCTTTTTTACCGTCCACCGTCATTGCATGAATGGAATGCCAATCTAAGTTTATCTTCCTGATCCATTCCCGTCCCAATAACGGTGGTCCACCATTTGGCAGTATGTAGAGATAGAATTTCCGTATTTTCTTGCCATTGTATTCGACAGGCACCCTTATTTTTCCTCTGGGGTATACTTTTTGCCCCGTATACGTCGTCAAGACGATGGATGTCTCTCTCAAGGGTATGTGTGAAAATAGCCGCTCATAGTCTCGTCGATTCATGACGGTTAGCGCTGATCCTGTATCCAATTCCATTTTAACTTGGGACCCTGCTATCGTGAGGGTGACCCAAATGGTTCGGTGATCCTCTTTTGCGATTACATTGTGAAGTTTGAGACAGCTTAATCTCCTGTTCTCGGATTCACTATCGCTCATCTGGTCTTCGGAACTACTGTCCGTCATCTTTTGTACTTTCTTGTACGGTTCCTTAGTAGCCTTTTTGTTGTCGCTGGTCTTCTTCCCAGACCTACAAACTCGTGCAATGTGTCCAATCTTCCCGCATTGTCTGCATATTTTGTCTTTGGACCAGCAGTCCTTCTGGTCATGGTTAGTTCTGCCGCAGCGATAACATTTTGCAAATCCCCGTGTCATTTCGTGGGTGCCGTATTCCTGTGGTTTTTGTTGAATTTCTGCAGCTCCCCTGGCTGCTGCTTCATACGATACTGCCACGCTGAAAGCCTTATCTAGCGTCAGCTCTTTTTCTGCGAGTAACTTCTTCTGTGTTCCTTCACTCAGGAGTCCACAGACAAATTTGTCCCGTAGGGTATCTGCCAGTCCTGCTCCGAACTGGCAGTGCTTTGATAGCTTGCGTAGTTCCGTAAGATACTCAGCATTGCTCTCATCTTTGTGCTGAGTTCTCCTGTGGAATTTAAATCTGCTATCAACAGTGGTGCAGGGTTTAAGTGCTCCTGTAGAACAGCAACAATTTCATTAAAACTCTTCGCCTTCGGTTTGGCTGGAGTAATCAGATCCCTCAATAGGCCGTACGTTCTAGCGCCCATTACGTTTAGCAATATTGATGCCTTTTTCCCCTCCGCTATTTCATTTGCCTCGAAATATACCTCGACTCTTTCCACATACGTGGTCCAGTCATTTAATGTATTATCAAAAGCAGTGATACAGCCAGTCTTCGGCATCTTGCAAATCTAAAATGGCATCTCCCGCGCTTTGCCTTCTTCCCCGATTTAACAAAATGGCGCCTCCCGCGCTTTGTCTTCTTCCCCGCTGTTGTTAGCGCTGCTTTCCACGGTTTCCTGCGCGTTAAATATTAATTTGTTTTCTTTTATTATTTTCCCGTCGTGGAGCGGACCCTCTGGGACACTTCCCTCCCTCTTCTGAGGTCCGAACGCTGCCCAGCTTTGAAACACCGGCCGTGCCCTGTGTGCTCCACCCTCTCTCTCTCTCCTTGCTTCCCGACTCGCTGCCCGGCCCCGTTGAAAGGCCACCCAATCGAGCTTCAGCCCGCCGCAGCCCAGGAAGGATCAGAGCACTACCTGCCACCAGCCCGATTAGCTGGGAAACCACGGACCGAGGAACCCAGCCTGGCTCTGGACAGTCTCTCCTGCAAGTTTTGAACTCGATGATTGACGGTCGACGCCCGTTTCTCGAGTTTCAATGGCCTATTTTTTTTTTCTTTCTTCT
The DNA here is from genome assembly GCF_052327205.1 of Somniosus microcephalus. Taxonomy (NCBI): domain Eukaryota; kingdom Metazoa; phylum Chordata; class Chondrichthyes; order Squaliformes; family Somniosidae; genus Somniosus; species Somniosus microcephalus. The sequence goes on from NC_140988.1 coordinate 295,740,739, forward strand.
GGCTCCGACCTTCAACAACGTCGTCGGAGCTGCCTCTGAGTTGCAGGTGAGTTCGTTTCTAACTCGTCGCCAGTGTTAAGTCCGTGAATGATTGAGACACGGACTAGCAGGAGAGAAACAAACAAGTCTTTACTGGTGAAAGGCATAAACGAATCTAAACAACAGAGGCTCTCTTGCACCTTTTATACAGGGGTGGTCACTGCCGGTACTGCAGTCTGAGACCAGTTATTCTCTTAAAGGTACATACACAACAGTGATCTCATTGAAACTTACAAGATTCTGAGGGGGATTGACATGGTAGATGCTGACAGGTTGTTTTCCCTGGCTGGAGAGTCTAGAACTAGGGGTCATAGTCTCAGGATAAAGAGTCGGCCATTTAAGACTGAGATGAGGAATTTCTTCACTCAGAGGGTTGTGAATCTTTGTAATCCTCTGCCCTAAAGGGCTGTGGATGCTGAATCGTTGAATATATTTAAGGCTGAGATAGATTGATTTTTGGACTCTAGGGGAATCAAAGGATATGGGGATAGTGCAGGAAAGTGGAGTTGAGGGTAAAGATCAGCCTTGATCTTATTGAATGGCGGAGCAGGCTCGAGGGGTCGTATGGCCAACTCCTGCTCTTACTTCTTATGTTCTTTTTAGCCATGACAATTCACATCCATTTCAAATAACCTATCTAATTGGACTGTAGGCAATCATTTTAAAAACTTCAATCATATGAGGTTGGTCATTATATCAGACCTTCAGGGTCACAAGGACAGAGAGCTTTTTTTATTGTGAGATTCATCACTCTTTACAACAACAGTTTTTTTAATGCAAGAGTTCATCATTTTTTACTATGTCACTACTGAATACCATCAATTGTTACAAAACAGTTCCAACAATTTTTTACTGCGAAATCCTCAATCTCCCTGTTCAACTTTTACTTTTGTGACCCGTTTCAGGTATCCTTACACAGAAATAACTCACGACATATAATTTTAAATTAACAAATTCAAGGGTTACGTTTCCAAATTTGCACTTAATTTGGAGGTTAGCCCATCGCAGGACACATCAGGAATTCAAGCAGGCACTTCCCATCATCTTCCATCTGTTAAATGCATCTTCAGCAACATACCAGCAGGATAGTGTGTTGATATCCTGTTGACTTAAGTTTAACATTGAGTATTGAGTTCATTGTCTGTGGAGTAACATGTGGAGTAATGGTGTATTATTGAAGAAAAGTGACCTACCTGCTGGACTGTGAGCTTATACAGTGAAATTATTTTCATTCCTATAATTGTTCTGCACTCCATTAACACCTGGGAAAAAGAAATGTTGAACATGAAAGTTAAACTCACCAGACTCCCTGTGACAAGTGGCTAAAATGTCACAGCTCTAAAACAAGTCAGTAAATTTTCAAAAATTACTGATGGTTTTGTGGAATAGACTGAAGCTGAAGCAAAGTGACTTTTATTCTCTTGAATAAGGCATCATTGTTCAGTAAAAATGTTAAGACCCAATTTTCCAAATGTGAGCTACGAGCAGGGAGCTTTACTCACTGGTAGTGCAGATTTGGAAAATCAGCCTTAATCTTGCTTATTATTAGGGCTTTAAAGTGGAAGATAACCCATAATTGGTTAAAATTCTTTTACTTTAAATTTAATTGCGGTACAATTCCACTTGGTTGGGGGCCAAAATCGGGCAAGAGTGGATTGGCCACCCATGATACATCCTGCCCAATTTTTTGATATTGAAGTCACAGCGCCAGGGACCCGGGTTCGAATCCGGCCTCGGGTGACTGACTGTGTGGAGTTTGCACATTCTCCCCGTGTTTGCGTGGGTTTTCTCCGGGTGCTCCGGTTTCCTCCCACAGTCCAAAGATGTGCAGGTTAGGTTGATTGGCTATGATAAATTGACCCTTAGTGTTAGGGGGATTAAATACGTGGGGTTACGGGGATAGGGTGGGATATGTGTCGGTGCAGGCTTGATGGGCTGAAATGGCCTCTATCTGCACTGTGGGGTTTCTGTGATTCTGTGATTCTGTGAAGGATAATCGGGCAGGTTGTATAGCAGGCAGCTGATCCGCTACCACCCAATTTGCACCATTGCCGAAGTTGAATTTTACTCCCAACATATTTTGCTTTTTTACTGTAAAGTCCAAGCTTCCTTTTCCGTCAAATAGAAACATAGAAACATAGAAGATAGGAGCAGGAGTAGGCCATTTGGCCCCTCGAGCCTGCTCCGCCATTCAATGAGATCATGGCTGATCATCCAAACTCAGTACCCTGTCCTTGCCTTCTCCCCATATCCCTTGATCCCTTTAGCCTTAAGAAATATATCTAATTCCTTCTTGAATATATTTAATGAATTGGCCTCAACTGCCTTCTGTGGTAGAGAATTCCACAGGTTCACCACTCTCTGGGTGAAGAAATTCCTCCTCATCTCTCCTAAATGGCTTATCCCTTATCTTTAGACTATGACCCCTGGTTCTGGACTCCCCCACCATCGGGAACATCCTTCCTGCATCTAGTCTGTCTAGTCCAGTTAGAATTTTATAAGTTTCAATGAGATCCCCTCTCATTCTTCTAAACTCTAGCGAATATAAACCTAATCGACCCAATCTCTCTTCATACATCATTCCTGCCATCCCAGGTATCAGTCTGGTGAATCTTCGCTGCACTCCCTCCATGGCAAGAACATCCTTCCTCAGATAAGGTGACCAAAACTGCACACAATACTCAAGATGTGTTTATTTTTAGAATTCTTCATTGTCCCTAGTAATTATAACTGGGGGAGAAATTGGATCTCATAGTGTCCTGTTTTTGGGTGAAAACGGATCATATGGGGTCAAATTTCAGGTCGCAATCTCTCACGCTCGATCTTCCCTGGAAATGTGCTGGCTGTGAAATTGGAAGCCGACGATTTCCAAGTGTCCAGAGCGCCAACCTGAAACCGGCATTAGGCGTCTTCAATAGGATTCCTGATGCCTTGTTCAAAACTCATCATCAGTTGAGCAGAGCTTACCCAGCACATACACTACCCAGCTGATCTGGGTCTTCAGCGGCTTAACCAGTGGTCCACAAAATTGTAAAGTCTGTAGGTATTATGGCGAATTAATACACAGACTACAAGAGTGACTTTAACAGGACTTTACTATTCGAAGGTCAGGGCGAATCTGCCCAATAAATCCTGACACAGCACTTATATACCGGTGTGGTCACCGTCGGTATTACAGTATACAGCAGCCAAGATAAAGTAGTGCCACACCTAAAATAGTTCTCTTAAAGGTGGACGGTTACATACAATAGTTCTCTTAAAGGTAGAACAGTTACAAACACTACAATCCTCCCTTTTTAGCTTACAACATACTTATTCCCCATTAACATAACATCATAACATATATACAACTTATGCAAAACAGTTCACAGATTCAGTCTCTCTGGAGGCTTCCTAACTCTGTCCGGATAACGCCTCGGTGGTGTAGTAGTTTTCGGCGGGGTAGTAGGTTCTTCTGGCAAGGTCGATTCGGCTTGAAGGACAGTGTCAGGTTCATCTGATTCCAGTATTACCAGATCAGAGGTAGGTGCTCTGGGTATCTCTGCTTCAACATTAGCCGTGTAAGGTTGTGGAGTAGGTTGGTCCTTTGTGGATGACCCTATGATCTGGTCAACATGGTGCCTTATTATGCTGTCACCAATGTCCACGGTATACATCAGCGGCCCTAGCCTTTTCCCAATAGTTCCAGGCTGCCATTTCTCAGTACGGTAGTCCCGGGCCAAAACTTGTTGACCTATCTGAAAGGATCTAGTTGGCCTTTCATTCATGCCCTGAAATTGCCGGTTCTCTACGTCCCTTCTGACGTTTGGCTTAATCAAATCCAGCCGGCATCTTAGTCTTCTATTGAAAAACATCATGGCGGGAGTTTGGTTTGTGACCGCATGTGTTGCATTCCTGTACGCTAACAAGAAGTTATCTACCTTATGTTGTAGGTTGATGTCTTCATTACCCATGGCCTTTATGGCCTTCTTGAAGGTCTGGACAAACCTTTCAGCTAATCCATTGGTGGTGGGATGGTATGGGGCTGACGTGTAGTGCTTGACCCCATTCCTTTTTAAGAACTTCCTGAATTCTTCGGACACAAATTGCGGTCCATTATCAGAACAGATCTGTTCCGGCAGCACATTCCTGGCAAATATGGTCCTTAATACTGTGATGGTTTTTTCCGTGGTGGTGGAGGACATCTTCATTACCTCCGGCCACTTGGAGTGTGCATCCACCGCGATTAGAAACATTGAGTCCATAAATGGACCAGCAAAGTCGACGTGTACCCTTTGCCAAGGAGATGAGGGCCACTCCCATGGATGCAGAGGAGCTTGTGGTGGCGCGTTTTGGACCTTCTGGCATCCTAGACAGCTCTTGGTTATTTCTTCGATGCCTCCATCAATACCTGGCCACCACACAAACGCTCTTGCTAGGTTCTTCATTTTCACTCCACCCAGATGCCCCTCGTGAAGCTCCTTTAGCACCTTATGCTGAAGTTTGGGTGGAATCACCACTCTAGATCCACACATCAAGGTTCCTCGGCACAATGACAGCTGTTCTTTTCTTTGCGAAAATGCGGGCAGCGTTGGTTCGCCATGTGCTGGCCATCCCTCCACTGTTAAATCGTAGACTCGTGAGAGAGTCGGATCATTTCTTGTTTCATTTTCGATCATCGAATTTGTTACTGGTAGACATTCCACTACGGATGAGTGGAACATCTCTACCGGGTCCACTGTAGCCGCCTCTTCTACTACTGGCAACGGTAGGCGCGATAACCCATCAGCATTTCCATGCTGCTTGGACCTTTTCTATTCGATGTCATATTGGTGTGCCCCAAGTAACACGGACCACCTCTGTAGCCTTTGCGCTGTCATAGTGGAAACGGCCTTGTTAGGGTTGAATATGGACACCAACGGCTGGTGGTCTGTCAGTAATGTGAACTTCTTGCCCTGCAGGTAATGATTGAATTTCTTTACTCCCCACACAAGGCTGAGGGCCTCCCTATCTATCTGAGCATAATTTTGCTCAGCGGAGGTCAATGATCGGGACGCAAATGCGACTGGCCTTTCCGAGCCATTTGGTAACTTGTGTGAAAGTACTGCTCCAATTCCATAAGGGGAAGCATCACAAGCTAGACGAAGAGGTAACGTTGGGTTGAAATGAGCCAACACTTCCTCAGAGGTAATCAACGCCTTGCTTCTGCGAAAGGCTTTCTTACAGTCCTCGCTCCACTTCCATGGTACTTCTTTCCGCAACAGAGCATTCAGCGGATGCAGCACCGTGGATAGATTTGGCAGAAACTTGTGGTAATAATTAATCAACCCCAGAAACGATCTCAACTGTGATACATTTTCCGGAGCGGGGGCCTTCACGGCAGCTTCTATCTTGTCAGGTGACTTGTGCAGCCCCTCTTGGTCAATGACATGACCGCAGTACGAGATCCGTTTCTGGAAGAACTCACATTTCTGGCGATTAACTCGAAGGCCATATTCCTTCAACCTGGTGAGCACCAGTTTCAAATTTGCGAGGTGTTCCTCCTCGTCCTCTCCTGTAATCAGGATATCGTCCAAGCAACACTGAGTGCTTGGAATACCCTGTAAGACCTGCTCCATGGCCCTCTGCCAAATTGCTGGAGCCAAAGCTACTCCAAAAACCAGTCTATTATAACGATACAAACCTCTGTGCGTGTTGATTGTGAGATACTGGCGCGACTCTTCCTCGACTTCCATTTGTAAGTATGCTTGTGCCAGGTCTATCTTGGTGAAGTGTTTCCCGCCAGACAATGAAGCAAAAATATCCTCAATCCGCGGAAGCGGGTATTGTACCGTGTGAAGCACCGGATTAACTGTGATCTTGAAGTCTCCGCAGATGCGGACCTTTCCCGGACCCCCTGGCTTCTTACTTGATGAAGACTTCATGACGGGAACAATGGGCATGGCCCACTCACTCCAGTCCACCTTAGACAGTACCCCTGAATGTTCAAGCTCTTCCAGTTCTGCCTCCACAGCAGGTCGTATCGCGTAAGGTACCGATCTGGCTTTGAAAAATTTTGGGCTTGCATGTTCTGCAATCTTGATTTTTGCTTTCATTCCTCTCAGTGTTCCCAGTCCTTGCTGGAATACCTCTTTAGCTTCGTCCAATATTCTGGACAACCGTTCAGGTTTGACATCTTCCTTTCCGGAATCTACCGTCATTGTGTTTAGTGAATGCCAGTCTATCTTTATTTTCCTGATCCACTCCTGTCCCAGAAGTGGTGGACCTCCCTTGGGCAGCACATACATGTCCATCCCTTGGTGATCTTTGTCCTTGTATCTCACCTTGACTTTTATCTTTCCGATGGGGTATACTTTGTGCCCCGTGTATGTCTGCAATACTATCTCCGTATCCCGTAGGGGAGTATGTTTGAATAACTTTTTGTAATCTTGCTTATTCATGACCGTCAACGCCGATCCGGTGTCCACTTCCATCTTCACTTGGACTTTTGCAATCTGTAGTGTGACCCAGATAGTTTGTCGGTCAGCTTCTTTACTCACATTGTGAATCCTCAGACTACCCAGTTCCTTGCTGTTGGAGTCTGAGTCCGAATTCTGTTCATCTGGACTCTTCCCAGTCACTTTATGTACCTTCCTGTACTTCTTCTGCGGTGACTTATTATTGCTGGTCTTCTTTCCTGACCGGCATACCTTAGCTATGTGACCAAGCTTGCCACATTTCCTACATTCCTGGTTTTTAAACCAGCATTGGTTCTGGTCGTGTGTTGTCTTCCCACAACGATAACATTTCGTTGTACCCGAAGTCATTTGATCCACACTGAGTACCACTGTCTTCCGCTGCATTTCCGCCGTGCCTCTCGCTGCGGCTTCGTGCGATGCTGCAATAAGGACAGCCTTATCAAGTGTAAGGTCGTTCTCTTCGAGCAGTCGTTTTTGTGTTCCTTCCTTCGACATCCTGCACACGAACTTGTCTCTCAGTGCCTCTGTCAGATTTACCCCAAACTGACAGTATTTTGCTAGCCTACGCAGTTCAACCAGGTACTCCGCGTTGCTTTCCTCTTTTCGTTGCGTTCTCACGTAAAATTTAGATCGTTCCGCTAACATCAGTGGTGCGGGGTTAAAATGATCCTTCAGGACAGCAACAATATTAGCGAAAGACTGATCCGTCGGTTTAGCTGGTGATAGAAGATGCTTCAATAACCCGTATGTCTTCGCACCCATTGAGTTTAGTAAGGTTAGAGCTTTGTCATAATTTGCTATCTTATTGACCTTACAATATATCTCGATGCGTTCTACATACGTGGCGCAATCTTCCACATCGAAATCGAAACCGTTGATGTTACTACGCTTAGGCATCTTCACACTCTTCCTGAGAAACAACAACGAAATATTTCTTTAACTTTTTTTTCAAAATGGCGGTTTCCCGCGCTTGTCTTCTTTCCCCGCCCACTTTCCAAATGGCAGTTTCCCGCTTCTGTCTTCTTCCCCACCTACTGGCGGCTTCCCGCGTTTCTTCCCCTGGCGGGAGGGGTAAGCTTTTCCCTCGGGCGACGACCGCTGGCTTTCGGGGTTCGCAGCCTGCGCGTCGGCTTCAGTGCGTTCCTTGTTCCCTTTTCTCGGCAGGGCAACCGGCGCTGGGTACAACCCGTTGACGGCGAACAATTTCAGCCGCTGGGCTGGATCTCGCTCAGTCTCCCTCGCTCGGGCTCTGTTGTTCCCTTTTCTCGGCAGGGCAACCGGCGCTGGGTACAACCCGTTGACGGCGAACAGTTTCAGCCGCTGGGCTGGATCTCGCTCAGTCTCCCTCGCTCGGGCTCTGTCTCTCCCGCTCGCTCGGGCTCTGTCTCTCCCTCAGCGGCTTCCAATCGCGCCTCCCAGCCCTCTCGCAGTCCGGTGCTTTCCTCCCCGGCTGCGGCTGAGTTCACCGCGGTTTATTTATTTTTATATCTTCCCGCGCTTTACGATCCCGGTCGCAGCGCCTCGTGGCCTTGGTAGCTGCCCGGCCTTTTTCGCTGGTCGCGGTCTAGCTGTCTCACGACGCCGTTGCGTCTCCCAGCCCGCTTGTACCGCGGCTTCCGTGCTCCACGCTGCCCCAGTCTCAGCGCCTCTGGGCCCAACTTCTGTCCGGCTCCTTTCTCCCGACCGTGGTCGAGTTCACCACCCTTATCCTCTGTTTATTATTTTTTTTTTTTCCCTTTACTCACAGTCACCGTGGCCGACTTGCTTCTCGTGCGGATCGGCTCACTCACCACCGTGGCAGAAGGGACAATCAGTGCCTGTTGCTGATGGAAGGCTTCGTGTCTGAATTCTTCCTTCTTCCTTGCTCTGCAGACCCGAGTTTTCTCTCAGCAGAACGACGAGGGCGGGTGCCTCTTCTCGACGCTCGTTAACTGCTTCGGAAGTATTGTTGCCGCAGGGTAAGATCGAACTCGTCGCCACTGTAAAGTCTGTAGGTGTTATGGCGAATTAATACACAGACTACAAGAGTAACTTTAACAGGACTTTACTATTCGAAGGTCAGGGCGAATCTGCCCAATAAATCCTGACACAGCACTTATATACCGGTGTGGTCACCGTCGGTATTACAGTATACAGCAGCCAAGATAAAGTAGTGCCACACCTAAAATAGTTCTCTTAAAGGTGGACGGTTACATACAATAGTTCTCTTAAAGGTAGAACAGTTACATACACTACAAAAATGGTAAGTGAACTTTTTTTATCCTTTTGTTTTTGAGGTGCCAGAAAGAGCACGAGTGCTCCTTTTGGGCCCACAAAAATGCTGCAGCCTGCTGCCGGCCCGGGCTCCCCCACCGCCCCACCTCCCCCCCACCCGGTTCGCCTTCCCTCTCTCCCCCTAGGACCTACCTGTGAGCTAGCTTGGCATCAGAGCTGGCTGAATTTCCTAACAGTCGATTGCCGGTTTCTGCAGGGCTTCGCCTGGCATCGCTGGACACAGGTTTGCTTCACAGTGCCCATTTTGTCCCAATTGCTCGGCCACTGTGTTCTGAGGAAAAAGCTATAAGTTTCTGTTTGTAATGTTAGTATATGAACATTTCATGCATGTATCTGTCTCGTATTTTTAGTGCTGTTTATTTTATATGGATTGGCAGCTTCATTAAAATAACAGACAAAGGAATGTTCAACACGTGTTGAGCATTTATTGCAAGAAGTTCTTTCTTGGCTTCTGTTTCCTAACTTTGTTTTTTTCTTTGTGACTAGTACACGCTAGAAACACGAGCAGAAACACTTATCAGTCTGCTAATGTCAGAATCAAAGATAAATTGGAGGTCATCATGGACTCTGACTTTATCAACAGCCATGAGATGGAACCATGGAGCAGGGTGGCTGGAAATCTGATTAACTGAAGAATTTTGGGAAACTGGGCCCACAGGCTGCAGTTTGTTTTGGTCCAATCAACAATAATTATCTCTCATTCCTTCACAAACATGGGATTGTTTACTTGGAATTGGGTAAAGGGAAAAATAAACACTGGAATGCAGCTGTGTTTAACACACGCTACCTATGCTATCTGATTTTAAGGCTAAAGCCAGTTATTTACCCACCTCCCCAAAAGATAAATTCCAAATTAGGTTTTAAACACAGTTAAAACCCAGTGTAACGGATTCAGCCACTTTCCCTGTTTGGTGCAATAAGCATGTCATCTCTTTGTGCAAACCTTCAGTTCTAAAAATTAGAACCAGACCTTTCAGGAGTGAAATTAGGAAACACTTCTACACACAAAGGGTGGTAGAAGTTTGGAACTCTCTTCTGCAGACGGCAATTGATGCTGGATCAATTGTTATTTTTAAATCTGAGCTTGCTAGATTTTTGTTAACTAAAGGTATTAAGAGATATGGGCCAAAGGTCAAAGGAATTTAGGTTGCAGATCAGCCATGATCTAACTGAATGGCGGAACAGGCTCGAGGGGCTCAATGGCCTACTCCTGCTCCTATGTTTCTATGTTCCTCTGCATTATGGTGCCGTTTTCTAGGTGTGTGGTCCACTTTTGCATGCCACAAGGTGCTGCTTGTTGAGCCATTGCGCATTTACTGCTGCCCCATTCTTAGTCCTTGCACAACTTTAGAGCTCTTTCGTTGCTGACCATGCATGCCCATACGTCAACAGGACACACATTCAAGCCGAAACATACAATGGAAAGCCTTGACACGCTCACTGTCACACGACCTAGCTGCATGATGCAAGGTTACTTAGTGACACACAAGGTGACTGCAGGTTGGGCACGTTGGCCTTGAATTTCGGGAGCACCCATTTTTGGGCGCACGGGGGTGCACAGATCCAACCCTGCATCTGAATGATGAGGCCCGAAGCGCCCATGACATTGGGCCATGGGCCTCATTTCCATGAAGCCGGCGAGCTGCAGAGAGCAACTGGCAATTCGCTGGCGAAGCACAGTAAAATTTAAACGGTCAGGAATGGGGTCGTGTTGGGATCAGGTTGCTCGATCCTGATATATTAACCCCTACCCTCTCCCCGGGGAGGGTTAAATTCGAGGCCTATGATTCCATGTATATTTTCTTGAAAATTTATGCAGAGCAGTTACTGTTAAAATGCTCCTTCAAATTACAACACCTGAAGTATAATTCTGTACCTCAATAAAAGGTAAAGTCGGGTGGCCGTTCCGATCACGTCAGTTTTCCAGTGGACTAATTAGGCTTCAAGGACACCCTCAAAGCCTCCTTGAAAAAATGTAACATCCCCACCGACACCTGGGAATCCCTGGCCCAAGACTGCACAAAGTGGAGGAGAAGCATCCGGGAAGGCGGCGAACACCTCGAGTCTCTTCGCCGGGAGCAAACGGAAGCCAAGCGCAGGCAGCGCAAGGAGCGCACGTCAACCCAAGCACCCCACCCATCCGCCCCTTCAACCACCGTCTGCATCACCTGTGACAGAGACTGTAGGTCCCGCATTGGACTCATCAGTCACCTGCAAACTCATTTTTAATGTGGAAGCAAGTCATCCTCTGTTCCAAGGGATTGCCTAAGAAGAAGAATTACTCCTAGAATCTTTAAAATGTTTGAATGCATCAAGAACAGCACACGAATGATCAATCTGTTCTTCAGAGATGTCGCAGAACAAAGACCCATGAAGGGACATATTTTTACAGCTGTGTGGCCATTACAGCAGTTTGATAACAGCAGCAAAATATCAATTTTTGACTGGACTACTTTTGACTAATTGTTGCACCACAAAATGACGCTTCACTTGTGCGATCATTCCCTACAAAATAAAACGCTTACATTTTGTTTAAAGCTGAGGAGAGAAATTAATATCATCACAAGATAAAAGCAAGTCAACACAGAAAGAGTGAAATAAAAGTAGAAGTACCAGGCTTTGTCAAGTTAGCTGTTCTCAGACCAGGTCACAGTCGGAGTGCTCCAATTGAACTCAGTGCCCCTTGGCAGAAAGGAAAAAGCTGCCATTCCTGGGTGCCATAGAATGGTAGGCTGTGGGATCCAATTACAGTTCTCCACAAAAAGGTAAGCATTTCTTTGGTGCTTATCTGTAGCGACATTGTGAATGCATTTGCGAAGATTTCTGTCCGTTATTTTTCAAAATTGTGAACACATTCTAAAATCTTACCATTTCAGCAGAAATACTGAACAAATAGATTTTCACGTCACATAGCAACCAAAAGGATTCTTGTCCTACAGTGAGTTCCTGACTTCTTGTACCATGCCACCACGGGAAAGGGATATACAAAGAAATAAATGGGTGAGAGTAAGATTGCTACCGGTTTTCTGAGTTTACTGGCTTATATGCACCAAATAGAGATTTATGCATTTTAGAAAAAGAAATTAAGAGGATGGATTTTACAATGTCCTACAGGCACTAATTTAAAAGTAATTTTAGTGTTAGTGAACTCTTGGCAATTCGTAGAAATAAAAATATCATAAGGATCTTTTTTCTATTTGTTGGACCACAATAGCAGAGGAGATTAGTTGGCAGCTTTAACATTCTTATTGCAAAAATTCAATATCCACGTGTCAAACCGGTTCAAGTTTAATATGTAGACTAAAATAAAGAGTTCTGGTTGACTCAGTATGTTGTGGCATTGAGGCAATAAGTGGGCTAAGATGAAGGGTGATCAATAATTTTGCTGCAATCTTAATAAAAAAAACTTAATTCACAATACAGCAACAGCAGACGAGGGATTAAGTATGTTTGGAGTGTATATAATGGGCTAGTAAATACAACAACCTGCCTTGCAAAAGGTCAAATGATATATTCAAGGGCAAGCGGGGATTGAACTATACAAGAACAGCTTTGAAATTCAGTCTTCAATATGTCCGGTACTTTCTGCTTTATGAAATCACAGTTTTTTTCTAAGGAACCTCTAAACTTCTAAGCTAACATTAATAGCATGCATACTGCGTATATGCCTGTTTTCTCTGTGTGATTGTCCTTTTTTGTGTGTTTACTGTACAAGACAAGGTGTAAGATTGCAGGGGAATTGAGAAAACAATCCTTTTCTTACTTGATGTGTAATGATCATACAAGATTCAATACAGGGGACTTTGCTCTCCAGTTTTCCAGTATAACTCGGGCAGGTAGGGGCCAGGAAAACTGAAATGAATGGGCATCAAATGGAAAATACTCTCGTGGCTGGAGTCTTACCTGACACAAAGGAAGATGGTTGTGGTTGTCAGAGGCCAGTCATCACAGCCACAGGACACCATTGCAGGAGTTCCTCAGGGAAGCATCTTCAGCTGCTTTATCAATGGCCTTCCCTCCATCATATGTTTAGGAGTAGGGCTCTTCAGTGATGATTCCACAGTGTCCAGCCCCATTCACAAGTCCCTCGTTAATGAAGCAGCCCATGCCAGCCTACTGTTGGACCTGAATAACATCCGGACTTGGGCTGACAAGTGGCAGGTAACATTTGCCCCAGATAACAACAACAACTTCTATTTATATAGTGCCTTTAAATGTAGTAAAACGTCCTAAGGCACTTCACAGGAGCGTAATCAGACAAAAATTAACATCGAGCCAAAGAAGGAGACATTAGGACAGGTGAGCAAAAGCTTGGTCAAAGAGGTAGGTTAGACACGCCTGGCTGGCTTGCTGCTGAGCACACCCAAGACCCTGTCCCTCCTGACATCCACCTCTTCCAGGAGGACTTGTAAGTCTTTCTGTAAGCAATTCGCGGCCCTTTGGTGAGATGCTGCCCTGTCAGTGTTCCCCATCTTCAAGTTTGCAGATGACACAGAGTTGGGTGGGCGTGTGTGCTGTGAGGAAGATGCGGAGAAACTCCAGTATGATTTGGACAGGTTGGGTGATTGGGCAGATGCATGGCAGATGCAGTATAATGTGGATAAATGTGAGGTTATCCACTTTGGTGGCAAAAACAGGAAGGCTGATTATTATCTGAATGGTAATAGATTGGGAGAAGGGGAAGTGCAACGAGACCTGGGTGTCCTTGTGCACCAGTCACTGAAGGTAAGCATGCAGGTGCAGCAGGCGGTTAAGAAGGCAAATGGTATGTTGGCCTTCCTAGCGAGAGGATTCGAGTACAGGAGCAAGGATGTCTTGCTGCAGTTGTACAGGACCTTGGTGAGACCACACCTTGAGTATTGTGTGCAGTTTTGGTCGCCTTATCTGAGGAAGGATGTTCTTGCCATGGAGGGAGTACAGCGAAGATTCACCAGACTGATACCTGGGATGGAAGGAATGACATATGAGGAGAGATTGGGTCGATTGGGCTTATACTCGCTGGAGTTTAGAAGAATGAGAGGGGATCTCATTGAAACTTATAAAATTCTAACAAGACTAGACAGACTAGATGCAGAAAGGATGTTCGTGATGGCGGGAGAATCCAGAACCAGTGGTCACAGTCTAAAGATAAGGGTAAGCCTTTTCGGACAGAGATGAGGAGGAATTTGTTCACCCAGAGAGTGGTGAACCTGTGGAATTCTCTACCACAAAAGGCAGTTGATGCCAATTCTTTAAATATATTCAAGAAGGAGTTAGATATATTTCTTAAGGCTAAAATGATCAAGGGATATGGGGAGAAAGCAGGGACAGGGTACTGAGTTTGAATGATCAGCCATGATCTCATTAAATGGCGGAGCAGGCTCGAGGGGCCAAATGGCCCACTCCTGCTCCTATCTTCTATGTTTCTATGAGCTGGCCTGTGACTACTCATGATTCTAGCGAGGCACTTCAGATGAGGGTGGGAGATGCCCTTGTAAAGGAAAAACCATATTTCAGAAAGATACACCATCCTATGAACAGAATTCTGACCTTATTAAAACGTGACATACTGGGTTTAAAAATCTAAAAAGCCTCAACAACACAAGCTGTAAATACAGGCTTCTGAGGTAAGATGAAGTGTTAACACAAAAGTTGTAAACACCACACAAGCTTTTGAAATGGGAATTAATAGTTTTTACTGAGACATAGGCCCTATTGAGGAAGCAAAGGCTTGCTTCCAAGGAGTCTGCAGTTTGAAACCAACACAATAGCAATGCCCAAGTAAAGTGTTAAAAACTGACACTTCGAACAGAAACACAGAACATTAAAAAAACATGTGCCTTTGATAAAAGTAACATCAAATGAGAAACAGGTAACACGATTATATATACAACCAATTGAAGTAGCTAAGAAATGCAACAAACACCCTAGTTGAAGTGTTTTTGATTTACATATTATAAAAGGTACAAAACAGAAGACTTTGAAAATATGACTTCAATAGATGACACCAAGCAATCACATGGTTTTTGTATTGTAAATGAAACAGTTAGGAGACACAATGTCTGATTATAACCAGTTAAGCCAATATTAAGAATTGAATTGAAGTCCTTCGTAAGAATGGCAGCAAAGAGGTAAATCTGTAATAGCCATTTTTTATGATAAGTTTTTGAAACACCTACACAGCAGGCAGGATTCTGAAAGTTAACAGCTGAAATGACATCAAGATTAGAAAGAATTCAACAGAAGATGACAAGAGATAATTAGCTTACATCAGCAGAAAACTTCAAAGAATAAACCACTAAAAAGAGTATAAAAATAGAGCTTTCAAATAGAAAGTCATAAGTCGCTGGAAGGGGCAAGCGATTCCCAACTTCAGAGGCAGGCTCTGTAAGTTTTTAACTCTTTGAGTCTTGGGGATCAAGAGGTACTCTTATTTGATTTTGGTGGATATTCTGGATTAGAAATAATAAGAAATGTAAGAATGTATGAAGTTAAGATTTGAGAATAAGGATCTCTGCGAATAAGAAACATAAGCTATTTGTATTTTGAACTGTTAAAGTCGCGATTGACTCACCAGCTGTTAACTGTATATTGGCTCTTAAATAAATCTATATATTTTTAGAATTGTCTCAAATAGTATTTCTGTATCAAACTTGCAAACTCAATTTCTGTGCACTCTTTTTGTGAGGAGTTGCAGAATTCTGGGGGAGGTTTCCGGACCCTCATAATATCCGGCAGGTTACAGTCTAGTTAAACTTATTAAAAGTGCTATCTGGAAGACGGTAACATCTTCAAGTCATTCCTTTTCTTTAGAGAGAGATAGCCTGGACCTTTAGATCCAATTAAGCGTCTTATAGAATTCGGCTATCTCTAACTTTAGTTGAAGGTGAACGTTTGGGGAATAAGCCTGATCTGGGGTAGCCCGAAAAGGGCTAGGACTCGTAATTATCCCTTCACCCTGAGCGGAATAATTGTAAAGGGGTTGAGAAAAGAATCTTTGCAGCCCCACCATGCTGACTCCAAGTGTTTTAATGAAAACCGCATTCTTTACAGTGGCTGTGCCGCTTCTGCATGAAGTATCCTGGGGCCTAAGCTGCTCACTACATTTTTCGAATGCAATTATTCCAGAATTTAGACCACTTCATATGTAAATTTAACTTACTAAGGAAACTTTAGTGCAACACCCTCTGCTGGTGAATGGTGTAATTTTCCAGTGCATCAATTGCCCCACAGACATTGAGGAAATTTCAGGGCCAGTATCACATTCAATAAAGGAGTGTTTCTCACTGATTTATTTCCTGTGATGTGTTCCTCGTTTGGTGTTAGAACAATGTGGGGCTGATAATACAGTCCTGGCTTAGTGCTACTGAGCTCACTGCTCCTGAGGCACTCTTTGTGCCTGTGGTCGAATGAGCTGAGCTTGCCCCATAATGCAAGGTTAGCTTATTTACATAATTCAGTCATCCACTGGGAGTGCCTCATGGGCTACAGCCAGAATGTTGGGTATCAGGAACAATGAAGGGCTGCTGGCTGCTCAGAGAGGTCTACTAGAGTACCCCCCCCCACCATCCCTTTAAAGAATTAGTCATTGGAAGCTTCCAATGACTAAGGGTAGCCCTGTATTAAGGAGAGGGCCACCTAGAAGCAAAATTTTTCCTTCACATACCTCCCATGAAACTTTTGTATAAATTTGACCGAGTGTGGCATCAAGGATCCCTAGTAAAACTGCAGTCAATGGGAATCGGGGGGCAAACTCTCCACTGGCTGGAATCATACAGTAGCACAAAGGAAGATGGTTGTGGTGATTGAAGGTCAATCATTACAGCCCCAGGACATCGCTGCAGGAGTTCCTCAGGGCGGTGTCCTAGGCTCAACCATCGTTAGCTGCTTCATCAATGACCTTCCTTCCATCATAAGGTCAAAAGTGGGGATGTTCACTGATTGCACGGTGTTCAGTGCCATTCACAACTCCTCAGATAATGAAGTAGTCCTTGCCCGCATGCAACAAGACCTGGACGACGTTCAAGCTTGGGCTTATAAGTGGCAGGAAACATTCACGCCACACAAGTGCTAGGCAATGACTATCTCCAACAAGCGAGTGTCTAGCCACCGCCCCTTGACATTCAATGGCATTACCATCACTGAATCCCCCACCATCAACATCCTGGAGGTCACCATTGACCAGAAATTTAACTGGACCAGCCACATAAATACTGTGGCAACAAGAGCAGGTCAGAGGCTAGGTATTCTGCGGCGAGTGTCTCGCCTCCTGACTCCCCAAAGCCTTTCTACCATCTACAGGGCACAAGTAAGGAGTGTGATGGAACACTCTCCACTTGTCTGGATGAGTGCAGCTCCAACAACACTGAAGAAGATCGACACCATCCAGGACAAAGCAGCCTGCTTGATTGGCACCTCATTTACCACCTTAAACATTCAGTCCCTCCACCACCGGTGTATCGTGGCTGCAGTGTGTACCATCTACAAGATGCACTGCAGCAACTCGCCAAGGCTTCTTCAGCAGCACCTCCCAAACCCACGACCTCTTCCACCAAATGGACAAGGGCAACAGGCAGCATGGGAACACCACCACCTACAGGTTCCCCTCCAAGTCACACACCATCCTGACTTGGAAGTATATCGCCGATCCTTCATCGTCGCTGGGTCAAAATCCTGGAACTCCCTCCCGAACAGCACTGTGGGAGTACCTTCACTACATGGACTGCAGTGGTTCAAGAAGGTGGCTCACCACCACCTTCTCAAGGCCAATGAGGAATGGGCAATAAATGCTAGTCTTGCCAGCGATGCCCATATCCGATAAATAAATAAAAAAAATGCTTAGCTTTATCTCAAGAGTTGCTCAGGTGATCCAGTCACATTCTAGGGAAGCACCTAATTTATTTTGTAGCCTTAATGAGTTTTGTGCATACTTTGTGTACAGGCTGCCAGTGTGAAATGCACGACCACATTAGGGTGCAGAATAGGCCTCACGTCTCCATGCCCAAAAATATAGGGTGTGGTGCAAGCAACCAAGGCATATCAGTAGGTACCAGGCATCACAATATCAGCCCGTATGTCTATGGGGTCAATACTTCCCTCTATTCTGAAGGGCAAATTTAATTTTCTTCCAGTTGGCTTTGATCATGAAATAAACAGTTGATGTGGAGAAAAGAAAATTGGACCATTTATTAAAGGTAGCATAATGTAATGGCACAGATAACAATTCCACACAGATAGTAAGCCTTTTCATATTACGTTTTGATGTTTAGATTCAAGGTTCAATGATTCAGCAGCAAAATACTGTGCATGCTGGAAATCTGAAATAACAACAGAAAACACTGGAAACACACAGCAGGCCAGGCAGCATCTGTGAAGAGAGAAACAGAGTTAACGTTTCAGGTCTGGGACCCTTCATCAGAACTGGAAAAAGCTGGAGATGTAACAGATATTAAGCAGGTGCAGAGACAGGGGGAGGGGGTTGGGTGGGGAGGAAGGAATTGAAGGAACATACTGAAGCTCAGGGTCATCCTTACGGACTGAACGGAGGTGTTCCGCAAAGCGGTCAACCAATCTGCGTTTGGTCTCCCCAATGTAGAGGAGACCGCATCATGAGCAACGAATACAGTATACTAAATTGCAAGAAGTACAAGTAAATCGCTGTTTCACCTGGAAGGGGTGTTTGGGGCCCTGGACAATGGGAAGGGAGGAGGTAAAAGGGCATGTGTTGCATCTCCTGCGCTTGAATGGGAAGGTGCCAGACGAAGGGGAAGGGCTGTTAGGGGTGATTGAGGCGTGGACCAGGGTATCGCGAAGGGGGCGGTCCCTTCGGAATGCTGAAAGGGGAGGTAAGGGGAAGATGCATTTGGTGGTGGGATCACGTTGGAGGTGGCGGAAATGGCGGAGGATGATCCGTTGAACGTGGAGGCTGGTGGGTGAAAGGTGAGGACAAGGGGAACCCTATCATGGTTCTGGGAGGGAGGGGAAGGGGTGAGAGCAAAAGTGCAGGAAATGGAACGGACACAGTCAAGGGCAATGTTAACCACAGTAGAGGGGAATCCTCGGTTGAGGAAAAAGGAAGACATGTCAGAAGCACTGGTATGGAAGCTGGCATCGTCAGAACAGACACGGCGGAGATGGAGAAACTGGGAGAATGGAATAGAGTCCTTACAGAAAGAGGGGTGGGAGGAAGTGTTGTCCAGGTAGCTGTGGGAGTCAGTGGGCTTGTAGTAGATGTTTGTCGAAAGCCGATCGCCAGAAATGCAGACGGAAAAGTCAAGGAAAGGAAGAGAAGAGTCGGAGATGGACCATGTGAAGGTGAGGGATGGGTGGAAATTGGAAGTAAAGTGAATGAACTTATCTAGTTCAGAGCAAGAGCAGGAAACGGCACTGATACAGTCATCGATGTACTGGAAAAAGAGGTGCGGGAGAGGACCTGAGTAGGACTGGAACAAAGAATGTTCCACATATCCCATGAAAAGGCTAGGGCCCATGTGGGTTCCCATAGCAACAACTTTAATTTGGAGGAAGTGAGTGGAGTCAGAGGAGAAGTTGTTCAATGTGAGAACAAGTTCAGCCAGGCGGAGGAGGGTGGTGGTGAATGGGGACTGGTTGGGCCTCTGTTCAAGGAAGAAGCGGAGCGCCCTCAGGCCATCCTGGTGGGGGATGGAGGTGTAGAGGGATTGGACGTCCATAGTGAAAAGGAGACGGTTGGGGCCAGGAAACTGGAAACTGTTAAAGTGACAGGGCGTCGGAAGAGTCGCGAATGTAGGTGGGAAGAGGCTGGACAATGGGAGAAAAAATAGAGTTGAGATAGGAAGAGATAAGTTCCGTGGGGCAAGAACAGGCTGAAATGATGGGTCTACCAGGGCAGTCCTGTTTATGGATCTTGAGAAGGAGGTAGAAGCGGGCTGTGTGGGGTTGGGGTACTATGGGGTTGGCAGCCATGGAGGGAAGATCTCTAGAGGAGATGAGGTCAGTGACAGTCTTGGAAACAATAGCTTGATATTTGTTAGTGGGGTCATGGTCCAGGCAGAGGTAGGAGGAGGAGTTGGAGAGTTGGCGTTCAGCTTCCGCACAGTAGAGGTCAGTTCGCCAAACAACAACAGCACCACCCTTATCAGCAGGTTTAATGATAATGTTAGGGTTGGATCGGAGAGAACGGAGTGCTGCAAGTTCAGAGGGAGGTAGGTTGCAGTGAGAGAGGGGAGCAGAGAAATTGAGACGAAGGCATTGTGTTTGCATCCAGAAACTCAGTTAGTAGCAGGAACATATCTGAAACTCCATTGCTCAATCTAGTTTTCCAAATCTCAATGTTCTTCCTAAATGTTGCAATCATGTCACTCACTTTGAGTATGGCTGTATTGCTCCCCTTCTAATGATAGATTCAGCGTATTTAACAGGTTAAAAATGTTAGCAAGGTATGCAAGGTTCGTTATCCATAATTGGTCAGAGAAGTTTTGTGAGAGGTTTCACAGAAAGAAAACTCAGCAGCTCTTTACGAAGCTCAAAATCTCTTTCTTGGACCGCTGCGAGATAAACAATGTACTTCAGTGTGAAACAATAACTTCTCACGTCCTGCACCCATTTCTGAACACAGCTTTGCAAACAGACGTGAATTTACAGGTCTGGACTGTAGGGGGTTTTGGTTTGGGGTTTGTGTCTGGTCAGTCAGTCGTGTGTCTGAGCTGCTCCAGCCCCGTGTGGTTTGAATCGCTTCTCCTTTGGTTCTGACCACCGGACTTATTTACAAGTAGCGATATAGACAAACGAGACCAATGGTTCGGTGCAAAGAAAACCAATGTTTATTAAAATAGAGAACAATTACTATACAGAGAAAATCACTATGGATGCAGCACAATTACACTTAACGGGGGAGGAGAAATGGACACATCGAGGGAAAATGACTACAATGACACTTTAGCATTTAACTCCCACCCTTTACACCTATCTAGATTATCTTGTGATGGGCCAGAAAATTGATGCTCACCAGTCTAGGATGTTGAAAACGCTTGCTCCGTGCCCTGTTGCCTGCCGATGTCTTAGGTTTTCACCGCCCAAGACAGAGATACCCCAGTAATTTAAACGTAACTGCGGGTATTCTACTTCCCTGGACGGGCTCTTCGTCGACGATCCTCTTGCTGGGTTGATGGTAAGGCAGGGCACCGGAGGTGAGGCGGGAGAGAGAGAGAGAGAGAAATGGCCTCCCGAGGGACTAGTTATACCCTTCCCGGTAGCCCTTATCTCCCGCCAGATCAGCTCATTTCTTTTGTCTAATCTGGACGTATTGAAACTCATACAAAAGGTACCGATCTGGGCCCATCGACCTGGATGGCCGGTAATCGGTTTTACTGGTCTCATCAGTGTTCCCCTTTGTCCAACTGGTTTCGTGATGGGGCCATTCCAGTCTGAATGCCCCGTTGATCGTTTGTAAACAATGTTGACGTTCTCTAAACGAAGGCCTGAATGCAGCTGAGCTTGTCCCACTGCCCTGTCTGCCCTTGATTGTTTGTGCAAACAACCTTGATGGCTTTTAATCAGAGGCCCGAATGCCACTGGGTTTGCTTCTAATGCATAAATGCAGAAGGTCTGTCTGCATTCAAGCTCTGGAAAGTTCCTTCTCACAATCATCAGGATACAAGCTGTCAGTCCAAACTGAAACTTACAGGCTTTGGCCATGAGGCTGACCACAGCCATCTTGTTGTGCCCTGGATTTTAAACTCAGTCCAACCAGGGTTTCTTTAATAAACCAAAAGTAAATCCTCGGGGGAGACATGAAATTTGTGAATCCTTTCAGGACTTCTTAAAACTTCACAGCGGTCACAGCCGCATTTAACACCACATGTAATTCAGGTTCCTTTCTTTTTGAAGCAAGGGCTTGGCGATGCAACATACAATGTTTCACAATTACCTGTGGGTTTACGGCACTTATTCTTGTTGCCTGTCATAGCGGCTGTGCAAACAGCAGCACGTTTCTCCCACTTAAGCAGTTCTGATTCCATGAAATTATCCATTGACTTGAATATATCTTCACCTGTTGCATATTCTGGTAACGCCTGACAGAAAAGTAGATATTCTAAAATTTCCCCCACCCAAACATAGGGAACGTAGACTGATAATTGTGCCGCACTACCAACATCAGTTGTCTCATCGAGCTGAATTGCAAACTGCTCACATTCACAAAGCCTATGGGCTCGATTTTGCCAGGCCCAAGGAGGCAAGATTGGAGGCGTGTGAGGTGTTAAAATTGAAAAAAAATGGCGGGCGGGCCCAATCCCGCCTCCATCCCACCTCCGAACAATTTTCCCACATGCGAGTTTCCTGACCCCATTTGCATCCCGCCTCCAAGAGGCGGGATAGGCCCTTAAGGCCCTTTACAACCACTTAATTGCCTCTATAATCCCATTTTGAGAGGCCTTTCCGATTGTAACCATTTTCCCACGTTCTGCATGCCTCCTCTGGAACACGCCAGTGAATCCTGGCGGCTTCACAAGTGAATTGCTTACTAACAGCTGCAGTTCCAATATTATAAAGGAGTTTTCACCAATCATCATTTGCAGGTGGCAGAACTTTGTTGTCTCAGGTCTGGGGGAACTTGTCGCAGGCATACTCATTGTTCTGGAAGTTTGGAGCCTGACACCCCTCTCCAGTGTGACCTCCTGGGAAACCCCTCTCCCCACCTTGACTGAGTGCTTCCTCAACTGAGCTATATACCAGAAGAATGGGAACTATTTGTTTCCTTTCCTCCTGGACATCAGATTCGGACGAAGACCAGCCGTGGCAGCAGCAGAACTCTGACCAACAGCAGCACCAACTGCAGGAGAAACAGCAGGAGCTCCAAGCTGCTGCTCACCCACCTGAAGCTGCACAGGCCAGAAGGCACCAGCGCATGGAAGCACGTCGGTGCAGGAGATCCCCCAAAACAGGGTCTATAGACAGAGGATCAGTTACCTCAACATGACTGAGCAGCAGTGCCAAAGAAGGCTCAGACTTTTGTGAGAGGTAGTGGGTGACATCTGCGCAATGCTGCAGCAAGACCTGGGATCAGCAGTAGACATCAGCAGCATCTCCCAGGTGGCTGCACACGCTTGCATCACGCAGGTAACCGATGCCCTTTTTGCCATCGTGCACAATCACATCAATTTCTCCAAGGATCAAGCCAGTGTAACTGCGCGTGCGGTTGGGTTTGAAAATGTGGCAGGCTATCCAAGGCTGCAGGGTGTCATTGACTGCACACATGTGGTCATAAAGGCACCCCATCACAATCCAGGTACTTTTGTCAACCGGAGGGGTTCCACTCCCTCAACGTACAGCTGGTGTGTGACCACAAGAAGGAAATTTTGCAAGTTTGTGCCAAGTACCCTGGCAGTTGCCATGGCTCCTTCATCCTGCACCAGTCTAGTGTGCC
The DNA here is from genome assembly GCF_052327205.1 of Somniosus microcephalus. Taxonomy (NCBI): domain Eukaryota; kingdom Metazoa; phylum Chordata; class Chondrichthyes; order Squaliformes; family Somniosidae; genus Somniosus; species Somniosus microcephalus. Next base: position 295,763,872 of record NC_140988.1, read on the forward strand.
TCCGCTCTTCAGTCTGCCAGACCAACTTAACAGATGGCTACTTGGAGACAAGAGCTATCCCCTGAAGACGTGGCTAATGATGTCATTGAGGAGCCCTTCCAACGAAGCAGAGGAGCGCTACAACTCCAGCCACATGTCCACCAGATCCATAATAGAGCAAACCATCGGCTTGCTGAAGATGTGCTTCAGATGCCGTGATAGATCAGGAGGAGCCCTGCAGTACTCAGCAGCCAGGGTCTCCAGAATGGTCATTGTTTGTTGTGCACTTCACAACATGGCACAGCATCGTGGCTTGCAGATGCCTGAGGAACAAGTGACTCATTACATAGCCTCCTCAGATGAGGAGGAGGAGGAGGAAGAGGAGGAGAGTGACAACGAACAGCTTGCAGAGGCGCATCAACCAGCGGCAGCAGCATGTGAGCACACTGCTGCCCGGGATGCAAGGCATGCGCTCATCTTGGCCAGATTTGCTTAGCCTGCACAATAAACACTTTTGCCTCGCACCTTCTTATCAGACCCTCGACAATGGCCAGGAACCTGCGGATTCCTATCACTCTAACCACCATACTGACAATTGTAAGTAATCCTAAGCCCTCAATGTGGAAGTCCCATTAGTGACATGACACACGCCGCAACTGCAACAGTTTGCCATCAGAATTTTTAATGGCAATACGCATCTGATGGCTTTTCAACTTTAAACATAACATTACACCCAAGTAGGTGACTACTTGTGCATTATCTTCCTCTTACGCATGCTCCTACGTGGTGCTTCTCCTGTGGCTTCAGCAGATGTGGAGGCCCATTTGCTCACTTTCTTTCTGCTCCTCTCTTGACACCTTTGGCGGGTATCCTCTGGGGTTGCAAACCTGTGAGAGCTCGGCAAAGGTCTGCTGCTCCTGCGGCTGTGCTGGGGTTGAGACGCTGATCTCAGTTGGGTGGGGACACTGGTGGGGCTCTGACATAGAAACATAGAAATATAGAAGATAGGAGCAGGAGTAGGCCATTCGGCCCCTCGAGCCTGCTCCGCCATTCAATGAGATCATGGCTGATCATTCAAACTCAGTACCCTGTCCCTACTTTCTCCCCATATCCTTTGATCCCTTTAGCCTTAAGAAATATATTCAACTCCTTCTTGAATATATTTAATGAATTGGCCTCTACTGCCTTCTGTGGTAGAGAATTTCACAGGTTCACCACTCTCTGGGTGAAGAAATTCCTCCTCATCTCTGTCCTAAATGGCTTACCCCTTGTCTTTAAACTGTGACCCCTGGTTCTGGACTCCCCGACCATCGGGAACATCCTTCCTGCATCTAGTCTGTCCAGTCCTGTTAGAGTTTTATAAGTTTCAATGAGATCCCCTCTCATTCTTCTAAACTCCAGCGAGTATAAGCCCAATCGACCCAATCTCTCCTCATACGTCATTCCTGCCATCCCAGGTATCAGCCTGGTGAATGTTCGCTGCACTCCCTCCATGGCAAGAACATCATTCCTCAGATAAGGCGACCAAAACTGCACACAATACTCAAGATGTGGTCTCACCAAGGCCCTGTACAGCTGCAGCAAGACATCCTTGATCCTGTACTCAAACCCTCTCGCTACAAATGCCAACATACCATTTGCCTTCTTAACTGCCTGCTGCACCTGCATGCTTACCTTCAGCGACTGGTGCACAAGGACACCCAGGTCTCGTTGCACTTCCGCTTCTCGCAATCTATTGCCATTCAGATAATAATCTGCCTTCCTGTTTTTGACACCAAAGTGGATAGCCTCGCATTTATCCACATTATATTGCATCTGCCATGCATCTGCCCAATCAGCCAACCTGTTTAAATCATACTGGAGTTTCTCGGCATCCTCCTCACTGCACACACGCCCACCCAGCTTTGTGTCGTCTGCAAACTTGGAGATATTACATCTAGTTCCCTCACCTAGATCATTAATATATATTGTGAATAGCTGGGGTCCAAGGACCGATCCCTGCGGTATCCACTAGACACTGCCTGCCACTTGGAAAAAGAGCCGTTTATTCCAACTCTTTGCTTTCTGTCTGCCAACCAGTTCTCTATCCAAGTCAATACCTTGCCGCCAATCCCATGTGCCTTAATTTTACTCGCTAATCTCTTATGCGGGACCTTATCAAAAGCCTTTTGAAAGTTCAAATACACCACATCCACTGGTTCCCCCTTATATATTTTACCAGTTACATCCTCAAAAAGTTCCAGTAGATTAGTCAAGCACGATTTACCTTTTGTAAATCCATGTTGACTTTGTCCGATCCTGTCACTGTTTTCCAAGTGCTCTGCTATTACATCTTTTATAATGGACTCTAGCATTTTCCCCACTACCAATGTCAGGCTTACTGGTCTATAATTCCCTGTTTTCTCTCTACCACCTGTTGTGTACGTACCTTTAAGGGAATAACTGGTCTTAGACTGCAGTACCGGCAGTGACCACCCCTGTATAAAAGGCCCTAGCAGGCTTCTGTAGTTTCAGTTTCAAGCTGCCTCTTGTTCAGTAAAGTATCTGTTAAACTGTTCTCCCGAAGTCCGTATATTATTGAGGCGCGGACTTTACAGTGGCGATGAGTAAGTTCAAACTCACCTGCAGTGTGGCATCATCTCACGGGGATCTCGCCTGAAAGGAAGGTCCTGGAAGGTCGTAGTCTGAGCAACGGGCATCGGCCGAGGGCAACAGCCCAAAGAACCCATCGGTGTTTGGAGAATTGCGGGAGAGACTGTGGTTCCAGCGAATCGTGCTGGTAGCAGGTAGCGCGCTGACCCTTCCGGACTGCGGCGGGCTCAAGCTCGATCGAGCGGCTCTACAAATCGGGCCGCGCAACGTCGCCGGGAAAAGAAAACAAGAGAGAGAGGGTGGAGCGCACAGGACAGCGGAGGGAAACTAAACGGGGGGGAAGGAAAGCGAGATGCGCCGAGCTGCGGGTCGCCGCCATTACCCCGTAGAACGCTAGGAGCAGCGTGGCAGTAAGGGGAAGAAGCAAAAGTGCGAGAGGCGCCACTTTATCCCGTTGGGGAAGAAGAAAAAGCGTGGGAGGCGCCATTTTATTCCATTGGGAAGAAGCAAAAGTGCGGGAGGCGCCATTTTAAATCGCCAAGATGCCGAAAAGTGGCAGTATCACTGCTTTCGACAACTAGGTAGAAGACTGGACCACGTATGTGGAAAAAATTGAAGTGTACTGCAAGGCAAATGAGGTGGCTGATGGAAAGAGGGCGTCGGTATTATTAAATCTGATGGGTGCGAGTACGTACGGCCTATTGCGGAATTTAATTACCCCAGCTAAACCAATGGAGAAAAGTTTTGAGGAGATTGTTCATATCTTACAGGAACGTCTAAGCCCTACACCACTGCTGATAACAGAAAGATTCAAGTTCCATAAAAGAAACCAGCACAAAGATGAGAGCAATGCTGACTATCTTACGGAACTACGCAAGTTATCGAAGCACTGCCAGTTCGGAGCAGGACTGGCAGACACCTTACGGGATAAGTTTGTCTGCGGGCTCCAGAGTGAAGGAACCCAGAAACGACTATTTTAAGAAAGGACCTGACGCTAGAACAGGCTTTCAGCGTGGCAGTATCCTACGAAGCAGCAGCACGGGGAGCTGCGGAAATACAACAGAAACCACAAGAATACAGCGCTAACTAAATGGCGTATGGAGCCGAAAAGTGCTATCGCTGCGGCAGAACAACCCATGAGCAGAAGGACTGCTGGTTTAAAGACAAAATATGCAGGCAATGCGGGAAAATGGGACATATAGCAAGAGTCTGCAGGTCGGGAAAGAAGACCAACACGACAAGAACTACTAAGGAACAGTACAGGAAAGTAAAGAAACTGACAGATAGTAGTTCAGAAGATCAGAAGAGTGATAAGGACTCCGGGAGCAGGCGACTAAGTTGTTTAAAGTTACACAACGTGATCGCAAAAGAAGATCACCGAACCATTTGAGTCACCCTCATGATAGCAGGGTCCCCAGTGAAGATGGAATTGGACACAGGATCAGCCCTAACTGTCATGAATCGACGAGACTATGAGCGGCTATTCTCACACATACTCTTAAAGGACACGTCCATTGTATTGAAGACATACACGGGGCAAAAGGTCTACCCCAGAGGAAAAATAAGGGTGCCAGTTGAATATAACAGAAAGGAAACACAGAAACTACACATGTATATACTACGAGATGGAGGACCACCATTATTGGGACGTGAATCGATCCGAAGACTACAATTGGATTGGCATTCCATTCTGGCACTAACTGTGACTGACAAAAAAGATGATGACGTCGCACCTGGACGCCTGTCACAAATTCTATCTGACGCAGAAGAGGTGTTCCAACAAGGACTTGGGACTCTAAAAGGAGTAAAGGCAACCATAACGATTGAGGATAACGCAACCCCAACATTTTTCAAGGCTAGACCGGTGCCATACGCGATACGCCCAGCTGTGGAAGCTGAACTGGAGAGTCTGGAGCGTTCGGGGGTGCTGTCTAAGGTGGACTGGAGCGAGTGGGCCGCACCCATCGTTCCTGTAATGAAGAAAGCATTGAGCAGCACGCCTGGGGAGCCAAGGAAGGTTCGCATCTGTGGGGACTTCAAGGTAACTGTGAACCCAGTCCTGCACACAGTACAATATCCACTTCCACGGATAGAAGATATTTTCACCTCACTATCTGGAGGGAAACGTTTTACAAAGATTGACCTGGCTCAAGCATATCTACAAATGGAGGTGGAAGAAGCATCTAGGAAATACCTCACGATAAACACTCACAGAGGCCTTTACCAGTACAATCAACTGGTATTTGGGGTAGCATCGGCCCCGGCTATGTGGCAGAGGGCAATGGGACAAGTCCTGCAAGGGATCCCGGGGACCCAGTGTTATTTGGACGACATCCTGGTTACGGGCGAAAATGACAATGAACACCTTGCCAACCTGGAACAGGTGCTCACGAGATTGCAGGAATATGGGCTATGAGCCAACCGTCCCAAATGCGAGTTCTTCAGGAGACAAATCTCGTATTGTGGCCACATGATTGATGAGGAACGGTTGCATAAGTCGCCGGACAAGATTGAGGCTGTAGTCAAGGCTCCAGCACCAGAAAATGTGTCGCAACTGAGGTCGTTCCTCGGGTTGGTGAACTACTATCATAAGTTCTTGCCGAATTTATCTACAATTCTGCACCCACTGAACGCCCTCCTTCAAACTGGTGTAACATGGAAATGGAGTGATGAGTTTAAGCGTGCCTTTCAGGAATGTAAATGCCAAATCACTTCAAAAGAAGTATTGGCCCACTACAACCCAACACTACCGATTCGGTTGGCATGTGATGCGTCACCTTACGGCATTGGAGCGGTGCTGTCACACAAATTCCGTGACGGTTCAGAGAGGCCAATAGCCTTTGTATCGCACTCGCTAACCTCAGCCGAGCGTAACTACGCCCAGATTGACAGGGAGGCCCTCAGCCTGGTGTGGGGGGTGAAGAAGTTAAATCACTATCTGCACGGGAGGAAATTCACCCTACTGACTGATCATCAACCCCCGGTCTCAATTTTTAACCCAAAGAAGGGTGTTCCGGTGATGACGGCACAACGGCTGCAAAGATGGTCACTTTTTCTAGGGGCACATCAGTATGACATAGAGTACAAAGGTACGAAACAACATGGAAACGCTGATGGGCTGTCGCGCCTACTGTTGCCTACGGCGGAAGAAGCACCTGCAGTGGACCCGGTGGAGATATTCCATGCGACCATAGTCGAATGTTTGCCTGTTACAAACGCAAGTATTGAGAAGGAAACCTGAAATGACCCGACACTCTCTCGGGTCTATGATTTGACGGTGAAGGGATGGCCAGCATATGGTGACTCACTGTTGCCAGCATTCTCGCCAAGGAGGGAACACCTGTCAGTGTGCCGGAGAACCTTGATGTGTGAATCCCGAGTGGTAATTCCACCCAAGTTCACAGAAATCACAGAAATCACAGAAACCACACAGTGCAGATAGAGGCCATTTCGGCCCATCGAGCCTGCACCGACACATATCCCACCCGATCCCCGTAACCCCTACACCAACACATATCCCACCCTATCCCCGTAACCCCATGTATTTAATCCCCCTAACACTAAGGGTCAATTTATCATAGCCAATCAACCTAACCCGCACATCTTTGGACTGTGGGAGGAAACCGGAGCACCCGGAGTAAACCCACGCAAACACGGGGAGAATGTGCAAACTCCACACAGACAGTCGCCCGAGGCCGGATTCGAACCCGGGTCCCTGGCGCTGTGAGGCAACAGTGCTAACCACTATGCAGAGATAGAGTACTCAATGAGCTTCACAAGGGTCATCTGGGAGGGGTAAAAATGAAGAGCCTAGCCAGGGCGTTTGTGTGGTGGCCGGGAATCGATAAAGAAATCGAGGATATGACCAAGAGATGCACAGGATGCCAGAAGGTCCAAAATGCTCCACCACAGGCCCCGCTACATCCATAGGAGTGGCCCTCATCTCCATGGCAACAGGTACACATTGATTTCGCTGGTCCATTTATGGACTCAATGTTTCTAATCGCTGTGGATGCCCATTCGAAATGGCCAGAGGTCATTAAAATGTACTCCACCACCACGGAGAAAACTATTGCAGTCCTAAGGACCATCTTCACCAGGAATGGGTTGCTAGAACAGATCTGTTCCGACAATGGCCCACACTTTGTGTCTGAGGATTTCCAGAGGTTCCTGAAGAATAATGGGGTGAAACATTACACATCTGCCCCATATCATCCAGCCACAAATGGATTGGCTGAAAGGTTTGTTCAGACCTTTAAAAAGGCCATAAAGGCAATGTATAATGACGACATACCACTGCAACACAAGGTGGATAACTTCCTGTTTGCTTACCGGAATGCGACACATGCAGTAGCCAACCAAACTCCAGCCGTACTGTTTTTCAACCGGAGACTAAGATGTCGCTTGGATTTGCTCAAACCAAACATAAGACGAGATGTTGAGGATAAGCAGTTCCAGCACATAAATGAGAAGCCAACCAGGAGCTTCAAGATAGGGCAACCAGCCTTGACCGCGACTACCGAACAGAAAAATGGCAGCCAGGTACGATATGCACACAGTAGGGACCACTAATGTACACAGTGGACGTTGGAGAGAGCATCATGAGACGCCATGCTGACCAGATTCTAGAGTCACAGGAACAAGCCAAACCTGTACCACAAGCATGTGCACCTGGTAATGAGCCCGAAGTACAGATTGCGTCTACCTCAGAAGCAGGGGTATTGGAAGCTGACGAACCAACCAATGACAATGAGCCAGAATTGACTCCACTGCCAGAACAGGATACTCGAGAAAGGCACTATCCAGTCCAGATCAGGAAGCCTCCTCAAAGACTGAACTTATAAATGACTATTTCAGTTGATGTATATATTACTGAGAAAATTGTAATTGTAATTAGTTATTATTTAGTTGTTAAATGAATGTTATGTACTGTTTATCTAAAAGGGGAGGAATTGTTGTGTATGTACCTTTAAGGGAATAACTGGTCTTAGACTGCAGTACCGGCAGTGACCACCCCTGTATAAAAGGCCCTAGCAGGCTTCTGTCGTTTCAGTTTCAAGCTGCCTCTTGTTCAGTAAAGTACCTGTTAAACTGTTCTCCCGAAGTCCGTGTATTATTGAGGTGCGGACTTTACACCACCTTTTTTGAATAGTGGGGTAATATTAGCTACCCTCCAATCCTTGAGTACTGTTCCAGATTTTATCGAATGTTGGAAGATGATCAGCAATGCATCTACTATTTCTAGGGCCACATCTTTAAGTACCCTAGGATGTAGATTATCAGGCCCTGAGGATTTATCGGCCTTCAATCCCATTAATTTCCCTAACACCATTTCCCTACAAATACTGATTTCTTTCAGTTCCTCACTTTCATCAGACCCTATGTTCCCTGACATCTCTGGGAGGTTATTTGTGTCCTCCTTTGTGAAGACAGAACCAAAATATGTATTTAATTGGTCTGCCATTTCTTTGTTCCCCATTATAAATTCCCCTGATTCTGACTGCAAGGGATCTACGCTTGACTTCACCAATCTTTTTCTCTTCACACATCTATAAAAGCTTTTACAGTCAGTTTTTATGTTCCCTGCAAGCTTACTCTCATACTCTATTTTCCCCTTCTTAATTAATCCCTTTGTCCTCCTTTGTTGAATCCTAAACTGCTCCCAATCCTCAGGCTTACTGCTTTTTCTGGCCAATTTATATGTCCTCTCCTTGGATCTTATGCTATCCCTAATTTCCCTTGTTAGCCACGGTTGAGTCACCTTTTTTGTTTTATTCTTATGCCAAACTGGGATGAACAAATTCTGTAGTTCATCCATGTGGTCTTTGAATGTTTGCCATTGCCTATCCACCGTCAACCCTTTGAGTGACATTCCCCAATCAATCCTACCCACCTCGCACCTCATACCATCGTAGTTTCCTTTATTTAAATTGAGGGCCCTAGTCTCTGAGTCAACTACTTCACTCTCCATCTTAATGAAGAATTCTATCATATTATGATCGCTCCGACCCAAGGGGCCTCGTACAACAAGATTGCTAATTAATGCTTTCTCATTACATAATACCCAGTCTAAGATGGCATGATCTCTAGTTGGTTCCTCGACATATTGGTCCAGGAAACCATCCTGTAAACACTCCAGGAATTCCTCCTCCACAGTATTGTTACTAATTTGGTTAGCCCAATCTATATGTAGATTAAAGTCACCCATGATAACTGCTGTGCCCTCATTGCACGCGTCTCCAATTTCCCTTTTAATGCCATCCCCAACCTTCGCATTACTGTTTGGAAGTCTATATACTACTCCCACTAACATTTTCTGCCCCTTGGTATTTCTCAGTTCTACCCATACAGATTCCACATCATCAGAGCTAATATCCTTCCTTACAATTGTGTTAATCCCCTCTTTAACCAGCAATGCTATCCCACCTCCTTTTCTTTTTTGCCTATCTTTCCTGAATATTGAATACCCCTGGATGTTGAGTTCCCAGCCTTGGCCATCCTGGAGCCATGTTTCCGTAATCCCAATCAAATCATATTTGTTTACCTCTATTTGCGCAGCTAATTCAGCCACCTTATTACGAATGCTCCTCGCATTAAGACACAAAGCCTTCAGGCTTGTTTTTTTTAATGCTCTTAGACCTTTTAGAATTATTATTTACTGTGGTCATGTTTGATTTAAACCGTTGATTTCTCTGACTGCCACTTTTGTTTTACTCCTTCCTATCTTTTGCTTTTATCCTTGTTTCCCTTTCCTCTGTCTCCGTGCTCAGGTTCTCAACCCCCTGTCATTTTAGTTTAAACCCTCCCCCAGAGCACTAGCAAACACTCCCACTAGGACATCAGTCCCAGCCCTACCCAGGTGCAAACCGTCTGGTTTGTACTGGTCCCACCTCCCACAGAACCGGTTCCAATGTCCCAGGAATTTGAATCCCTCCCCCTTGCACCATTCCTCTAGCCACGTATTCATCTGAAATATCCTTCTATTTCTACTCTGACTAGCACGTGGCACTGGTAGCAATCCTGAGATTACAACCTTTGAGGTCCTATTTTTTAATTTACCTCCTAACTCCCTATATTCAGCCCCACATCCTGTTTTTTACCTATATCGTTGGTACCTATATGCACCACGACAACTGGCTGTTCCCCTTCCAAAATGTTCTGTAGCCGCTCTGAGACATCCTTGACCCTTGCACCAGGGAAGCAACACACCATCCTGGAGTCTCGTTTGTGGCCGCAGAAATGCCTATCTATTCCCCTTACAATAGAATCCCCTATTACTATAGCTCTACCCCTCTTTTTCCTCCCGTCCTGTGCAGCAGAACCACCCCTGATGCCAGGAAGTTGGCTGCTGCTGCTTTCCCCTGATAAGCCATCCCCCTCAACAGTATTCAAAGTGGTATATCTGTTTGAGAGGGGGATGTCCACAGGGGACTCCTGCACTACCTGCCTGCACCTACTACTCTGCCTGTTGGTCACCCATTCCCCTTCTGACCGAGGGCTTTGCAGTGGCATGGTCGTGTGAGCACTTGGAGAGGAGCCCCCACTTCCTTGCTGTCTGCCACCAACATTCCTCTCATGGGTCAGCCCCACTTCAGAGCTAGCAAATGGCTTGACAGCACCTTGCTGCACTTCAGGGGGGCCATGAGGACCTGTTTCTGTACTGGAAGTCCTACTCCCGTGAACTTGCATGAATGTCTGGCTTGTATGCTCAATAGCTGACCATCGCTCCTCAAGAGATGTCAGTCTATTGTGAACAATGACCATGTGTTCACGACCCTGGCGACTAAGCTCCTCCATGGCCATAGCCATCCTCTCCTCTATGGTAGCTATCCTTTTCATGAGGTTGCCATCCTTTCTGTGGTGATGCATTCATGTGCCAACGCCTCCACAAAGGGTCTGCTCATGATAGCGATGGACTCCTCCATTCGCTCCACACTCGCAGCGCTGCTGGAGACAAAACGTGCCAGAGACTCCTGCATCTGTTCCTGGAGTTCCAGCACCGCTGTCCTTTTGGATAGTCCCGGAGGCATAGGGTCGACATGCAGCGGAGCCGAGCTGGCAGCCTCCTGCGCCCTCCAACAAGGACTCTCCACTGCTGTCCCTGTCACCACCATCTGCTGATGCTCACTTGTGAGCTGTGATACGCCAGGCGACAACTCTACGTCCCGAAGCTCCCACCGAGGTGTGAGTGTCTGTGCTGGTGATGTGTGCACTTAATTCTGCTGACGCAGTGCCCTTGATGTTGCAGCTTCCTCTGAGGAGTCTGGAAGCTCAGGCTCTTCCTCCTGGACAGTGGGGACGGGGGCTGTCGATGGTCCTGTTGGGGAGTAAAGGAAAGAGTTAGAGATGTGAGGTCAAGGTTACATGCACATTGAATAGTGCAGATGATCATAAGTCAATCTGTTAGAGCATCAGATTCATTATCAGTGACTCATGCAATGTCAATGAGAGAGATGCCAAACTGTTCTGTCACCAGCTTGCTGTGATGCGCCTGCCTCTCCGTCCCCCACTTGGGAATCGTCCTCGACCCCGGCAATTTCCAGGGCTGCCTCCTCCGAGGTGGTGAGCTGGGCTACCGAGGGTAGCCCTCCTCCTGTCCTTGCTCTTTCCCTCTTATTGTGGGCTCTCTTTTCCTGCAATGAGGGACACAAGTGGAGTTTGAGTGAGAATGAAGGAGTGAGTGTTGAGATTCCATAGGATAGATGCTTAGAAGGAGACAAAGGGCCCTCCCTGTGTGTTGTAAGTTGTCATTGCATCACAGTAATAGAGAGTGTGAGGGCTGCATGGTCGAATAGTTAAGTGAATGTGACCATAGAGAGAGAGGGAATGGGTAAGGGTGCAGGGATGTAAGTGTCAAGTGGGATGTGGAGGAAGAGGTTGGCAATGCAGTGTGCTGGTGAGGAGAGGCGATGGGGATCAGATTGAGGGTGAAAGGAAAGTCATACTCACTTTTCCAGTGTGCAGAAGGTCATGAAACCTCTTCCTGCACTGCAGCCAGGTTCTGCGGAACATAGAAATGGCATTGACCTCCCTAGCCACTTGCAGCCACACAGCTTTAGTTTGTTGTGGTGGCTTCTTTCTCCCTGAGGATGGGAAGAGCACCTCCTTATTAGATCTTGCTCCCTCCAGCAGAGCTTGGAGGGAGGGCTCATCAAATCGAGGTGCACACTTTTGCTTGCTGGTGGACATGGTCGGTAAATGAAGTCTTTCATACAATGTCCAAAGCTTTTCCAGTCTCCAGAAGAAGCAAGGTTGCTTGCAGGCCTTAAATCCAGCAGCACTGATGACATCATCGAAGGCGACTTTGAGGATGGAAAGACTAATTGGGCCAGGGGTTCCCACACGTTGGAAATCAAATGCCCAATTAGGGGAAAATCGCTCTTTTTCTCCACATCACACTGGAGTCGGGTTCAGGATTCTAAAAACACCTGACACGCCCCAGCCTGCCCACACTGGCCTCCAATCAAGCCCTTTCTGTCAATTGGCATTTTATATCTCTTGAAAGTACCTTGATTCTTCTACTAACTATGTCATTAGAAAGTGGTATGGCCTTTAACTTTTGTGCTGCGTCTTCACTCACCATCACTCTGCACATTTCTATAGCAGCTGGAAGAATCGGCTCCTCTCTTATAGTATGGGCTTTCATGCTTTTAGCAATCCAAAATGCTGTTAAGAAGGATGCTTTCAAGGCCTTTTCCGGAAATGATGCTATATTTGTTAATTGAGCTTTATTATTCTTTTTTCCGTTGAAAGAAGTCTTCCGATTTATCTTTACATTCCGATGCCTTGTTGTGAGGTGTTGTTTTAGTTTTGCAGGTTTCATTGCTTCGTTGGATAAAGTTTCTAAACAGGCAACACATTGCGGCCGTCCATCACTGAGCTCCATAAATCTGAATTCTATATAACTCTCCTCAGAATTTCTGTTCTTCATTTATTTCTTGCTATTGGACTCAGCACTGTCCATGGCTTCAGCTGAAGTACTTGTAATGGCAGTATGAGGTTGTTTCAAATACTTCTCCATTTTAAACTAATTTACTCACACACTATTAAAGTAATTTACTTACAAGGGAAAAATTTGGTACCTTAGCACCTCCCGTTAGAGCCAGCAGATGGTGCTACTGGATTATCTCCGGGGCGAGGCGAATTCAGCGGCAAATGCCAAATCCCGCAACTCCCCCTCCCCCACAGCGTCACCACTAACAGTTATCGCCGGGAGCCTCAACACCAGGTGGATTGTGACGTCAGTGAGTGTGCAACGCTCACTGACCACCCGATCTGCGAAATTGATTTTCGCCACCTATCTTAGCACCTGGAGGAAACAGGAACAGGGAACGCTGGCATGAAGCACTAGGAAGCTGGCTCCAGGGACGTTAATTAAAGGGATCATCGGTAATGAGTCGCAGCTGTAAGTTAGTGGGGTTTCAGTGCTTTCTTGTCAGTTTCACATACTGCAACAGTCTCATTCTGTGATTTCAAAGTTATTAAGTATCAGGAGTGTTGTGACAACTCAAAAGTAGCTACATTTATTCTTAAAAAAATCAAACTGCTACACTTGGTTACATTAATGGGGGCTATACTGGCAGTCGACCTCACCCTCCAGGATCTAAGGCGGAGGGAGTGGAGGCAGTGAGAAAGACTGAAACATGTGGTTAGAGGGAGGAGGAGGGCCATCAGAGCTCTCAATAGGAGGCCTTATCCTCCGAGGGTATTCCGAGAGCACGTCTCCTATCAGGGCAACCACGGCTCTCTCACTGGCAGTCAAGGTCACTGCCACCCTCAGTTTCTTCACCAGTGGGTCCTTCCAGTCTGCAATGGGTGACATAGCTAACATCTCGCAGTTCGCTGTCCATTGCTGCATCGGAGAGGTCACAGAGGCTCTCTACAGTAGGAGAAGGGACTACATTTCCTTCCCCATCACCAGAGAGTAGCAGGACGAGCATGCATGTGGCATTACCAGGATAACAGGATTCCCCAAGGTTCAGGGCACCATTGACTGCATCCATATGGCTTTGCGGGCACCGCATAGCAACCCTGAGATCTTCCGTAACCGCAAAGGCTACCACTCACTTAATGTGCAGTTGGTATGTGACCACAGACAGCTGAGCCTCAATGTCAATGCCTGCTATCTTGGCAGCAGGCATGATGCCTTCGTCCTGCGCCAGACCGGTGTGCCAGCACTCTTCCAGCCACCACGTCAAGGTCGCGGCTGGCTGGTCGGAGACAAGGGCTATCTGCTCTCCAGCTGGCTCATGACTCCCCTCCGCAACCCCAACTCTCCTGCCCAGCAGTCATATAATGAGAGCCATGCTGCCACCAGGAAAATCGAGCAGACCATCGGCCTGCTGAAGCAATGGTTCCGCTGCCTTGACTGCTCGGGAGGAGCCCTCCAGTACCGGCTGAGCGGGTGTCGCATTTCATGGTGGTCTGCTGCATTCTCCACAACTTGGCCATCATGAAAGCCCAGCCCTTGCCACCAGGGATTGCGGGATCATCTCTGGAGGAGGAAGAGGGAGAGGAGGAGGAGTAGGAGGAGGAGGATGAGGATGAGGATGAGGATAAAGAGGGAGACTAGGAGAACGACGAGGAGGAAGAGGAGGAGGAGGAACAGGAGTGAGGGAGGAGGCAGCCACACAATCGGCCTTCCAGAAGGGCAGTCCATGACCGCCTCATCAGACTGCGGTTCGAATGAATTAAACCCCAGATGCCCATTGCTCACCACATCCCTATCATTCCATCCCTGTCGCAGGCCATATCAGAACGCAAAGCTGAAATGAGAGATACCACAAAAGAATCCAAACTGAAATAATAAATTTATCAATAATCAGTGAACACATATTTACAATAAAACTATTAACTATTCACCCTTCAGCAATCCCTTAGTGCCTCTCGTTACTGTGCCTTTGCCTATGCTAGTGCTCCTATGAAGTGTTGGCCCAGTGGCTGCAGCAGGGCTGGTGGAAGGCTGCTGAGTGTCCATGCGGGAGACTTCAGATGGCCTTGCAGGACGCCCTCGACCAACTCTGGACCTGGAAGGCCTGGCCCCGGCTGTAGACTGCACCACCTCAGCATGGGCAGCAGCAGTCTGGGCTGGCTGGAGGACAGGCAGCAAAAGGGGCAATGGCAGAGTGGCAGCGGTGGGAGCAGGAATACTGTCATCCTGAGAGGACAGAAGGTTCCTGCTCCACTGACCCATTGCCACTCCCCCGGGGCAACACTTCAGCATCCCTAGCAATCTGTTGGAGCACAAATTGCTGGCCTGCTGAGACACCATCAAAGCCCTGGTTGATGGTGGTAGACACAGCCATGATGGCAGCAGTCTGAACTTGAGTGGCATCAAGCTGAGACTGCATGAGAGCAGTCTGAGATTGGGTGCCACCAAGCATAGACTGCATTACAGCAGTAAGGCATTGCGTCACTTCCGCCTGTGTTGCAATGGGAGCTGCCAGAATGCCCATCACACGCAGCATCAGGTCTGGGTCACCATGGTCTCTCTGGGAGTCTACCATCCTTTGCAGACTGGAAATGATGGGCTCCATGGTGTGCGCAGAGCCTTGTGCAATATTGGAGGTGGACTGCTCCATGCTCCTTATCATTGCCGAGAGGCTCTCGGGCACCCTTGCCATTGCACCTATCATCTCGGTGTGCATGCCCATCACCCTTCTTCTAAACATCTCCCCAACGAGGTCCTCATCTGTGTCCTGTGCTGTAGAACCCGCACGCGAACTCACCCTCCGGGGAGCTGGCCCCCGAGCTACCCTTTCTCCCTGGCCTTGCTGCAGCCCACGTGTCCCCGGTGCTTCACCCTGTGCAGATCCCGCTAATATACCAGGCTCTAAAGAACATGTAGTGCCAGTATCTGAGCTAGTGCCTGCGGGTGAGACACGCAGTGATGCGGTGTCTTCTTCTTCCTCCTCTTTTCCCGCCTCACTCTCTATGGTACCCTCAGGGACAGGCTGCACAGGTGCTTGCTCATTATCTGAAAGCATAAAGGCACAAGAGTCTGGTTAAGGTGAGGGGAGGGTGCAGGAAGGGAGAAATGCATGCATACAGCATGATTAGCTGGAATGTACGAAATGCTTGTGGGGTGAGGAGGAAGTGGGATGTGAGATGGAGTAGGGATAAACATACCGTTGTTGTCCCCAAGGGGGTCAACATCGCCGATGGCCACAGTGCCCACCACCTGGTGCCCAATGATTTGCAGCACTCGTTTCTCCAGTGCAGACAGTGGTTGGGTGTTGGCTTGTCCCCCGCCTGTGCGCTCCTGCTCCCTCCTGTTGTGAGCCATTTTGGCTTGCAAGAGAATGGAAATTGTGTGAGTGAGTGTGGAGCAATGTATTTGAGTGATGTGCCTGCCATAGTTGAATAGCTGTCATTGTGTGCAAGGTGTGAGTGTTGGTAAGTAGAGATTGTTGGTAGGTAAGTGCTGGGGGTGTGGTGCTTCGGCCAGTGTGTGAAGACTGTGGTTCATATGGTGGTATGTAGCATTTGTTGAAGCATTCACTCACCTGACCACCCGAGTGAGGTCGTTAAATTTCTTCCTGCACTGTGTGTGGGTCCTGGGGATCACCGTGCTGCTCAAGACGTGTTGCGCTACCTCCCTCCACACAGTTCAGAAGACTTGTGGCTCAGGCCTCCTGCCATTTGTTGGGTAGAGCACCCCCCACAGTCTCTCCACAGTGAACACCAATGCATCCACAGCTTGATCGCAGAATCTGCGGGCTCTCTCCCTGAGGCGTGGATCTGCCATGAGTACAGCTGCTTCAATCCTCCGGCTCCTTCTCCTTATTCTGCTTCTGCTTGCTGAGGCAGCTGCACAGTCAGCAATGCTGAGAATGAGGTTCTGCAGCATCAATGAACCTCCCCTTTAAGAACTGGTAAAAGCCTGTGGCAATCATGACTTGCGATTAGACTGCACCTGATATTGATCCACCCTTTGATTGTAACGTCAATAAGTTTGGGCTTAAAGACTTGAATTAGGACTCCAATCATTTCTTTGAACAGGGAGCACGAATTTAGCATGCAGTGTAAAGCATTAGTGCTTGGTGCTAATTTTCCAACTTTTCTAATTATGCCGCCCATTCCTGGGCTATAATGAATTTCTAGCCCACACACTCTTAAAGTAATTTACTCACACACTATCAAAACTCTTGAAGCTACCAAGTACTGCAAAGAGACATGGGCACAGAATCTAGGTTGACACTGCAGTGCAATACTGAGGGAGTGCTGCACTGTCGGAGGTGCCGTCTTTTGGATAAGACATTAAACCGAGGCCCCGTCTGCTCTCTCAGGTGGATGTAAATGATCCCATGGCACTATTTTGAAGAAAAGCAGGGGAGTTATCCCTGGTATCCTGGCCAATATTTATCCCTCAATCAACATCACTAAAACAGATTATCTGGTTATTATCACATTGCTGTTTATGGCAGCTTGCTGTGTGCAAATTGGCTGCTGCATTTCCTACATTACAACAGTGACTACAATTCAAAAGTACTTCATTGGCTGTAAAGCACTTTGGGACATCTGGTGGTTGTGAAAGGTGCTATATAAATGCAAGCCTCCTGAGAGAATCTGATGCACTGCTCCTCAGAGAACTGCAGGTATGTTGTTCAGCGCCTAAAAAATCTGTTGGGAAGGTAAGAATTTCTCAGAGCATGCCTCCTTTTATTTGCTCTCCCTCCAGCCACAGCTCTGTTTGCTCCTTCCTCCTGCTCCTCGTCCACCCCCTAGAGTGGGATTTCTAGAGGGACCTACAGCGAGAAACAACTGCAATACCAGAAGTCCCTTAACAGTTCAGTACCTACAGTAGCAACTACAAATACTTTAAAATCCATTAAGATCATAAAACCCACAAGCTACTGCAAGAGAAATGTCTCCAAAAGCTCTATACAGCTTTACCTGAGAGCACCTGATGATCCCTTTAAATAATGTTTGAAATGGCCACTTCAGGACTTGGACTGCTGATAGTAGATGGGCGGCAACAGGAAGCGTCATTCATCAGCTGGTGAGTTTGGAAAATGGCCTAGGCATCGTAATGACATCACTTGATCCCGATTTGAATTGATTCATGAGACTCTGTCTGTTTCAGGTGGGAGCTCGGGGCATCAGGTTAATTTAATCTAAATTTGAAAAGATCTGAAGAATCAAAAAAAGTAGCGATGATTTGAAGTCCTACAAAAGACAATTGCGGGTATATAAAATCCGTGTCAGAAGGGGTAGGAAAATAGTATGGTGGGTAGTAGATGGCAGAAAGATCCAAAAGAAAGAGAGTCAAAAAAATCAGCTATGTAAGCGGTAGATAGAATATTAAAGGAGAGTAGTCATTTTAGAGGTATGTTGGACAGCGGCAGAGACATCATGGTGGATTAAAAGCAGCTGATTTAAAGTTATTCTCAGTTATTTCATCAATTGGGAAGAAAAGTGTATAAAAATAAATCGAGACAGCTGTGTTTCCAATATATTCCCTATTCATTTCTCTAGACAGAAAGAGGGTAATTTTGACTTTTGGTGATAGAGTAAAACACACAATATCGGCTCAGCTACCTGTTAAACTCCTCTCCCAATTTTCATTTTTATTGAAGTAAATGAACACGAAAATTGAGAAAGATGTTTAATGGGTGGCCGAGCCCATATCGCACGTGTTACATTATTACCCGACTGCCTCACTACGAGTAGTATTGCTGAAATCAATAAGGTTGCTGCTGATTTAATCCAGAATTGTCAATGAAGACTTGGAACATTTTCCTTGCATAAGGTATAGTAATCAGTGGAGTGCTATATCCTTCCACTGTTACTCGTGTGTCATTAAAACAGAGTTTAATCCCTTGTGATGAGGGAGGAGGGCATTTAAAGAAGCACTAAGTAGTTGTTAAATCTTAAATGGTTAAATTGTTGTGAGAACAATATTAATCCACATAGAGCACATACAGATTAAAAAAGACATGTTTTCTCATCTGATAAAGCAAACTTTCATCTCAGAGTTTATATACTTTAATAGTTTCAATGTTGTTCCAATGAAAGACATCAGATCATCCAATCAAGTGCATGAAAACAAATTAACACAGTCGGTAAAAGGCAGGAAATAAGTAAATTGTTCTATTAGGCAGCTTTTATTGATTTTTCAAGGTTAGCACTTAAATAACTCAATTTATGTCCATGCATGTCTTTCTGAAGAGCTGAAGTCAGTTCTGCATTTTTAAAAAATAACATTGTATTTTGATCTCTGCCTATTATATTTAACCATTTCTTCAAGAATTCCAGAAACATTTTGGTTAAATATTTTGCATATCTGGATTTTTTGGATATCTTTTGCATTCTTCCAAACTGATGCACCATTGATTCCATTCTTCACACAGCATTCTATGCCACTGAGGTCATTTACCTTATATTACCTATTTGTTCCAGCTAGTCCTCTCTCTAGCTCTTAACGTTTATAATTTATATGCATTCCTTCTTTTTCCTTTCTCTACTATCTATTGTTTATCCTTCCTATATCTCTTTGTTTTATTCCCGTTGGAATCGTATATATCCACTTTTTAATTTTATAATCCAGTTAGACGGGTTAGTGATCCACAAATGCTTTCCAGTTGGGCCCCTCCCAAACTTGTTCGTAGGCTAGCAGGCTCTACTAGCTACAGATATTGGTACTGGTAATTCTTATAAACAGTGGTTATCTGAGAGAGAGTGCAGAAGAAGCTGGCCTTTTACTGACTCAAAATCTATAGTAACTAGAATATCTCATCATAAAAATGCTAACAATTGAAACTGATTTACCCACACATCTTTTCTGTGTAAAATGTATGTGAACTGACATGTAAAATAAATTCTCCAAAATAAACTGTTTCTAAAAACTCAATGCAATTTATTTTTTAGAAATTTGGGGCAGTGAAGCTGGGATTGTTCCCCTTAGAGCAGAGAAGGTTAAAGGGAGATTTGATAGAGCTGTTCAAAATTATGAAGGCTTTTGATAGAATAAATAAAGAGAAACCATTTCCACTGGCAGGAGGGTCTGTAACCAAAGGATTCAGATTCAAAATAATTGACAAAAAAACAAAAGGAAATGAGGATTTTTTTTTTACTCATGAGGATTTTTTCTTTATTATGATCTGGAATTTGTTGCCTGAAAAGGAGGTGGAAGCAGATTCAACAGTAACTTTCAAAAAGGAATTGGATAAATACTTGAAAAGGAAACCATTTCAGGGCTTTGGGGAATGAGCAAGGGGTGTGGGATGAATTGGATATCTCTTTCAAAGAGCTGGCACAGGCACGATGGGCCGAATGGCCTCTTTCTGTGCATTATGATTTGATGATGCAATGATTTTAACCCACCCTGCCTGACGAGAATAAGGCCCCCAGACAGTTCACACTGCATCTGAAAACTTAACGTCTTGTTACCGCTTGATTCCTATCCAGTGCCACCATAGCCTTTTGTTAGACAGCAAAGCTACCCATCTGACTTAGGTTGGGAGCCTCATTAATACATACAAATCACGGTCCTAGCATGTCATTAGGACCCCAATGACCTTTTAATCACTGAATAAGGGATAAACCCGCCGTGGCCACCCATCTCATTTAAACCTGGTCTACAGAAAGGTGAATCCCGATAATAACTTTCCTTTATCGGGTCAGGGGGCAGCAGGAGTGCTCCTCCACAAGGAAAGTTTTGCCTCTGCTGCCTTGGGCTCCCACTCCCTCTATTTATTCGCAAAACCCTGCTAAAACTTACTTGAGTGCTGGCGTGTGGCCTCTGGGCTGCCCTATCTGCACCTGCCAGCAGTCAACCAGCTACCTCTTTCTACCCGTTTTGAGTGGGCAGCTGGCCAGGGATGTAAATGAGGCCTAAAGACACATTTCTAAATTCAATGGGAAGAAAATCGTGCAGTTTTTTCAACCCCAAGATATTTTCTTCACTGCCGTTACCTGCCATCTACCATCCTATAAAGCTAGTTTTTAGCCCTTAAGATTTTTTTCTGCTTTCAGTCCGTACTTTGATGGTAATAATAAAGGGCATTCAAATTTTTTCACTTCACCTTGTGTGTTTATTTCTTCTTGCTTTTTCGTGATAATTAGCCATGCATAATGCGCAGCTCACGATGCAGAAAAAACTCCTCCACCCTAATTATAACTGTGGATAAGCTGAAAGGTCATTTTTAAGTACAGTAATTTTTGTGCTCGCTGAACCAAAACTGCTGCAGTCAGATATTGTAGGTAACTGGGGTTTGTAGATGTAACAAGACACAGTTCTGTTTTTCTTCAAAGCTTTTGGAAACTTTAAAAAAAAATGCTGAAATCTCTTGTATAACTAAAAACGCAGTTGGAAGCCAGAGATTAATCTGACATATCCATGCTAAACTATGAACCTGCAAGAATACTACAGACATCATGGGGGAAAAATTCAGTTCCTTAGCGCCTCCCGTTAGTGCCAGCAGCTTTTTTGTATCAGGAGTGTTGTGGCAACTAAAAAGTAGTTACAGTTATTCTTTAAAAAATCAAACCGATAGACTTGTTTACATTAATGGGGGCTGTACTGCCAGTCGACCTGGCCCTCCAGGATCTACGGCGGAGGGAGCGGTGGCAGCGAGAAAGACTGGAACATGTGGCCAGAGGAAGGAGGAGGGCCATCAGGGCTCTCAACAGGAGGTCTTACCATCCGAGGGTATTCCGAGAGCACTTCTCCTACCTCCAATTAAGCCAGGAACAGTGTATTAGAAGGCTCCGCTTCACCAAGGAGGTGGTCACAGAACTCTGCCACCTCCTGCAACCAGACCTCCAGCCTCAGACTAGGGTGACCACGGCTCTCTCAGTGACAGTCAAGGTCACTGTCGCCTTCAATTTCTTCGCCAGTGGATCCTTCCAGTCTACAACAGGAGACATAGCTAACATTTCGCAGTTCGCCATCCATCGCTGCTTCCAGGAGGTCACAGAGGCTCTCTACAGCAGGGAAAGAGATTACATTTCCTTCCCCATCATCAGAGAGAAGCAGGATGAGCATGCCTGTTGCTTTGGCAGGATAGTAGGATTCCCCATGGTACAGGGCGCCATTGACTGCACCCACGTGGCTTTGCGGGCACCACATAACAATCCTGAGATCTTCCGTAACTGCAAAGAATACCACTCACTTAATGTGCAGATGGTGTGCGACCACACACTGCGAATCCTCAATGTGAATGCCCGCTATCCTGGCAGCAGTCACGATGCCTTCATCCTGCGCCTGACCGGTGTGCCAGCACTCTTCCAGCCACCACATCAAGCTCGCAGATGGCTGGTCGGAGGCAAGGGCTATCCGCTCTCTAGCTGGCTCATGACTCCCCTCCGCAACTCCAACACTCCTGCCCAGCACTCATATAATGACAGCCATGCTGTAAACAGGAACATCATCGAGTAGACCATCGGGGTGCTCAAGCAATGGTTCCGCTGCCTTGATCGTTCAGGAGGAGCCCTCCAGTACTCGGCTGAGTGGGTGTCCCATTTCGTGGTGGTCTGCTGCATGCTCCACAACTTGGCCATCATGAGTGCCCAGCCCTTGCCACCAGGGATTGTGGGATCAGCTCAGGGGGAGGAAGAGGGAGAGGATGAAGAGGAGGAGGATGAGGAGGAAGAAGAAGAAGAAGATAAGGAGGAACAGGAGGAGGAGGAACAGGAGCGAGGGAGGAGGGAGCCACTCAATCGGCCTTCCGGAAGGGCGGTCCGTGATCACCTCATCAGACTGCAGTTCCAATGAATTAAACCCCAGATCCCCATTGGTCACCACATCCCCATCATTCCATCCCTGTGACAAGCCATATCACAGTGCAAAGCTTTGGGCAGTGTGTGCAGACTGAGGTTCAGATGGTGGTATGTAGCATTTGTTGAAGCATTGACTCACCCTGACCACCCGAGTGTAGTCGTTAAATTTCTTCCTGCACCGTGTGTGGGTCCTGGGGACCACAGTGCTGCCTGAGATCTGCTGGGCTATCTCCCTCCACATGGAGCGGAAGACTTGCGGCGAGGGCCTCCTGCCACTTGCCGTGTAGAGCACCGCCCACCGTCTCTCCACCGTGATCACCAACACCTCCAATGCTTGATTGCAGAATCTGCGAGCTCTCTCCCTGGGGCGTGGATCTGCCATGAGTACAGCTGCTTCAGTCCTCCAGTTCCTTTTTTTAACCTGCTGCTGCTTGCTGAGGCATCTGCACAGCCAGCAATGCTGAGAATGAGGTTCTGCAGCATCAATGATACTCCCCTTTAAGAACTGAAAATAACCTGTGGCAATGATGACTTATAATTAGACTGCACGCAATATTGGTCCACCCTTTGAGTGTAACACCACTGAGCTTGGGCTTTAAGCCTTGAATTAGCGCTCCAATCATTATTTGAGCAGTGAGAATGAATTTTGCATGCAGTCTAAAGTATTAGCGCCTGGCGCTAATTCTCCAACTTTTCTAATGATACCGCCCATTCCTGGGCTATAATCAATTTCTAGCCCTACATGACAGCTACGGTTGGAAAGGAATTTTCCAGATTTGTTTCCTAAATTGACCTAAGGTATTTTGGCCTAGAAATTCATTGACGCCACTTTTGGGGCGCTAAAGTGGGGCGTCCGCTAAAGTTTGCGGCCGCCGCCAAATCGATGCCACTTCTCCGATATTCATTAGCTTCGCCCTAGGAGTTCGGGCGAGCGCTAAAACTGCTGCTGGACGCCTCTCTTTGGGCGCTAAGCCGGAGGTGGTGATCGATAGCGCCGAGGCCGGGAGCAGCGCAGGTGCGGCCATCTCGTGATTGACAGCAGACACCCTGGCGCCGGCCAGCTCTTAAGGGGGAAGGGTCGACTGTGTCTGCTGCCACGCCCTGGATAGTGGAGCCCTCCAGCTAGGCCTGAACACTGCTGCTGGACCCAAATAGTGCCTGAAGACATGGAAAAGGCCCGTGAACGTGCGCAGCGCTTCTCAGAGCGTGATCTGAGTGTGCTGCTTGCTGCTGTGGAGAAGAGGCGCCATGTTTTATACCCGGACAATGGCAAGAAGGCGACGGTCCGCGTCTACAGGAGAGCCTGGAGGCATGTCGCCACCAAGCTGTCAGCCAACAGCGACGTCCCCAGGACCGGTGCCCAATGCCGCAAAAAGTTAAATGACCTCACACGCATTGTCAGGGTGAGTAACCTTTCCAGTGACCTCCTCATCCTTGCATGTGCACCTCACATTATGGGCAAAGGGACCTGAAAGCTCTAATGGCCAGCCTTCATCCAGCAGCTATGGGACAGGCATGAGCATCAATTGCACATTCTGCACTTAACACACTGGCCAAGCTATTCCACCATGGGAGGCAGTGCACACAAGATCACGGCGACACACTGTACTTAGAGGCCGTCCTTTCTCTTGCAGGCCAAGCTGGCGAATAATCGCAAGAGCCGGACTGCGACCGGGGGAGGCCGACCCCATATCCAGCCACTCACCGACCTGCAACATCGCGTGGAGCGCCTCATGGGTGGCCGGGTGATTGGGCCCGTTGCATGTGGAGATGCCGACCCTGTTCTGGGCAGCAATGGTAAGGACATCACCTTTTGCACCTCTCTCGTCCCACTTGCGCATCAGATCTACATCCTCTGCCACTGTCCGACCAATGCGCTGAATGCCACCACTCATGCATCCCGCACTAATGCCCTCTCCTCACTCTAAAGCTACTCTTGTGCCTTCCTGCTTTCAAATGGTGAAGAGGAGGTCCCTGAACTTGCCAGTGACAGACCTTCCGAAGAGGAGCAGGAGGAGGAGCAAGAGGAAGGCGGCCCATCAGGGGAACCATCAGCCGCGGCCACCCAGGCCAATGTAGGGGACACGTCTTCCCTGGAGGGCAGCGTGGCGGAAGTGTCAAAGGGGAGGGGAGCTCCTGGGACCTGCGGGCTGCAGAAAGGCGGGAGGGGGGTGGAAGCTCGGCGGCCTTCTCCCCAGAGGGGGGAAGTGTCGGAGGGGAGTCCAATTGCTGGGCCCAGCGGCCTCCAGCAACGCAGGAAGGGTCGGCCAGCTCGGCGGCCTTCTCCCCAGAGGGAGAGTCCAGCCTCCAGTCAGGAGATTCTCTTCGCCGAGGAGATGGAACGCCTCGAAGACTTGTCCGCGGACTCGGAGCGCCGGCACACGGAGCTCATGGCGGCAGTGGCACGGTTGCCTGAGTCCATCGATTCCCTCTCTCGGAGTGTGGCCGAGTTCGGGCCATCAGAGGCCACCAGTCGGGCGGAATACCGGGCAGATCAGGCAGCGAGTCGGGCGGAATTCGGGGCAGCTCTGTCAGCGACTGGCCAGGTGATCAGTGGTGCCGTCCAGTCACTGGCTGCTCTGATGCGGTCAGTGAACAGGTCAACACGGGCACTCACTGCTGCCACACTCGCTGTGTCAGCCAGGCATCGCCAGGGCACCCGGTGCGCTGCAGCAGCACAGCGGTCTGTCCCTCGGCAGATTGGTGCGCATGCTGCAGTGCTGGCCCGGGCGAGTGCCAGTGTCTCAGGCGACCAGCGAGCGCCTGCCATCCGCCAGCTTGCCGCTATTCCTCCAGCCGCCACTGCCAGTCCCCCAGTGGAGCTGCCAGGAGCTGCTGCAGCGACTGATGCTGGCGAGCCACAGCTGCAGCAATCAACAGCCGCCCGCTCGACGGCCAGACCGCGACTAGGCCGACCCCCAAGGGCATCTGCCGTCACGACATGTGCCCCTCAGGAGCCTGCCCCCAGCCTTGCAGCAGCAAATGGCCTTACTTTGAGGCGGAGCAGCAGGGCGGGCAGGGGCCACCCAAAGATGGCCAAGGCATCGCCCTAGCGGGCCAAATAGTCGAATGTGTGGCCATTTGTGTTTGTTTCTTGAGGCCGAGAATTGGATGTTTGTTTTTTGAAGGCCGATGATGTGATGTTTGTTTTTGACGAAGGCCGAGAATGACGGCCATTTTAGTTGCCCTATTTTGTCAATCCTCTCCAGGTTGTGGGAGCGAGTAATGTGTTTGAGTGTTTTTTGGGGGTTTCGTCTGTTTTTGGTTTTCATGTGGGAAGGGCCCAGAGTTTGTACAATATACCATTTTATTTATTCACATTGTCCATGTTTGATCTTTGAAGTGTTTGTTGCCTTAACTGGCTGAGGGCTTGCGGAGCGGCTGCAATCATGTTCTATCATTGGCACAAGCCATTCCCTGACAGGGGGCCTAGAAGTGACGTTCAATAAGCCGCCGACGGGCGGCCCTTGGACCTTGTGCCTCCCTCCTGGGCTGGTACTCCTCGTCCTCGTCATCCTCATGCTCCTCCTGCTCCTCCTCCTGAGGTGGTGGTCCAACGTGAGGTGGCAGTGCCTGAGTCCTGCGGATAGCCAGGTTGTGCAGCATGCAGCAAACGACGACGAATTGGGAGACTCGATCCTGCGAATACTGGAGGGCTCCCCCGGAGCGATCGAGACAGCGGAACCGTTGCTTGAGCACGCCAATTGTTTGTTCTATGAAGTTCCTCGTTGCTTGATGGCTCTCGTTGTATGCCTCTTCAGCAGGGGTCGTGGGCGCGCGGAGCGGGGTCATGAGCCAGGTACACAAAGGATAGCCTTTGTCCCCGATAAGCCATCCTCTTGGGGGAGGCTGTGCCTGGAACATGTCAGCCACAGTTGTCTGTCGCAGGATAAAGGCATCGTGGCTGCTGCCTGGAAAGCGGGCATTGACAGCTAGGATGCGCTGCCTGTGGTCACACACCAGCTGTACATTGAGGGAATGGTAGCCCTTCCGGTTGCGGTAATCCTCGGCATGCTCAAGAGGTGCCCGCAAAGCCACATGCGTGCAGTCAATGGCGCCCTGCACCATGGGGAAGCCCGCTATTCTTGCAAGCCCCACTGCACGCTGCTGCTGCTTGTCCAGGGTCATGGGGAAGGAGATGAATTGATGTCTCCTTCTGAAAAGGGCTTCGGTCACCTGGCGGATGCAGCAATGCACGGCGAACTGGGAGATGTTAGCGATGTCCCCAGTAGCGGATTGGAAGGAGCCGGAGGCATAGAAGTTGAGAGCCACCGTCACCTTCACTGCCACCGACAGAGACGTCCTGCGCATCAGCTGTGGCTGCAGATCTCTCTGAAGCAGCCGGCAGATGTCTGCAACCACCTCCCTTCGGAATCGCAGCCTCCTAACACACATCGCGGCAGACATGGTCAGGTAGGAGGTCTGCTGGCGGTATACCCTGCGTGGGTAAGGCCTCAGTTGGCAACGCCTGTTGCCCCCTCTGCATCTAGCCAGGGCTGCCACTCTCTCACGGCGTCTGTAAGCCCTTCTGGCATAAGGCTGAAATTCAGCGTTGCCACCCAATGCAGCCCCCATTATATGCTGGCAAACACTGAGCTCTGAATGAAGGCAAAGATAATTGGTAAGCTCTGGCCTGAGCCAAAAATACCTGTCCAAGTGTTGGTCCAAACCAGTAAACTCTCCTCCTTGGTCTCTGTCCAAAAAACCGTTGCACAAGAGTGAATGCTGCAAAATGGCTGGCCTTTATACTGCTGGGTAAGTGCCCTTTAATTTGCGCTCCCCGCGGCCCGGCTGGGCTGTGTACCGTTCCACTTCACAGTCGCTCGGGCCGCCCGGCGCACAATGGGCCGGCGCGAGTGAAATTCCGGTTCAGGGCGCACAAAAGGCGTTGCACTAGCAAATGACGTCATGATGTGCGCGCGCAGCAGGGCGCGCGCTAAGACTTTGCGTCGGCGCTAAATGTGTACTGAAGTTGGGGCGAGGCGCAGATCGCGCTGCGCCCGGCCGCTAAGCACCTAGCGCTCGAAATCTACTCCTCCTAAGGCGCTAACGGCTGCCGCGCCCAACTGAATTTCTAGGCCTTTGACTCTGTTTTGGCCACTCCCAGGAAATTGTATGGCTGTGTTGGCATGGTGGGGGAGGGGTTGGGTGTGATGAGGAGGTTGGAGAGGGGACAGGAGATCGGGGGGAGAGAGGAGATCGGAGGAGGAGAGAGGAGATCAGAGGGGGAGAGAGGAGATCGGAGGGGGAGAGAGGAGATCAGAGGGGAAGAGATCCTTGGTTTTAGACGCCCAAGCCAGGGGAAACATCCTCCCTGCATCTACCCTGTCAAGTCCTGTAAGAATTTTATATGTTTCAATGAGATCACCTCTCATTCTTCTAAACTCTAGAGAATATAGGCCTAGTCTACTCAATCTGTCCTCATCGGACAATCTCACCCCCACCCCTGCAATCCCAGGAACCAGTCTGGTGAAGCTTCGTTGCACTCCCTCTACGGCAAGTATATCCTTCCTTAGGTAAGGAGACCAAAACTGTACACAATACTCCAGGTGTGGTCTCACAAGGGCCCTCTATAATTGCAGTAAGACGTCTTTACTCTTATACTCAAATCCTCTTGTAATAAAGGCCAACATACAATTTGCTTTCCTAATTACGTGTTGTACCTGCATGTTAACTTTCAGTAATTCATGTACAAGGACACCCAGGTCCCTCTGAACACCAACATTTCCCAATCTCTCACCATTTCAAAGAGATTGGACCGGATGAAATCCGGAAGTCGTGACACTGTCACTATTCACTTCGTAATGTAACTTCTAACTCAAGTACCTCAAGTACCTGACCACTAGCTCTGGTGGACCAGACTACATTGACTAGCCTGAGAGAGGGGGATTCGTGCTTTCGGCTCGAGTATGGTTATCCAAATCAAGAAATAAATTTGCTAAAATAAATTAATTATTAACTTAGCATCAGATTTCTCCACATACATAATTCTCATTGAAGGTGGCTTAGTTCAACAAAAAGGCACAGAACCACAGAAAGAAACATAGAAAAATAGAAGCAGGAGTAGGCCATTCAGCCCTTCAAGTCTGCTCTGCCATTCAATATCATCATGGCTGATCCTCTATCTCAATACCATATTCCTGCTCTCTCCCCATACCCCAAGGCAGGTATATAACAGAACAGTTCATGTACACAACAGCAATATAGGATTAAGGTAGAAAGCACTTGCATTTATATAGCATCTGTCTGAGGCTGAACCAGACTGTTCGCAACCTTGGTGGCATATTTGACCCTGAAATGAGCTTCCAACCACATATCTGCGCCATCAGAGACCACCTATTTCCACCTCCGTAACATCGTCCGACTCTGCCCCTACCTCAGCTAATCTGCTGCTGAAACCCTCATCCATGCCTTTGTTACCTCTAGACTTGACTATTCCAATGCAGTCCTGGCTGGCCTCCCACGTTCTACCCTCCGTAAACTTAAGGTCAAATTCTGACCTCTTGACTATCTCTGATTTTAATCGCTCAACCATTGGTGGCCCTGCTTTCGGCTGCCAAGGCCCTAAGCTCCAGAATTACCTCCCTGCCTCTCTACCTCTCTTACCTCCTTTAAGATACTCTTTAAAACCTACCTCTTTGACCAAGCTTTTGGTCATCTGCCCTAATATGGTTCGGTGTCAAATTTTGTCAAATTATGTGACTCGGTGTCAAATTTTGTTTTATAACGCTCCTGTGAAACGCCTTGGAACATTTTACTACGTTAAAGGTGCTATATAAATACAATTTGTTGCTGTTTGCTACTTCAGAACATCCCAAACTGCTTCACAGTCAATGAAGTACTATTGGACTAGAAACTGGCCTCCTTAGCACCTCCCGTTATCGCCTTCGGGGGAAATAACGGGGCCCTAAGCATTTACTGACCGGGCGCGGCGAGAAGATCAACTCCTGCTATATTTGGCGGGAGTTTTGTGGTGGCGGTATGGCATTGTGCCTCGATCTCCTTCGCCTGGAGTTCGTGACGTCATCGGTGTGCGCATCGTCCCGGTAGCGCCCCGGACCCAAACTTTGGTTCTGCCCCCTGCAGCATCGTCGGGCGAAAACACCGTCAGCTGCAGGAGGCGTTGATCGGTAGGCTGAGCACTTTGGGGGCAATACTTAAAGGCGCGGTGGCCGAAGTAAGTGAAAAAAATTCTGAAATGCTCTTTATCTTTTTATTAATTTCTCTTCACCAGCAATCGATCAGCCCGGCACTCTGCTGCAGTTGATCGGGCCGGATTGCGGCTGCTGTCGGAGACTAGGTAAGTTTTCCTCTTGCAGAGCCTGCAGCAATGGCCCTTCCCTTTAAGGGAGGGAATGAGCCTTCCAATGTAGTAGCGGTGCACGGCCCAGTGTGCAGCGCTGCACACCTACCGCCCCGCCTGCTGCCTGTTGTGCTCCAGGAAGGAAGTGGAGCGCTTGATTTTTTTTAAAGTGAAAAGCATTAGCGCCTGGCGCTAATTTTTTCAACTTTTAAAAGTTAGTGCACCAAACGGGGTTATACCGAATTTCTCCCCCTTTGAATTATAGTCACTGTTGTAATATAGAGAAATGCGACAGCCAATTTGCGCACAGCAAGTTCCCACAAACCGCAGTGAGATAAATGACCAAATAACCTGTTTTCGTGATGTTGGTTGAGGGGTAGATGTTTGGTCAGGACCCCTATGCTGCTCATCTTTAAATCAGAGCATGGGATCTTTTATGTCCATCTGAGAGGGCAGACAGGACCTCAAGTTAACTTCACATCTGAAAGGCAGCACCTCTGTCAATATAGTGCTCCCTCAGTACTTCACTGAAGTGTTAGCCTAGATTATGTGCACAAGTCTCTGTATTGGTGCACCAGGCAAGAATACTTCCATTGAGCCAAGGCTGATACATTTGTGGAAAAGCTGGCCTCCTTAGCACCTCCCGTTGGGTTAGGCACAATGAGCCAAAATGGCCTCATCCTGCACTAAACTTTTTATGATACTGTTCTAACACAATGTAACATTGTGTCTTAACATTACTGATATATTTAGGATAAATATTAATATTATTTGATGAGCATATTTTATTAAAACTGATAAGATTTAAAAGAAGACTGAGAAAAGA
Organism: Somniosus microcephalus; assembly: GCF_052327205.1. Taxonomy (NCBI): domain Eukaryota; kingdom Metazoa; phylum Chordata; class Chondrichthyes; order Squaliformes; family Somniosidae; genus Somniosus; species Somniosus microcephalus. Next base: position 295,794,294 of record NC_140988.1, read on the forward strand.
CCATTTGACCCATGAACCCATCAAGGGTTCCTAGAATCATACAGCACAGAAGGATGCCATTCAGCCCATTGTGCCTGTGCCGGCTCTTTGAAAGAGCTATCCAATTAGTCCCTCTCCTCTGCTCTTTCTCCATAGCCCTGCAATTTTTTCCTTTGCAAGTATATATTCAATTCCCTTTTCAAAGTTACTATTCAATATGCTTCCACCACCCTTTCAGGCAGTGTATTCCAGATCATAACTCACTGCATAAAAAATATTCTCATTTCCTCTCTGGTTCTTTTGCCAATTATCTGTGTCCTCTGGCTACCAACCGTGGGAATGTTGTGGGTGGTGGGGGTGGTTCCTGCTATGCTTGTGATGCGTTTCCCACTCCTCCACCGTTTTTACTTGCCTGAATTCAGCTACAGAAAGGCCGTCTGCCCCAGAAGAGCAGGGACCTAAATTTAAATGGCAGTGTTGCATACCAATGGCGTTATCGAGGCGCACACGCCATTTTAATCGCGGGTCCGACAATGGCCCACGCGGACTCTAGCCCACCAACAAAAGAAGGCCCAGGTAAGTGTTTATTTTGTACATTTTTTTAAGGTTCCTTGTGGGTTAGGATGAACTGGAGTGCTCCTCCTGGCTGCACAAGAATACCTTGGGCCAATCCTGCTCCAGACTTCCTCACCTTTCCCTGGTCGCGGACTTGCTGTCCCACCGGTCGTGGACTTGCTGTCCCACCAGCCGCGGACTTGCTGTCCCATCCCCCAATCCAAACTTGCCCGTTTCATAAGGGGCTTCTGTTGACGTACTTTTTTCTACATGGGCATCCTTCTGGAAATTCCACTCTGGCTAGAGGAAGAGGAAGAAGAGGAGCAGCAGCAACAGGAGGAAGGAGCAAACAGAGCTACAGCTCTTGGGAGATCAGAAAGAAGAAAGTGTGTTTGTAGGAATCCTTACCACCCCCCCCCCCACCGCAACAGAGTGTAGACAACCAGCACAACATACCTTCACTTCTCTGAGGAGCAGTGCATAAGGAGGCTGCGCTTCTCTCGGAAGGCTGTTGCCTTCTGCAATAAAATCTGTAACCAACTGGCACAGCCTTCCCTGCTGCAGGCAAGGTCACTGCAGACCTGAATGTCTTTGTCCCTGGCTCCTTCCTGTCTGCCTCAAAGGATATCCGTAACATCTGTCAGTCTGCAGTCCTTGCTTGGAATAAGCAGGTGACTGATGCCACGTTTGCTGGAGCATACACTTCCATCACTTTCCCCTACGGACAACCAGAAACAATAGAATAGGGCACTGGCGTTCGCACATATTTTCATCCCCAACATCCACGGCCTCCTTGCCTGCACCCCCATTGATCTGCGGACTCCTTCGGACAAGCCCACTGATTTAATGAATTGCAAGGGCGTGCACTCTATTAATGTACAACTGGTGCATGATCATCAGCAGCGCATCATGCAGGTCTGTGACCATTTTCCTGGCAGCTGCCATGATCCATTTGTATTACAGCAATCCTCCATCCCCCCTCCACTCTTCGCCCCTACACAAGAAGTGAGAAGTTTGCTGCTTGGGGATAAGCTATCCCCTGCACACTTGTCTCAGGACTCCTCTCAGGATTGGAACCCATGCTTTTCAGCTGAATTGCACTACAATCATATCCACGCCTTAAGTGCAGGTTTTATTAAGCAGATCATTGGAGTCTGGACAGGTCTGGTGGCTTCTTCCAATACAGCCAATGTCCCGTATCATCGTGATTTGCTGTATGCGGCATAATTTTGCTCTGCAACAGGAACAATACGTGAAGATATTGGACAAGGACTTTCAGCATGATGAGCGAAATGACACTGATGACATAGAGGATGGCAAAGAAGTGCAAGAGCTTTAACATCTTCCTGCAGCCAGAGCTCACTGAAGAGTGCTTTAGCTGAGCAATCTCTGCTCCTCTGCATTAACAATCACAAAGATCTCAAAGATTTATATTTTTACTAGCTAACACAGATGCCTACACATTAATTATTGCCCAGTTGTCACCGTACCTGTCTTGAGTGATCTGTTGCTTTCTCTAGGGCTCCTATGACACTGTCCCCCAGTGACTTCACTGGTTGCTGTGGCTCAGACGAGAGCTCTTGAGATGCTTGTGGTCGGTAATCTCTAGGAACTCATGGCTGAGTGGGCCCAGCTGCAGACTGCAGCAACTCGGCAGCTGCCGGGCAGTCTGGCTCAGCTGGCCTTTTGGCACCAAGGTGGACTTGGTTGAGGGTGTGATGAGGTTGCAGACAAGCTGTCACCCTGAGAAAGGGTAACACATTCCACTCCCATTCAGACTATAGGATATCTGTGGTCTGATTTCAATCCCGATTCATTTGGTCTCCCAGCCTGTCCAAGATGCAGGAAATGGTTGAGCCCAGGACCAGCGTGGCATCAATATGAGGATCCATGAGTTAGAGATGTAACTGATTGTGTTACAGACTCCCGCAAGGAGGGCCCAGCAGCAACATCCATTAAGATGACCACACGCTTGTAAGGGGTGGTGTGTGTGGACAGCTTCACCTCTGACTCCCTGAGCAGTTCGAATCGCTCCCACTCCCTTGGTTCTAGACCTGGACTTATTTGGGGGTTGTAATGAAATTGCCGCAGACAACTGAGTTGGTGAAAAGAACTTGGATTTTATTTGAGACAAGAAAATATACACAACACAATAAATCTTATCACTCTAAAAGGGGGAACACTTCGGAATATACGAGGGAGAATTACAATAGACAAAAATCCCTTACCCTCCCAACCCCACTATCCTAACTAGGTTGAAATCCAGAGGACCAGGAAATGCTCACCAAACGCAGGAATAGTTTGTAGAGTGGGAAAAACTTGCAGATCTTTGGTTTCTTCCAGGTTGGTTTCTTGTTGGTCGCGGTGGCCCAATATTACCTAGTTGTTGGTAATATTGTTGGTTGTTTGTTTCGTGGGGCCCTTGGTTGCTGCGATTCCTTCCGTTCTCCTTCTGTTGTCCCGAGGCTGATGTCTTTCGAATGAGCTGTGCCTCTTTCTGTGCCTGTCCGAACTGTACTGCCGACTTCAATTCACTGACTGCTGTTTCAATTCTCTGCCTGAACTGTATTGATCGAACTGATCGAACCCATTGAATGAACGAACAAACTGATTTCTTGTGAAGACAGGTCTTTAGTTTATACTAAAATGAAACCTGCTAATCTTGTTAGATTTTGGGCGGGCTCGTTATTTTTAATAGGTTTTAAAACTTTAACGAGCTTCAGGGATGGCCTATCTACTCTTAACGAGCTTCGGGGATAGTCCATCTAACTTTAATTGGCCTTTAACTGGTTTCAGGATTGCCCTGAAACTAGTTTAAAAAATGTAAAACGTTTGTAAATCTCTTTGTTTGATTTTGGACTGCTGTTTGATTGTTGTATCCTGTTGGGCTATGTTCTTTCCTTTGTGTTGCTGTGGGCATGTACTGTTTTATTCATGTACTTTGCCTCTGTGAATTTCGGCGGGAACAGGTTTCATTGACTTTATGTAAAGGTTGGGGTGGCCCAGAACATTCCCAGACTGTCCAATATCCAAACTCGGGGGCCCACCCCACCTCCCCTGTGTCACAGCCTTTCGCAAGTCTGAACATGCCTTTTAAACCAGCCAAATCTTCGTGGGGTTTTGAATTTTAAATCCCTTTGGCCCAATATTCAAAAAGTCCAATATCTCTCCTTTCTTCCTTTGGGGGAAAATGTGGAATTTTGCAATCCTTACACGCTCCATGGTTGACTGCAGAGAATGGAAACCATGTGGTAGAGGCTCACACAAGTTGGTAGTTGACATTGCAGAAGTTCCCTGACAGGCAGTCCAATACATTCAGCAAATGTGAAGAAAACATTTTTCTTTTAAAGGCTGGTCTGCGAACATCGCCTGAGTGCTAAATTTAGCGCCTGGCGAAAAATAGCGCCGGCGATCGCTAACTTCAGTTTTAACGCCCCAAGAAGGAGGTGGAGTGCTAATTCAAGTGCTCCACTTCCATCTTAGAGCGCTAACCCCAAATATCGGGGAGGTGCGTTCTGCAGCATTACGTACTGGGCCACGTAGCACTGCCGCATGGAAGGGCTCTTCCCCTCATTGAAGGGGAGGGGCCAAGCCCACATCTCTGTGGGGCCATACCTGGATGACCAGGGAGAGGGGTGTCGTGCCAGCAGCCTGGCACACGAGGAGTGCTGGGCTGCCAGATCGTGGCACGGACCCCACGTTCAAAGATGCAACGGGTAAGTCGGCCGATTATCTTTTTCCCCTACCCGCCACCTCCCCTTTAGTTAGCGCCCCGCGAGCCTCCTGCTGCTCCATTCCTGCCCCCTGAATCAGTCGCTGTCATCGCCCAGCGCAGATTCAGGGGACGCGGGCCAATTTTGCTGGGGGGCAAAAACGGGGCACTGCACATGGTGATGATATCGTCATCACCTGCGCAGTCGAGCGTGGTGCTACCGGTTACCGCTGCCGCTAAACTCCTGCTGAATTTAGCGGGGGTCGTTAGCTGCACCCTGCCTGGATGAAAAGTCGTTTGCGCCCCGTTAGCGCTCCTGCTCTCTTGTGCTCTGTGAATCATCATGTGCAGACCTCTCTAACTCACTACCTATACCATGTGGGGTGACAATTTCTGCGCTGGTGCTTGGAAGTGTAAGGGTGAATGATGATGATCCTTGAGAGGGTTCTTCCCCTCAATCATAAGAACATAAGAACATAAGAAATAGGAGCAGGAGTAGGCCAATCGGCCCCTCGAGCCTGCTCTGCCATTCAATAAGATCATGGCTGATCTGATCCTAACCGCCAATCTACTAACACAGAACTATCTCCTGAATCTAACAGAATTAGACACATGAAATAGGAGCAGGATCAGGCTACATGGCCCTTGGGCCCGCTCCGCTACCCACAGGGCCATGACCGATCCGAACCTAGACTCATGTCCAAATTCCTGCCCGCTCCCCGTAACTCTTAATTCCCTTTACTTCTAGGAAACTGTCTATTTCTGTTTTAAATTTATGTAATGATGTAGCTTCTACAGCTTTTTGGGGCAGCATATTCCATGGACCTACCACCCTCTGAGTGACATAGTTCCTCCTCATCTCAGTTTTGAAAGAGCAGCCCCTTATTCTAAGACTATGCCCCCTAGTTCTAGTTTCACCCATCATCGGGAACATCCTCCCCGCATCCACCCGATCCAACCCCTTCACAATCTTATATGTTTCAATAAGATCGCCTCTCATTCTTCTGAACTCCAATGAGTAGAGTCCCAATCTACTCAACCTCTCCTCATATGTCCATCCCCTCATCCCCGGGATTAACCGAGTGAACCTTCTTTGTCTGACTCGAGAGCACAAGTATGTCTTTTCTTAAGTATGGACACCAAAACTGTATGCAGTATTCCAGGTGCAGTCTCACCAATACCTTGTACAACTGAAGCAATACCTCCCTATTTTGATATTCTATCCCCCTAGCAATGAAAGCCAACATTCCATTGGCCTTCTTAATCACTTGCTGCACCTGCATACTAACCTTTTGAGTTTCGTGCACCAGGACCCCCAGATCCCTTTGTACTTCAGTACTTTCCAGTTTCTTGCCATTAAGATAATAATTTGCTCTACGATTTTTCCTGCCAAAGTGCATAACCTCAGACTTTCCAGTATTGTATTCCATCTTCCAAATCTCTGCCCATTTACTTAGCCTGTCTATGTCCCCTTGCAGGTTTTTTATGTCCTCCTCACTCACTACTTTCCCTCCCATCTTAGTATCATCTGCAAACTTTGATATGTTGCACTATCTATGTTACTGAATCTATGCGGCTGCAGGGCCCATGTCATCTGAAGGATCTAGAAAAATGGCAGACGGACTAGGGTTCATACATAATGGCAAGAGTAAACAGGAGCAGATGAGTAGCAGTGCAATGCAATATCAGGTTGGCACGATGTGTGTGTATGAGATAAGTTGAAATAGAAAAGGAAGGGAAATTGCCCAAACACCCTTTTCTCCTACCAGCCTCCCTGTTACCTTGCTTGTCAAATTTTGTTTGATAATGCTTCTGTGAAGTGCCTTGGGACATTTTACTATGTTAAAGGTGTTATATAAATACAAGTTGTTGTTGTTGAGTGAGCAGTGCAGATATCTTAAATTGCCTGGGAATAAACAAATTGTGACTACTCCAAGGGTGACATACATTGACATGCATAATTTGGCTAGCATCACTCTCCACCTGGACATTTAGAAAATAAAACCCTTCCTTTTCATGAAGTTGATTGGGCTTTCAGATGGGGCCTTTATATCTCTATGGGTGGCATCACTTGTTGGAATCCAACCACTTGAAAGAAGTTAATAGCTTTGTCTCCCCCTCTTTGAATGAACTCATAGGCATGTCTGAACCTGCCTCATGCAGTGATGAAGTGCTGACTGTTGATGTAACTAATATCACCAGAAGCAACTGAGATGCATAAACGTTAAGCACTATTGTCACTTTCATGGCCATAGACAAGGCAGTGCTCCTGGTGGAAAGAGACTGCATCAAGTTCCAACAGCTGGTATACCTCTGGCACGTTGTCAGGGTAAAAATGCAGCCTGTTCAGACACTGTCTATATAAAAAATCCAGATAGGTCCTTTGTGGTCTTAAAACCTGGGGCACGGATACCCACAGGTCGGGTGTTGCCTGCATGCATGAAGTCAAACTTTCCAGGGTTGCATTCTTTCCTCTTCCATGTTCTCATCATTCCCTTCCTCAATGTACAGGAATAATGGAATCCCCAGAGGGAAATTTATTATTTCACTATGCAGAGGTCCCTTTAAATTCTCAGCAAGTTTCACAAAGTACCTTTAAATGCTTAGAAACTGCAGCTTCAAAGTAATGGAAGTGACTCACTCCCAACTAAAACCGTGTTGTAGGTTCACACTCCTATGTGACCTTTCACTTTCTCGATCTCTTCCTGCCTGTTGCACACCATACAGGCTCAGAAACTGCAGCTTCAAAGTAATGGAATGACTCACTCCCAACTAAAACAGTGTTGTAGATTCACACTCCTATGTGACCTTTCATTTTCTCGATCTCTTCCTACCTGTTGTGCACCATACAGGCTCAGCACTGCTACATTTACAGTGGCAGTGAACTTCAGGGACAGTAATTAGGCCAAATATGCAGGGTAATCTTGTGGGTGGGGGCATTTGAACACACCCCCTTGCTTCATTTAAATGTGGTACAATTCTGACAGACGGATTAGCGTCACAGGAGGGAAATCTTGGCAGTCAGTTTAACGGTGAAGAAGAACAGAGGCTATACCATCCCATTTCATTTGCCAGACTTCCCAAAAACAGATATTTTCTAAAGGAAAATCCTGGCCTTTTGGTCATGAATACTTTATCCAAATAACTAGTGTATGTTACTGTTCAATAGCCATTACCATGGCTGCTCTTTTAAGGTGTGTGATTTTCATATTCATTTGCTTCGAGGTTCTGCAAGTATTGAAGGCAGCACTGACTCTTTGCACCATCTGATCTCCTCCTTGTTTTTGTATCCTATGCCTCTAGATATTAAAATAAAGATTCTGTTTTATGTTCTTGACTACTTAGAATCATAGAAGGAGGCCATTTGGCCCATCGGGTCTGTGCCAGCTCTTTTGAAGAACAATCCACTTAGTCCCACTCCCCCACTCTTCTCCCATATCGCTGCAATATTTTCTCCTTCAGGTATTTACCCAATTCCCTTTTGAAGGCTACTATTAAATCTGCATTCCAAATCCCAACCACTCATTGTGTAAAGAAGTTTTTCCTCATGTCGCCTCTGGTTCTTTTGCCAATCACCTTAAACCTGTGCCCTCTAGTTATTGATCCTTCAGCCATTCGTTATCTCAGGTGCCCTGGCAAATATTTATCCCTCAATCAACATAACGAAAACAGATTATCTGGTCATTATCACATTGCTGTTTGTGGGAGTTTGCTGTGTGCAAATTGGCTGCCGTGTTTCCCACATTACAACAGTGACTACACTCCAAAAGTACTTAATTGGTTGTTAAGAGCTTTGAGACGTCCGGTGGTCGTGAAAGACGCTATATAAATGCAAGTCTTTGTTTTTTTTATTATTGGAAACAGTTTCTCTTTATCTAAACCCTTCATGATTTTAAACATCTCTATCAAATCTCCTCTTATCCTTTTCTTCTCTAAGGAGAACAACTCCAGTTTCTCAATCCATCCATGTAACTGTATTACATCATCCCTGGAACCATTCCAGTAAATCTCTTCTGTACCCTCTCCAAAGCCTTCACATCCTTCCTAAAGTGTCGGACACAATACTCCAGCTGGGGCCAAACTAGTATTTTATATAGGTTTAGCATAATGTCCTAGCTTTTGTACTTAATGCCTCTGTTTACAAAGCCCAGGATCCTTTATGCTTTATTAACTGCTTTGTTAACTTGTCCTGCCATCTTCAAAGATTTGCACACAAGCTTCCCCAGGTCTCTCTCTTCTTGCACCCCCTTTAAAATTGTACCATTTCGCATGTATTCTCTCTCCTCATTCTCCCTACCAAAATGTATCACCTCACACTTTTCTGCATTAAATTTCATCTGCCAAGTGTCTGCCCATTCTATCAACCTGTCTATGTCCTCATGAAGTCTATTACTATCTCCCTCAGTGTTTACTACACTTCCAAGTTTTGAATCATCTGCAAATTTCAAAATTGTGCCCTGTACCCCCAAGTCATTAATGTACATCAAAAACTGCAGTAGTCCTATTATTGAAACTTGGGGAACTCCACTGTATAGCTCTCTCCAGTCTGATAAACAGCCATTGACCACAACTCTCTGTTTTCTATCCCTTAACCAATTTTGTATCTATGCTGCTACTGCCCCTTTTATCCCATGGGCTTTAATTTTGCTAACAAGCTTAATATGTGGTACTTTATTAAATGCCTGTTGAAAGTCTATATAGAACATCAACTGCACTGCCTTAATCCACCCTCTCTGTTACGTCATCAAAAAACTCAATCAAGTTAGTCAAATACGATTTGCCCTTAACAAATCCGAGCTGGCCCTTCTTTATTAGTCCATGCTTGTCCAAGTGGGGCTGTTAATTTTCTCCCGGATTATTGTTTCTAAAAACTTCCCCATCACCAGTTAAACTGACTGGCCAGTAATTGCCAGGTTTATCCTTCTCCCCTTTGTTGAACAAGGGTGTAACATTTGTAATCCTCCAGTCCTTTGGCACCACCCCTGTATCTAAGGAGGATTGGAAGCTTGTGACCAGCACCTCCGCAATTTTAACCCTTACTTCCCTCAGCAACCTAGGATGCATCCCATCTGGACCGTGTGATTTATCTACTTTAAGTACTGCGAGCCTTCCTAATACCTCCTCTTTATCTATTTTTATCTCATCCAGTAACTTTGGCAAAATCTTCTTCCATGGTAAATGTTAAGTCTGTGTGTTCTAGTTGTATTTAAGATTAATTACTGACACAGACTACAAGAATAACGTTTCAACAGGTCTTTACTAGTTGGAGGTCAGGGCTATACTAACAGCAATATCACTACACAGTACTTATATACTGGTGGTCAGCTCATTCTCCTCGAGCAGTCGCTTTTGTGTATCTTCTTTTAATAATCCACACACAAATTTATCTCTTAGCGCATCTGTTAGTCCCGTTCCAAACTGACAGTACTTTGCTAGCTTACGCAATTCCATTAAATATTCAGCATTGCTTTCATCTTTCAGCGGCTTTCTGCTGTAAAATTTAAATCGTTCCGCAAGCACCAGCGGCGTGGGGTTTAGATGATTTCTCAGGACAGTAACAATCTCCTCGAACGTCTTCTCCGCCGGTTCATCTGGTGATAAAAGGTGTTTCAATTGCCCGTATGTCTTCGCACCCATTAAGTTTAATAAAGTTAGTGCTTTCTCATCATCTGGGATTTTATTTGCTTTACAATAATTTTGTATGCGTTCTACATACGTGGCCCAATCTTCGATGTCACTATCAAAGGTATTAATGTTCCCATGTTTAGGCATCGTTGCAATTTTTTTTTTAGTGATTTCCCTTTTTCCAAGATGGCGGCTTCCCGCTCTTGTCTTCGTCCACCGCCTACAAAATGGCGGTTTCCCGTGCTTGGCGGTCTTTCCCGTGCTCGCCTTCTTCATCCGCTGGCTGCAATGGCGTTTGGCGTGCCGCTGCTGCTCCCCTTTCCCAGCGGTTAGCAACTCCCCCGACGCTGTCTCCGCTTCACCGCGGCTCCCTCGGGCATTCGCGCTTCCCCGATGTCGCACCTCGCAGCCCTTCTTACAGCCCGGTTATTAGCACCGGCTGCGTTCGCCTTCACCGCGGCTCTCGCGCCTTCAGTCGCCCCAGACGCTGCGCCTTTTTGGCCCGAATGCGGCCCGGCCCTTATCACCAGCCGCGATTGATGTCCCCGCGCTGCGCCTTTTGGCCCGAATGCGGCCCGGCCCTTATTTCCGGTCGCGATCGATCTCACCGCCCTTATTCCTCCGTCTTCCCTCCCCGTCTGTACAGCCAACGCGGCCGACTTTCTGCTCGCGTCGCTGACCGGCTTACCCACCACCGAGGTAGAAGGAAGATAGCTGACTGCTGCTGATGGAGGCTTCGAGTTCAGGATATCTTCTGCACTCCGGGTTCTCGATGCCTGCCGCGCGACGTGTCTTCCAGCAGGGTGATGAGGGTGGATGCCTCTCTTCGACGCCCGTTCTGTGGACGAAGCCGCCGTGGATATAAACTGCCGCAGGGTAAGAATCGGACTCGTCGCCACTGTTAAGTCTGTGTGTTCTAGTTGTATTTAAGATTAATTACTGACACAGACTACAAGAATAACATTTCAACAGGTCTTTACTAGTTGGAGGTCAGGGCTATACTAACAGCAATATCACTACACAGTACTTATATACCGGTGGTCACCACCGGTATTACGTATACAGCAGCCAGAGAAAGTAGTACATCTCTTAAGGTGGAACAGGCTTAAGTTCTCTTAAGGTGGAACAAGTTACATACACCACAGTAAACACCAATGCAAAGTACTTGTGCTGGAACCTTCAATGACCTGTGTATCTGTGCACCAAAATCCTTCTGCTCCTCTATTCCAATTTAAATGTTATAATTTAAGGTGTATTTTCTTTCCCTATTCTTATTTCTAAAATGTATTCCTTCATATTTTCCTACATTGAACTGCATTTTTAAGGACGTGGCGACAGGACACTTGCAAAATTACAGTATAATTAGCCAGAGTTAAAATGGTTTTATGAAAGCGAAATCATGTTTGACAAATCTATTGGAGTTTCTAGCATGTTAGAAAAGGGGGAAACCTTTAAATGTAGTATATTTGGATTTTCAGAAGGCATTCAATAAGGTGGCACACAAGAGGTTGTTACACAAGATTAGGTTTCATGGGTTTGGGGATAATACAAAGCTAGGTGGGAAAGTAAGCTGTGAGGATGACGCAAAGAGACTGCAAAGGGATATAGACAGATTAAGTGATTGTGCAAGAAGCTGGCAGATGGAGTATAATGTGGGGAAGTGTGAAGTTATCCATTTGGTAGGAAGAATGGAAAAGCACAATATTTTTTAAAAGTCGAAAGAATAATAAATGTTGGTATTCAGAGGGATTTGGGTGTCCTTGTAAATGAATCACAGAAATTTATCATGCAGGTACAGCAAGCAATTAGGAAGGAAAATGGTATGTTGGCCTTTATTGCAAGGGGATTGCAGTATAAGAGTAAGGAAGTCTTGCTGCAATTATATAGAGTATGATGAGACCACACCTGGAGTATTGTGTACAGCTTTGGTCTCCTTACCTAAGGAAGGATATACTTGTCTTAGAGGGGGTGCACAAAGGTTCACTAGATTGATGCCTGGGATGAGAGGGTTGTCCTTTAAGGAGAGATTGAATAGAATGGACCTATATTCTCTGGAGTTTAGACAAATGAGAGGTGATCTCATTGAAATGTGTAAAATTCTTAGAGGGCTGGACAGGGTAGATGCTGAGAGGCTGTTTCCCCTGGCTGGAGAGTCTAGAACTAGGGTTCATAGTCTCAGGATAATGAGTTGCTCTTTAGTGAAGAGAAATTTCTTCATCGGACGGTTGTAAATCTTTGGAATTTCTAACCCAGAGGGCTGTGGATGCTCAGTCGATGAGTATATTCAAGACTGAGATCGATAGATTTTTGGGGACTAAGGAAATCAAGGGATATGGGGGTGGGGCGGGAAAGTAGAGTTTGTGTAGAAGTTCAGCCATAATCTTATTGAATGGCGGAGCAGACTCGAGGGGCCGTATGGCCTACTCCTGCTCCTATTTCTTATGTTTTTATGTTATCACCAACCATCCACCTGCTGCCCTTGCCGACCAGTCATGTCGTCCTGTAGTCTTTCACGATCTTCATTACAATTTGACATACTCTCCAATTTGGTATCATCAACAAGATTTGATATTGTTCCCTCAAATTCCAAGTCCAGCTCATTTATGTATACAGTAAATAACTGTAGCCCCCAACACAGACTCCTGTTGAACACCATTCACTCATCACATCTTTCCAATTACTGTTGAGTTGGAAGGCAACAGCTGAGAATGGCCAGTGAAAAATATATTTCTCTCACCATCCAGGGTAGCACTTGCATCCCTTCAGGAATTTCTATGTAGGATTACATAGGATTACATAGGATATATGGCACAGAAACAGGCCATTCGGCCCAACCAGTCCATGCTGGCGTTTATGCTCCACTCGAGCCTTCTCCTGTGTTTCCTCATCTAAATCTATCAGCTAGCCCTCTATTTCCTTCTCCCTCATATGCTTGTCTAGTCTCCCCTTAAATGCATCTATACTATTCGCTTCAACCACTCTCTGTGGTTCTGGGGGAGGTGGTGTTGTGTCCGTGTGTTAATAGAGACACTGAAGGCAGGAGTTGGTTTCACAGGTGTTTACTGAACAAAGTCTGGAGGTCAACGAACTGATACAACACAATATACAGGCTTATATAGCCCGACTGGCCATTACCGGCATTACAGTACACAGGGGGCTCTTAAAGGCACATACACTACAATTCCTCCCCTTTTAGCCAACCAGTACATAATATTTTAAGTAATCATTAATTACATGTTACAAGAACAATAATCTACACATTGCTGCAGTTAGTCAATTATAAGTCAGTCTCTCTGGAGGCTTCCTGACTCGGTCTGGATAATGCCTCGGTGGTGTAGTAGTTTCTGGTGGTGTAGTAGGTTCTTTTGGCAAGGCTGATTCGGCTTGAATGCCAGTGTCGGGTTCATCGGGTTCCAGTATCACCGGATCGGAGGTAGATACTATGGGTATCTCTGCTTCATCATTAGGTGTATAGAGTTGTGGTGTAGGTTGTCCCTTTTTGGATGACTCTATGATTTGGTCAGCATGGCGCCTTATTATGCTTTCTCCAATGTCCATGGTATACATCAGCGGTCCTAGTCGTGTGCAGATAGTTCCAGGCTGCCATTTCTCGGTACGGTAGTCCCGGGCCAAAACTTGTTGACCTATCTGGAAGGTTCTAGTTGGCCTTTCATTCATGCCTTGAAATTGCCGGTTCTCCACGTCCCTTCTGATGTTTGGCTTGATCAAATCCAGCTGGCATCTTAGGCTTCTATTGAAGAACATCATGGTGGGAGTTTGGTTTGTAACCATATGTGTTGCATTCCTGTATGCAAACAAGAAGTTATCCACCTTATGCTGAAGTTTTATGTCTTCATTACCCATGGCCTTTATGGCCTTCTTGAAGGTCTGGACAAACCTTTCAGCCAATCCATTGGTGGCGGGATGGTATGGGGCGGACGTGTAGTGCTTAACCCCATTGTTTTTTAAGAACTTTCTGAATTCTTCGGACACAAATTGCGGTCCATTATCAGAACATATCTGTTCCGGAAGCCCATTCCTGGCAAATATGGTCCTTAATACTGTGATGGTTTTTTCCGTGGTGGTGGAGGACATCTTTATTACCTCCGGCCACTTGGAGTGTGCATCAACCGCGATTAAGAACAATGAGCCCATAAATGGACCAGCAAAGTCGATGTGTGCCCTTTGCCATGGAGATGAGGGCCACTCCCATGGATGTAGAGGGGCTTGTGGTGGAGCGTTTTGGACCTTCTGGCATCCTAGGCAGCTCTTGGTCATTTCTTCGATGTCTCCATCGATACCTGGCCACCATACAAATGCCCTGGCTAGGTTCTTCATTTTCACTCCACCCAGATGCCCCTCGTGAAGCTCCTTTAGAACTTTATCCTGGAGTTTGGGTGGAATCACCACTCTGGATCCACACATCAAGGTTCCTCGGCACACTGACAGCTGTTCTCTTCTTTGCGAGAATGCTGGCAACAGTGGTTCGCCATGTGCTGGCCATCCCTTTACTGTTAAATCGTAGACTCGTGAGAGAGTTGGGTCATTTCTAGTTTCCCTTTCAATGGCAGAATTTGTTACTGGTAGACATTCGACTATGGTAGAGTGGAAAATCTCCACTGGGTCTACGGTAGGTGCCTCTTCTACCGTTGGCAAGGGTAGGCGCGATAAACCGTCAGCATTCCCATGCTGTTTTGATCCTTTGTATTCTATGTTATATTGGTGTGCCCCTAGAAAAAGGGACCACCTCTGTAGCCTTTGCGCTGTCATAATGGGAACACCCTTTTTAGGGTTGAATATGGAGATGAGGGGTTGATGGTCAGTCAACAAGGTAAATTTTTGTCCGTGTAGGTAATGGTTGAAGTTCTTCACTCCCCATACCAGGCTGAGTGCTTCCCTGTCGATTTGGGCATAGTTACGCTCAGCTGAGTTCAATGAGTGTGACGCAAAAGCTGTCGGCCGTTCCGAGCCATTAGGGAATCTATGCGATAACACTGCTCCTACGCCGTAAGGGGATGCATCGCACGCCAGTCTGATTGGCAGTGATGGGTTGTAATGAGCCAAAACTTCTTTGGACGTGATTAAGTCTTTGCATTTATGGAAGGCACATTTACAGTCTTCGCTCCATTTCCAAATTACTCCTGTTTGTAGCAGTTCATTAAGAGGGTGCAGAAGAGTTGATAAGTTCGGTAAAAATTTATGAAAGTAATTTATTAATCCCAGGAACGACCTTAATTGTGAAACATTTTCAGGTGCTGGGGCTTTTGTGACCGCTTCAATTTTTTCAGGTGACTTATGCAACCCTTCCTTATTAATTATGTGGCCACAATATGATATTTGATTCTGGAAAAATTCGCACTTGGGGCGATTTGCTCGTAGGCCCCGTTCTTTCAGCCTAGTGAGTACCTGCTCCAAATTGGCAAGGTGCTCGTTGTCGTTTTCTCCTGTTACAAGGATGTCGTCTAGGTAGCATTGAGTCCCCCGGAATCCCTTGGAGGACTTGCTCCATAGCTCTTTGCCAGATAGCTGGAGCGGATGCTACTCCGAAAACCAGTCGATTGTACTGGTACAGGCCTTTGTGTGTATTTATCGTGAGGTACTTTTTAGAGGCCTCTTCAACCTCCATCTGTAGATATGCCTGTGCCAAGTCAATTTTGGTGAAACGTTTCCCTCCGGATAGTGAGGCAAAAATATCTTCTATCCTCGGAAGAGGATACTGTACCGTGTGAAGGACCGGGTTTACAGTCACCTTGAAGTCTCCACAGATGCGAATTTTTCTCTGTTCTTCAGATTTATCATTCTTCAATGCTTTCTTCATGACTGGGACGATGGGTGTTGCCCACTCGCTCCAATCTATTTTAGATAATACGCCTGCCTTTTCCAAATTCTCCAGCTCTGCCTCGACTGCTGGACGAATTGTGTATGGCACCGGTCTTGCCTTAAAAAACTTGGGAATTGCCGCATCTTCCACTTTTATTGAGGCGGTGATGCCTCTCAAGGTTCCTAGTTTCTCTTGAAACACTTCCTTGGCGTTGGCCAAGATGTCTTTTAATCGTTCAGGTATGACGTCATCGTCATTTTTTTCCTTACTGGTCACTGTCAGTGCCTGAATGGAGTGCCAGTCTAAACGTATTTTCCTGATCCATTCATGTCCCAACAGCGGTGGACCACCATCTTGTAGAACGTATAAATACAACTTCTGTATTTTCTTGCCATTGTATACAACAGGCACCCTTATTTTTCCGTTGGGGTATACTTTCTGCCCCGTATATGTTTTCAAGATAATGGATGTGTCTTTTAAAGGTATATGCGGAAATAGCCGCTCGTAATCCCGTCGATTTATGACGGTCAGCGCTGATCCTGTATCTAGCTCCATTGTAACTGGGGACCCTGCTATTGTGAGGGTAACCCAAATGGTCTGGTAATCTTCTTTGGCAATTACATTATGTAATTTGAGACAGCTTAGTCTCTTGTTCTCGGAGTCGCTATCGCTCTTCTGGTCTTCGGAGCTACTGTCCGTCATCATTTGTACCTTTCTGTACTTTTCTTTATTGATTTTTTTTTTCCTGTCCGTGGATTTTTTTTGTCCAGATCGGCATACCCGTGTAATGTGTCCAATCTTTCCGCATTGCCTGCATGCTTTGTCCTTGAACCAGCAGTCCCTCTGGTCATGGGTGGTTCTGCCGCAGCGATAACATCTCTCGAAACCCTGTGTCATTTCATGGGTGCTGAAGTCCTGTGTCTTTTGTTGTATCTCTGCAGCTCCTCTTGCGGCTGCTTTGTATGATACAGCCATACTGAAAGCCTTGTCCAGTGTCAAATCTTTCTCAGAAAGCAGCCTTTTCTGTGTTCCTTCACTTAGGAGACCGCAGACGAATTTGTCTCGAAGATAATGGCCCAGAAATTCCAGAACGGGGCTTGCAGCGCGTGCAAGCCCCGTATTTACACTTACCCCGCACTACTGACGATCAGCTCCAGGGACGCCTGGACTTGGTGAATGAAAAAGAAGAATCCCGGGCAGCGTATGACGTCACGCCGCCCAGGAGTGCAGCCAGCGCGAAGCCAGGAGCGTGCAGTGTAAGTGAGACACGCCCCTCGAGGTCTCAGTTTCAATGGACACGCCCCCAATGTTTCTGTCAAGCTGCTAAGGATTTTTACATGCAAAGCAGCAGTTTAAATAGGTTTTTGGAAGTTTTTTGAAGATTTTGGTAACTTTTATAAACTTTTTAAAATGTTTACATTATTTTGAGTAATCTGAAGTAATTTTAAAGAGAATTAAAGCAATTTAAAGACTTTTAAAAGCCCTAAAAGAATTTTTTTAATTCCATTTATTTATTTAGCAATGTCGTCGTCATACGTGTCTTCACACTGTTCCCTTTGGGGAACTGTATGAAGTGGTGGAAGGATTTATGGCCGTGATTAACGCTCATTCCGTGACCGTAACCATCTTTGAACCAGCCATTAGGGCGGTTAGTCCTATGGCGGGAGGGTTTTACGGGCTCCCACAAGCTATACAAGGAGGGGGGGCCACCCACACCCACGGACGCAAATATCCCACTGGATGTCAACCCAGAATTTAGAGCCGGAGCTCCGACTCCACTTGCCGGGACTGTCTGGAGCGGGGTTCGAAACCCTACCCTGATCTGGCCCAGCGGCGGGGATCCTACCGCTATGACAAAGGCCCAATCCGATTAGCAACGTGAAATGGCAGCATAGGGCTCCAGTCACGGGGAGGGAAAAGGCGCAGGAAACGTATGGGTGTCACCTTTTGTGCGGAGTGGGCCTTTTGCGTAGCAGTAAGCATCCCCGCCGCTGGGCCAGAAGGAGTAGGGTTTTGAACCCCACTCCAGACAGTCCCGGCAAGTGGAGTCGGAGCTCCAACTTTAAATTCTGGGTGGACATCCAGCGGGATACTTGCGTCCGTGGGTGTTGGTGGCCCCCCCCCCTCAGATGGGTTGTGGGAGCCCGTAAAACCCTCCCGCCATAGGACTAACCACCCTAATGGCTGGTTCAAAGATGGTTACGGTCACGGAATGAGCGTTAATCACGGCCATAAATCCTTCCACCACTTCATACAGTTCCCCAAAGGGAACAGTGTGAGGATACATACGATGATGACCTCTTGCGCAATGCACCTCCTTGGACCCTCAGTTGCAGATGCGAGGGGGCAAGTCGTGCAATTGTTAAATTTTTCATTTTATTGACATGTAAAATGTTGGCCCAGTAATTCCCTTCCAACTGCGCGAGTACGGTCGGGGTACTTACGCATCTGGCCGGATGAAATGCCGGTTTTCAGCATGCACAGTGCTTTTGGGGAAAACCGGCATTTCCTGTCCTCTGAACGAAGGGGTTCAGAGGCAGAACGCGTGCGACTGCACAGGCAGCGCGTGCGCAGTATAATTCGCCGCTTTCATTACTGCTTTCAGTGAGGTCAAGTCCTTACAACTTACACATGAAAAAAGCATGGGTACAGTTGCTCCAGAGGCTGCGGAGGAAGATATTTCTTATCGTGGAGCTTCTGAAAGTATGTATGTCTGTATATATTCCTTTGCGTGTTATGTATATATTCCTTTACTTATGTGTATGAATGTATTATTTAATTATGACTTTCAGAGAAAGTAACTTATTTGAAAATCATAATTAAAAACATACATTCATACACATTAGTAAAGGAATATAAAACATACATACATATACGTAAAGGAATATATGTGGACATACATACATAACTCATTCTCACATTCCATTCACACAGCCACAATTGCTCCTTCTACCTACCGTTCTGAAAACCCTTTAAAAAAAAAAAAATTTTAACTTTAAAACTTACTTAAAATTTCTTACAATAACTTCCCTCCCTTTCCCAAGCAAAAATATTGCATTTCAGAAGCTCCAAGATAAAATGTTTCTTCCTCCGCAGCCAATTAACCACTTTACACTTGCTTTTTTCAAGTGTAACTTCTGAGGACTTACCCTCACGGATTTCATGAATGAAATCTACGAAGTTCACTGCGCAAGCGCTGCCTGTGCAGTCGCACGCGCTCGAGGTCTGGAAATGCCGGCGTTCCCCGCATGCGCTGTTCATGCTGAACGCCGGCATTTCCAACGGCCAGATGCGTGAGTACCCTGAGCGCACTCACGCCTTTGGCCGCGAATTTCTGGCCCATTCTGCTAGTCCTGCCCCGAATTGGCAGTGCTTTGATAGCTTTCTTAATTCGGTGAGGTAATCAGCGTTACTTTCATTCTTGTGTTGATTCCTCTTGAAGAATTTGAATCATTCCGCTATCAGCAGCGGTGTTGGGTTTAAGTGCTCCTGTAGTGTATCAACAATTTCCTTAAAATTCTTGTCCTTTGGTTTGGCTGGAGTGATTAAGTTTCGTAACAGCCCGTATGTCTTTGCGCCCATTAGATTTAGAAGTACTGATGCTTTTTTATCATTTTCTATTCCATTTGCGGTGCAATATACCTCCACTCGTTCCACATATGTGGTCCAATCCTCTATATCGTTATCAAAAGCATCAATATTGCCAGCTTTAGGCATCCTGGAAAAAAAAATGGCGCTTCCCGCGCTTTTCTTTCTTTCTTGCAGAAAAGATATGGCACTTCCCGCGCTTCCCTGCCGCTGCTGCCGATGACAACGCTGTTTTGAGCGTTTTTTTTAAAAAAAAAATTAAATTTATTTACAGGTGGAGACTCGTTCCCGCCGGACTCTCTCTGGTAGGTCTGAATGCCGACCTGCTTGCAGCGCCGGCCGTCTCCCGCGTGTTCCCTCCCCGTCTATTACTGCTTGCCTCCACCTTCGCTGCTTGGCCTCGCTGCAGAGCCAGCCGATGGAGCCCCAGCCCGACGCCCAGGAAGGATTATTGCAGTACCTGCCACCAGCTCGGCTAGCTGGTGAAACCACAGCTTTTTCTTTTTCTTGCTTTTCTTCGACTTTGGACGTCTGAGGAATCATAAGAACATAAGAACATAAGAAATAGGAGCAGGAGTAGACCAATCGGCCCCTCGAGCCTGCTCCACCATTCAATAAGATCATGGCTGATCTGATCCTAACCTCAAATCTTCTATCACTCTGCATCCACCCGAACCCATGTGATCTCCCGGGAGAGGCGAAAAACCAGATAAAGACCCAATGGCCAATTTGGGAGAAAAAAATCTGGGAAATTCCTCTCCGACCCATCTAGGCGATAGAAATTCTTCCAGGAGATCACTCTGTCCCTATATTTTCTACAGTACTTACCTTCTGTAAAGGCGATCTCCACCCCAGCCAGGAACAGGAATAAAACCATCTCCTGAAATCTAACACAGAATTAGAACACAGTAGGAGCAGAACAAGGCTACACGGCCCCTGGGCCCACTCCACTACCCACAGGGCCATGACCATTCCGAATCTAGACTCATGTCCAATTTCCTGCCTGCTCCCCATAACCCTTAATTCCCTTTACTTCTAGGAAACTATCTATTTCTGTTTTAAATTTATTTAATGATGTAGCTTCCACAGCTTTCTGGGGCAGCAAATTCCACAAACCTACCACCCTCTGAGTGAAGAAGTTTCTCCTCATCTCAGTTTTGAATGAGCAGCCCCTTATTTTAAGGTTACGCCCCCTAGTTCTAGTTTCACCCATCATTGGGAACATTCTCACCACATCCACCCGATCAAGCCCCTTCACAATCTTATATGTTTCAATAAGATCGCCTCTCATTCTTCTGAACTCCAATGAGTAGAGTCCCAATCTACACAACCTCTCCTCATATGACCACCCCCTCATCCCCGGGATTAACCGAGTGAACCTTCTTTGTACTGACTCGAGAGCAAGTATGTCTTTTCTTAAGTATGGACACCAAAACTGTATGCAGTATTCCAGGTGCGGTCTCACCAATACCTTGTACAACTGCAGCAATACCTCCCTGTTTTTATATTCCATCCCCCTAGCAATAAAAGCCAACATTCCATTGGCCACTTGCTGCACCTGCATACTAACTTTTTGAGTTTCGTGCACCAGGACCCCCAGATCCCTTTGTACTACAGTACTTTCCAGTTTCTTGCCATTGAGATAATAACTTGCTCTATGATTTTTCCTGCCAAAGTGCATAACCTCACACTTTCCAGTATTGTATTCCATCTGCCAAATCTCTGCCCACTTACTTGGCCTGTCTATGTCCCTTTGCAGGTTTTTTATGTCCTCCTCACTCACTACTTTCCGTCCCATCTTTGTGTCATCTGCAAACTTTGATATGTTACACTCGGTCCCCTCCTCCAAATCGTTAATATAGATTGTAAAGAGTTGGGGACCCAGCACTGACCCCTGCGGAACACCACTAGTTACTGGTTGCCAATCTGAGAACGAACCATTTATCCCAACTCTCTGCTTTCTGTTAGAGAGCCAATCCTCCACCCACGCCAGAGTATTACCCCCAATCCCGTGATTTTTTATCTTGAGCAATAATCTTTTGTGTGGCCTTGAGGTGCTGCCGAATTGCAGGTAAGTCCATTTCCAATTCGTCGCCACTGTTGTGTACATGTGTTAATAGAGACACTGAAGGCAGGAGTTGGTTTCACAGGTGTTTACTGAACAAAGTCTGGAGGCCAACTAACTGATACAACACAATATACAGGCTTATATAGCCCGAGTGGCCATTACCGGCATTACAGTACACAGGGGGCTCTTAAAGGCACATACACTACAGGTGGGACCAGTTCAAACCGGACGGTTTGCACCTGGGCAGGGCTGGAACCGATGTCCTAGGGGGAGTGTTTGCTAGTGCTGTGGGGGAGGGTTTAAACTAAAATGGCAGGGGGTTGGGAACCTGAGCAGGGAGACAGAGGAAAGGGAAACAAGGATAAAACAAAAGATAGGAAGGAGAAAGACAAAAGTGGCAGTCAGAGAAATCAACAGTTTAAATCAAACGTGGTCACAGTAAATAATAATTCTAAAAGGTCTAAGAGCGTTAAAAAACAAGCCTGAAGGCTTTATGTCTTAATGCGAGGAGCAGTTGTAATAAGGTGGATGAATTGGCTGCGCAAATAGAGGTAAACAAATATGATTTGGTTGGGATTACGGAAACGTGGCTCAAGGATGGCCAAGACTGGGAACTCAACATCCAGGGGTACTCGATATTCAGGAAAGATAGGCAAAAAGGAAAGGGAGGTGGGGTAGCATTACTGGTTAAAGAAGGGATTAACACAATTGTAATGAAGGATATTAGCTCTGATGATGTGGAATCTGTATGGGTAGAATTGAGAAATACTAAGGGGAAAAAAACATTAGTGGGAGTGGTATATAGACCTCCAAACAGTAAGGCGGAGGTTGGGGATGGCATTAAAAGGGAAATTAAAGAAGCGTGCAATAAGGGCACAGCAGTCATCATGGGTGACTTTAATCTACATATAGATTGGGCCAACCAAATTAGTAACAATACTGTGGAGGAGGAATTCCTGGAGTGTTTACGGGATGATTTCCTGGACCAATATGTCAAGGAACCAACCAGAGATCAGGCCATCTTAGACTGGGTGTTATGTAACGAGAAAGGATTAATTAGCAATCTTGTTGTACGAGGCCCCTTGGGTCGGAGCGATCATAATATGATCGAATTCTTCATTAAGATGGAGAATGAAGTAGTTGACTCAGAGACTAGGGTCCTCAATTTAAATAAAGGAAACTATGATGGTCTGAGGAGCGAGTTGGGTAGGATTGATTGGGGAATGGCACTCAAAGGGTTGACGGTGGATAGGCAATGGCAGCATTCAAAGACCGAATGGATGAGCTACAGAATTTGTTCATCCCAGTTTGGCATAAAAATAAAACAAAAAAGGTGACTCAACCGTAGCTAACAAGGGAAATTAGGGATAGCATAAGATCCAAGGAGAGGTCATATAAATTGCCCAGAGAAAGCAATAATCCTGAGGATTGGGAGCAGTTTAGGATTCAACAAAGGAGGACAAAGGGATTAATTAAGAAAGGGAAAATAGAATATGAGAGTAAGCTTGCAGGGAACATAAAAACTGACTGTAAAAGCTTTTATAGATATGTGAAGAGAAAAAGATTGGTGAAGTCAAGCGTAGGTCCCTTGCAGTCAGAATCAGGGGAATTTATAATGGGGATCAAAGAAATGGCAGACCAAATAAATACATATTTTGGTTCTGTCTTCACAAAGGAGGACACAAATAACCTCCCAGAGATGCCGGGAAACATAGGGTCTGATGAAAGGGTGGAACTGAAAGAAATCAGTATTTGTAGGAAAATGGTGTTAGGAAAATTGATGGGACTGAAGGCCGATAAATCCCCAGGGCCTGATAATCTACATCCCAGGGTACTTAAGGAAGTGGCCCTAGAAATAGTAGATGCATTGCTGGTCATCTTCCAGAATTCGATAGACTCTGGAACGGTACTCATGGATTGGAGGGTAGCTAATGTTACCCCACTATTCAAAAAAGGTGGTAGAGAAAAAGCGGAGAATTATAGACCAGTAAGCCTGACATCAGTAGTGGGGAAAATGCTGGAGTCCATTATAAAAGATGTAATAGCAGAGCACTTGGAAAACAGTGACAGGATTGGACAAAGTCAACATGGATTTACAAAAGGTAAATCATGCTTGACTAATCTATTGGAATTGTTTGAGGATGTAACTGGTAAAATAGATAAGGGAGAACCAGTGGATGTGGTGTATTTGGACTTTCAGAAGGCTTTCTATAAGGTCCCACATAAGAGATTAGCATGCAAAATTAAGGCACATGGGATTGGGGGCAAGGTATTGACTTGGATAGAGAACTAGTTGGCGGACAGAAAGCAAAGAGTTGGAATAAACGGGTCGTTATCCAAGTGGCAGGCAGTGACTAGTGGGGTACCGCAAGGATCGGTCCTAGGACCCCAGCTGTTCACAATATATATTAATGATCTGGATGAGGGAATTGGATGTAATATCTCCAAATTTGCAGACGACACAAAGCTGGGTGGGAGGGTATGCTGTGAGGAGGATGTTGTGAAACTCCAGTACGATTTGGACAGGTTGGGTGATTGGGCAGAAACATGGCAAATGCACTATAATGTGGATAAATGTGAGGTTATCCACTTTGGTGGCAAAAACAGGAAGGCAGATTATTATTTGAATGTCAATAGATTGGGAGAAGGGGAAGTGCAAAGAGACCTGGGTGTTCTTGTGCACCAGTCGATGAAGGTAGGCATGCAGATGCAGCAGGCGGTTAAGAAGGCAAATGGTATGTTGGCCTTCGTAGCAAGAGGGTTCGAGTACAGGAACAAAGATGTCTTGCTACAGTTTTACAGGGCCTTGGTGAGACCGCTCCTTGAGTATTGTGTGCAGTTTTGGTCGCCTTACCTGAGGAAGGACGTTCTTGCCATGGAAGGAGTGCAGCGAAGATTCACCAGGCTGATACCTGGGATGGCAGGAATGACGTATGAGGAGAGATTGTGTCGATTGGGCTTATACTCACTGGAGTTTAGAAGATTGAGAGGGGATCTCATCGAAACCTATAAAATTCTGTCAGGCCTGGACAGACTAGATGCAGGAAGGATGTTTCTGATGGTCGGGGAGTCCAGAGCCAGGGGTCATAGTCTAAGGATAAGGGGGTAAGCCATTTATGACTGAAATGAGGAGGAATTTCTTCACCCAGTGAGTGGTGAATCTGTGGATTTCTCTGCCACAGAGGGCGGTGGAGGCCTGTTCATTAAATATATTCAAGAAAGAGTTGGATATATTTCTTAAGGCTACAGGGATCAAGGGATATGGGGAGAAGGCAGGGACAGGGTGCTGAATTTGGATGATCAGCCATGATCTCATTGAATGGCGGAGCAGGCTCGAAGGGCCGAATGGCCTACTCCTGCTCCTATCTTCTATGTTTCTATGAATTCCACATTCTCACCACTCTCTGGGAAAAGAAGTTTCTTCTGAATTCCCTATTGGATTTCTTGGTGACTATCTTACATTGGTGGCCTCTAGTTATGCTCTTCCCCACAAGTGGAAACATTCTCTCTGTATCCACTCTATCAAAAGCTTTCATCATTTTAAAGACCTCTATTAGGTCACCCCTCAGCCCTCTTGTTCAGGAGAAAAGAGACCCAACCTGTTCAACCTTTCCTGATATGTATTCCCTTGCATTTCTGGTATCAACCTTGTAAACCTTCTCTGCACCCTCTCCAGTGCCTCTATATCCTTCTTAAAATATGGTGACCAGAACAGCACGCAGTATTCTAAGTGTGGTATAGAGTTATACAGCACGGATAGAGGCCCTTCGGTTTTACAGTTTTAGCATAACTTCCCTACTTTTCAATTCTATCCCTCTAGAAATAAACCCTAGTGCTTGGTTTGCTTTTTTTATGGCCTTATTAACCTGTGTCACAATTTTTAGTGATTTGTGTATTTGGCATTTGGAATTAACATTTACCAGTAGCTTTTCAAGTAGAACAGAATTTCCATCAATCTGTTGGCTGATGTAATCAACATGTTTTTTTTGTTTGTTTTCCATGCTGTCAAGTAATCAGCTTACATCACCCCACAGTGCAGATAGAGGCCATTTCGGCCCATCGAGCCTGCACCAACACATATTCCACCCGATCCCCGTAACCCCACATATTTAATCCCCCTAACGCTAAGGGTCAATTTATCATAGCCAATCAACCTAACCCGCACATCTTTGGACTGTGGGAGGAAACCGGAGCACCCGGAGAAAACCCACGCAAACACGGGGAGAATGTGCAAACTCCACACAGACAGTCGCCCGAGGCCGGATTCGAACCCGGGTCCCTGGCGCTGTGAGGCAACAGTGCTAACCACTATGCCACCGTGCTGGAGCTCTCAGGTTGACAGATGTGGTTCCTGAGCTGCGTGAATCCCGTGGCCGTGCAGGGAAATTTCAAAAGCTGGGGGGAAAAGGCTTTTAGGTGCCTGTAAACTATCCCATAATGATTTCAATTGGGTCCCCCGCCGCTGCAAGTCAATTCAACTCCACGATGACATACACGCCGGTGGGAAAGGTGCGTGGGAGCAAGATGATAGCAGGTTACTGACCTGCTGTCAAAAGTAACAACTTTCCCACCAGACCCACCACTGATTGCGCCCGCTACCGCCCTGGAAAATTCAGCTCTAAGTTACAAATTAAATTCAGGTTCGCAACAAGCCAGAATAGTCTCAAATCTGGTTCAGTTAGTTGAGCCGAAAGTATCCCATTTCCTTTACAGGAGAAGGAGATGCATTTTGCCAAAGTATTAAAGTTTTCCTATGTTATCTTTACCCAAACTGTGCTCAGCTTCAGAAACACCTGCAGATAGTTGATTGAAAAAATATCTGAGGTTCCCTCAAACATGCCAGCATGAAAAGGCATAGTGTAGCTTAGGGGTTAAACTATGCCAAAGTCCTCTCACTGCGACTACTTATCAACATTGGATCATCAGATAGACTGTTATTACATAAAACTTAGGACTTTTTACCCAGCACAGTCAGTTAATCAGGAATGAAAATCAGTATAAATGGTTTAAATCACCATTTTATGAATCCAGTGAAAAATCAAATAGCTAATTAGCATTGAAAAAATTCTGGAACCTCCTTAAATTTTGAAATAAGATTTTCTTTATTTAGAAACATAGAAGATAGGAGCAGGAGTAGGCCATTCGGCCCTTCAAGCCTGCTCCGCCATTCAATGAGATCATGGCTGATCATCCAAATTCAGTACCCTAGCCCTGCCTTTTCCCCATATCCCTTGATCCCTTTAGCCTCAAGAAATATATCCAACTCTTTCTTGAATATATTTAATGAACTGGCTTCCACCACCCTCTGTGGTAGAGAATTCCACAGGTTCACCACTCTCTGGGTGAAGAAATTCCTCCTCATTTCAGTCCTAAATGGCTTACCCCTTATGCCTAGACTATGACCCCTGGTTCTGGACTCGCCGGCCATCAGAAACATCCTTCCAGCATCTAGTCTGTCCAGACCTGACAGAATTTTATAGGTTTCGATGAGATCCCCTCTCAATCTTCTAAACTCCAGTGAGTATAAGCCCAATCGACACAATCTCTCCTCATACGTCATTCCTGCCATCCCAGGTATCAGCGTGGTGAATCTTCGCTGCACTCCCTCCATGGCAAGAACGTCCTTCCTCAGGTAAGGTGACCATTGTTCTTGGACCATTGATAGCATTGCAAGGCCGCGTTTATCCCCCATCGCTAGTGGCCCTAAGTCATGGTGCACCTCTCCTTAAACCCCTGCAATCCGTGTGGTGATGGGGCTCCCACAATAGTGATGACTGTATGCTGATATTGCAGATTGTATATATGTGCTTATGCTTTTCCCACAGCTCAACCATTATTGAGGATGCAGCAACATCACAGGAGTCCTCTATAGTTTTATTTTATTGAGGACGTAGATGATTACTCGGATCGATGAGATGTACAGCTTAACATTATCACTATATATAGGCCTAGAAATTCGGTGGGCTGCGCCACCAGTTAGCGCCTAAAGAGGGCTCTCAGTGGCCTTAGTGCCACTGGCCGCGCCTCCCGTAATATTTAGCTGGGGCGCTAATGGCGGCATTAACCTGTTGCGCTGCGCCACCGCCGATGACGTCATCAGTGTGCGCAGCGCCCCGCTACCGCCCCGATCTCGATATTTGGCAGCGACCGCCTCTGTAGCGCCGTTCGCAAATGGCGCCCGGTTCACGGGGCCTTCCTGTGGCGGCAGTGGCGCAAATTAAGGTGGAGGTGCGGGGCGGCCGTTTTTTTCGGCGGCCGCCTGCCAACACCTCCGTCCCTGGCCTCCTGATCGCCCCCCGCGGCATTGCCGGCTGTTTTCCGAGAGCCCGGCACTTCTCCTCGGTGCCGGGCTCTTTTGCCGGCACTCGCGATCTCTGATCGCGCTGGTGCAGGCCCCTCCCCCTTAAGAATGGGAGGAAGGCCTGCAGTACCGCAGCGCGCCGTGCCGCAGAGTGTGGCGCCGTGGCACGTTGCGCTGCGATATTCAGTTTCAGCACCCTAAGAGGGACGCGGAGCGCCTCGAGCCTCGCTCCGTATCCCTCTTGGGGCGCTCAAGCTGAATTTCCGGCGGTCGCTACTGCTCCAAACGCTGCGCTAAATTCGGCGCCCAGGCGAGCTTGGCGCCCCATTTGCGGCTCCACCCAATTTCTCCCCCATAGTCTTTTAAGCTGAGCAATATGCTTTACTGGACTTAATCAAATACTGTGAGATTTTAGGAAAGGTTATTTGTCTTGCACTCTGCCAAATCTACTGTACATTTTGATGAAATGTCTTGATTTGCACAACAGCGCTATAAGTCTAAACTGGCATAAAATACCTCTTATGAATGATCTAATCCATCTTGAAATGATTCCACACCACACTTATTTTTTTTCCGTAATGTTGTCAATCACCTGACAGCTATACGGCAGTCTGAAAAATACAAGAATCATCAAAGGGAAATTGTGCTAATACCCATTATTACTAAACAAGGTTCACTGAACAGATGAAGTTCGTAAGTTCACCACTTGCCCAAGTAGAAGTAAATTGCTCCTTTAGGCCTGTCATTAATTTATAAGCTGGTGATAAACTGTTTGAAAATCTCTGCTGGAGTACTAATTATAGACCTGAACTATGCCAAGGATTCAATCAGCTTCACCAGTGGGTTCTACTTACATTCTCCAACCTAGAAGATAATAGAAGCAAAGCACTAAAAAAACTGTTGATTATGTATTGCATTATTACAAACTTCAGGAAAAGAGATGAGACTTAGGAAACTTCTATTACTGGAGGATTTCTGCGGTCGTGGGAGGCTCTCTAATTAGGCTGCCAATAATGGACATCAGTGTCACTAGGAGCACATTGTGTGCGCTTAGGGAGCATTTAAGGTCCATCATAAATACTGCCGACCTCCACCTCCATAACACCACCAGCGTCCAGCCTTGCCTCAGCCTATCAACCCAGCTGCTGAAACTCTCATCCATGCCAGACTCAACTATTCCAATGTTCTCCTGGCCAGCCTCCCGTCTTCCACTTTCCATAAAATTCAGCCCATCCAAAACCCATATCCTATCCGGCACCATGCTCCACTCACCCATCACTCCTGCTCTCGCTGACCTATATTGGCTCCTGGTCCCCCAATGTCTCCAATTTAAAATTCTCATTCCATGTATCTAAATCCCTTCATAGCCTCACCCCTCCCTAACCTTTTCCAGCCATACACCTCCTGAACTCTCTGTTCCTCCGACTCTGACTTCTTATGCATCTCCGTCACCTTCACCCCACCATTAGTGGTTGTGTTTTCAACCACCTAGGCCCTACTTTGAAATTCCCTTCTTAAACTCCTTCATCTCTCCACCTCCTTATCCTACTTTAGACCCACCTTAAAACCAGCATTCTCATTCTTGTGTTTAAATCTCTTCATGGTTTGTCCCCTCCCTATCTCTATAATCTTCTCCACCCCTACAACCCTCCGAGAATATTACTTTTCTCCAACTCTGGCCTCTTGTGGATCCCAAAATCCATTTTCCCCAGTATTGGTGACAGTAACTTCAGCCATCAAGGCCCTAAGCTCTGTACCCCTTCCCTAAACCTTTCCACCTCCTGCTCCTTCCTTAAGAACCCTCCTTAAAACCCACCTCTTCAACAAAGCATTTAGCCACCTATCTTCTTCTTTGGCTCGGTATCGGGTTTTGTCTTCTGTGAAGCGCCTTGGGACATTTTCCTACTTTAAAATATAAATGCAAGTTGTTGTTGTTGTTGTATTCCACCACATAATTTTGAATTGCACAATACGCACGTAGCATGCTCCCTTTGCAACAACCAATCTGTGCAAAGAGTGTATGATAATTTTATAAATGGGTTGACTTTGCAAAAAGTTAGCTTTCTCTGCTACTTGTACGCAATGCATTGCCATCCCACTGGCACTGCAAAAGAGCTGCATAATCAGCCCTGGTAGATCCCATTCACAGTGGTTAGTGAAGGGTTCTCAAAATTCCTACATTCCCCGAAAGTTATGGATAAAGGGGCCCTGCATGGACAAGTTATTAAAAAGGGTACCCAAAATGGCTTCTGAAACCTCATGACCAAGGCCTGCAGGATTTTAAAAGCAAGGCCCTGCAAAAGGCAGGCCCTTTCAAATCCTGAAACGAAACCTAACATGCATGGATCTGTGAAAGACTTTGTCCTTTTCCAAAGCCAGACAGCTAGGTAAACACAGAGTATGCATTCTTTATCTTGAAACAGATCAACTCAGGATTGGCCTAACCTTGAGGCCATTAACTTTCTGCATAAATAATCGGTAACAGCTCAAAGGAGCCACCAAGCCAGGAAAAACCCGATTAAACTTCATAAATAACAAACAGCCAGGATATTGAAGCCATTAAACAAGGAGACAACCGCCCCAAAACCCGTTAAAGTGGATGACTGTAATCACTTTAGACGAGCCAGCCAAAATTAGATAAAGAACTGACCTGATTTGACGCGCAGATAAGGGGTGAAGAACCGGGTATAATTGTAGGCCCACCAGTAGCCAAGGTCTCTTGCCTCTTGCCTCTTCATTGGCTCTCTTCTTCCTCTCCTCCCTCCCCGCCCTGCTCAACACCGAGGACGCCCATTACAACACCGGGGGCCAAACGCGGGAGGAGAATGGGACCTGAATTCGAACACGCACAGGACACACAGGGCCACAACCAGGCAGACGAGACGAGACGAACGGCAAAAACCGATAAGCAGAGAAGGGCAGCAAAAAGAAGCGTTGCGGACGAGCGGGCACACACCCCAGTCCAGTTATAAGCTGGCGTTCGAAGCATGGGTAGAAGGATCAAGCTAACACTATAGACCGCCAACCGAACCCCAACTGCAACAAAACCGTCGGCGACCAAACCACCACCAGAAGAACAACCATTTTCTGCAAGGTAAAGTACCCAACAAAGACTTTACTCCCTATCTCTAATGGAGGAAAAGGAGGGTACTTTACTCAGACGACTCCACCGCCGCGCCCTGGGACCACGTGACGACGGCAGGCCCCAAAGGACAACAAGAGCAAACCCCAAAACCACAACCGGCTTAATCGACAGGTTTCGAACTGTAGAAAGGAACCCCATTGGTGAGCATAAATCCCTGGCCCCTCGTAGCTTAATCTAGTTAGGTATTGGGGGTGGGATAAGGGTAGGGGGATTTTTAATGTGTTTGTTCCCTTGATGTGCCGTGTGTTCCCCATTCCCAGATAAGTGTACTTTTATATGCCTGTAATTATTCCAGTAATTTTCAGTGTTGTGACTTTATTGTGCCTTTAATAAAAATACGGTTTTCTTGCGCCAAACCAGTTGTCTGCTCTATTTTCTGTATCGCCGCCTGTACCTAAGTTCAGTGTCTAGAACCCAGGGGTGTGGGAGCGATTCAAACCGCTCAGAGGCAGTCAGGAGCAGAGCTGACTGGGCACACGCCACCCCCTACAGTGCCACTATTAGGTCTACTTCATCTGAACTGGTGGCTGGAGCATTGCAATGATATGCAATCGCTTTCATTGTTTCCCATTGTTTGGGAAAAAATTGCAAGGTACTGACCCATCATCAGACAGCCAATTTTAGTAATAATAACAACAGACTGCATGTATATAGCAACTTTAATGTCAGCAAATATCCAAAGCTACTTCACAAGTGGGCAGAAGTGGGCCCTATGCTGGAATGGGGAAGAGTTGGGGGAAGTAAGCAAAGGTGTGGATATGTGTTTTGAAGAGGCTTTTGAAGATGGAGGGAGATGTAGAAAGGCAGAGGATTTGGGAAGAGAATTCCAGAGTGCAGGGACGTGGTGGCTGAAGACTCTGTTACGAAGGGTGGAGGTAAAGAAGCCACTTAGGAGCGGAGGACTTAAAGGCAGTAACTATTAAAGTTGGATCTTAAAATTCATTTTAATAACAAAATAGTGTCAATAATATTTGTATAAACAAGCTAGACTTGTATGAATTAATAGCAAGTCCTGTGTTTGTTTTACAATAATCCTGGTATCCCTTTAAGAATAGTAACTCAATTTTTATAACTTAATTGATATTGTGAAATGCTAATCACCATTTGATTTAAAAAATAATTGTTGTTATTTTTAGTACATCCCATCCCATCACACCCGTACATTTTCATATATTCAATCTTCAAAGGTTCTATAATGGGTCAGCAGTACCCTCCAACCCGCCAGTTTCCCACCCAAGCGATGAAGGTGAGAATTACCCCTAAAACTCCAATAATGCAAAGTTCAACGCCAGATACTACACAAGCCCTATATGCCTTCCTAGCAATACTTAACGTGAAAGGCCTCAACACCAGAAGGAATCAGATTAGAAGCAGATCTAAAGACCAATTTTCAACTCAGTTTGCATAGGCCTCACTTGTGTTACTGCCGGGGGTCTTCTGAAGATCTTTCCTAATAAGTCCAATGATGTAAATGTAGAGACATTTTCCAAAAGGGCAACCCTTTGTGTTAAAAGTATTTGCACCAAAAGATTGTCCATCATAAAATTTCCCCCATAAATAGATTTCAGAAAACTTTGTTAAACGTGCCATGCAAAAGGCTAAATGGGTGAAATAGAAAGGTGCATTATTATGTATTCAACATCATTCAAATAAAAAAGGTAAGGGCCACAATTTCCCCTACCTTGGTGAGTCCGGTGTGGCTGGGGCCGGTGACGGGTCCCGACCTCGCTGCTGGCTCCAGCCCACTGTCCAAAGTGATTTTATGTTGATTGGGCTTGTTAAGCCCGCCCAGCGCGTTTGCCGGCCAAATGAAGGAAGCAGGTCTGATGTCATCAGCCGGTTTCCTTAAAGGGACCATGCACAAATTTATTTTGACATTTGTGCTGTCAGTGTTCTACAGCATTAAAGTGCTGCAGACACTGACTATCACTGCACAGAGGTGCACGGCTGCACCCAGGCTCTCCCATGACTCCCTCCATATGCTTATGGCACGTGTCACAGCACACAGGGAGGCCATAGAATCATAGAATCATAGAAATTTACAGCACAGAAGGAGGCCATTTGATCATCTTGTCCGTGCTGTCCGACAAAGAATTATCCACCCTAATCCCACTTTCCAGCACTTCATAGCCTTGTAGGCTACGGCACTTCAAGTGCATATCCAAGTACTTTTTAAATGTGATGAGGGTTTCTGCCTCTACCACCCTTCCAGTCCTCTGGCACCATACCTGTAGCCAGAGAGGATTGGAAAATGATGGTCAGAGCCTCTGCTATTTCCTCTCTTACTTCCCTTAACAGTCTGGGATACATTTCATCCAGGCCTGGAGATTTATCCACTTTCAAAGATGCTAAACCCCTTAATACTTCCTCTTTCACTGTGTTTATTTCACCTAATATTTCACACACCTCCTCCCTAATTGCAATGTCTGCATCGTCCCTCTCTTTTGTGAAAACAGTCCTTTTCACTTCCAATGGGTGTAAGAGTCGATGGAGAGTGGAAAGTGGAAAGCCTGCAGAATCTGTGCTGAAAATGGACTGAGAAACAGCTTGTGGCTAAGGAAAGTGATGATCTGTCAGGTGGGAGCATTTACTGTACATTTGAAGCTGTCTGGCTACAGGTATGGTGCCAGAGGACTGACAACTGGAGCAATGGCAATTCAACTCATGCCTCAGGTTCACAGATATTGTCACCAAACAGCATGGACCCTGTGGATGAGCAGTTAAAGTCAAAAGGTAAGTTAAAAAAGCCTGTTAATCACCTGTCAATTAGATGCTAATGAGTTTAATAGAGTCGCCCGCCACTGCATGTCGGGTCTGCTCAGCGCTGACAGACCCGACATTGGGAAAGGCTCGTTGCGGCGGGTTGACAGCGGGTTCCCAACCCACTGTCAAAAAGACCATTTTCCCACCAGACCCACCACTGATCCCGCCCGCTGACACCCCAGAAAATCTCGGCCATTAATTCTATCGCCATTCTACTAACTCAAAATATTAGCTTAGAAATTACTGTTTGCAATATTACCATACAAATGCTTAATGCATTCAGATGACATTACTTTTCTACTTTAACAGTGGCAACCTGTTTATTTTAAATGAACATTTCTAGACTATATAGTTAAGAATATACATTTGAAATAGAAAGTCAATACCTCCACTCTGTCCCGACCTCCTCTTTAAATTAAGTGGATTTAGGAGATTTCAAATAAGAGCAGCTATTGATAATTAAAAAGTTAGGAGTGTGAAGAGGAGTCACGTAAAACTTTTTCATCAAAGGCTTGTGGCTAAGTTATCAGGATAGGCCATTGAAGCAGGCAGTATTTTTAATTTTTTTAAAATTCATTTATGTGATCTGGGCATCGCTGGCAATGCCAGCATTTATAGCCCATCCCTAGTTGCCCTTGGGAAGGTGGTGGTGAGGCTGGGGCTGGGGTTATTTGTCTCTGGCCAGTCAGAAGCCTCTGAGCTGCTCCAGGGACCCCCTTGCGGTTTTGAAGCGCTCCCCTATTCCTGAGTTCTGACCCCCGGACTTATTTGGTGGCGATGTAGACAGAAAACAATGTGACTCGTGGTTTGGGTGCAAAACAGAGCAGTATTTATTGAAAACAAAAGAAAGAAACAACTTAAAATAATCGATATGGCTTTTATGCCTGGTACAACACTTTTGCTTAAATGCAGTACACTTAGTGTCCACTAGAGGGCTCCTTCCTCAGTGCAACTCTCCTTTGATAAATACATGCAGTGCACTCAGTGTCCACTAGAGGGCTCCCTGCTCAGTGCAACACTGCTTTTATTTTAAATCCAGTACCTTTTACTTAAAAGACCCTTTACTCA
Source organism: Somniosus microcephalus (assembly GCF_052327205.1). Lineage (NCBI taxonomy): Eukaryota > Metazoa > Chordata > Chondrichthyes > Squaliformes > Somniosidae > Somniosus > Somniosus microcephalus. The sequence continues at coordinate 295,828,919 of NC_140988.1, forward strand.
ATCCAGCACCTTAGCTTAGTGGCTTTTACTTAAAAACACTGCACTTTAATACAGTTACTTTAAAAATAGCTAACAGCGTTCACCACAGCACTCCTTTGCTTGGTGCAACACCCCTTTTAATACAGTTGTAAATACAGTACTTTAAAACAGCTACTCCCTTTTAATACAGGTTTAAATACCGAATCCAGTGTTCACTATAGCACTTCTCTGCTAGGTGCAACATTGTCTTACTTAAATAGGGGAGGAAAAACGGACACAATGAGGAAAATTGACTAAAATCACAATTCTAACAAAATTCCCACTTTACTCCCACCCCTATGCCTATCCTAAGTTGCCTTGTGGAAGGCCAGAAAAATATATGCTCACCACTGCAATGCCAGCTCCATGCCCTGCGAACTTAGATCTTCACTGCCCTGAAGTGAAAAACACCCCAGTGTTTTAAAAGTAAACTGCTGGTGTTTCGCTTCCACAGGCAGACTCCCACACTGTAGAGGCACACGGAGGCAAGGCCAGAGAGAGAGAGAGCTTCTGGGAAGCTATCTTTTATACCCCCTTTTGGGGCTCACCCGGCTCCAGATGTTTCTGGGCTAAAACAAAAGGGATCCAACTGTCCCATTGTCCAGTAATGGGTGATTCATCCAAACCCATTCATTTTAAACTGTTCCTTTTCTCAGTCTAAATGTCTCTTCTGTGCTGAGCTTTGAATGTAAAGCTGCAGTTTAAAAGTGTCTTCATTGTGTGTGATGGGCTATTGAACCATTTCCATTCATCCTGATGGGTTTTGAATGGAGCTGTATTACAATGTAAACAGCTTGGGAGGTGTGTAAACAGAAGGCCATTGTTCTGTGGTCACCCAAAACCGTAGTCTGAAGTGGATAATCCCTTGTGTACACAAAGTAGCAGTTCCTGTAAACAAACATCGATTGTCTCTGCAGGGAGGGGGAAACTCCCCTTTGATTGACAGATTTGACTGCCATTGAACCTTTTCTTCACAGACACACAAAGCTGTTTTCCAAGTCCTTTGTCTTCGGCCATGCGGTCTGATGGCCATTTTTGATCCCTGAAAAATGTAAAGGCTCGTCGCCCAGGGATTCTTTAATCAAAAAATGTAATCTTCAGAACTGTAAATTATTGCGAATTCTTACAGTCCCCCATCGGATACTAAAACTTGCTTGTAATATCCTTGCCAAAAGTGAGAAATAATTTCTGACCCCCCCCACAAACAACCTTCCCTTATACTTAACTAAATCTATCTTTGATCCCCTGACACCTCCATCTCCCCTGCCCAGAGAGAATCATAGTACGGCAGGCATCTATTGACAGAAAAACCAACAATTAATTAAAATAATCAATACACGGAGGGGGTCCAATACCCCTGCACCACTTATATTCAAATTAAGTCAAGCATGGAGGGGGATCTATGCCCCTGCACCACTTGTAACACAATTTTAACATCTATAAAGGAATTGTCATCCAGCCAACATGTCTGCTCAAAATATGGAAGACAAACGAGCTTCCTTTAACTACAAACAAGCAGTGAAATAATAACAAGTTCTGTAAATTCTTTGTCTTAAATTGAATTTCCAGCAGCAGGTTTTAAATGTTGTGGGCATCTGTTTCCTGCTGTCCCCTTTTCTTCGCGAGCTGGGACTGCTTTCGTCCTTGGGTCTCACGACGCGCAGGTCCTTGGTGCCTTCCGGAACTCTGAAAAACAAAAGAAAACATCTCGCCAGGTCCTGTGACCTTGATCCACAATACAATTCTGGAACCATACCACACTCAAAACTTATGCACTAATATATCACTGAAATTAAAATCAACATGTTCTACCTTAACACACGTTCTACCTTAACAACATGTTCTACCTTAATAGCACGTTCCACCTTAATACACGTTCAACCTTAAACCATAAATTAAAATTAACCCGTTCTACCTTAACAGCATGTTCTACCTTAATAAAGCTATATACAAGCGCCGCCCGTCTTCGGGCGGCCAGCTCAGTCCCTGGTTGGGCTGCCACAGGCTGCTCCCTGCTGCGTGGCTGGACTGATTCCAGCTTCTGGTCCCTCACAGCTTATGGCTGCTGGTTGGGAACCTCTGCTCTTTGGCCTCTCCCTGACCCGGGTGACCGCCCTACTCCACTGTAAAGTGGGTGACCATACTTTCTTGGGCTGGGGCACCTGAAGAGATCTCCTAGGGAGTGTTGCCGGGGGGGCTACCCTGGCAAGCAGACCCTGAGCTTGGGTCACACTCCCTGCTGGCTGGGACCTCCTCCTTCGGGTCCCTCCCTTCCCAAACCTGGGCTGGGGACAGGCAATCCCTTGCCACCGGCTGCCGGTGGCTGAGGGCATTCCCCTCAGGTCTAAAACCTGGTTCAGGCTCCTTCCTGGAGTCCCACAAGAGAGGGGGAATTGCTCGGGCCAAGTACTGGGGAGCTTCTACAATCCCAGCTGCTTGTTCCTCTGCCCGCTGCTTAAACAAACCGCTTTGTTTGCTATAACTGGCTGCCTGCCAGTAATCCTGTTCAAAATCATGAATGGCTCCTCCCCCCACACAAGCCACAGCACCTTCCTGTGAACTTGGACCTGCTGTGGGCTGGGGATTACTATTCTCAGGTTCACTCCCAGCTGCCTGTTTCCCTGTGGGCCCCATTAAGCTAAATGGGTCCTTGTTAGACCGGGGTGAATTGGTCAGGTCCTCCGAGTGGACCACCATGCTGGGGGCTCCAGTCTTCACCGATTTGGTGTGCGCTGCTGGATTTGCCTCGCCCCAATGATACTGGTCTAGTGCCACAATAGCGCCATCTACTGGCGCTAATGGGAGGCACTAAGGGGACGAATTTTCCCCCCAATATTTTTTAAATGGTGAGAAACTGTTAAATGTTGATTTTCAGAGCAATTTGGGTATCCTAGTAAAAGAAACACAGAAAGTTAGCATGCAGGTACAGCAAGCAATTAGGCAGGCAAATTGCATGTTGGACTTTATTGCTAAAGGGTTGGAGTACAAGAATTGCTACAGTTGTGCAGGGCTCTAGTGAGTACTGTGCACAGTTTCGGCCTCCTTATTTAAGGAAGGATATACTTGCCTTAGAGGCGGTGCAACAAAAGTTCTCTAGATTGATCCCTGGGATGAGAGGGTTGTCCTATGATGAGAGATTGAGGAGATTGGGCCTATGCTCTCTGGCATTTAGAAGAATGAGAGGTGATCTCATTGAAATATATAAGATTCTGAGGGGGATTGACAGGGTAGATGCTGAACGATTGTTTCCCCTGGCTGGAGAGTCTAGAACTAGAGTTCATAGTCTCAGGATGAGAGGCCGGCCTTTTAAGACTGCGATGAGGAGGAATTTCTTCACTCAGAGTGTTGTGAATCTTTGGAATTCTTTGCCCCAGAGTGCTGTGGATGCTCAGTCGTTGAGTATATTCAAGGCTGAGATGGATAGATTTTTGGACTCCAGCAGAATTAAGGGATATGAGGATAGAGCAGGAAAGTGGAGTTGAGGTTGAAGATCAGCCATGATCTTATTGAATGGCGGAACAGCCTCGAGGAACCGTATGGCCTACACCTGCTCCTAATTTTTATGTTCTTATGTAACGTTTCACATTCTTACCTTAACAGTTCTAATTCATATCTTTATTCTCCCACAGGCCCATCAAGTGCCCCCCCACCACCACTATCCAGCCGGAGGAGGAAGACGACTCCTCAGAGGAAGCTCCATTCTCTGAGCTTGCACTGTCACCAGACCCATGTGCACCCAGCACCAGTGCAGATACGCGCACGTCATTGGGTCCTGTGAGAGAGAGAGTAATGTTGTCACCTGGTGTCTCACACATCACAAGTGAGCAAGAGCTATCATTGGAGACAGGGACAGCAGTGGCGACTACTCACCAGGGGGCACAGGACGCTCCAAGCTCTGCTCAGCTGGATGCAGATGCTGAACCTCGGGGGCCATCGACAAAGGTTGACCTTGGAGAAGCAGCAACAAATGCCCGAGGCTCTGGCAGCTTTTCCAGCCGTGATGTGCGCGATTGTAGAGAGAATGGAGGAGTCCATCTCCAACATGAGACATGCGCAGCAACATCTCACAGGCGATGGCAATGATGTGCTGTTCCATTGAAAGGATGGCAACATGCATGGAGCAGCTAATGCGCCAGTCGATCGAGAACATGCTTGCTGTGAACAACAGATTGAAGACTCTCATTGATCTCATCTCTAGGAGTTATACCATAGACTTGAGCCTTCATCGCCCCACTGATGTGCAGCACGGTGCTGTCTAGCTCCTTGCTAGCAGGGAAGTGTGTGTGGCCCATGGGATGGATGATCGTGAGAGGGAACATGGAAGTGGGGACTCTTCTCAAAGCGCTCCCACTTCTCTCCCATTGCTGCCTTGGACCCTGATGGCCAACTCCTGCACAGTTGCAGGAGGAGAAGTCTTTGGCAGGGCCATCACAGGTTCCAAATCCCAGAGGACATCCGCCAAAAGTGTGGAAGCAGTCGCAGCAGGGAAGTGAGCAGCCTGCCTCTACCTCTGCTGAAGCCACAGGGGTTGCACCTTGTAGAAGCACTCGGAAAAGTAAAAAGACACAATTGTAGATGCACAAGGGTATGCACATGGGTGTTAGCCAAAATGTTAGTGTTAAGTTTCAGTTCTGTTTATGACACACATAAATTTATTTCTCTGCACTACTTTCCCGTCTTGTCCATTTTTGCCTGCTACCTGCGAAGTGGCTTTGTCACTTGGAGTGAATGGTTAGACAGTACTTAGCCTTGAGCAATGGGTGTTTGGTTGACAGGAATGGTTTGGTTATTTTAAGACTGATTTGTGGTGTCGGTGGGGGCCGGGGAAGTTGGTTCAACATTTGGGAGCCAGATGGGTGCACTGGTGCAACTTAAGTAAATCGGGCCATTATGAGGCCATCCCAAGCATCCCAGGCAGCAATGTGCGCTGCTGCTGATGCCAACTCCACCTCAGGTCCCTCCTGCTCCACCTCATGTTCCACCTGCTCCTCCTCTGAAGAGGCTGTGCGCTCTGAGCCTTGCTCCTCCTGCAGCTCCAATCCTCGCTGCTGCGCTATGTTGTGCAGCACGCAGCATACAAGGATGAGTCTGGAGAGCTTGACTGGTGCTTACTGAAAGGCTCCTCCAGATTGGTCAAGGCACCTGAAGCACATCATCAGCATGCTGATTGCTTGCTCTATGACACATCTGGTCGACATGTGGCTTTCATTATAGCGCTCCTCGGCCTCATGGCTTGGCCTCCTCAAGTGTGTCATCAGCCACGTCACCTAAACTCACTTTTGCGGGCTTTTTTTCACAGGCCATTGTCGGGAGCGGTGAGAGTGGAGGTTCAGTGAGTATTTAAACTCACTTTTGCGGACTTTTTTTCACAGGCTTACCAAGCTCGCAGACCGGCAGCGTTCCAGAGCCATGTCACAATTCAAAACGTGACACGGGCAGGAGGAAGCAACTGATTGAGTGAGTATTTATACCACTCTATAGGTTGACAGTTAAGGTTCATAGTTTATAAAGTTTAGAAGGTCTTAATTTTGTGGTTATAATTTCTAAGGTCTCTGTTGTGTAGCGGAGTGTGCTAGGAAACAAGGGCCCTTGAGTATATCATTTAAATGTAGTATAATTGGTGGTATTGATTTAATTTAAATGAATTAAAGGGTAAGTCATGGCAGCAAAACTCGGCCCCATGGCATGCTCCTCCTGCACTATGTGGGAAATCAGGGACACTTCCTGTGCCCCTGACGACCATGTGTGCGGGAAGTGTATCCAGCTGCAGCTACTGGCAGACAGCATTGCAGTGCTGGAGCTATGAATAGATACATACTGGAGCATTTGTGATGCTGAGGACATCGTGGATATCACATTTAATCAGTTGGTCACACCGCAGGTAAAGGCTGCACAGGCAGGAAGGGAATGGGTGACCGCCAGGCAGAGTAATAGGCGCAGGCAGGTAGTGCAGGGGTCCCCTGTGGCCATCCCCCTCTCAAACAGATATACCATTTTGGATATTGTTGGGGAGGATGGCTTATCAGGGGAAGGCAGCAGCAACCAACTTCCTAGCACCATGGGTGGTTCTGCTGCATGGAACGGGAGGAAAACGAAAGGGAGAACTATAGTGATAGGGGATTCTATTGTAAGGGGAATAGATAGGTGTTTCTGCGGCTGCAAATGAGACTCGAGGATGGTATGTTGCCTCTCTGGTGCAAGGGTCAAGGATGTCTTGGAGTGGCTGCAGGGCATTCTGGAAGGGGAGGGTGACTAGCCAGTTGTCGTGGTGCATATAGGTGCCAACAACATAGGTAAAAAATGGGATGAGGTCCTAAAAGCGGAATATAGGGAGTTAGGAGGTAAATTAAAAAATAGGACCTCAAAGGTAGTAATCTCACGATTGCTACCAGTGCCATGTGCTAGTCAGAGTAGAAATAGAAGGAAATTTCAGATGAATACGTGGCTAGAAGAATGGTGCAAGGGGGAGGGATTCAAATTCCTGGAACATTGGAACCGGTTCTGGGGGAGGTGGGAGCAGTACAAACTGGATGGTTTGCACCTGGGCAGGGCCGGGACCAATATCCTAGGGGGAGTGTTTGCTAGTGATGTTGGGGAGGGTTTAAACTAAAATGGCAGGGGGTTGGGAACCTGTGCAGGGAGACAGAGGAAAGGGAAGCAAGGATAGAAGCAAAAGATAGGAAGGAGAAAAACATGGCCGCAGTAAACAATAATTCGAAAAGGTCTAAGAGTGTTAAAAAAACAAGCCTGAAGGCTTTGGGCTGAAAATTCAGTCGGGTTAGCGCCCCATTTGAGGCGCTAGAGGGCCTAGGGCCGGAGTTATGGCCGGTTTGTAAATTCAGTGGGGCCCTGCCATCGGCGTTAGACCGGTTGCGCTGCGCCGGCACCAATGATGTCATCGGTGTGCGCAGCGTCCCGGTTGCCGTGGTGACGGGCCCCAACGCCGAAATTGAGTTGCGGCCGCCTCGCCCGTGGCAGCCGCAACTAACGATGTTTCAGCAGAGTCCTACGCGAGTTAGCGCCGGCGCATTAAGGTCGCGCGGCGGCCGGCCGCATTCCCACCGGCCGCCTGCCCGCACCTCCCTCCCCGGACTCCTCCACCCACCCCCCCTGTAAGATTCGCAATTTTCAGCAAAAATCACGCAAGAAAACTGGATAAAATAAGACTGTTTATTGACCAAAGTAAGCTTGCACAGAAAAACCTTTGATAAAAGGGCATACAAAATGGCCGCCAGGCCCCGTGATCAGTTTATGAGCCATTTTATTTCTGTTACTGCAAGCCAGACAGGCTTGTGGATTGAAGACAGTGAGCCCACGAAAGCCAGTCTCTGGGAACCGAAACTCAGAGCAACAGCATACATATTCAATGGATTATAAGTACAGGATGGGGCCCATCAAGATATGGGCGGACAATGTAAAAACACTTATACCCATTTATCGTACAAAGGAAAAACCGTTTAGCAGCCATCAAGGAAAATGTCCGGACCGATCAATATGCGAACCGAGCCACGGTGACAATGCAAAAGACATTGAAAGACATTATCGGCCAGGAAGGCCAGTTTAAGTTATCACCGGCTCCGTTACAAGACAAAGCGCCCCTGCAGAGATTTCTGCCCGCCAAAATTAATACAAAGACAGGACTATGATTTGGCGGGAGATAAGACTGTCCCAAAAGAGTATAACTATGGATTGAAAGTCCATCTAAGTGACTTCGGACTTCGGGTTACTTGAACAACTTCTTCTTCACTGCCACGGCTTCTTGTTGGGCGACTTCAGGCTTCCATTTCTTCAAGAACTTTCTTCTACGAGGAACGAACGAAGGGCGGACGGTGCCCGGATCGGCGCCTCTTCCACTTCGGCAGATCGATGAAAACGTTTTCGTCTTTTTAAAGACGGACGGTTTCGGTAAAAGGACAATGTGGTCGGTGTTCAGCCAAACAAGGCTCGGCCACGACGAGAAGACGACGAGGGTGGCCCGGGTACTGGGGTCGGGAGATCATCGACGACCCAGGCCGACGGAGAAGAAACCCTCTGGAGAACCGGCGATCGATGCCACAAGATTCTCCCAAGTGCATAGCCTGCATCTGGGTCTGCTCCATGAACCCAAATTGACTTAGTGGATCTCAACCTTAACGAGCGCTCATCGAGGCTGGGTCTACCCCACCGCCTCGAGGGAGGAGAGAATATCGACTGCGCCAGAAGTTTCCAAATCCACGTGACGACGGAAAGCGGTGCCAAAAAGGCTGCGAACCCCCTTTCTCGCGATTTCGAGAGTGGTGAGCATGATCCCAAGTTCCCCAGGTCGAAACTTAGTTTAGGTATAGGGGAGGGAGTTAAGGGAAATCGTAATGTGTTTCCCCTTTTTCGATGTGCCGTGTGTTCCCCATTTCCATAGAGTCAAGTTCATAAATTTGTGCATGATTGTAGTAACTTTAATCTGTGCCTATGACATGTATTTTGTAATGCTTCAAACTGTTTAAAAATAAAAGCATCCATTTCGTGCTATTCAACCTGGTCTATTGAGTTCTTTCTCTGCACTACTGTTCTCTGCACCTAAGTCCAAGGTCTAGAACCGTAGGGGGGAGTGGGTCGAACCACTCAAGGGTAATTATTGCACGAAGCCTGGCAGGAGACCAGAAAGAGCAAGAGAAACCCCCTACAGAAATGGCGACCGCGGCAGGACCTTGGCAGCAGGAAAGTAGTGTGTTAGATCAAGATCTGAATAAACGAAATGTGATGGATGAAAGAATAGCAGATTATGTTTTCGGAAAAGTCAACCTCACAAAACAAAGAATATCTGATCTACTAAGGGATAGGCGCCCGCTAGACGCAGCCATCAAGTGGACAGCGGGTAGAGAGCATAAGAAATCTGTAGAAAAGGCGGTCTGGCTGATGTGCTACAAGAAGCAAGTCCAGCTTTTGGACCAGGTAGTTGCAGCACAGACAGTCCAGATCAACGGCTTGCTTAAAGGCGTGGAGGAAAAGGTTGCGGGAGGTCAAAAACTGATTGAATCGCTTGACGCGCTGAACCAGGAACGCCGCTCTGTAATTCGCTGCCACGAAACCCGGGTAGAATATTTAAAATGTCAGGTCATTGAGGCCAAGGCCAGTGAAGGTAGAATGAGAGAGAGGTGTTCCCGTCTAGCCAAACAAGTAGATGCCCAAGAGGAAAAGCTCCTGGGAGCCAGGGCAGCATATAAGATGGCCATGGAGGATAGATCTGAGAACACCGACCACAGCACTTGCCGCCGGGAGCTAGAGGACCTGAGAAAGGCCCTAGCGAAGGCAAACGGGTTGGTGTGTCTCATAAATCCACCAGCGAGTCAGCTGTTGCTAGCCAAGGAATCCAAAAGACCGATTCCACAAGAGGCAGTTGGGGTACCAACCCCCGAACCTTCTGCGCCTCCTGCCTATGAGGAGTCTTGGACTCCGGGACAGGAGACGGAGATGGTAGAGGAAGAGAGCCCTGAGGTAGAGCAGCCCCAGACAGTAGAGTCGGGGTCGGCGCCAATGTGTCCAACGAGACACCGGAGGATCGGTCCAAATGAAGAAAATGGCGATGACGGACCCCTTGAGAGTCAGATCATAATGCCTCATAGCGCACGACAGCTAAGAGAGATGATAAGTCACATCCCAAAACTCTCCGAGTCAGGAGATCCCTCCGTGCATTTCAGGGACGTGGAGCAGACCGCAGCAGTCAATGACTGCGACGGGGTTGAACAGTCTAAAATGCTGCTGTTCTCCCTGGACAGTTCGCTCCTCCAGTGTCTCCCTGACGAGAGCAAGAGAGGGCACAGGGACTATGAGTTGCTACGGGATGAGATTCTGGAGATCATGGGAGAGGGGGACGGAACTCCGTTCCTCCGTTTAGAAAAGACAGTGCAGCTAGAGGGAGAACCCCCACGGGTTTTCGCCGACAGGTTGTGGCCAGTGTATCGGCGCAGCTGCCCGGGCGGGCCGGCCCGGGCCGGGCTGGATGGCGAACAAAGGGCTCACTGGCTTTGGTGCCTGGTAGCAGGTTGCCTGCCAGTAGTGAAGGAACAGGCCAAAGCATGGTTTGACCCCACTAACGCCCGCTCCACGGAGGAAGTAGTACTAGATCAGCTCACGATCAGTTATAGAAACAACAAGGGCAAGAAAACGCCTGTTGTGAAAGGAAAGGTGCATGAGGTGAGACCCGCAGCCTCTGCTAAAAAGGAATGGCGTCAGGAGGGAAATCGCCATCCCCAAGCAAATAGCAGTTGTTACGGGTGTGGGAAGGAGGGTCATTGGCGCAAGGACTGTAGGAATCCTTGGAAGGATAAGAGGGAGAGAGCGTTCGCCGCAGCCCAAGATCAAGCCCAAGCCCGAGTCGCCAACGGCCCGAGAGTTTACCCAACACCAGCACAACCACAAGTGCAGGCCGCTGCCCCAACACCAGTCCAGAACCCAACCGTAGCCTCTGCCCCGAATAAAGGGGGTGGTGCGGTTGTGGACCCCGCTGCGATCGAGTCAGTCTTGGAGACTATGCGGTCTCTGATGACCTGGCAGGGGAAGGTAACGGTTGCTAACAGCCCTATCGCCCCCGAGACCCCAGCCGAAACACCTAAATGACTGACGCCCGCGCAGCCCATCTACTTGTGTCCGCTCCGCTATGACGCTTGGAGAAGACCTGTGGTGGAGATGGAGGTGGAGAAACAAAGGGGTAGTTACCTGTTGGATACGGGAGCTTCGTGTACCTTGATCCACACGGACAAACCTTTTGCCTCACCTCTGTCCGCCCAGGCTCCATATTTAGTAGCGGGTTTCACAGATAGAGCACAGGCTGGCGCGCACTCCCTCCCGCTCTCCATTCAGTTGGGAGCGCTCCACACCACATGGACGTGCATCCTATTGAAGTGGAAAGAGGGGGGGGGGAAAGGCATCCTCAGGGCCGATTTCTTGGTGGAACACGGGATCCTCGTGGACCTGAGAAATCACTGTCTCTGGGGAGCCGAGGGCGGTTTAGGTAAGGTAGTCGTAATCCCGGGGAAGGAAGAAAAGGGGGCCCTGTGCACTATGAAGCCATCAGGAGGTTACGATCTCGAGCTCATGATAACAAATGTCCCAACGGACTTGCAGGCGCGTGTGTCAGAAAATCTGACCGCGTTCGCCACCCACAAGCACGACTGCGGGAGAGTCACTGGGTTCGAAGTCAGCGTAGACGGGGACCCCATGATCCGACCCCAAAAGCAGTATAATTTCCCCAAGGAGGCAGAACCCGACATGGAGACAGCAATATCTTCATTGGTACAGCAGGGCGTATTGAGGACGATAGCCACCCACGTGAACTCCCCATTATGGCCGGTAAAGAAACCGGACAATTCGTGGAGAGCCACGGTGGACTATAGAGTCCTCAATAGTAATATCCCAGCCTGCGCGCCCACGGTAGCAGCAGTTGCAGACTTAATAGGGAGTATTCCAGCATTGGCGACCACATTCACGGTGCTGGACATCTCGAACGGTTTTTGGTCCATTCCGCTGCGGCGGGAGGACCAGTACAAGTTTGCCTTTACTTTCAAAGGGCAACAGTACACCTGGAACTGCTTACCACAGGGTTTTCACAACAGCCCCAGCATTTTCCATCAGTGCATGGCGGGGAGTTTGAAAGAGTTCAGCCAGCCCAACCAGATAGTGCAGTATGTGGACGACTTACTCCTGTTCACAGATACAAGGGAGCAGCACGGCCCACTGTTAGCCGAATTGTTGGAACTGTTAGAAAGGAAGGGTTTCAAAGTAAACCCAAAGAAAGCCCAGATCGGCCAGCAGGAAGTTAAATTCCTGGGTCTGGCCATCCGCGCTGGGGAAAGAGCCATAGATAAGGCCAGACGGGAATCTATACAAGATCTGCCGATTCCCAACACAGTAACGGGTGTAAGGTCCTTTTTGGGATTGACCGGGTACTGCAGAGATTTCATCGAGGACTATGCTGCCACAGCGGCCCCGCTACTTCGACTCTTACACAAGGGAGTTGAGTGGTCTTGGGACGAGGGGTGTCAGGCAGCATTCGAGAAGTTGAAAAGAGATCTGCAGACCGCGCCAGCCCTAGGGGCCATAGATGGGGGAGAGGAGTTCTTTCTGGAGGTAGCCGCTAGTGGGGACAGCCTGAGCGCAGTACTGCTCCAAGAGCGGCACGGCAAGCTAAGACCAGTAGTTTATTCCTCCAGGGTGCTCACGGATGTGGAGAGGAGTTTCTCCAATTGCGAACGGCATCTCCTGGCCACGCATTGGGCTGTGAACAGATCAGTGATCTTCACAGGGACCTCTCCCATTACGCTCCTCACCCATCACACCCCCACGAAGATGCTTCTGGACGGGAGGATTAAGGATGGGACCGTAAGCAGCGCTCGGATTGCGCGCTGGACCCTCCTCCTTTCCCAGATGGATCTCAAAGTTAAAGGCCTCTGCGCGCCAAGGCTCGCAGCCAATATGGCATATCCCGGGACAGCCCATCAATGTTCCGTAGAAGGGGTATGGGAAGTTAACATAGGTTTACGGGCCGGGATACATCCCACGGGCCGCGAGATCTACGTAGACGGTTCTAGCACTGTAGCTGACGGCAAGCGACTCACAGGGTGTGGAGTTTATGACCCTGCGGCAAACATTGCCCTGGCAATTAAGCTCCCCAACACTATGAGCGCGCAGCAGGCTGAACTGTCCGCGGTGGCGTACGTGGTTACCCACCCCGAGATTTTCCCAACCCCATACACGATTTGCTCAGACAGCATGTTCACGTGCAATTCGTGTACAGAGTACCTCGCCATCTGGTCCCGACGCGGGTACACCTCCGCGGACGGGCGGCCTTTAACAGTTAAGCCCTTGCTGGAGAAGATCCTAGCAGCTGTGGGGGAGAAAGGAGAGGTGTTCATCCATAAGGTGAAGGCTCACTCCATTACCGAACCCCGCAGTCAGGGCAACCAGCAGGCGGATGCGCTAGCCAGGGAGGGTGCCCGCAGCGGCATTCTCTGGGACCCATACGAACCCGGACCCGTGGCGGCGATCCAAGGCAGGGAGGGAATTCCCGGGAACACAGGGGTGACACCGCCCCCAGACCTAAAGACCGTCCAAACCCTGGATCCCACCCTAAAAGCAGTCCTAAAAGCTATCACAGAGGGCAAACAGGTAGAAGGTCCGTACAGTACGGCAGCCCTCACAGTCAAAGAAGGTATGCTGTTCCGAAAGGAGCAGTGGGTTGTGCCGCAGCAGCACCGAAGGGAATTCCTGCAATTGGCCCACGAGGGTCCAGGAGCGGGACACCCCGGACCTGAGGTCACCTGGCAACGGGTGGAACAGGCGGGATGGTGGCCGGGATTTCGGGACGATGTCCGCGAGTTCTGCGCAAGCTGTCTTGTGTGTGCTGCTAACAACCCAGACCCCCACAAAAGGAAGGTGCCCATGGGGCACATCAGGAGGGTAGAGGGACCATGGCAGTCGATTCAGGTCGACTACATAGGGCCCCTGCCCGCCGCCCAGGGAGGCTATAAGTACTGCCTTGTCCTGGTAGATGTGTTCACCAAATGGGTAGAAGCCTTCCCGTGCAGAACAGCTACGGCACTGGGTACTGCTAAGATCTTGATTCGGGAAGTGTTCTCACGGTGGGGACTCCCCCGTTTTGTAGAGTCCGACCAAGGGAGTCAGTTCACCGGTCAAGTAATGCAGAACGCCCTCAGGCTCTTGGGCATTGAGGGAAAGTGGCACGTAGCATACAATCCCCAGTCATCCGGGATTGTTGAGCGTATGAATCGGACCCTCAAGGAAAAGCTGAGGAAAGAGACAATGGGCTCGCCCCAGAAATGGGCGGAGGTCCTGCCTTTAGTCCTCATGGGGATCCGAGCCAGCCAGTCCAAAATCACGGGGTATTCCCCGCATGAGTTAATGACTGGAAGGATCATGCGAACACCCACCCATGTGCTAGCCCCGGTGCTCACTGAGGGCCAGCTCCGAGAGGTGAAACGGGACAAATTCGCCCAAACCCTCTTGGAGCGCCTGAGACAGATTTATGGGCAGGCGGCTGGGAACATGGGAAGACAGCACCAGGGAAATAAACTGTTGTTGGAACCTCGGAAACAACAAGAGTGGGTAGTCGGGGACCAGGTCATGGTCCGAAACTACGCCAGGGTAGGGAGTTTTGAACCACTGTACATGGGGCCATACAGCATTGTAGACAAAGCCAGCCCCATGGTTTATGCAGTGAAGACGCCCCGACGTACCAAATGGTTTCACATCAACCAGTGTAAACTGTTTAAACCGGGTACACAAGGGCCACCAAAGGGGACCAGGTCTGAGAACAAAGATCCTCAGCCTGTAACAGAGTCACAGACCACACAGGCTGGAGCAGTAGCCTGCGTGAAGGGAGAGGCCATCCCATTGGAGTGGGAGGTCTCATCTTTTGAATGGGATTTAGGCAGGGGAGAGCCCGAACAGCTCAACCTCGCTTTAGACCCAATCACGGAGGAGGAAGAGTCAGAGGACGGCAGTCCCGCCCTCGACTCAAGCTTGGGGGAGGTAGGGAGTGGGGGTGGAGACTCGTTACCTGTAGGGACAGGTGAGGTGGAGTCGGAAGCCACAGATCCCGACCCCGGGGGGGCGGAGCCTGAGGAAGGGGAGCTGGAGCCGGCAGCTGTGGAGGAACCACAGGCTGTGACGGTAACAGTCACGACCCCAGGTCCATCGGCCCCGGGAGCGCAACCCAAAGCAGCCCCTCGTAGGTCAGCTCGAGCGCCCCAGCCCAGAAAATTTTGGCCAGATTCTCCCCATCCTCCCCAACCACGGTTTAAAGCAGCCCCAGGAAGACATGATCCCCGTTCAGCAGCGACAGGCTGCGGGGGATCAAGGCCAAAGATCAATGCAGCCCCACCGCAGGGTGTGGCACACGACAGACCTCACAGGGATTCGGAAAGCCGCCCCACGGAGGGCGGCGCTGTACATAAGTGAAGATAGGTAATTATGGTCATAGTTTAAGGAATGTAAAGTATATGGTGTTAAGAGTACAATTTTGAAGTCTGCCCGGTATGTGTGTTTGTTAGGGAGCGGGGTCCAGGAACCCGCGCGTCCAATTAATTTAGGCCAGCACCTATCGGGAGCCCGGCTACATCATTTTGTTGGTTACAGAAACCTGGGATACGATGGAAAGGATTGTCGTTGCGTTCATGGCGATCGGGTGCGGGTGGGCCTACCGAGGCCGCACCAAGGACGTCATCATTTTCGGGTGCTCCGGGGACACGGCCCCCATCGCAACGGATGGGACGGGGGAGCGAGAGGTAGAGGAAACCGCCACCTACTTCCACCAAGGGAGATGGCCAGGTTGGCTGGGAACGAATTCTACGGAATATTCCAGCAATTTCGGTTTTGCCTACCAAGAGACTTCATTAACGTGCCCTCGAGTGAGGATCCTAGCGCCCAGAGTCAGCGTCACCGTGGGAAAGAGGATTTGTCTGGTGTGCAATGGGAACGTACCACCAAGGCGATGGTGGTGGCTACGAAAGCTGGGAAAGGACATGAGAAACTCTACGGTCGAGTGGGAGCGACTGGGTAATAATACCCATCGGACTATTACGGGAACTCACGGACAATTACGTGTGTGTTGGGACAAATGGTGGGAACCGGATGAGGGAATATATGTCTGTATGTGGGGTTCGAGACGCGTCTGCCCCAAGGGCGTGTCCATCTTCTTCCAGAGGCAGTGGCAGGATGAAGGGAAGGGGATGAGATGGGATGTTAGCACTCGAGCGTGCGGAGCCCCATACTCCCCTATTCCGGTGAACGCCACTGAACTCATCACCCGCCCACGCAAGCCCCTGCCCACGCTTCCGGTAGCACTAGCCCAGAAAGGAGGGTGCCCAACCACCACCAAGGGACCCGGGAACGGTTTAGTATTGGTACCCACCGGTCAGGTGCTGTACCAAGGGGTACACTACGCGGTGGCCTCAGTGATATTAAATCTCACCGAGGTAAGATTGCCGGAGTGGTGTCCCAAAGAAACGGAACAATTATACCAGGTCCTGTTAACCAGTATGTTTAGACAATTTTACGAATTTGACTTTGCCGACATCGACAGAGACAAATTATACACCACACCGCCAGAAGTTTTGGATCGAGTCGGGAGGCAAAGAAGGGGTACTGTAAATGACATATTCACTGCTTTTAATACCGGGACATCTGTTGTCAATGCTCTAGATAACGTGGAGCTGCAGACACAGATCAACGGTTTAAAAGCCCAGTTAAGGAACATATTGACAGACGAAAACAAGGTCGTGGGTTCTGAGTTGCATGAGGACCAGGCCATGACACTACACTTTAAGGACATAATTGCTGAGCTGGAGAAACACGCGAGAACGGTAAATGCACTCATTAAGGAGGATCGGAATGCGTCCGATCAAGCTGCGCAAAACGAGGCCTGTGTGCTGTACGGGGCGTGGTTATTGGGCGAGGGCCGCAGTAATCTTGAGGATTTAAAACAGGGTTTGGTCCCGTCCTGGATCAGCAACAAGCACTTGCAAGCGCTCCACCCTTTTGAGAATGCATTAAGCCCGTGCCAGCTCAGACTAGCCGCAGAAGCATACCCAGTTCCAGTGGACTGCGGACATTCGAATCACACTATTATGGGAATAGTAGTAAGAATGCCGGTGTTGGGTCCCGCAGCAAAGCCCGCCCCGGTATACAGAGTAGAGAACATTGGAGTCATTCAGGGGGGCGCACACATTCGTTACGCAGTGGTCCCGCCTTACGTCATCAGATGGGAGCGTACGATGACAGGCACCGACCTCTCGGGATGTCGGAGCCGGGGAGCACACATCATCCTGTGTCCCCAGCACTTGAATGCCTTTTTGAAACCACAGTGCGGGTTCAGAACCGCTAGCGCGAAGCCGGTGAATTGCACCATGGAGGCAATGGCAGAGGACCATGTGCCCCCACAGGTAGCATATATCGGGGGTGGGACATACTGCGTCACCACTGCAGCGCCTCAGTACCGATATGGACAACACGAGTGGTGTTCGGTCGGTGATAGCAGTTTCTGTTTCAAACCCAGGGCCGAGGTTCAAGTGGCACAACAACGAATTGTTCCCATTCCTGCGCCCTCCACTGTACACATCACTATCAAAGAGAATTTCACAGACTTACAACGATTTGTCGCGCATTTTGGTTATGTCATTCCCCCTCTTCCCGAACACCTCACCAAGGTTTTAAAAGCCGTTATAGTTTCGCAGAAACATTTCTATACACTGGAGCAGAAGACTTTAGAGATAGGAAAAGACATATTGGACATAACCATCCCACCATGGTGGGACTTGTTCACCAACATAGAGGTCCCCGCCTGGATTAGAATAGCATCCCATATCCTAGTAGTATGTCAGGTTTTGATTGTGATATTTTTGCTCTTCGTGCATTGCAAAAGAGGCAAACGCCTCCAGAGGCACGAGAACACAGGAGAATGGAGAGAACGCTATGTGCGGATGGGGGAAGCAGATACCCCACTCTAAGCTGCTAGTATAAGATTAAGCGTCCCTCCATTTAAAAAAAAATTTTTTGATTGTTTTGTGTTATAAGGAAATAAGTATTGTCATGTTATTAGTTGTTCTTAAGTTTTTTTGGATTAATAAAAGATGCATGCAGATGGCGCAAAAGGGTATCAACCCCTGCCCATCTGACAGGTGAAGGTGTTATAGTTTAAGATTTGCTGTCTATGATTCCAAATGTGCATGAGGTAATTTTCATTTTCTCCGGAAATGGGAACTGCATGTGTCGTGAGGGGCATAGATAGTTAAGTGCCAGGAATGTTTGGATGTGGGGAATCAGGGAAAATTTGCTCATCAAGGATTATTGATACTTTAAGCAAGCTATCAGTATCACAGGGGGGCCTGTAAGATTCGCAATTTTCAGCAAAAATCACGCAAGAAAACTGGATAAAATAAGACTGTTTATTGACCAAAGTAAGCTTGCACAGAAAAACCTTTGATAAAAGGGCATACAAAATGGCCGCCAGGCCCCGTGATCAGTTTATGAACCATTTTATTTCTGTTACTGCAAGCCAGACAGGCTTGTGGATTGAAGACAGTGAGCCCACGAAAGCCAGTCTCTGGGAACCGAAACTCAGAGCAACAGCATACATATTCAATGGATTATAAGTACAGGATGGGGCCCATCAAGATATGGGCGGACAATGTAAAAACACTTATACCCATTTATCGTACAAAGGAAAAACCGTTTAGCAGCCATCAAGGAAAATGTCCGGACCGATCAATATGCGAACCGAGCCACGGTGACAATGCAAAAGACATTGAAAGACATTATCGGCCAGGAAGGCCAGTTTAAGTTATCACCGGCTCCGTTACAAGACAAAGCGCCCCTGCAGAGATTTCTGCCCGCCAAAATTAATACAAAGACAGGACTATGATTTGGCGGGAGATAAGACTGTCCCAAAAGAGTATAACTATGGATTGAAAGTCCATCTAAGTGACTTCGGACTTCGGGTTACTTGAACAACTTCTTCTTCACTGCCACGGCTTCTTGTTGGGCGACTTCAGGCTTCCATTTCTTCAAGAACTTTCTTCTACGAGGAACGAACGAAGGGCGGACGGTGCCCGGATCGGCGCCTCTTCCACTTCGGCAGATCGATGAAAACGTTTTCGTCTTTTTAAAGACGGACGGTTTCGGTAAAAGGACAATGTGGTCGGTGTTCAGCCAAACAAGGCTCGGCCACGACGAGAAGACGACGAGGGTGGCCCGGGTACTGGGGTCGGGAGATCATCGACGACCCAGGCCGACGGAGAAGAAACCCTCTGGAGAACCGACGATCGATGCCACAAGATTCTCCCAAGTGCATAGCCTGCATCTGGGTCTGCTCCATGAACCCAAATTGACTTAGTGGATCTCAACCTTAATGAGCGCTCATCGAGGCTGGGTCTACCCCACCGCCTCGAGGGAGGAGAGAATATCGACTGCGCCAGAAGTTTCCAAATCCACGTGACGACGGAAAGCGGTGCCAAAAAGGCTGCGAACCCCCTTTCTCGCGATTTCGAGAGTGGTGAGCATGATCCCAAGTTCCCCAGGTCGAAACTTAGTTTAGGTATAGGGGAGGGAGTTAAGGGAAATCGTAATGTGTTTCCCCTTTTTCGATGTGCCGTGTGTTCCCCATTTCCATAGAGTCAAGTTCATAAATTTGTGCATGATTGTAGTAACTTTAATCTGTGCCTATGACATGTATTTTGTAATGCTTCAAACTGTTTAAAAATAAAAGCATCCATTTCGTGCTATTCAACCTGGTCTATTGAGTTCTTTCTCTGCACTACTGTTCTCTGCACCTAAGTCCAAGGTCTAGAACCGTAGGGGGGAGTGGGTCGAACCACTCAAGGGTAATTATTGCACGAAGCCTGGCAGGAGACCAGAAAGAGCAAGAGAAACCCCCTACACCCCCGCGGAACAGATGCGTCTGGCCTGCGAGCCCGGCACTTCTCCGAGGTGCCGGGCTCATTTTTTTCAAGATTTCAACGGCCAGCGGGCGGGTGCAGGCAGCTCCTCCTTAACTGAAGGAGGAGGCCTGCACTTCCCCAGCCTGCCGCACCGCATCGGGTGCCGCAGCACCGGAATTGCGCCGCAATGCGGCAGTCAGCGCCCATTTCGAGGCGCTGACACCCTCCTGTAGCGCCGGCAGCCGTTTGGGCACGGCGCTACTGAATTTTTGGCGCGCACAGGGGGACTTAGCGCCGGCGCTAAATTTCCGGCGCTAAAGCCCTGGCGCGGCGCCAACTGAATTTCTAGGCCCTTGTGTCTTAATGCGAGGAGCATTCGTAATAAGATGGATGAATTAGCTATGCAAATAGATGTAAACGGATATGATATAATTGGGATTACGGAGACATGGCTCCAGGGTGACCAAGGCTGGGAATTCAACATCCAGGGGTATTCAATATTCAGGAAGGACAGGCAAAAAAGAAAAGGCGGTGGGGTAGCATTGCTGGTTAAAGAGGAGATTAACACAATAGTAAGGAAGGATATTAGCTCTGATGATGTGGAATCTGTATGGATAGAGATGAGAAATACCAAGTGGCAGAAACCGTTAGTGGGAGTTGGAATCATACCCCCAAACAGTAATGCTGAGGTTGGGGATGGCATTAAACGGGAAATTAGAGATGCGTGCAATAAGGGCACAGCAGTTATCATGGGTGACTTTAATCTACATATAGATTGGTCTAACCAAATTAGTAACAATACTGTGGAAGAGGAATTCCTAGAGTGTATACAGGATGGTTTCCTGGACCAATATTTCGAGGAACCAACTAGAGATCAGGCCATCTTAGACTGGGTATTATGTAATGAGAATGGATTAATTAGCAATCTTGTTGTGCGAGGCCCCTTGGAGAGGAGCGATCATAATATGATAGAATTCTTCATTAAGATGGAGAGTGAAGTAGTTGATTCAGATGCTTGGGTACTGAATTTAAATAAAGGAAACTATGATGGTATGAGGCGCGAGTTGGCTAGGATGGATTGGGGAATGTTACTTAAAGGGTTGATGATGAATAGGCAATGGTAAACATTTAAAGATCGCATGGATGAACTACAGAATTTGTTCATCCCAGTTTGGTATAAAAATAATACAAAAAAGGTGACTCAACATTGGCTAACAAGGGAAAGTAGGGATAGCATAAGATCGAAGGAGAGGACATATAAATTGGCCAGAAAAAGCAGCAAACCTGAGGATTGGGAGCAGTTTAGGATTAAGCAAAGAAGGACAAGGGGATTAATTAAGAAGGGGAAAATAGAGTATGAGAGTAAGCTTGCAGGGAACATAAAAACTGACTGTAAAAGCTTCTATAGATATGTGAAGAGAAAAAGATTGGTAAAGTCAAGCTGAAATAAAGAATAGATTTGCCTTTCTAATCTAGGCTTTATTAACTTAAAAATCCTGTAGCACATCTTTCAACACCCAGTCCCAACTAAAGGCTGGAAAGAACTGAATTTAAGATGGCCACCACAAATCACATGACATCAACTACCAATGAGATTACAGCATATATCTCAAGGCAGGAAACAAACAACCAATCACAATACTTCTTACTAAACATAAAGAATAATCACCACATTCACGCCTCCTTTTAAAATATACTCCAACCTAAATAACCTTTACAATTTATAATTAATTATTTACAACTAAAACTATGCACAGACAAAATAAAACTATTCAACATGACACAATACTAAGGGAGCAACAACAAATAGTAACATTGCACATAAGTATTAAGTATCTCTCAACTAAAACAATATAATATAATATTTCAACAATTTTAAAACATTACTATCAATTTAAAAGTCCATTTTCAATTGGTCAACCGGATATCTTGTTCGTGTCGACCTTCTTAACCTTGGTGAAATTCCTTGCCCTCCCACACCAGGAGACACAAAGTATCTTCTGCAGGAAGGCTATCCATATCCTGATTTTCAACGGTTTCCGGATTAGAAATCCCATCAGGAGGTAAACTGGGACGGTCATGAACATCCATCGAGGGCTGACTAATAGAAGTATAACTATCTGCAGTCGGATTGGAAATATTCATAGTATCTGTAACAGCATCCACATTATCTGAATCATGACTATTGTTAATATCCTCAGAAGAGGGCTGGCCACCACAAGGAGCCAAGTCTTTAATTGAAACGGTACTTTCTTTCCCATCTTGAAATCAAATATGAGCATATTGGGAATTTGCCTCCAATAGCTCCACCTCCTCCACTAAAGGATCATATTTTGACAATCTAACATGGCGTCGAAGCAGCACAGGTCCCTGCATAGTAAGCCATGAAGGTACCGAATATCCCATAGTAGATCTCCGCGGATAGTTAAAGAGCCTTTCATGGGGGGTCACATTAGTAGCCGTTGAAAGCAATGATCTAATGGAATGCAGGGCATCAGGCAGTACCATTTCCCACTGTGTATTCTTAAGGTTCCGGGATGTCAAAGCCAACATAACTGCCTTCCAGATCACCCCATTGTATCGTTCGCACTGTCCATTACCCTGGGGATTATGTGGGGTAGTTCTGCTAGTAGAAATTCCACGACTCTGAAGGTATTCCTTCAACTGGGAAGACATAAAAGAACTTCCCTGATCCGAATGGATATACGCAGGCATCCCAAAGATGACAAAAAGTTGAGTCAGACATTTGATAACTGTAGCAGCTGATACATCTGCGCAAGGAAAAGCAAAAGGGAACCTTGAAAACTCATCCACAACAGTAAATATATATCGGTTGTGAGTAGTTGAAGGAAGGGGCCCCTTAAAATCGACGCTTAAACGTTCAAAAGGAGAAGTAGCCTTTATAAGATGAGCTCGTTGAGGCTTAAAGAAATTCGGTTTACACCGAGCACAGATAGAACATGATGAAGACATCCGCTTGACGTCTTCAACTGAAAAGGGCAAATTCTTACTGCGTACGAAGTGTATCATCCTCGTAACCCCAGGATGGCATAAGGCATTGTGAAGATTAATAAGCGTATCTCCGTGAATCACAGAACAATAAGCCCTCGACAGCGCATCAGCAGCAACATTATCCTTCCCCGGACGATAAACTATATCAAAATGGTAACATGCCAACTCAATCCTCCACCTCATTATTTTATCATTCTTAATCTTTCCAAAATGTTTGACATCAAACATAAAGGACACAGACTTTTGATCAGTTACCAACGTAAAATGTCGCCCCGATAAATAATGTCTCCATTTACGCAGTGCTTCTACTATTGCATACGCCTCTTTCTCTATTGAAGAATGCCTTTTTTCACTATTGTTCAAGGTACGTGAGAAAAAGGCCACAGGTCTTCCATTTTGGTTCAGAGTAGCCCCAATTGCAAAATCAGAAGCGTCCGTCTCAATCACAAAAGGAACCTGCTCATCAATAGAATGCACAACTGCTCCAAGGATATCCTTTTTAAAATTATCAAAACACGTCCTGGCCTCCCATGATAGAGGATATGTCGTAACCCGAATAAGAGGCTGGATCTTCTGTGAAAAATTTGCAATCCAATTAGAATAGTAAGAAAACAGCCCAACAACTCGAAACAAACAACCAATCACAATACTTCTTACTAAACATAAAGAATAATCACCACACAAGCGTAGGTCGCTTGCATTCAGAATCAGGGGAATTTATAATGGGGAACAAAGAAATGGCAGACATATTAAATACATACTTTGGTTCTGTCTTTAAAAGGAGGACACAAATAAACTCCCAGAGATGTCGGGGAACATAGGGTCTAATGAGAGGGAGGAACTGAATGAAATCAGTATTTGTAGGGAAATGGTGTTAGGGAAATTGATTGGATTGAATGCCGATAATTCCCCAGGGTCTGATAATCTACATTCTAGGGTACTTAAGTATGTGGCCCTAGAAATAGTTGATGCATTGCTGGTCATCTTCCAAAATTCTATAGACTCTGGGACAGTTCCCATGGATTGGAGGGTAGCTAATGTAACCTCACTATTTAAAAAAGGTGGTAGAGAAAAAATGGGCAATTATAGACTGGTAAGCCTGACATCGGTAGTGGGGAAAATGCTAGAGTCCATTATAAAAGATGGAATAGCAGAACACTTGGAAAACAGTGACAGGATCGAACAAAGTCAACATGGATTTACAAAAAGTAAATCATGCTTGACTAATCTACTGGAATTTTTTGAGGATGTAACTGGTAGAATAGATAAGGGAGAACCAGTGGATGTGGTGCATTTGGACTTTCAGAAGGCTTTCGATAAGGTCCTGCATAAGAGATTAGCGTGCAAAGTTAAAGCACATGGGATTGGGGGTAAGGTACTGACTTGGATAGAAAACTAGTTGGCAGACAGGAAACAAAGAGATGGAATAAATGGGTCTTTTTCCGAATGGAAGGCAGTGACTAGTGGGGTACCGCAGGGATCGGTGCTAGGACCCCAGTTATTCACAATATATATTAATGATCTAGATGAGGGAAGTAGATGTACTATCTCCAAGTTTGCAGATAACACAAAGCTGGGTGGGCATGTGTGCTGTGAGGAGGATGCAGAGAAACTCCAGTACGATTTGGACAGGTTGGGCGATTGGGAAGATGCATGGCAAATGCAGTATAATGTGGATAAATGCGAGGTTATCCACTTTGGTGGCAAAAACAGGAAGGCAGATTATTATCTGAATGGCAATAGATTGGGAGAAGGGGAAGTGCAACGAGACCTGGGTGTCCTTGTGCACCAGTCGCTGAAGGTAAGCATGCAGGTGCAGCAGGCGGTTAAGAAGGCAAATGGTATGCTGGCATTCATAGCGAGAGGATTCGAGTATAGGAGCAAGGATGTCTTGCTGCAGTTATACAGGGCCTTGGTGAGACCACACCTTGAGTATTGTGTATTGTGTGCAGTTTTGGTCGCCTTATCTGAGGAAGGAAGTTCTTGCCATGGAGGAAGTGCAGCGAAGATTCACCAGACTGATACCTGGGATGGCAGGAATGACGTACGAAGAGAGATTGGTTCGATTAGGCTTATATTCACTAGAGTTTAGAAGAATGAGAGGGGATCTCATTGAAACTTATACAATTCTAACAGGACTAGTCAGACTAGATGCAGGAAGGCTGTTCCCGATGGCAGGGGAATCCAGAACCAAGGGTCACAGTCTAAGGATAGGGGGTAAGCCATTTAGGACTGAGATGAGGAGGAATTTCTTCACCCAGAGAGTGGTGAACCTGTGGAATTCTCTACCACAGAAGACAGTTGAGGCCAATTCATTTAATATATTCAAGGAGTTAGATATATTTCTTAAGGCTAAGGGGATCAAGGGATGTGGGGAGAAAGCAGGGACAGGGTTCTGAATTTGGATGATCAGCCATGTTCGCATTGAATGGCAGAGCAGGCTCAAGGGGCCGAATGGCCTAGTCCTGCTCCTATCTTCTATGTTTCTATGTTTCTATTAGTGGATAGCCCTTGTCTCCAAGCAGCCAGCTGGCAAGTCTGTTTGGAGGTGCGAAGAGCTGAGGGAGGGTGGACTGTTGCAGGACGAAAGAGTCATGACAGCTGCCAGGGAAATTGGCGCACACATGCATGATGATCTTTTTATGGTTGCAGACAAGCTGCACATTGAGGGAGTGGAAGCCCTTGCGGTTCACAAACACTCCTGGCTGATCTGGGGATGCCCTGATGGTCATATGTGTGCTGTCGATGATGCCCTGCAACTGTGGAAAGCCAGCCAGAGCTGCAAAGCCAAACGCTCACTCAGTAACACTGGCTTCATCAGTGGCAAAGTTTACATAAGTGGCTGACTTGTCAAACATGACATCAGTCACCTGTGTGATGCATTTGTGGGTGGGCGACTGCACGATCCTGCAAATGTCTGCTACAGATCCCTGGAAGGAGCCTGAGGCAAAGAAGTTGAGGGTGGTGATGACATTGACAGACACTGGTAAGGCCTGTCCACCAGGTCCACTCAGCAACAGGTCTTCTTCCAGCAAGCTCCAAATGTCTGCCACGACCTGACACGATAGCCTGAGCCTCCTGAAGCACTGCTAGTTATGTCCAGGAAGCTCACCCTCTGCCTGTATACCCTGTGTTGGGGGTACCGCCTCCAGCAAAGTGCACCCCTGTGCTGGTCCCCTCTCTCCTGTGGAGCATCAGGTCGCTGAGGAGAAGGCTGCTGGTGTTGTTGCTGCTGCTGCTGCTGCTGCTGGTGTGGCTGGTGTGTGACGGAATAAGCCATATTCCAAGAGATAAACCATAATATGAACAGTTTTCTGACATTATTAATACATGATATACTGGGTTTAAAAATCTAAAGCCTCAGAGATACAGGCTGCAAACAGAATACAGGTTTCTGAGATAAAGATCAATTGGTAACAAAGTTGAAAACACCACAAGCTTTTGAAATGGGAATTGGCTAAATATGCTAAAACAATGGCCCTATTGAAATAGCAGTTTGGCACTTCCAAAAGGTCTGGAGTTTAGGAGAAACACAATGGAATGACCCAAGTAAAGTGTTAAGAACTAACACATGAAACAGAAACACAGAATATTAAAAAATCATGTGCCTTTGTAAAAGTAACATCAAATAAGACAGGAAACACGATTAAATATGCAACCAATTGAGATAGCTAGAAAACAAGCAACCACCCTAGTTGAAGTAAATATGATACCTGCAGAACACTTTGAAGATATGACTTCAATAGATGACACCAAGCAATCACATGGTTTTTGTATTGAACTTGGAACACCACGGAGTCACAACATCTGTGGTTATAACCAGTTAAGCCAATATTAAGAATTGAATGAAAGACCTTCAATAAGAATGGCATCAAATAAAGACTACTGTCATAGTGTTTTATGATAAGTTTTTGGAACACCTAAAGGTAGAGACATAATTATGCATGCAGCAGCTAAATTGACAGTAAGAATAGAAAGGAATCAACAGAAAGAATGACTTAGAGATAATTAGCTTACATCAGCAGAAAACTTCAAAGGATTTACTACTGCAAAAAGGATATAAAAATAGACCTTTTCAAATGGGAAGACAGAAGTCGCTGGAGACAGGCAAGCAATTCTCAGCTTCAGAACCACTCTGTAAGCCTACAACTTTCAGTCTTGGGTAATCAAGGTATTTGATTTTGGTGGATATTCTGGATTAAGAATAAGTAGAAGTGTGGAAATGTAACGAAGCTAAGATTTGAGAATAAGGATTTCTGATAAGAAATGTAAGCTATTTGTATTTTGAATTGTCAATGTTGCGACTGACTCAACAGCTGTTAAATGAATGTCGGCTCTTAAATAAATCTATATATTTTTAGAATTGTCTCACAGAGTATTTCTGTATCAATCTCGCAAACCCAATTTCTGTACACTCTTTTGTAAGGAGTTGCAGAATTCTGAGGGTATTCCAGACCCTCATAATATTCGGAAGGCTACAGTCTAGTTAAACTTATTAAAAGTGCTATCCAGAGGACGGTAACATCTTCAGTCATTCCTTTCCTTTAGGGCGAGATAGCCTGAACCTTTAGACCCATTTAAGTGTCTTATAGAATTTGGCTATCTCTAACTTTAGTTGAAGGTGAACGTCTGGGGAATACGCCTGATCTGGGGTAGCCCGAAAAGGGCTAGGACTTGTAATTATCCCTTCAGGTGTTGTTGGTGCTGGGTCTCATCTTGGTCCGATTCTGAGGTCCAAGGTGAGACAGCATAAGCGGCACCCATGCTGATCTGATAGATGCCAGGTAAAGTGGAGATCAGAGACACAATCCCACAATGTACTGAGAGTGACTGGCAATGTGGTGAGAGTGGCTTCCGAGGATGCAGAAATCATCTGCAAACTCCTGAAAATAAAATCTCTGCACAAAATGGTGTCAGCAAGAGCCTTTCCCTTAGGCAAGGATGCAGGTGTAAGGTGTATGTATTTATGGTCCAGAAATTCGGGTCAGAGGCTTCCCGCGGGTGCAAGCCTCCGAACTGCACTTACCTAGTGCACCGGTCATTGTGCTATGGGCCCGCATGGGATTCCGATCCTGGGCCTGCTCCAACTGCCGGCGTGCAGTGCTTGCGCATCCCAGGGGCGCAGTTATTTCAAAGCGTCACTTGGAGAGCCAATGGCAGCAGGGAATTTGTATTCATAGATTTGACAGGAAGACCTGTCAAATCTATAAATACAATTCAGCCCCAAACCATAACTAAAACTTCAAATAATTTTTAAAAACATCACATTTTTAAAATAACTATAAATTACATAAAATAACTATTTTAAACAGTAATTTAAATTTTTGAATAAATTAATTACAGTTTCTAACGAGGCTAAAAATAAACTTACCTTTCTTTAAAGTATTTAAAAATAATAAACCTGTGGAAAAAATGTTTTTATTTTACTTAATTCACCACTTACATTGTTAAAAGCAGGCCTTGTGACTGCTTTTTATAAGCATAGCTGCTGGAGACTTACCCTCCTGGAGAAACCTGCAAAAAAACCGGAAGTTCCAGGCGTACGCGCTGCCTCTTCGGCACACGCGTTTGACCTGTGAACCCCTTCCTTTAAGGGAACGGAAGTTCCGGTTTCCCACGCATGCACAGTGCATGCATGAAACCGGCACTTTCGTTGGGCCTACGCATGAGCACCCAACGCATACTCCCCCTTGGGGACCTGAAGTTCTGGCCCATTCGTTTTTTCCAGCTGTCACTAATGAAGTAGCACAATGGCCACTGAGCTCCCACCTCCCCTTCTCAGGGAAGCTTCCTGAGGTCCGTGAATCCCGTGCACAACCAGTTAAAGATGAATCCTTACATTAAAAGCACTGTTAAGGGTCTCTAAACGAGCAGTTAACTACCTCAATAAGGTCGCCCGCCTCTTTCAAGTGATCCGTGGCACGCCTCGAAACATGCCCCAGTTAAAAGCAGAAGTCAGCGGGATGACAGCAGGTTCCCAACGCACTGTTAATTTCAGCGCTTTCAACTGCCGACCCACTCCCAAACCCGCAAACTCTGCAATGTGAAAATTCCAGCCCCATATGAGTGATTTGTTTTTAAAAACAATAGTGCCCTCCAGATGGATGAAAGTAAAATAGGATAAATGTTCCACTTGTGCACTGGCATTGAGCCTTGCTCCAGGAAATCAGGCATGTGCTGCCCATGATTTTCTGTCCATTAAAAACAATGAATGGAAATTTGTGGGCGATGAGTGATTTCCCGATACGCATTCAACTAATAAATAAAACACTGCACTCCTTTTAAACTGCACCTGTAGCAGCATGGTTATATTCTGTCATCTTTTTCTTACAAATAACAAATATACAGACCTCTGTGGCTTAAGATGAAAGCTAAATTCTTGCCTTAGTAGTATCCTGATAAGATTAATTGGAATCAGGAGTATGTCTGGAATGAGGTTTCTCATTAATTATAGTGACAGTGGAGGGAGCTGCACTTTGTATATGTGATGAGTTCTGTTTTATAATGTGTACTGTGAGTACAGGCAAAAGTTTGGATTCAATTTTAGGTTCATCAAAGAGGTGCCACAAAACCAGATATTTAAACCTCTACATAAAATGACATGAATCAACCTTAAGATCTATGCTTAAGTAAAACTTACCCTTCATAGTAAATGATTGCTAACCCGTTCAATTGCACAAATTTGTACGTATGTTGGAACAAATTGCACTCTAAGAAAAGCATACTTATGTTTTGTGTTTACATTAAAAAAAAAGATATTTATTTGTTTTCTCCTTTGTTTGTTCCCCTTCATCCTGCACCACACAGTGGCTTTAGACAGTAGCAAATGTCTTTTAAAACTGCTGTACTATCAGCCACTAGGAGTGACTTTGCCTCTTTTGTTTCTCCACCGTCTCAGAAAAGCTTGACCTCCACTCGGTGACTTCCCATCATGTCATGTCTGGGATCACAAGCTCACTGAGTTGGGAGCACTTGGTCTACCACTGGTTGAGACAATGCTGTGGAGCTCCACTCTATTGCACCACATTCCCACAATATAAGTTTAAATATCGTTGCCACAAGTCATTGTGAAAAACACACGCCACGCCAATGGAAGCCACAGTAAATCATGTGTGCTACTGATCAAAAGAAACTTAAATGTCTACCACCCAACCGCTCTCCCCTACCCCCCCTCAAAAAAAAATGTCCTTGCTGGCCATAAAAATATCTAGCACACTCTGGCTTAGAAATTCAGTTGTTTGCGCCAGCCGCTAGCGCCTTAGGAGGAGGAGATGTGGGGCGCTAGGTGGCTAGCGGCCGGGCGCTGCCCGATCTGCGCCTCTCCCCAACTTCAGTAAAGATTTAGCGGCGGCGCAAAGCCTTTGCACGCGCTCAGCTGCGCGCGCAGATCCTGACGTCATTTCATCGTGCAACGCCCTTTGTGCGCCCCAAACTGGAAATTCAGTGGCGCCGGCCTATTGCGCGCCTGGCGCCCCTAGCGACTGGTAGAGGGGAACGGTTCTCAGTCGCTGCGGGGCGCGGGGGGCGCTAATTAAAGGGCACTCTCCTGCAGTAGAAATGGCAGCCATTTTGCAACACTCCTTCTTTGTGAGAGACGGATCTTTGCAGAGAGACAAAGGTAGAGAGCTTTCTGGTTTGGCTCAACACTCGCACAGGTACTTGTGGCTTCAGGCCACAGCTTTCCACTTGTCTTTAACTTCAGAGCCATAGCATTGATTGGAAACATATAATGGGGGCTGCAATGGGTGCAAACGTTGGCCTTCTCCATTGCATTCAAAGGGCTCAGAGACTCCGTGAGAGAGTGGCAGTCATGGCCAGAGGGAGAAGGGGCAACAGGCGTCGGCTAAGGAGGCCTTACCCACCCAGGGTATACCGCCAGCAGTTCTCATATCTGAACATGTCTGACGAGCAGTGTGTTCGGAGGCTGCGATTCCGAAGGGCGGTGGTCACTGAGATCTGCCACCTGCTTCGCGGA
Organism: Somniosus microcephalus; assembly: GCF_052327205.1. NCBI lineage: Eukaryota > Metazoa > Chordata > Chondrichthyes > Squaliformes > Somniosidae > Somniosus > Somniosus microcephalus. Next base: position 295,859,351 of record NC_140988.1, read on the forward strand.
GATCTGCAGCCACAGCTGAGGAGCAGGACGTCTCTGTCGGTGGCAGTGAAGGTGACGGTGTCTCTCAACTTCTATGCCACCGGCTCCTTCCAATCCGCTGCTGGGGACATTTCCAACATCTCCCAGTTTGCCGTACATTGCTGCATCCGCCAGGTGACCAATGCCCTTTTCAGAAGGAGACGTCAGTTCATCTCCTTCTCCATGGCCCTTGTCAAGCAGCAACAGCATGCAATGGGCTTTGCAGCATTAGCGGGCTTCCCCATGGTGCAGGGCGCCATTGACTGCACGCATGTGGCTTTGCGGGCACCTCTAGAGCATGCTGAGGATTACCGCAACCGGAAGGGCTACCATTCGCTCAACGTGCAGTTGGTGTGTGACCACAGGCAGATCATCCTAGCTGTCAATGCCCGCTTTCCAGGCAGCAGCCACGATGCCTTCATCCTGCGCCAGACTTCTGTGGCAGACATGTTCCAGGCCCAGCCTCACCCACGTGGATGGCTTCTCAGGGACAAAGGCTATCCTTTGTGCACCTGGCTGATGACCCCGCTCCGTGCGCCCAGCACCCCTGCTGAAGAGGGATACAATGACAGCCATCAAGCAACCAGGAACCTCATTGAGCAAACAATCGGCATCCTGAAGCAATGGTTCCGCTGTCTGGATCATTCCGGAGGAGCCCTACAGTACTCGCCTGAGCGAGTCTCCCATTTCGTGGTCGTTTGCTGCATGCTGCACAACCTGGCTATCCGCAGGACTCAGCCACTGCCACCAGACATTGGAGGACCACCAGAGGAGGAGGAGGAGGAGGAGGAGGAGGACCAGCACAGGAGGGAGGCAGGAAGTGCAAGGGCCGCCCGTCGGCGGCTTATTGAACGTCGGTTCTAGGCCCCCTCTCAGGGAATGGCTTGTGCCAATGGCACAAGATGAATGTAGCCGCTCCACAAGCCCTCAGCCGAGCAGGGCAACCAGGACTTCCAAAAGAAAGCATGGACAGTGCGATTTAAGAACATTTATTACTTTGATACCTCTGTGCCCTTCCCACATAACAAACTAATGGAGAGAAGCCCCCCCCCCAAAAACACAAATCGAGCAGTCTCGGCCTTTCAAAAAACACAAATACACCAGTCTCGGCCTTTCAAAAAAACAAATCCACCCTCCCCCTTTAAGAGCTCACCGGTGCCAGAGTGTCTGCCGTCAATCAGCAGCTCGCCGCACCTGCGCTGCGCCCGCCCTCGGGGGTTTTGCCCCGGGCCGCCGGCTTAGCGCCTAATGATAGTCGTGCATCGCCTGTTTTAGCGCAGCAGCAACCTCTTGGGGCGATGCCACTGAATATCGGCGAAGGTGGCGCGAAGTTGCGCCGGGCGCAAACTTTAGCGGCCGCCCGGCTGTAGCGCCCCAAACGTGGCTATACTGAATTCCTAGGCCTCTGTCTCTATGTAGGCATTGATTGTGGACTACAGAATTCCGCATCTCTTACCCGCTCTCTTTCTTTAATTTCTTGGACTGAACCATTATCAATTTCAGTTTTTCAAACACACTGTGCATGACAAATGTACAGAGGAATGGATATTTTCACAGGTTGTTACTGTAGCTCCTTTAGTCATTCTCAGCAGCTCACAATTACATCACCTGAGGCTCAAAAGCAGCTTAGCGGCCTCTCTCAACAAGGGATGATAAATGACATTGGGAGACAACAATTGAAAGGGAACAGTAACAAAAGTATCGTTTCAATTCAAATTTTTTTTTAAAGGAAACCAAGGTAAAATGTTCCAGACATTTCCCGCCAAAGAAATTGAACACAATGATATAACACTATTGATGTACCAGAAATACAATTGTTAAGAAACCAACTTAAAATTTTAATCATTTTCTGGTACACTGAACAAAATGTGAAGGAGGAATGGAAAGCTCAATTATTGGCTGTAACCTGAAAGAGCATTGGTGCCATCCAGTTATACAATAAATTAATGACTATATTTTAAATAACCACAAGGTCACAAGATAGATATAGGTAATGAAGACAGTTTGACCAATCTTAGCTCATCCATCAGAAACACACTACAGTCCTACTATCATGGCATCTAAATGCTTCTTAAGTTCTTCTTAATCTTAAACATAGAGCTAGGCTATTTAAGAGTGATTTCAGGAAGCACTTTTTCACACAAAGAGATCTGAATTTTGCCGGCGCTCAGAGTGCAGGTTTGGAGGCAGGTCCGCTGTCAAAATCGAAGTGATTGACAGCGGGTTGGGAACGCGCTCCGAACCCGCATCCATTTAAGTTTCCAAAGTGTCGGGTCTGAGATTTCAGAACAGACCCGACACCAAGCGGCGGGGGAGGCATTTAAGATACTTAAGGGGAAAAATTCCTCCCGTTATGTTGTGTCTGTGTATAATAAGACACAGACTGCAGGAGAAACGGTACAACAGGTGTTTACTAAATGTGGCTCACAGTGGAACTGATCTGTACAGATTACTACTCAGTGCTATATACAGGTGTGGTCACTGCCGGTACTGCAGTATACATGAGCTGTAAAAGATAGTTCACCCCTTAAAGGTATATACATTACAATTCCTCCCCTTTTAGATTAACAGTACCATAACACTCATTTAACAATTAAATATCAAACTAATTACAATTAACACTTTTAACATGCAACATTAGCTGAAAATAGTCTATTTATAAATTCAGTCTTTGGGGAGGCTTCCTGGTCCTTTCTGGATAGCGCCTTTCCCGAGTGTCTTGCTCTTGGTGCGGAGGCGATTCAGGCCCCCTGTCGTCGGTTGGTTCATCAGCTTCCGATGCTACTGTTTCTGGGGTAGATGCGACCTGTACGTCGGGTTCATCACCAGGTACGTATGGGCGAGGCATGGGGTTGACTTGTTCCTGTGACTCTAGGATCTGGTCAGCATGGCGTCTCACGATGCTCTCCCCAACATCCACTGTGTACATTAGTGGGCCCTGCCATGTGCATATCGTTCCTGGCTGCCATTTTTCTGTTCGGTAGTCGCGGGCCAAGACTGGTTGCCCTACATTGAAGCTCCTTGTTGGCATCTCATGGATGTGCTGGAATTGCTTACTCTCAACATCTCTTCGTACGTTTGGTCTGAGCAAATCCAGTCGAGATCTTAACCTTCGGTTAAAGAACATCATGGCTGGGGCCTGGTTGGTGACTGCATGTGTCGCATTCCGGTAGGCGAACAGGAAATTGTCCACCTTGTGCTGCAGCGGAATGTTGTCATTGTACATAGCCTTTATTGCCTTCTTAAAGGTTTGTACGAACCTCTCAGCCAATCCATTTGTGGCTGGATGATACGGGGCGGATGTGTAATGCCTTACCCCATTCTTTTTCAAGAACCTCCGGAACTCTTCGGACACAAACTGTGGTCTGTTGTCGGAGCAAATCTGTTCTGGCAAGCCATTCCTGGCAAAAATGTTCCGTAGGACTGCAATAGTTTTCTCCGTGGTGGTGGAGGACATTTTGATGACCTCAGGCCATTTCGAGTGCGCATCCACGGCTATTAAAAACATTGAGTCCATGAATGGACCAGCAAAATCAATATGCACCCGTTGCCATGGAGATGAGGGCCACTCCCATGGGTGTAGAGGGACCTGTGGTGGTGCATTTTGGACTTTCTGGCATCCTGAGCAGCTCTTGGTCAGGTCCTCGATTTGTTTATCGATTCCCGGCCACCACACATAAGCTTTTCATTTTTAGCCTTCCCAGATGACCCTCATGAAGCTCATTGAGCACTCTATCCCTTAACTTGGGTGGAATTACCACTCGGGATCCACACATCAAGGTCCCCCGGCACACTGACAGCTGTTCTCTCCTTGTAGAGAATGCTGGCAACAGTGAGTCGCCATGTGCTGGCCATCCCTTCACCGTCAAATCATATACCCGAGACAGTGTCGGGTCATTTCGGGTTTCCTTTTCGATACAAGCGTTAGTTACCAGTAGGTATTCAACTATAGTCGAATGGAATATTTCGACAGGATCCACTGCTGGCGCTTTCTCCACAGTAGGCAGTGGCAGGCGTGATAGCCCATCAGCATTTCCATGCTGTTTCGTGCCCTTATATTCAATCTCATAGTGGTGCGCCCCTAGAAAAAGTGACCATCTTTGTAGTCGTTGCGCAGTCATCACCGGAACGCCATTCTTCAGATCAAAAATGGAGACAAGAGGCTGGTGATCAGTCAGCAAGGTGAATTTCTGCCCGTGCAGAAAGTGATTGAACTTTTTCACTCCCCACACTAGGCTGAGGACCTCCCTGTCAATCTGCGCGTAGTTACGCTCGGCTGAAGTTAGTGATCGTGACGCAAAGGCTATTGGCCTCTCTGAGCCGTCCGAGAATTTGTGCGACAGCACCGCTCCAATGCCGTAGGGTGACGCATCACATGCCAACCGAATTGGTAATGCTGGGTTGTAATGGACCAATACCTCTTTCGATGTGATTAGTGTATTGCTCTTCTGGAAAGCTCATCTACATTCGTCACTCCACTTCCATGGCACCTCAGTTTGCAGTAGGGTGTTCAGTGGGTGTAGTATTGTAGACAAATTCGCCAAGAACTTATGGTAGTAGTTTACCAGCCCGAGGAACGACCTCAGTTGTGACAAATTTTCCGGTGCTGGAGCCTTGACTACTGCCTCAATCTTCTCTGGGGACTTATGTAACCCCTCTTTATCGATAACGTGGCCACAATACGAGATCTGTTTTCTAAAAAACTCGCATTTGGAGCAGTTAGCTCGGAGCCCATATTCCTGCAATCTAGTGAGCACCTGCTCCAGGTTGGCAAGGTGATCACTGTCATTTTCGCCCGTGACCAGGATGTCGTCCAAATAACACTGGGTCCCTGGGATCCCTTGCAGGACTTGTTCCATTGCCCTCTGCCAAATAGCCGGAGCTGATGCTACCCCGAATACCAGCCGGTTGTATTGGTAGAGACCTTTATGGGTGCTGATTGTGAGGTATTTTTTTGATGCTTCTTCTACCTCCATTTGCAGATACGCCTGGGCCAGATCAATCTTAGTGAAGCGTTTCCCTCCAGATAGCGAGGCGAAAATATCTTCAATCCGCGGAAGTGGACATTGTACGGTGTGAAGGATCGGGTTCACTATTACCTTAAAGTCCCCACAGATGCGAACCTTCCTCGGTTCCCCAGGTGTGCTGCTCAATGACTTCTTCATCACAGGGACGATGGGTGTAGCCCACTCGCTCCAGTCTACCTTGGACAGTATACCTGAATGTTCCAGACTCTCCAGCTCTGCTTCGACGGCTGGGCGGATCGCATAAGCTATCGGTCTGGCCTTAACAAATTTTGGGCTTGCGTTTTCTTCAATTTTAATCGTCACTGTCATGCCTTTTAGTGTTCCAAGTCCTTGCTGAAACACTTCTTTCGCATCAGTTAGGATCTTTGACAGTCGCCCAGGTGTGACGTCGTCATCCTTTTTGTCAGCCACAGTCAGTGCCTGTATGGAATGCCAATCCAGTTGTATTTTCCGGATCCATTCACCTCCCAGTAATGGTGGTCCTCCATCTTGTAATACATACAGGTCTAGTTTTGGTGTTTCCTTACCATTATATATAACGGTCACCCTTATTTTTCCTTTGGGGTAGACTTTTTGCCCCGTGTACATCTTCAAAATAATTTTTGTGTCTCTCAAGGGTATGTGTGAGAATAGCCGCTCATAGTCCCTTCGGTTTATGACTGTTAGGGCTGATCCTGTGTCCAATTCCATCTTTATCTGGACTCCTGCTATCTTGAGAGTGACCCAAATGGTTCGGTGATCCTCCGTTGTGATCACATTATGTAGTTTCAGACAACTCAGTTCCCTGCTTTTGGAGTCGTTATCACTCTTTTGTTCGTCTGAACTATTCTCCATCATCTTATGTACCTTCTTGTACTTTTCTTTGGTAGGTTTCTTATTGCTGGTTTTCTTTCCCGACCTGCAGACTCATGCTATGTGTCCTACTTTTCCACACTGTCTGCACACTTTGTCTTTGAACCAGCAATCATTCTGGTCGTGTGTTGTTCTGCCGCAGCGATAGCACTTCGCTGTTCCATATGACATTTCGTTTGTGCCATATTCTTGCAGTCTCTGTTGTATCTCTGCAGCGCCCCGTGCTGCTGCTTCATATGATACCGCAATGCTGAAAGCCTTTTCCAGCGTAAGGTCCTTTTCAGATAAAAGCCGTTTCTGGGTTCCTTCACTTTGAAGCACACACACAAACTTGTCCCTTAAGGTATCTGCCAGTCCCGCTCCAAACTGGCAGTGTTTCGATAGTTTGCGCAGTTCTGTTAAATAATCAGCATTGCTTTCATCCTTATGCTGGTTCCGTTTGTGAAACTTGAATCTTTCTGCTATCAGCAGCGGTGTGGGGTTTAAATGTTCCTGTAGTATCGTTACTATGTCTTCAAAACTCTTTTCCATTGGCTTCGTTGGAGTTACTAGATTTCGTATTAAACCATACGTCTTTGCACCCATTAAATTTAACAATACCAACGCTTTCTTGTCATCTGACACCTCATTTGCCTTGCAGTACACCTCTATTCGTTCGACATATGTAGTCCAATCTTCGACTTCATTGTCAAATGCGATGATACTGCCACTCTTCGGTATTTTGGGTATGGTTTAAAATGGCGTCTCCCAATGGCTTAAAATGGCGTCTCCCGCGCTTTCCTTCCTCCCCCGCTGCTGCCAACGCCGCTCCCGGTGGTTCTCGTGGCAATGGCGGCGCCCTGTAGGTTTTGCGCGCTTCTCCTGCGCTGCTGCCAACACCGCTCCTGGTGGTTCTCGTGGCAATGGCGGCGCCCTGTAGGTTTCACGCGCTTCTTCTGCGCTGCTGCCAACGCCGCTCTCGGCGGTCCTCGTGGCAATGACGGTGTCTCGCGGGTTTCTGTGCATCTCTCTCTCCCTCTCTTCAACGCTGCTCGGCCCCTGAACACCGGCTGCGCCCTGTGCTCTCTGCCCTCTCTCTCTCTCCCCCGTCGACGCTGCTCGGCTCTTTGCTGTGCCGCTCGGTCGGGCTCTAGCCCGCCGCTGTCTGGGAAGGGTCTGCCCACTACCTGTTGCCAGCCCGCTTCGCTGGACCACCTCAACTGGAAAGCCAAGCCTGGCTCTCGACAGCCTCCCCTGCAATTCTCGAGTCTCTGCTGGATGACTGGGCGATTGCCCATGGTCGACGCCCGAGTCTCTGGCCTTGACCTCCAATCCACTGATCTCCAGGAACGAATCCCCGGGAGGTGATGCAGAGTTGCAGGTAGGTTCGAACTTGCCTTGTCGCCAATGTTGTGTCTGTGTATAATAAGACACAGACTTCAGGAGAAACGGTACAACAGGTTTACTCAACGTGGCTCACAGTGGAACTGATCTGCACAGGTTACTACTCAGTGCTATATACAGGTCTGGTCAATGCCGGTACTGCTGTATACATGAGCTGTAAAAGCTAGTTCTCCCCTTAAAGGTATATACATTACACGTTAGCACCCTAGGAGGATGCTAATGGGGTGCAAAGCAACTAGTGCCCGGGCGCGGTGATGTTTCCGCCGTTCGCGAAATTGACCAGACATTTTGCGGCAGTTCTAAACACTACCACCACGATCTCCTGCGCCCACAGATCATGACGTTAGTCGAGCATGCAATGCCCCGGTAGCGCCCCGGACCGGATATTGAGTGGTGCCCCCTGCCTTTCTGCCTGCCGCTAGCAACGCAGGTTGAGGGGAGTGTTTTGCAGTCAGAAAGGGACTATTTAAAGGCAACTGCTTCCTGCCTTTTTTTGTCGGTGACATTTTTGCACCAAGCATTCTGAGAGAGAGAGAGAGACTTCTGGAGAGATTCAATGCTGTGTGAAGGATTTTGGGTACTGAGCAGCACTTTGCAGGTTCATTCTGATTTGACCTTCCTTGCATTGATTTAGAAGAGACTATAGGGGCTGCACTCTGAGCTCTTTCCCTGGGCCTCTCCATTGTTCTTTCCAGCAGATTTGATGTACAGCTCTGTCCAGGCTGAGATTGAAGGCTGCAATGAGCAGGATGTGGATGGAGAGCAAGATTGACCTTCCCCTTAAAGAGTTGGCTGGTGCCAGTGTGTCTGTGTTCCATTGCTGACTGGCATCACATGAGCTTCGCCAGCGCTCTGAGTTTGCGCCTCGCTCCTTGGTGTTAGCACCTTAAGAGAGGTGTGTAGCACCTGATTTAGCGCTCCAATCATCTCCAGGGATGATAGAAGCCAAGTTTGCAGTTAGAGGTGATAATTAGCGCCAGACGCTAAACTTTGCGCCCAGCCGATAATTGCGCCCCAAACGGGGCAATACCAAATTTTTCCCCCTTAACTGGTTGTTAAGTGCTTGTTAACTACTATTTTGCCAGCCTTTTTCTATTTTACCAGATTTTTAATGGGGTTCGCGTCATTCAGAGATCACATCAGGTAAGAAGGTCGGGTTCTCTATGTCTCCCCATTGCTGTGAATAGGTGACAACTGCAAAATTGGTATGAAAGCTACCATTTCACAGCTGGTCACTTTCCAATGTCAGAAGCTTGAGCCTTCAGGACTTGGAAGACACTTTTGAGCTTTATGCAGTTTGGAAGTGTTTGGAGTAAACTCTCTATCCACTGTCACCTCCTTGGAGCAAGTTCTCTCACCATTGACAGATCGCTTCTGTCATCTCAACTTCAGCTGCCATCTATTCCAGCAACATCAGTACCCTTGAAAAATCTCACCTTGGTCCTCTGAATCCCACCGTGATCAGCCCCAACACCAACATCACCAGGCACACCAACATCGCCAACAACAATACCAACCTCCTCCGCAATCACCTGATGCTGCACAGGACACAGGGCATCATCACCTAACAACATTGCTTCCCCGGAGACCATGGCCAGATTTACTTCACTTGGTGCTGTACACCCTGGCTGCCACATGATGCACCAGGTTAACACCATTCCACACCAGCACCATAGCACATTCCTACAATGCACAAGCCATTCCTTTCAGATTCATCACCATTGCGGGGGATATCGTTATGTCTCAACATTCACTGCAACTCACTAAGACAATTCCAAAGGTGGACATAGATCTGTACAATAAGGCTAAAGTGTTGAAAATAAAGATTTCAATGTTTGACAACACAGTAACAGAAAATTTACATGAACATTGCATAAAACACCCAAGTGCCTACCCTTGTGTGTTGTTAGTTGGTATGATTGCACTAGGATGAGGGTGAGTGTGAGGGGTGGCTGGTGAGATGGGGATGTGATAATGTAGATAGAGAGGGATGGGTGGAGGTGCAAGGTAAGTTGGTATGAGTAAGGATTTGCTGGAGTAGGGTAGGGAAGGCAGAGTGATGGGGATGTGATGAGTGGCACAGCAGGATGAGGTTGAGTGTGGCTTTGTACTAACGTTTCCTGATCTAATGAGATAATTGAAAGGTTTGCGCCACTACAGCTTGGTACTCCTGACAACATCCCTGCGTGTGCCCTCCTGTGCAATGTGCAGCCAGGCCGCGTTGGTGTCCTGGGGAGGTCTCTTCCACCCTTGGAATGGAAGAGAACCTCCCTGTGTGATGTGACTCCCTCCATGCGAGAGCCTGGGTGCAGCCGTGCACCTTTGTGCAGTGCTTGTCAGTGTTTGCAGCATCTCAATGCTGTAGAACACTGACAGCAGAACTGTTAAAATGAATGCGGCCATGGTCCCTTTAAGGAAACCGGCTGATGACGTGTTACCAAATGACGTCATCAGACCCGCTACCTTTTAATTGGCTGGGAGCCCCGCAGGGCAGGCTTAACAATCCCTATTAATGGAAAATCCTTTTCACAGAGCGACTGCAGCTGGGAGCGAGACCGGAACCCGCCAACCACCTCTCCCACTGCAAATAGTGGAACTCTGGAACTCTCTCCCCAAAAAGGCAGTGGATGCAGGGTCAATTGAAATTTTCAAGACTATGCTCAATAGAATTTTATTAAGTAAGGCTGTCAAGGGATATAGAGTAAAGGTGAGTAAATGGAGTTAAGGTACAGATCAGCGTGATCTCATTGAATGGCAGAATAGGCTCGAGAGGCTAAATGGTCTATTTCTATTCTTATGTACCCTTTGATTACAAGTGCTGCAAGAAGTTCAATGACTATTTAAAGGGTAGCCTGGGCACGAACGCACTCTTCACCCTTGAATATTATTCTCTGCATAGCTGACCCTTCACATTGCACACTGGTTAAAGTGGCAGTAACTTGGGATCTTACAGCATATGTCGCTGTGAAGGAATAAGCCATATTCAGAAAAATACACCATTCTATAAAAGAATTCTGACTTTATTAAAACATGACATACTGGACTTGAAAATCTAAAAGCCTCAACAATGGAGAAGCTGTAAACAGCATACAAGCTATTAAGATAAGATAAGTTGTTGACACTGAATCAATAGCCTTATTGAAACAGGAGGTTGGAGGCTCCTGAAAGTCTGAAGTCTTGGACAGAACACAATGGTATACCCTGTAAAGGTGTCTTAAACCAACACCTTGGAAAGAAACACATGATAATTAAGAAACATATGCCTTCATGGGAATGGCATCAAGTGGGGGAGGCACCAGCTGTCACATTGTTTTTGTGTTGAATTTGGAACACCTAGGAGACACGAGTCTGTGTTGCAATCAGTTGAGATAACTAAGAAGATAATGGTGCACCTGGTTGAGGTGTTTTTAATTTACACATCGTAAAAAGACACAAATAGAAGACTTTGGTAAGAATGACATCAAATAGAAACATCTGCTCCACGCTGTTTTTATGATAAGCTTTGAACACCTAAGGGTAGAGACATAGGCCCCGATTTTCTGGCCGCCGTCGAGTGGCTTTTCATGCGGCTGGGGGCAGAAAATCGGCGAAAAAGCGGGTCGGGCCCCCCCCCGCCTGATTCCCCACCCCATCCGACTTTTAGACTGCTGTTTCCACGCGCCCGCTTCAGTCCCGGTCGCCGCTGGCGGGACTGGTCGTCGGAGCACTAACAAGCAATTATCTGCTTGTTGAAGTGGATTTTCCCGTGCCATTGCGACTTTGGGGCTTTCCCCACCTGAAACCCACCTGCGGGGAACCCCGCCGCTGAGAGCTGGCGTGAAAACAGCTGGCTTGCTTGCTTGCAGCAGCAGGTCGCTGAGGGCTGAAGAGATTTAAATAGGCAGCATTTGCAGGCTGCAGGACCTTGTTGATCAAGGCTTAGGGGAACTTTTTGAAGCTGCAGAAAGTTGGAGCCTCACACACTTCTCCAGTGTGAGCTCCTGGGAAGCCCCTCTCACCACCCTAACTCAGCGCCCCCTCAATGGAGGCATCTGCCAGAAGCATGGGAGGCCTTTGGGATGTTCCCTTCCTGGCATTAGAGGATCTCCAACAGCAGAGGCGGCAGCAGCAGAACCAGGAACAGCAGGATGAGCACCAGGAGCACCAGGCTGCTGCTCACTCACCTGAAGCTGCACAGGACAGAAGGGGCCAGCGCTTGGAAGTAGCTTGAGAGCACCTTGCTGCGCTTTAGGGGGCCAGTGGGACCTGTTTCTGCACTGGCAGTCCTACTCAGAAGAACTTCCATGAGGATCTGGTTTCTCTGTTCAACAGATGGCCAACGCTCCTCAAGAGATGTCATTCTCTTATGAGCACTCACCATGTTTTCCGTACCCTGGCGAGTTATCTCCTGCATGGAGGTTGCCAACCTTTCCATGGTGATGCGTTCATGCACCAATGACTCCACAAAGGCTCTGCTCATGGTCGCTCTGGACTCCTCCATTTGCTCAGCACTCGCAGCGACCCTGGAGACAAAACCTGCCAGAGACTCCTGCATCTGTGCATGGAGATCCATCACCTCTTCTCTTGTGGATAGACCCAGAGGCAAAGGGTCGTCATGCAGCACAGCTGAGCTGAGCTGGCAGAGTCCTGTGCCCTCCGACGAGGACTCTCCACTGCTGTCCCTGTCTCCAGAATCTGCTGAGGCTCACTTGTGAGCTGTGAAACACCAGGTGACAACACTACTCTATGTCCCGAAGCTCCCCCCGAGGTGTGAGTGTCTGCGCTGGTGCTGGGTGCGCTTACTTCTGCTGACGCTGTGCCCTCAGAGGTTGGAGCTTCCTCTGAGGAGTCTGGCTGCACAGCCTCTTCCTCCTCCACAGTGAGGACGGGGGCTCTGGATGGTACTGTGGGGGAGTAAAGGAAGGAGATAGAGATGTAATGCCAAGGTTCTTCTGGTGACTCCCAGCGAGTTGGCATCTGCTGACACCTGCATCCATGCAGCATTGGTCTCAGTGGGAGGCCTCTTCCTCCCTGACCTAGGGAAGAGGACCTCCCTGTGGGCCCTAACTCCATCCAATAATGCCTGCAGTGAAGCCTCGTCGAATTTGAAGGCAGCTCGGCCTCTGCCACTGCCAACAGCTGGTGCAGGCTCCTCTGCCATTGTGCAAGAGTGGTTGAGAAGCCTGCAGATGTGGAGAAGCTTGCTGGACACTTTGAAAGCACCACGAATGATGACATCATAGTGTGGGGATTTCTGATCGAATTGGACAATTAGCAAGGCTTCCCACATGCTGGGAATTAATTGGCCACTTGAGTGAAAATTGCGTGGAGCTGGCTGACACTTTTTTATGTGTGTCCGAAACCCCACATTCGGGGAAATCCGACCATTCCCCACACAAGCCGAAAATCGGGGCCATAATTTTTAATGCTACAAACTGATCTAACTGTAAAAATAGCAGGGGTCAACAGAAAAATGACTAGAGATAATTAGCTTACATCAGCAGAAAAGTTCAAGGGAAATACCACTGAGAAAGGGTATAAAAATTGAACTTTCAAATGGGAAGATAGATTCGCTTGAAGGGGCAAAGCGATTCTTGGCTTTAGAGGCAAGCTCTGTAAGTCTACAACTCTTTGAGCCTCGGGGGATCAATGGTATTTTATTTGATTTTGGTGGATATTCTGGAATAAGACTGAGAAATGTAAAAATGTAACGAAGTTAAGATTTCAGAATAAGGACCTCTGATAATAAGAATTATAAGCTTTTTGTATTTGGAACTGTTAATTTTGCAATTGAAACACCAACTTTAAATTACATGTCAGTTCTTTAATAAATCTATATATTTTTTAGAATTGTCTCACATAGTACTTCTGTATCAAACTCGTGAACTCAATCTGTGTACACTCTTTGGTGAGGAGTTGCAGAATTCTGGGGGAGTTTTCCGGACCCTCATAATATCCGGAACGTTACAGTCTAGCTAAACTTATTAAAAGTGCTATCTGGAGGATGGTAACATCTTCAGGTTGTTCCTTTCCTTTAGGGAGAGATAGTCTGGACCATTAGACCCAATTAAGCATCTTTAGGATTCGGCTACCTCTAACTTTAGTTGAAAGTGAATGTCTGTGGAATATGCCTGATCCGGTGTAGCCCTAAAGGAGCTAGGACTAGTAATTATCCCTTCATCGCCTCCTCCCCTAACAGCAATTACTTGCATGCAGAGCATTAAAACCCTTTTCTCCACTTTCTAACAGGGTGGTACCCAGGTCTCTTACATCAGCTGTTCAATGCCACCTGGGAGATACCCTGCCTAGGAGTCTGTTCCATGTGGTGATTACTATTGTGTGATAAAGAACTACATTACATCAATCATGTATATATATCTAATATAGTCACCCGAAGGCACTTCCTTTCCAGGCTGAAAAGCTCAAATTTCTCCAGGATTTCTTCATACCTCAGTCTCTAACACTGAGCATCAATTTTTATAGCTATTCTCTAAACTGGTTCATGGCTTAATATCCCCACTGTGTCTCAGTGATTGGATCTATGTGTAGTAATCAAGGTATGATGTGGTCAGAGTGCTTATCAGATTGAGCATGATTTCCTCTGACTTGCATCCTACATCTTTGGCTACATAAGAGCTGATTCTCTTTTGTGGTGCAGACTACACTGGCACTGAGTGCCACTTCTCTTCATGGTAAAATTAGAGCTAGGCCATTTAGGAGCTAAATCAGGAGGCACTTTTTCACACAAAGGCTATTGGAAATCTGGAATTCCCTCCACCAAAAGGCTGTGGATGCTAGGTCAATTGAAATTTTCAAGCTATGATCATTAGATTTTTGTTAGGTAAGGGTATCAAGGGATATGGAGAAAAGGTGGGAAAATGGAGTTGAAGTACAGATCAGTCATATTCTATTCAAAATTCTTTGAAGAGGTAACAGAAAGAATAGACAAGCGTAATGCATTAGATGTAATTTATCTAGATTTCCAAAAGGCCTTCGATAAGGTACCACATAATAGACTGCTGAATAAGGTCAGAGAATGTGGAGTCAGGGGACAAGTAGCAGAATGGATAATTAGCTGGCTTCAAGACAGAAAGCAGAAAGTAGGAGTAAAAGGTAGCTATTCAGAGTGACAGAAGGTGGAAAGTGGGGTCCCACAAGGATCAGTGCAGGAAGACTGTTGTTCACAATTTATATTAACAATTTAGACTTTGGAATCAAAAACACAATTTCTAAATTTGCGATTGATGGGGGTGGGGTTAGTCAATACTGAGTAGGACTGCAACAAATCACAAGAAGACATTAATAAACTTGCAGAATGGGTATATAATTGGCAAATTAATTTCAACACTGACAAGTGTGAGGTAGTACATTTTGTTAAGAAAAATAAGGAGGTCGCAGGTTACTTGGAAAATAAGAATCTAAATGGGGTAGAGGAGCAAAGGGATCTCGGAGTGCATATACACAAATCACTAAAAGTAGCGATGCAGGTTAATAATGCCATAAAAAAAGCCAACCAAGCACTAAGGTTTATTTCTAGAATTGAAAAGTAAAGAAGTAATGCCAAACCTGTATCGAACCTTGGTTAGACCACACTTGGAGAACTGTGTACAATTCTGGTCGCCATATTATAAAAAGGATATGAGGCACTGGAGAGGGTGCAAAAAATATTTACAAGGATGATCCCAGAAATGCAAGGTTATACCTATCAGGCAAGGATGAACAGGTTGGGTCTCCTTTCTCTTGAAAAGAGAAGGCTGAGGGGTGACCTAATAGAGGTCATTAAAATTGTGAAAGGTTTTGATAGAGTAGACACAGAGGGGGAATAATTTGGTTGGTTAGCGCCTTCCGTTATCGCCTCGGGGGGGGGCGATAGCAGAGCGCTAACGACTTACTGATCAGGTGTGGCAGTAACACTTTGTGCCACGATCGCCTGTGCCCGGAGATCGTGACACCATTGCCATGCACATTGCCCCGGTAGCGCCCCGGACCCGAACTTCGGTTCCGCCCCCTGCAGCATCGGCAAGCGACAGCACCGACAGCTGCAGGAGGTGTTTTTCGGGAGGCCGGGAGCTTCGGAGGCGTAAATAAAAGGGGATGTTGGCAGGGGTAGGAGAAAATTTTTAACAACTCTTCAAGTGATTTTTTTCGATTGCTCCTGGGCTGCGATCGATCAGCCCAGCACTCTGCTGGAGTGCATGGGGCTGATCGGGCCAGATCGCGGCTGCCGTCAGGAACCAGCTAACTGCTCCCAATGCAGAGCCTGCAGCAATGGCCCTTCCCTTAATGGGAGGGAAGGAACCTTAGATTGTGGCAGCACTTCACGGGACATTGTGCAGCGCTGCACCACTACCACCCCACCTGCATCCTCTAGTGCCCCAGGAAGGAAGTGGACCACTTGATTTATTGCTCCACTTCCTTCCTGGAGCACAAACAACGAATTTTGAAAAAGCTGGAAATCATTAGCACCTGGCGCTAAGTTTCCCAGCTTTCATAAGTTAGCGCCCCAAACAGGGCGATACTGAATTTCTCCCCCAGAGTGTTTCCACTTGTGGGGAAGAGCAAAGTCAGAGGCCATCAATATAAGTTAGTCACCAAGAAATCAAATACAGAATTCAGAAGAAACCGCTTTACCCAGAGAGTGGTGAGGCTGTGGAACTCGCTACCACAGGGAGTGGTTGAGGCGAATAGTATAGATGCATTTAAGGTGAGGCTAGACAAGCATAGAAGGTTATGCTGATAGAGTCAGATGAGGAAGGATGGGAGAAAGCTCGAGTGGAGCAGGGACTGATTGGGCTGAATGACCTGTTTCTGTGCTGTATATTCTACGTAATCTTATGTAATTCTATGTAACAGGCTCAAGGGTCTAAATGGCCTGCTCTTGGTGTTATGTCAAATGTCAAAATAAATTTGAACTTGGACCCTTTAAGGAAACCTGAAATGATCAAATGATGTCACCAGACTTAATTGGCCGGGAAACGGGCTGGGCGGGCTTAACAAGCCCAATCAAGGTAAATTCAGTTCAGACAGCGGGATGGAGCCAGCAGTGGGGTCAGGACCCGCCACCAACATCGCCCCCCACAGTCCCGCTGAGGTCGGCAAAATCATGGCCTAATTGTCAGTGAATTGGAATTTAAACCTAAGCGGGGAATTTTAACCCATCCCCTGGCGGGAATGGGGCGGGCATAATGTTAAAATAGCTGCGCAAAGACTTACAGCTCCATACACGCTTAATACCTGCCACTGCCATCATAACTGGGTCCTTTTTTTTAGGCAGCTGAAACACCTGCCTGACTCTGGCAGAGCCTCCTTAATATATGACACTTAATGATCTGCTGAGTGGGTTGCCCACCACAGAAGCCCCACTCAGTAAAATCTGACAGTACCTGAGTTAGTCAGGCCGTAGACCCATTTAATATGCAAATCTGGGTCCTATGATGTACATAGGTCCCAAATTGCCCTTTTAGGACTCATCTGGGTGGAGCATGCACCTCCTACGCATTAAGTGACTGGTAGCCTTTGCGATTATGGAACACCTCAGGATTGTTATGGAGTGCCCGTGAAGCGACGTGGGTGCAGTCAATGGCGCCCTGCACCATGGTGAATCCCGCTATCCTAGCAAAGCCACATGCACCTTTGTCCTGCTTCTCTCTGGTGATGGGGAAGAAAATGTAGTCCCTTCTCCTACTGTAGAGAGCCTCTGTGACCTCCCGGATGCAGCAATGGACAGTGAACTGTGAGATGTTAGATATGTCTCCTGCTGCAGACTGGAAGGATCCACTGGCGTAGAAATTGAGGGCAATGGTGACCTTGACTGCCACTGAGAGAGCCATTGGTGATCCTGATCTGAGGCTCGAAGTCTGGCTGCAGGAGGTGGCAGAGCTCTGTGACCACCTCCTTGCTGAAACTGCTCCTCAGTTAAATTTATGTAGGAGAAGTGCTCCGAGAATACCCTGGGAGGGTAAGGCCTCCTGTTGAGAGCCCTGTTGGCCCTCCTCCCTCTGGCCACATTTTCCAATATTTGTCTCTGCCTCCAATATCTCCAACGTTGATGCTGGAGGGCAAGGTCAAGTATCAGTAGAGCCCCCATTAACGTAACCAAGTATAGGACTTTTAAATCTTAGCAGAATGAAATTGACAAATTTGTAGCAGGCAGAACACTCCTGAAAGTAATAAACGTTTAACTCACTGAAAATGTCTGTCTCGCAAAGTGAACCTGACAAGTCAGTATTGATTGGCCACTAAATATAAATTGGATGTTGATCTCTTTAAATACCGGTCCTACAGCGGCCATCTGAATGCATACCGCCACCTCTTCCTGCCGCTATTCAGGCCAGGCGCTAAGGCAGGGGGGCGAAAGTCAATTTTGCATCTGGGCCATTAAATGGGGCATTCCAAACTCATTGATGTCATGATCTGGCAGCTACTAAAGGCCTAGGTGATAACTGTTAGCGCCAGAATCCCGGGTGAATGTCGCATGCGGTATTGGATTCACCGGGCGCCGCTGCAAACCGATTAGCGCCCCCTTAGTGCCCCCCAGACGTTAACGGGAGGCGCGAACATGCAGAGATGGGGGATTTGGGGAGAGATCAGAGGGAGAGTCAAAGGTTGGAGGGAGAGATGGGGCAATTGAAAGGGGAGTCGGAGATTGGAGAGAGAGATGGGGGCCTCAGAGGGAGAGTCGAAGATCACAGGGGTTGGTGATTGCGTGGGGGGGGTGGTCAGAGATCATTGCGGGGTTGGTGATCATGGGGGTGTGGGGGGGGAGATAGTGGAGATGGCGGTGGGGGTTACTGGTTAGCCTGTTGCACCGGACGGAAACACTCAAGCTTCTCTTAACCCACAAGCGATGCTGTAAAGGCTCTTACCCGATGGAGCTGGACCCTCTCGCTTCCTTTTACCAGCCGGGATTCCCGAGGCCTGATTAAAAATAGAAATCCTGTTAAAATGAAGGCATGCAGCCTCCTTAAAAGATTTTAACAACTAAGCCACCTCCTGGGAGTGGGTTGGTTACCCACCTTCATCCCACCTCCGTTAAAACCGGACGTGGGCATGTTCGGTTCCTGTTTCAGATTTTTTACATTTTAACTTCCTACTCAACCCAAACCCATCTGTTTTTGGGAGTTAAAATTTTCCCCAAAGTAATTATTCAACAAGTCTGCCAATTCCTTTATTTTCATTTGCAATATTACCCGCATCTGTTTTTAAAGGGCTCACAATTCTTCTAATATAATTGTAAAAAAAAATTGTGTTCATCTTTATATCCCTCATAAGTTTCTTTTTGTATTCCCTTTTTGAAGCTCCTACTATCCTTTTTAACATCCTTTGCTGTCCCTTATACCTCTCCCAGTCCCCTGGATTTACACTATTCTTTGCACTTTTATATGCTTTTTCCTTTAGTTTTATGTTCTCTTTCTCCTCTTTGATAGACCATGGCTGTTGTATTTGGTAAATAGAGCTCTTTCCCCTTAGAGGTGCAGGTACACTGGGCTAAAAATTCGCTATCGCCGCGCCAGGTCTTTAGTGCCCGAAATTTTGCGCTCGCCCGGATTCCCGTAGCGCCCGCCTGAAATTCAGTTGCGCCGCCCCAAGACGGAGGCGGGCGCTATTGCAGGGTTTGGCCGCCTCGTTTGGGGCGATGAAAGTCAGTTTCAGGCGTCCAGCTGCCGCTGCGGCACCCGATGCGGTGCGGCAGGCTGGGGTACTGCAGGCCTCCTCCTTCTCTTAAGGAGGAGCTGCCTGCAGCCGTGAGATCGCCGCTGGATTCCCCCGGCAAATGAGCCCGGCACCACGGAGGAGTGCCGGGCTCGCGGGAGTCAGACACCAATGCCGCGGGGGGGTGGTGCAGGAGTCCGGGGAGGGAGGTGCGGCCAGGCGGCCGCCGGGAAAGCGGCCGGCCGCCCCTCCACCTTTATGCGCCGGCCTCTCGGAGCTGCAAGGCACCGTTTTTCAAACGCTGTTTGCGGCCGCTACGGGCGAGGCGGCCGCAACTGAATTTGGCCATCGGCACGGAATAGCATTGGAACCGGGGCGCTGCGCACACCAATGACGTCATCGGTGCCGGCGCAGCGCTACCGGCTAACGGCGATGTTAGGGACCAACTGAATTTCGGGCGCTAAAAAACTTCCGGCGCAAACCACTCTATAGCCAATAAGTGGGCGCAAACGCGACTGAATTTCTAGGCCACTATCCCTTATCCAAAAACCTTGGGACCAGCTGAGTTTCGGTTTTCGGAATTTTTCGGATTTCAGAAGGTATTATTATAAGACTGGGAAATTTGTATTTAATATAAATTTTAAAAGTTCAGGCTACCTCTTGCGACTCTTCCGTGTCTCATTCCCCTTCCTGCTTCTCTGGAAAGCCGGATATCGGCTGACTCCTACTAAGCTGGCCTGCAAATCAGGTCAGGGGTCAGGTGGGGGGGAGAAAAGAATATTGGACGGGCCGCGGTTCAGGTCGGGGGGAGGGGTCGGGGGGGTCGGAGGGGTTCGGGGGGGGTCGGGGGGGTCGGGGGTCGGGGTCGGGCGTGTCGGGGGAGAGAAAAGAATATCGGACGGGCCGCGGTTCGGGTCGGGGGGGGTCGGGTCGGGTCGAGTGGGGGGGGGAGAAAAGAATATCGGATGGGCCGCGGTTCGGGTCGGGGTCGGGTCGGGTCGGGTGGGGGGGGAGAAAAGAATATCAGACGGGTCGGGGGTCGGGTCGGGTCGGGTCGGGTGGGGGGGGTAGAAAAGAATATCGGACGAGCCGCAGTTTGGTTCAGGTCAGGTCGGGGGGAGAAAAGAATATCGGACGGGCCGCTGCAGCTATTGGACGGGCCGCTGTATTGTTGGGTTCACTCTCCCAGTACCTCCTTCACACTGCCCGGCTCGGCCTGCAATCTCCTACCCAGGAGGGAACTCTGTGACCCTCTGCCCTGCTCAGCGTAAGTCGTGCGCCACTCTGGTCATGTCGTGCGCATGACTTACGCTGAACGAAAAAACTTTCGGTTTTTAGAGGTTTTCGGTTTTCGGAAGTTCGGATAAAGGATAGTCTACCTGTATATACTGATCCTGTATTTAGCTAAATTATTTTTTGAACACCTCCCACTGTTCATCTGTAGTTTTACTCGATAATAGTTTTGACCAGTTTGCTGTCGTTAGTCTCTGTCTCATCCCGTTAAAGTGAGCCGTACCAAAATCTAGTAAACTTTTAAGTTTCTCCTTTGCAAACCTAACATTGAATTTGATTAAATTATGATCACTGTTAGATAAATGTTCCCTTACTGTTAGATTATTAACTAAATCTGGCTCATTGCTCCTCACCAAATCTGCAGGACATTCGGGAAACCCGTTCTTCCTGGTTTCTCCATTCTTCCCGGTTTCCTGACCTCAAAACAGCACCCCTCCTGCACAGAATGAGCCTCGGGTCTACAATCCAGGCCAATACTCCATTCATTTTTATTATTGTTTCTGATTCAGACCTCCCCCCATTTATTAATTTAAAGTACATTTACTACCCTTTTTATCCTTTCCGCTAAGACTTTAGTCCCAGCCCAGTTCAGGTGTGATGCGCTATCAATTACTCATAAAAGACTGAGAGTTAGAAGAGTAACTAAAGGCTTTTATTAACAAAAGAATGGAGGTCTGCCTCGAGTGGTCGACCGGTCCAGAAATACAAAGGGCTGGGGAGCAGCCACCTTTATACTAGGACTTGTGGGAGGAGTCAGCCGAGGCATGTCCAGGCATGTACACAATGGAATGCAAACAGTATACAAACAGTGGTTTACCACATTCACCCCTTGTTTAAAATTGAGTCCGGCGGGGTGAAGTGTATTAAAAGTTAGTGTATTGGAGTCTCTCCGGAGGTCTTGTCTGCCGCTGTGATCGGCGTGGCGACGGCGGGGGTAGTGAAGCTTCCGGCATCAAGTCCCGCGTAGGCTGTGGCGCTGGCGTGTCGTCCTCGTAGATGTTGAGCGGGTCGCGGGACCCAGGCCTGCCGTCTGCTGGGGCTGGATATCGGATCGTGGGGGGGGGTGGTAGTGGGTAGTGGGTTACTGCAGCCCCCGAGGGTGCAAGGTCTCTTATGGAGACTGTGTCCTCCCGCCCGTCCGGGTACGCAATGTAAGCGTACTGGGGGTTGGTGTGGAGGAGGTCGACCCTCTCGACCAGGGGGTCCGTTTTATGGGTCCTCACGTGTCTTCTCAGTAGGACCGGCCCTGGGGACGTCAGCCATGGCGGTAGCGATGTCCCCGATGTGGACTTCCTTGGGAAGACAAACATTTTCTCATGAGGGGTGGCGTTAGTGGCAGTGCAGAGCAGTGACCGAATAGAGTGGAGCGCATCGGGTAGCACATCCTGCCAGCGGGAGGTTGGAAGGCCCCTAGACTTTAAGGCTAGCAGGGCGGCCTTCCAAACTGTCGCATTTTCTCTTTCCACCTGTCCGTTCCCCCGGGGGTTGTAACTAGTGGTCCTGCTTGTGGCAATACCCCTAGTTAGCAGGTACTGACGGAGTTCGTCGCTCATAAACGATGAGCCCCGGTCGCTATGGATATAGCTGGGGAAACCGAACAGGGTGAAGAGGTCATTTAGGCATTTAATGACCGTGGCACTGGTCATGTCCGGGCAGGGGATGGCGAACGGGAAACGGGAGTACTCATCAATAATATTGAGGAAGTACACGTTGCGGTCGGAGGAGGGGAGAGGCCCTTTAAAATCGACGCTCAGGCGCTCGAAGGGGCGAGTGGCTTTTATCAGGTGGGCCCTGTCTGGTTTATAAAAGTGCGGTTTGCACTCAGCGCAGACTTGGCAGTTCCTGGTCATGGTCCTGACCTCCTCAATGGAGTAAGGTAGGTTGCGGGCCTTGACGAAGTGGAAGAACCTGGTGACCCCCGGGTGGCAGAGGTCATTGTGGAGGGCCCGCAGTCTATCGATCTGCGCGCTGGCGCAGGTGCCACGCGATAGAGCATCCGGGGGTTCGTTGAGCTTCCCGGGCCGGTACAAGATCTCGTAATTGTAGGTGGAAAGTTCGATTCTCCACCTCAAGATCTTGTCATTTTTGATTTTGCCCCTCTGCTTGTTGTTAAACATGAAAGCGACTGAACGCTGGTCAGTGAGCAGGGTAAATCGTTTTCCGGCCAGGTAGTGCCTCCAATGACGCACAGCCTCCACAATAGCCTGGGCCTCCTTCTCAACAGCGGAGTGTCTGGTCTCCGGGCCCTGGAGGGTTCGTGAAAAGAAGGCCACGGGTCTCCCCGCCTGATTGAGGGTAGCGGCCAGGGCAAAGTCGGACGCGTCGCTTTCCACCTGGAACGGGATGGATTCGTCCACTGCGTGCATGGTGGCTTTGGCGATGTCCTCCTTGATACGGTGGAAGGCTAAGCGGGCCTCTGCCGTCAAGGGAAAAGAGGTGGACTTGATCAGCGGACGGGCCTTGTCCGCATAGTAGGGGACCTACTGGGCGTAATAGGAGAAAAACCCTAGGCACCTCTTCAGGGCCTTGAGGCAGTGGGGCAGTGGGAGTTCCATAAGGGGACGCATCCGGTCGGGGTCGGGACCGATGACTCCGTGTTCCACAACACAGCCAAGGATGGCGAGGCGGTTTGTGCGGAATATGCACTTCTCCTTGTTATATGTCAGGTTCAGGAGTTGGGCGGTGCGGAGGAATTTTTCGAGGTTTGCGTCATGGTCCTGCAAGTCACGGCCGCAGATGGTCACATTGTCCAGGTATGGGAAAGTGGCCTGCAACGCATTTTGATCTACCATCCGGTCCATCTCCCTTTGGAAGACGGAGACCCCGTTGGTGACGCCAAAGGGAACCCTAAGGAAGTGATAGAGGCGGCCGTTTGCCTCAAAGGCAATATACTGGCGGTCCTCAGGGCAGATAGGGAGCTGGTGGTATGCTGATTTCAGGTCAATGGTCGAGAAGACGCGGTACTGCGCGATCTGATTGACCATATCAGCTATGCGGGGGAGTGGGTAAGCGTCCAGTAGGGTGTAGCGATTTATTGTCTGGCTGTAGTCGATGACCAGGCGCTGCTTCTCGCCGGTCTTAACGACCACAACCTGGGCTCGCCAGGGGCTGGTGCTGCCCTCAATAATCCCTTCCTTCAGGAGCCGCTCCACTTCGGTTTTAATGAAAACCCTGTCCCCGGCGCTGTATCGTCTGCTCTTTGTGGCGATGGGCTTACAGTCGGGGGTGAGGTTAGCAAACAGTGGGGGGGGGGGGTGACTCGGAGTGTGGAGAGGTTGCACCTGGTGCGCGGCGGGCAATTTGGAAGCTGCTGGCTGCGGACTGTGAGTGGGGGGAGGGGTCCACCGTACGCCATCGTAACACTTTTAAGGTGGCACTGAAAATCTAACCCCAGTAGAACGGCAGCGCAGAGGTGGGGCAGGACCAGAAGTTTAAAATTATCGTACACAGTCCCGTCTACTATGAGTGTCACCACGCAGTAGCCGCCAATGTCCGCTGACTGGGACTCGGAGGCCATAGAAATCCGCTGGTGCGCAGGCAGGACTGGGAGAAAGCAACGCCGCACCGTGTCAGGGTGGATGAAGCTCTCCGTGCTCCCAGAGTCAAAAAGGCAGATTGTATCGTGACCATTTACCTTAATGTCCATTGTGGAACTGGCCAGTTGGTGCGGTCTCGCTTGGTCCAGTGTAACGGATGCCAGCGTAGGGGTCGGTGTGTCGCTGCGGGTATCAGATGAGGCGGTGTCGGGGGCCTGCTGCGTCCCGGCTGTCGTCCAAGATGGCGGCGTCCATGATCCCCATGTGGCTGGAGGCGTCCAAAATGGCTGCTGTACCGGTGATTCGTGCATGGCCGAGGAGGCCCAAGATGGCGGCCCGCATGGCCCACACGCGGCGCTGCTGGGGTTCGGGGTGGCTTTGGCCCTGCAGATGCTAGCGTAGTGTCCCTTCTTCCCGCAGCCCGAGCAGATCGCGTTTTTCGCCGGGCAGCGCGCTCTGGGGTGTTTTGCCTGGCCACAGAAGTAGCATTTCTGGCCTTGGGGCACTGCTGTCTGGCCTTGGGACACTGCTGCGGTTGTTGGGCCGTTGCTGGGGTGTGGCTGGGGTGGCACGGCGTTATGAGGCGGTCCTACCGTGTCCCAGGCTGTCGTTCCCCGCGGCGTCCACGGTGCAGAGGAGTAGGCATCCATGCCCTGGTAGGCTGCATCCAATGATAGTGCGAGTTCAGAGGCCTTGTTGAGGTTGAGGTCACTCTGCTCCAACAGTCGCTGTCGGGTGTAATTGGATCTGTGGCCCGCTACAAAAGCGTCCCGGATAAGTTCCTCTGTGTACACGGCGGCCTTTACATCCTTACACCCACAGGCCCGGCCAAGCACGGACAGTGCCTGAAGATATTCCACGGTCGATTCCCCAGGTTGTTGTTTACGACTCCCCAGAAGGTGCCTGGCGTACACTTTGTTCACTGGGCGCGTGTACTGGTCCTTGAGGAGCTTGATAGCATCCGCGTATGAGGTCGCGTCTTGGATGACCGAGTACACTCGGTGGTTCACTTTGGAGGTCAGGACATCCAGTTTGTCCTCTTCCGATTTGATTGCTTCGGAGGCGGTCAGGAATTTTTCGAAACACTTAAGCCAGTGAGTAAACTTGGTGGATGAGTCCGCCTCCCGATGATTTAAGTCCAGGCATGCTGGTGTGAGGATCTTTTCCATTATAAAAATTTTGTTAATAAAATTGATGCGCTATCAATTACTCATAAAAGACTGAGAGTTAGAAGAGTAACTAAAGGCTTTTATTAACAAAAGAATGGAGGTCTGCCTCGAGTGGTCGACCGGTCCAGAAATACAAAGGGCTGGGGAGCAGCCACCTTTATACTAGGACTTGTGGGAGGAGTCAGCCGAGGCATGTCCAGGCATGTACACAATGGAATGCAAACAGTATACAAACAGTGGTTTACCACAAGGTGCAGCCTGTCTCCCTCCTGTTCCAGTGTCCCATGAAATAGAACCCTTTCTTTCCACACCACTTCTTTAACCACTTGTTCACCTTCCTGATCTATATGTCCCTATGACAATTAGCATGTGGCTTGGATAATAACCCTGAGATTACCACCCTTGAGGTCCTCCTTTTTAATTTAGATACTAACTCCTGATACTCCCTCAGCAAGACCTCCTCCCTTTTCTTCCTTATGTAATTGATCCTGACATAGACCATGGCAACTGGATGTTCCCCTTCCCTTTGCAAATTGCTTTCCAGTGACATCGAGATATTACTTGCCCTGGCACCGTGTAGGCAACCCACCCTTCAGGACTATTGATCGTGGCTGCAGAAGATACCATCTATTCCCCCTAATTATTGAATTCCCTGTAACTATTACATTTCTATTCTGCTCACCTCACCCCACTTTGGACAGCCCTCTGTTCCACGGTGCCTAGGTCAGCATTGTGGCTGTCCTTCCCACAGTTTTTCTCCTTACCCTCACAGGTATCAAGTACATTGTACCTGGTGGATAGGGCCAGTGTCTGTGGTGTTATGTTCATTAATAACTAGACATTCTTATTATGAACACAGCTAGCTTCTAGCTAGTCATTTATTCAGTACACGTTCTCTAGGTACAGTATCTGTAGAGATGCAGCATGTGTGCTCCTGTGTGCAGGCTGCCAGTTTGACTGTTGCCTTGTGGGTACTAGTGCCTCATGGGTAATGTAGTCTTAATATATATACAGCTGGGTAATGTAGTCTTGTACATACAGCTATATCCAGCTCTACAGCTCCACCTAGTGTCCACTATAGAATGACATGTTATTGATCGTTACATCCCCCTTTCTTTGAGGTTTAACAAAATCTATATCAATCAACTTTCAAGAAAACAATAAAGATAATATCAGTAACACTTTTGTTAGTGCTCTATAAACATAAACATTTTCAAAACAGTCAACACATTTTCAAAGCTTTACATTGTACTCAAAGGTTAAGTCTATCAGGCTCTTTTACTTCACGTGTGGATCTTCTCAACACGGGTAAGTCTGATGTGTCTTCATGAGATTGTTCTGGCGGTGAATGACAAGATGCAGTTGCGGCATTGTCATCAATCTGCTCTTGTATAGATCGAGGTCTCCTTGCGATCTTTGCTTGGAGGGGGTTTCAGTGTTTCCTTCACTCTTCATGCCATAACTCTCAATGTAATCAATGCACTCTCGAAAAACTGCTGGCAGCTGGATCCCATCATACAGCATAGTCCTCTCAGCAGCCTCGGCTAATGGAACACCAAAGATTGGCCTGAGGGAAGAAGGAGTATCCACCGGAACTGCTTCCTGCTCTGGTGCAGGCTTCTTCTTTTTCTTTTTCTCTTTCCACTGCTTAACAACATCTGCTGCAGTTATATCTTTGGACTTTTTCTCCTTGTGTTTTTCCTCTTTGTGCTTTTCTTCCTTTGGCTTCTCTTTGACCTTAAAGTCTTTTTCTTTCTTCTTGGAGAAACTAGGCTTTTTGAAGACATGGATACCCTTTGGCCTTTTCATCCTTGATGGGCTCTCTGCTTCATCACCTGAGTCATCTGGTCTGCTTATGGCACAGTTTATATGGTAGACTCTCTTGACCAGTTCTAAGTCCTCACAAGCTTTGTCACCCAGTAGTGAATCAAGCCTTCCAGCCACAACAGAAAACATGAGATGATGCACTTTGTCTTTGACTGTCACTTTAAGTCTGCATACACCTAAGCTATCTATTTTCTGTCCATTATAGTCCTTCAGTAGTACTGACTTTTTCTGTATTTTGGGCTTTTCTTTCATATTGTTAATGTCACTCATACTGATTAAGTTTGCTTTTGCCCCAGTGTCCAGTTTCAATGTAACTAATGCTCCATTTATCTGCAGTGGGATCATCCATTTGTCCTCTTTTACTGCATTAACTTCATGTTCAGCATTGTCTATTTCTGAGGGCTGCACATTTTCTGTATCTTTTTTGATATCGTCACATGACACCATTCCTACAAAAAATGTCTCACTTAAATCAGTGTCCTCAATCACATTAACTCGTTGCCCTTTCGTCATTTTTACTTTTGAAAAGCATTGTTTGGCAAAGTGATTCTTTCCATTACACTTTGTGCACATTTTTCCAAATGCTGGGCATTGTCTTAACTGGTGTTTGTAACCACAGCATTTACAATTAAAAATGTCATCCTCCGATTGCTTTTCATTCCTGTTCTGCCCACGTTTCTTCCCCTTGTAGGACACAGCACCGACAGCAGCATTATCACTCATTACATTCGCATCATTATTGATTTCACTGAAAGTCTTCGCGTGATTTTGAGCTAGCTCGCTGGCTTGGCATATTTTCACCGCATTTTCCAAATTTAGTTCGGTTTCTCTCAGCAGACGTTCCCTGACTTTTTTATCATGAATACCAAACACAATCTGGTCACGAATCATGGATGCTTTGAGCTCAGAGAAATTACATGTCTGTGCTTTCAGTTTCAGATCAGTTATAAAGCTATCAAAAGTCGAATTTTGTTGCTGTGTCCGAGAACAGAAGATGTATCTTTCATAGGTCTCATTCTTTTTGGGAGAGAAATGTGCATCAAATTTTTTTAGCACATCTTCTAATTTTTCCCTGTTCTCCACTGGATTAAATACAAATGTATTAAATACCTCTATCGCCTGTGGGCCTGCAACCGTAAGCAGCAACGCTATCCTCCTTGCATCTGGCTTTGTACCGAATCCGATGGCTGCAATGTAGAGTTCGAATTGCTGTTTAAAAGTCTGCCAATTGTAGTCGATTTTTTCTGTGAGTTTCAAATGCTCTGGTGGCTTCAAATTCTCCATGTCGCTATTCACAATTTTCAGCAGATCTTCACCACCCTGGTACCATGTTATGTTCAATAATAACTAGACATTCTTATTATGAACACAGCTAGCTTCTAGCTAGTCATTTATTCAGTACACGTTCTCTAGGTACAGTATCTGTAGAGATGCAGCATGTGTGCTCCTGTGTGTAGGCTGCCATCTTGACTGTTGCCTTGTGGGTACTAGTGCCTCATGGGTAATGTAGTCTTAATATAGATACAGCTGGGTAGTGTAGTCTTGTACATACAGCTATATCCAGCTCTACAGCTCCACCTAGTGTCCAATATAGAATGACATGTTATTGATCGTTACATGTGGGACCTCCTCCTCTATCTTCCCTCAGTTTCCCCTACCCTGCTGACTGACAGTCACATTCTCCACTTCCTGCACCTGCTATTTCCTCTGAGGTGTGACTGTATTCTAGAGAAAACTATCCAGAAATTCTTCCCCCTCCCTTATGTATCGGAGTGTCTCTAGTTCACACTCCAGTTCAAGGACTCTGAGCTGGAGTGTCTCAAGGCAAAGAAATTTCCTGCAGATGTAGCAATCCGAGACAGTCTCGCTGTCCACAGACTCCTACATATTACAGTCCTGACACACAAGCTGCACTGCCATTTCTAGTTTTTATTTATTTACTTGTCAGTAGTATTTTAATTCTAGATATAATAAAATCATTTGTGATCTTGATTATATTTAGTAGCTGGATTTAGCTTGATTTCATATTAATTTTGTAACTAATTAGTTCAATTTTTTGTTTATTAAATTCTTAATTTTAGTTTCTCCCATCTCCTATTTATTATTTATATTTACCAGATTTTTATTTAATGCAATTCAGATCCATTTAATGTTGACATCCTCTCTTTAGTTAATTTTAATTTTATCCCCTTAGATCTAATTAATTACACTGATTATTTATTTGTATATTTACATTTTTACTGTTACCCCTTGGTTTAAATGACTTAGCATCTCCTTTCCGCTCTGCACCTTTGTCCAGTCAATTGGTGCAACTTCTCAGTACCAGTAAGTGAAAGTACCTCAGTGATAGTGTTATGTTTCATCAGGGTAGCCTAGGCATTCCTTGTTTTCTTAGTTTAGTCGACAAGAACGGGAATTGGACATGATGTCAAATTACACATTACAACAGGATTACAAATTAATAAATGTAACTCTGAATAAGTAAACTCTTATTCCATCTCTTTCAATTCAATTTCAAGGATGGGAGCATTGATTGTAACTCCGATTGGGTTTCAGGCACGTGGGTGGCAAGGTGAGTTGGAAACTCACACGCTGCTGTAGAAATCATACTTGGGCTATTTTAACTCCTGACCTTAAAAACATGCAGTGTTCAACTTCTTGCCTGTTCCAGATGGGAAGTGGGCAGGAAGCAGCTGCCGGCCTCTGGAAAATCAACAGGCAGCCCATGGGTAGGGTTAGTAAATCATCTTTCAAGAAAAGCATCATGAGTTGATTACTTAGGTGATAATCACTACAGAATTCACTACAATATTGTACTTGGAATTACATCAACTCCTATATTACATCTGCAACTTTGGTCTATAGTTTCTTCTCATTACAGTTTGTTAGTCTGCATTGTCAGAAAATCATTGGCATAGAGGTTGGCTGAATGGTTTCAATGTTCTCAGTGGGAGTGGTGAAGAACTGTTGATGCTGACAGACTTTTTTCTGACTTTTGCCGTAAGGGGATTGAGGGGGTCACCTAAAAAGTTGCTCTATCAACTATCTCCTGGCATGTTTAGCTGCAATGCATTCTGCTGGCCCTCCTTCTTAAGGTTTGCCTTCACCTTCATCTATTCTTCCTTGTCTTTTACCGGGCGTAAGAATTTCACGGGCATTCGGTGGGCAGAATTTGGGCAAATAGCCCAACTCTCCACCCATGGATGCCCTTTTCCCGGGGTTGCGTTGGATTTATCAAGAAAATTCTTGACAGATCGCAAGTTCTGGATTTTCACGCATGCGCTTCCCACGCGAAAACCCGGAACTTGCGCAGTCCTTATGAGTTCGTACGCACCTGTAGGGGCAGCAAATTACAGGCTATTGTCACCATACTGACAGCTAGCTCCCAGACAGAATTAGTAGCAGTGGATTTCAATATCTTTGATATACTCCTACACTCATGTATGCTGGTCTGACCTTGTTTAATTATTAACTGAAGGATATTCTGTTGCTGCAGTCCTGCACTTTACTTTGCAGAACACAAGAGCACAGCACAAACCTTTATAAGGGAAAGAACACTGAAAATTGCATACAGCATATTTGTTTGGAAAAGTGATGATTAAAATCTTAAAATATCACTATCCTCAAGATTAATATTCAACCCTTTTTTTCCTACATTTTAATTAATAAGCGGGAAGCACCCAATAAAATTATTTTTAAATGTACTTTACATGAGATTACAATGTAAGCTGATTCATTTGAATTATAATTAAAACAAATGTTTTTAAATTGCTTTTGTGTAAGGTGGGACTGCAGCAAGCTGCTTCGTGAATTATTTACTAGCAGGTTCACAAGGACAGTTCTGATATAAGTTCCTGTTCTCAAATGGAGATATCATGGGAAGGTGACAAATAGAGGCCAAATACTTCACTGCAGGGCAGGTCGAGAGAACAAACTCCATCACTGCAGCCAGTTAAAGGGGGTCATCCAGCTGCAGTGAGTGCTGGTTGTCCCAAGGAGCAGCAGCGTCGTGGGAATGGCGGTCATGAGGAACAAGGGTTCAAAGGTTGTCAGGTACATTTGTGGAGGTGTTTTTGGCTGAAGTCAGGACTGGAGGAAGAGACTTGAACATGGAGAATAGGAAGCTCCACAAGGTCATTCAGGCTATCTGAAGGGAGGTGGTAGAAATTGTCAGTGCCACCCCACCACTTCAATAACTACCACAGTGCAGGAAGAGTTTCAATAACTCCACCATAGACAAGGTAAGTCAAGCACTCTTGCCAATCCACTCAAAGAACTTGCATTTATAGCAGCCTTTCACAACCTCAGAAGT
Organism: Somniosus microcephalus; assembly: GCF_052327205.1. Lineage (NCBI taxonomy): Eukaryota > Metazoa > Chordata > Chondrichthyes > Squaliformes > Somniosidae > Somniosus > Somniosus microcephalus. Next base: position 295,890,399 of record NC_140988.1, read on the forward strand.
GCTTTACAGCCAATTACAGTACTTTTGAAATTGTAGTCACTATTGTAATGTAGAAAATGCAGCAGCCAATTTGTGCACAGCAAGGCCCCACAAACAGCAATGAAATATATGACCAGAATCTGTTTTATTGATGCTAGTTGTAGGATAAATCTTGGCCAGAGCCAGTGGGAGAAATCCCCTGCCTGCTCTTTTTCGAAATAATGTCATGGGATCTTTTACATCCACCTGAGAAGGCAGACAGGGCCTTTGTTTATTGTCTCATCCGACAGTGCAGCACTCCCTCAGTACTGTACTGAAGATTCAACCTAGATTATGTGCTCAAGTGTCTGGAGTGGGACTGTGAATGCACAACCTTTTGACTCAGAGGCGAGAGTGCTACCATAAGAACATAAGAAATAGGAGCTGAAGTAGGCCATTTGGCCCCTCGAGCCTGCTCCACCATTCAATAAGATCATGGTTGATCTTTTACCTCAACTCCACTTTCCTGCACTATCCCCATATCCCTTGATTCCCTTAATATCCAAAAATCTATCGAATATACTCAACGACTAAGCCTCCACAGCCCTCTGGGGTAGAGAATTCCAAAGATTCACCACCCTCTGAGTGAAGAAATTTCTCTTCATCTCAGACCGACCCCTTATTCTGAGACTGTGACCCCTGGTTCTAGACTCCCCAGCCAGGGGAAACATCCTCCCTGCATCTACCCTGTCAAGCCCTGTAAGAATTTTGTATGTTTCAATGAGATCACCTCTCATTCTTCTAAACTCCAGAAAATATAGGCCTAGTCTACTCAATCTCTCCTCATACGAACATAACAAAAACAGATTATCTGGTCATTATCACATTGCTGTTTGTGGGAGCTGGCTGTGCGCAAATTGGCTGCCACATTTCCCACATTACAACAGTGACTACACTTCAAAAGTACTTCATTGGCTGTAAAGCACTTTGAGACGTCGAGTGGTCGTGAAAGGCGCTATATAAATGCAAGTCTTTCTTTTCTTTCTTTCATAGGACACTACTCCTATCCCAGGAATCAGTCGGTGAACCTTTGTTGCACTCCCTCTATGGAAAGTATATCCTTCCTTGGGTAAGGAGATCAAAACTGTACACAATACTCCAGGTGTGGTCTCACCAGGGCCCTATATAATTGCAACGGTTGACACTTTATCGAATTGGATAGCTCTCTCTATTTGTTTTTCTGCATCCATTTGGAAGGCTATTAATTGTGCAGCTATCTTGAATAGGTCACTTATTGACACCTGACTAATATGGCAAAGATCCCCAGATGCTGCTTAGAAAGATCCAGTTGCAAAGAAGTTTAAGACAGTTGTGACCATGTCTGGTACAGACATTGCTGTTCTCCTGGTGGAAGTGAGCTGCAGGTCTTTAGCCAGCAGTTGACAAATCTCCCCACTAGCCTTTGGGAAAAGGACAGCCTTCAGTGACATTCAGAAAAATGTAAGCAATCCTTTCTTAGTCTATAAACCCTGGTAGGGACAAAATGTCTGCTAGGGTATCAGCCCATAATCCAGGCTTAAAACTCCCTCAGTACTGAGGGAGCTTTGCACTGTCGGAGGTGCCGTCTTTTGGAAGAGACTTTAAACCGAGGCCTCCTCTGTCCTCTCAGGTGGAGGTAAAAATTCCCACTGCCACTATTTTTAAGAAGAGCAGGGGCATTCTCCCCCATGTCACAGAATCACAGAAACCCCACAGTGCAGATAGAGGCCATTTCGGCCCATCGAGCCTGCACCGACACATATTCCACCCGATCCCCGTAACCCCTACACCAACACATATCCCACCCTATCCCCATAACCCCACGTATTTAATCCCCCTAACACTAAGGGTCAATTTATCATAGCCAATCAACCTAACCCGCACATCTTTGGACTGTGGGAGGAAACCGGAGCACCCGGAGGAAACCCACGCAAACACGGGGAGAATGTGCAAACTGGGCCAATATTTATCCCTCAACCAACATCATTAAAAAACATATGATCTGGTCATTTATCTCATTGCTGTTTATGGGAGCTTGCTGAGTGCAAATTGCCTGCCGCTTTTCCTACATTACAACAGTGATTACACTTCAAAAAGTACTTTATTGGCTGTAAAGTGTTCTGGGACGTCCTGAGGTTGTGAAAGGTGCTATATAAATGTAAGTTCTTTATTTCTTTTGCTGGTTTAACCCAGAATCCGATTAAAATGCACAAATCCAATGAGTAGAAACATTCATTGACTGGTCTGTGTACATTTTAGGGAGACCCAGACTCCACATTGTCCACAGTTGAGCTTGAACATCAGCTTGGTATCAGCCCCAATGAAAGTTTCCACACACCATGGGGCCATTCCATCAGTCATGAATCTCATTTCGTAATGTTGTTTTAAAAAAAAATCCTTTCAAAAAAGGCAGTGTTCCAAATTCTAAAGGTACTATACAAAGCAAAAAATATAGGAGCAGGTGAGAGAGGATTGATTTCTTGTACCCTGTTTAGGGGTTGCATTGCATTCATTAACAGTGGCTGCAATATAAGGTTAAATAACAGAACCTTGTTATTCAGCCATAAATCACACAGAGCTCCAGGTAAGAAACAAAGAATACCACAATAGATGAATGAAAGGGGAGCTGCAACTTCCCCACCCAGGCTGTGTAACCCAAGAAAACTTGTTTCAGTATTTGTGTGATTTCAAAAAGTGAAGGTGCAGGTTTATAATATGTAGTTGAATCATCTAAGCTCATATTGTGTGAACTTGGCAAATTTATTTTCCATTAATTCATTATGAGATGTAAAAAGCAATTCAATTTAGCAAATAATATTAATCTTCAAGAATGATCTAACAATCTATTGATGACATTTAAAATTACTAAATGACTTCAAAGGCATTTCTGCTTAATAAAACTAATAAAACTGTAAGGTCCATTGTCTTCTGGATTCATCAGACATAGGCCTAGATTCTCCTTTTGTTAGCAGATATCTGTGGGGCAGGCCATCCATTTGCCACTTTGACCCCACTGTAACCCTGACCCATTTTCCTGGATTAAAGCTCATTAGGTATACAGGGGTTCTTCTTAACAAAATCTCTGCCACCAAGCGCAAACTCACCATTGCAAGTCTGGAAAATGTTGCCAATGCTGCAGCAGGACCACTGTAGCACCTGAAGAAGTAGAGGCAAGTTAAGGGGGAGGGCAGAAGTTCACCAGAAATTGAGATGTCCATTTTTTTAGACTTCAGGCTCAGCCGAGGGCTAAAAAGTAGGGGGGAAATTTGGTTGCTTTGCGCCTCCCGTTAGCGCCCTAAGAGCCCACGTCTCCTGCAAAATTCAGCGGTTGGTTAGCGGTGGCAGTAACCGGTAGCGTCCCACGGCACTGCGCCGCCAGCAATAACATCATCGCCATATACAGCGTCCCGCTCGCACCCCAGCCGCAATCTTTGGGAGTGTCCCCTGACTTACCGCCGGATGCTATGTCCGACAGGGTCAGGGGGGCCTACCTGCAGCCGGGGTGGCGCTATTTAAAGGCGCGGTGCAGGGCGGCTATTTTTGTTGCTGGCCACCTGCCTGCGCTCCCGTCCCCGGCCTCCTGAACTGCCCCCCCCTCACGGAGTGCCGGCTGCGCTCCAAGAGCTCGGCACTTCTCTTGAGTGCCGGGCTCTTTTGCCAGCACTCCCGATCCCTGGGGGCCCAGCTGAGCCCCGGGTCGCACTGCGCAAGGCCCCTCCCCTTTAAGAAGGGGAGGAAGGCCTGCAATACTGCAGCACGTAGTGTCGTGATATTCCCTCGCAGTGCTCCAAGAGTGACGCGGGGCACTCAATTTCCATTGCGGGGGCGCTAATCTTTCCAGGGTGCCACTCAATTTTTAGCCCTAGGTGTTTAGGGCCCATATAGAGGGAGTGGAGGCCACTACATGACACTCTCCCTGCATTCTGCTACTTAGGGGATTTACAGCCAATACCCCAAGGACTGCCGCTACCCTTGTCCTGGCGATCACTGCAGTTGGCAGAGACAGAGGAGGCAATCGGGAAACCCAGAAGTTTGCTAGGCCCTGCCTCCCTACCGGCATCTACAAGTGGCAGGTAGGGACGGGGAAGCAGCCAACCTTTCTGGAGGTGTGGTGGGGCCTCAACTGTTCACAGTATTTATTAATGACTTAGATGATGGCATAGAAAGCCACATATCCAAATTTGCTGATGACACAAAGATAGGCGGCACTGTAGGCAGTGTAGATGAAAGCATAAAATTACAAAGGGCTATCGATAGATTAAGTGAATTGGCAAAACTGTGGCAAATGGATTTCAATGTAGGCAAATGGATTTCAATGTAGGTGAATGTGAGGTCATCCACTTTGAACTTAAAAATGATAGAACAGGGTACTTTCTAAATGGTGAAAGGCTAAAAACAGTGGAGATCCAAAGAGACTCGGGGGTCCAAGTATATAGATCATTAAAATGTTATGAACAGGTACAGAAAATAATCAAAAAGGCTAATGGAATGCTGGCCTTTATGTCTAGAGGACTGGAATACAAGGGGGTAGAAGTTATGCTGCAGCTATACAAAACCCTGGTTAGACCACACCTGGAGTACTGTGAGCAGTTCTGGGCACCACACCTTAGGAAGGATATATTGGTCTTGGAGGGAGTGCAGCGCAGGTTTACCAAAATGATACCCGGGCTTCAAGGTTTAAGTTACGAGGAGAGATTACACAGATTGATAGATTGATAGATTTTTGTTAACCAAAGCTATTAAGGGATATGGGCCAAAGGTGGGTATATGGAGTTAGGTCGCAGATCAGCCATGATCTCATTGAATGGCGGAACAGGCTCGAGCGGCTAAATGGCCTACTCCTGTTCCTATGTTCTTATGAGGGGGGAGCAAGAGGTCAGGGTGGGAACACGGCGGTAGGCCTCCCCGCCCAATTTTCTCTCAACACACGCTGCTATCATGCTCGATTTCACATGGGATAGTGGAGGAAAATCCAGCCCATATTTATTGTTTGCAGTTTTATCCACAGGAAATGAGTGCCAACATTTTCAGCCAACCCAATTTCCACTTTCTGATCTACCGCAGCTGGTGTAAAAATATTTCCAGTAAAAGATCAAACTCACAGCATCATGGCAAGCTTTACTAGCAATGGGAGAATCATTATTGACCCCGGTGTGTCACAAGCAGATAAACACAGCCAGGTGAAAATTTGGTAGAAGGGAGAAGTGTTTGCTTTTTTACCTTGTATTTCTGAAAATGTTCTGCTTAAAACAGTAGATTGCAACAGTAGAATGCACCAAATCAAGAATGCAAAATTGAAGACTGATTTCCCTCTGATTAGCACTTAAGAAATGTTTATTCCCATGTTGCAATAGCACAGAAAAAAAGGAGTAGAGTGTTGGGCCTCCACCCCTTTATGTTGCCCCAAGATTTCTGGGGACTTGCCCAAGGCAGTAGACAGAGCGCCTGTCACACCACTGCTCATTGACCTACATTTGTTGCCCATCCCCAAATGCATCAAATTAAATTCCTTGTCCTTGTATTTTAATTTCTCCATGGCTTCACCCCACCCTAGATGTTTCACAGACGAGAAACCAAAAGATGGACCCTGAGCCAAAAAAGAGATATTAGGAGGGGTGACCAAAAGTTTGGTCAAAGAAATAGAGTTTAAGGAGGGTCTTATGCAGGAAAGGGCAGTGGAGGTGGAGAGGGGTTTCGGGAGGAAAGTCTAGAGAATGGGGCTGAGTTAGCTGAAGGCACAGTGCCCAATGGTGGGGAGAAGGGAGGGTGATACAAAAGAGGCTGGAGTTAGAGAAACAGAGAGTTGGAGAGGTTAGTTGTAGGGCTTGAGGAAATTACAGAGATTGGGAGAGTCGAGGCTGTAAAAAAATTTAAACTTAAAGATTACAATTTTAAATTTGAGGCATTGAGCAACCAGGAGCCAATGTTGGTCAGCAAGGACAGTAATGATGGGCGAGTGGGTCGGTGTGAGATAGAATATGGTAGCAGAATTTTAGACAAGCTAATGAGGGTGGTGGATGGAATGTCATCCAGGAGAACATAGTCAAGTATGGAGGTGAGGATTTCAGCAGCAGCTACTGAAATGGAAGTTGACGGTCTTTGTAATGGAGAGTGTATGGGGTTGGAAGGTTAGCTTATGGTTAAATAGGATGCAAAAGATCTGGTTGAACTTGAGACAATGGCAGGGAAGTCGATGGTGTGGGCCAAGGCAATGGCTTTGGTCTTCCCAATATTCGTCTCCTCCAAATCTATAGGTCCCCACATCAATTTCTCCATTTCTCTGACTCCAGCCTTTTGTTCATCTGATCCACAATTCGTGGTGGAGCCTTTAGCCACCTGGGTCCTCCCCTAAGTCCCTCCATCACTCCATTCTTCTCTCCACCCTTAAAAACCTTCTCAAAACCTATCGCTTCTACCTAGCTTCTAGTGGTCCCACCTAATCTCTCCATTTTTCTGTGAAATGCCTTGGGAAATTTTTTACATTAAAGATATTTTGGGTGAATTTCTGCAGGACTTCTCTCACTCCTCCACCGTAACTTCATAGGAGGAGCCATGGAAAACTTGGGAAATAGCGTTTTTTTCCAGGAATTTCCGCGACTTTTCCACCAAAATTACAGCAGACAAGTGGGCAAATCTGTAGAAAGAAAAATCGGACGATCCGCTACCGCCTATTTTATACCCCCAGTGAAATTGAATTTTACCCCCCAGTCGGTCTAGGAATAAGTCAAAGGATTTGTAGGCCCTTGGGAAAAAATTGATGTGCAAATTTAAATTCATAACTATTATGAGGATTTACGTTGAAGCAAAACAGTGTTCAGCATTGCCTTAAATTCTCCTATAAAGTGCCAATTAACCAACAAATAGAGTTCTGGTTTCGAGCTTGAAGACATTTGTTGTCTTTCACAATCCAACTGCAATAACAATGTGAATCAATCAATGACTGATGTAAGTAGTTCCTTCAGAATCCAGCAAACCATTAAACACCTGAATGTGGCTGTCATCCAGGGAACACATTACTAACACAAGATTATGTAAAATAAGTGTTGTGATATAGAAACTGGAATTCTAAAGTGGCTCAGTCTGAGCATTCATTATGGATGAATGGAAGAATCAATAAGGTTGTCACGAATAAAAATTTATTGAAATCAGCTAGTTGATCTGTTGTCTAGTAAAATGGATGATTGGGCAATCAGTACAAAAAGGGCTCAGCAAGCACCAGCTAAACATGTACCTAATTCAGACACAGAACCCCAATGTACTAAAATGTCACATTACAGAAACTTAACTGGACCAGTCACATAAATACTGTGGCAACAAGAGCAGGTCAGAAGCTAGGTATTCTGCAGCAAGTGTCTCACCTCCTGACTCCCTAAAGCCTTTCCACCATCTACAAGGCACAAGTAAGGAGTGTGATGGAATACTCTCCACTTGCCTGGATGAGTGCAGTTCCAACAACACTCAAGAAGCTCGACACCATCCAGGACAAAGCAGCCCGCTTGATTGCCACCCCATCCACCACCTTAATCATTCACTCCCTCCACTACTGGCATACCGTGGCTGCACCTACATAAATATCCCAGCTGAAAACGTGTCATCGCTGACGTCATCAGACCTGCACCATTTAATTGGGCCAGGTAATGCGCAGGACGGCCTTAATAGGCCCCATTAACGGAAAGTCAATCTCAGGAGTGGCATGGGGTGAAGAGCAGGGTCACGACCCGCCACAGTGACCGCCCGCACCTGACCCGCCCAGGTACAGAAAATTCCGGCCGTTGTCTTTCACATGAGATGTTAAACTGAAGTCTTGGCTGCCTGTTCTGGTGGATGAATTAGATTCCATAGCACCATTTGAATTCTTTCAATGTCTTGGCCTACATTTATCCATCAACTAAAACAGATCAACTGGTGAAATTTGCTTTTGTGAGACTTTACTGTGCACAAATTGGGTGCCCATTTGCCTATGTAAAAACAGTGATAAAAATCAAGAGTAATTCATTGTCTGTGGCTTACTTTAGGACATCTTGAGGGTGTAAAAGGCAAGGTATAAATGCAAATGTTTTCTTTCATCCATTTTCAGCCGTACAAAGATGTATTACTTTCTTTGCTGGTGACATTGGGGGACATCTTCAACTTACCGTCCGGGCGAAAAACTGCCCGTTCTAGAAACCACTTGATTTTCATTTGCATTGAAATGAATGAAAATGAGAATCGTCCAGTTGCTGACTGGTGGCCGATCCACATCGTCAGCTGACAATCTGCCTGATTATCTCAAAAGCTTGCCATGGATTTCTGTTAAGGAGCTTCGAAACTTAATTAGATTGTTTTAGATTCACCAAAATGATACCCGTACTGAAAGGGCTAAGTTATAAATACAGCTTGTATTCTCTTGAGTATAGAAGATTGAGGGGTGATCTAATCGAGGCATTTAAAATGATAAAAGGATTTGATAGGGTAGATACAGAGAAACTATTTTCTCTGGTGGAGGAATCCAGAACTTGAGGGCACAGCCACAGGTGCTGCTCGAGCCCTGGTTCGATGCTCTAGTTTTGGCTGTAGCAGGTGATAGCCTCCTTGGTGAAGTGAAGGCGACTGACACATTGCGTCTCAATGAAGTCAAGGAAGGAAAACTGCTCCCTGAAGCCTCCAGGTATGGCCTCCTGCGCAGGGGCCTCCTCCCTCTTCTCTCAAGTGTTTCTGCTCTCGCCAGTCTTCCTTGCTGTGCCCTGTTGTTCTCCAGCCTCAAAGGTAGACCTATCAGACCACCCATGACTACAGTAAAACTGAAAATAGGCAACAAAGAAAATGGCCAGAAGTTAACCAGCATTCTAAAAGGACAAATCAGCAAGCTAACCTGTATGGAGTGGATGGCCCTTTAAATAGTGCTGCTGAAAGGTTTTTCCTACCTGTTAGCGCCAAGGGTTGCCGGGTGAGTTTATCATGAGGCGAGTGAGGCGCCAGGCAGCAGAATTTTACAAAAGGATTCTGCAGCGATATTTAAATATTTTTTAATGCGGCTTTTCAATACCTCCAGTGCATGCCCTGGGCGCCTACAGAAGAGCCCGATCCAATATGGCGGGCGGTACACTTCTTGCCTGTCGTACTGTTTTCGCCTGTAAAACAGGCGTGGCGACGATCAAATTTCTAGGATATATAATTAGCTTAAATAATAGCTGTTTAAATATAAATCAACTATTCCCCAGATTGTTATATGTGGAGTTGGCTAGAATTCTGCAAAACAAATCTTTTTTTTAATAAGCTGAATACATACTTGGATGAAAAATAGCATTATGAACACCCATTGTAAAGGATCATTTGATGTCCCTATTAGCTGCCTCTAATAGAGCCATCACTGGTTAGCTCTTGAACCGCAAATCACTGGAACAAGTCAAGTTCCTCAGTGTTGGATTACATAGCCTTCTGTTCTGTGAGCTGGACTACCAGTTTATAGTTACACAGATTGCATAAGCTGCAGTTTGGGTGCTTTCGCTTTCTTCTGGGAATGGTCAGATGGCTAAATGCCATCAGATGTTTGTTAAAATGTCAGTGATAATGACAGCGAATTTCCAGTTCTCAAGGGTATTTGTCACAAGATGTTGCAGCAGCTCGATCCTGTGATTTTACTTACCAATAGAAGCCAAATGGCTTTAAGGAGAGTCTTAAAGGAGGAAAGGGTGGCGGATGGGTTAGGGTGGGAATTCCAGAGTGTGGGGTCAAGGCAGCTAAAGACACGGCTCCAATGCTGGGGCAAAGATTGTGCATCCCCTCCACCACCCACCATTGATGGCCATGACTTCAGCCGTCTAAACACCTCCACTTCTCTACTTCCCTCTCCTCCTTTAAGATCTACCAGCAAAGCATGTTCATAGCATGAAAGCCGGGCGGGACTGAAATTCCAAGGTTCCTGCTTCACTATCGGAAGTGCAGCAGAGCAGGACAGCCAGCCTTCTGCTGCAGTGGATCCTATCCCAAATCACCAGGATGGGGTCATTTACATAGTCGGAGACACATCCCGCAGCTGTAAAAATACAACAGAGGTGCCTGCTGTGCCAGTGGTGCTTGGAGCAGCACCCTGCCGCTCCAACACAGGGATACTGATGCCCAAGAAGGACCAAAGATAACAAAAGGTCTAGAATTTTTTTTCAATGACCTAATTTAATTTCCCCTCTTGGATTTTTCTTTCAGGCAGGCATGGAATCTTCCTAAGGTCCATTAGAACATAAGAACATAAGAAATAGGTGCAGGTGTAGGCCATTTGGCCCCTCGAGCCTGCTCCGCCATTCAATAAGATCATGGCTGATCTGATCTTGGCCTCAATTCCACTTTCCCCCCCCGTTCCCCATAACCCTGACTTTCCTGGGGTTCTGGTACACAATCTGCATCCAAATTTTATATCACAGTCCAGTACAGAACTCTGCTGGGCTAGTGGTTGGTGAACCAGGTGGAATTCCCAGGCTAGCCTGGGAGCGCCCCACACACAACCCAAAACTGCTGCCAGAATGTGTGTGGGGAGGGGGGTGGGCAGACAGAACTCTCACCCGCCTCCCATCGGCAGTTCTGACGGAGGGCAAATTGGGCAGAGATTCATCGGATCTGGGATCCGCTCCAAATTCCTGCCCCTCACCATGGGCGATCCACCTGAGTTATGCCCTCCCCCACCCCAGGAATTTCGGGCTCATAAACTCTGAACGGCAAAGTCGGTAAACTGGAAAAAAAAACTCAAGTATGGAGATTGGGTATAATTTTAAATAATAACAGTTGACTTCGGCAGTTTGCCACACAATCCTGTGATTCAGATGACTTTGCAAGCTGCAAGAATAGCATCAAAGTTTTTGATTGTGTTACAGTTTTTACTTCGATTGGATAACATTGCAGCATATGAACTCAACCATGTTTGTTATAAAATTAAAATCTTCCATCCCCCTTCTACATCAATACAATTTTCACTATCACTGATCCATTTGTTATAAAATTTTGATGCAGATTGTGTACCAGAACCCCAGGAAGGTCAGTTGCTATTATCAGCCAGGTAACCATGGCAAATATGAACACTTAGGTGATAGGCTGACAAAAAATTACCTATCGACAGTGAAAAAAAATCTAAACTCCAAATTTAGTACTTGTCACCTATGAATAAGCACCCCAGAAATTTCAATTATTTTCAAAAGGAATACTGAGTCTTTTTTTCTTGTGTTTTGCAGAAAGGGTTCTTTGAGAAATTCACTGCAAGATAAACATAAGGGAAGTGAAACTGTACAGGTCAAATATATTTTAAGCAATTGCTATTACTCAAGGTTCCAGTCAGCCTGATTACACTGGCCTGGGGGAATCACTGATCAAAACCATGTAAAATGCCATTAGTGATCAGCAATCTTCCTGCTGAAATACGATTCAAGCCAATTTATCCAAATCCAAGGTTGAACTGAACAAAAGACATTCAAACTGATCTAGTGTGATACCTTGGAATTCTGAATCACATTCAGCTCCCTGGAGTTTCAGGCAGACAGTAGACGGAAGATTAGAAGGTCACTAAATCCCTGCCGACAACAATGTGGATGTATTTTTAATGTCATCTTTGCTGATTCAGGAGTTTTGATAGTTTGGACCAGTCTGATATAATGTTTGACTATTCTATGGCGATCCGACACAATCACACAATCGGGGGTCATTTTAACTTTTGACAATAGATGATATTGGATCAGTCGGCTGTTATTACCCTCTCCCAATTTCACTTTCCATTAAAAAAGGCATTATGAAATTATTTATTCTGCATATATAGTACATGAAATGGTAATAATTAAATTTAATAGTGATTGAAATTTTCATGCTAAGTCTGCTTTTATTAAGTGTCATGGGGAACGAATTTCATGTGCCTACCGTATCATTCACGCAGAAAAAATAGTGTGGCAGGAAAATGACATTTTTTATGAAACCCTACTGGCCACTGGCTGCCTCAATTTTCGAGCAGACCTCAAAATGGATGGGCAGCAATCCCACTCAAAACAGGAGTAGACTTACTAAAATATCAAAATCAGTACCCCAGCACTGCACACACTCCGCCCAGTGATACCAGACGTAGGGCCAAATCCTTGGTAACATTGCATGAATGCTCCTCCTGGCCCATAACAGCCTTCCCACCGGCCACTCAGTGCCCCCACCCCCTTCGGGATTATCACTCCTGCCCCCTTCAACGTTTAACTTCCAGCTCAGATCCACGGATGAGCTGTTGATTTTCCTACACCATGATCAGGAAGATGCCTGTCAGCGTGGTTGAGTATTTGCAGTTCGGCAAACAAATTTAAATAAGGCCTCACTATGAAAATGGTTTGGGCCTCTCGTTAGTGCCATTGGAATGAGGTGTGATTGCTCTGCCCAGTGCCTGCAAATGTGGAAGGCCAGCAGACTGGGAGAGTTATAGAAAACAACAAAGGAATACAAAGAATGTAGTCAGTGGTGCAAAATGGAATATGAAATGAAACTTGTAAGGGATATCAAATCTAACAGCAAAGGTTTGTACAAATGTATTAACAGAAAGAGAGTGGCAAAGGGGAATGTGGCCTTATTAAAGACAGATGCAGGTGGGACTATAATAGACAATAAGGAAATGGTAGACATGTTTAAATTATTACTTTGTATCTGTTTTTACATTGGAGGAAAGGGAACCTAAAAATAAGTCAAGGGGAAGAACTTAGTGGATTTAATATAATAAAGAAAATTGTAATGGATAAAGTAATGGGACTTAAGATGGATAAATCTCCAGGACCTGATGACATCTCTTTGCGATTGCTTGGGAAGATGCCATGGGAAGGGGAGGAGGTGTTGGGGTTGATTGAAGAGTGAACCAGCATGTCACGGAGGGAATAGTCCCTTTGGAATGCTGAAAGCGGCGGGGAGGGGAAGATGTGTTTGGTGGTGGCATCATGCTGGAGGTGACGGAAATGGTGGAGGATGATCCATTGAATGTGGAGGCTGGTGAGGTGGAAGGTGAGGACAAGTGGAACCCTATCATAGTTCTGGGAGTGAGGGAAGGGGTGAAAGCAGAAGTGCAGCAAATGGGATGAGCAAAGGTCCTATCAACCACGGAGGAAGAAATGAACTGTGTTCAGTTTTTTCCCTTAGAGGATAATGATGGCTGCTTCCCCTGGTAACAAAAACCTAACACTATTTATGCATTACTTGTAATTAAGGAAATGATGAATTAACTGAGGCCACATCCAAAGGAAATTAAGTATTTTCCATTGATCTAATCATTTGGTAATTGTAAGATTCGAAATTTTCCGCAAAAATCACGCAAGAAAACTGGATGAAATAAGACTGTTTATTGACCAAAGTAAGCTTGCACAGAAAAACCTTTGATAAAAGGGCATACAAAATGGCCGCCAGGCCCCGTGATCAGTTTCTGAACCATTTTATTTCTGTTACTGCAAGCCAGACAGGCTTGTGGATTGAAGACAGTAAGCCCGCGAAAGCCAGTATCTGGGAACTGAGACTCAGAGAAACAGCATACATATTCAATGGGTTCTAAGTACAGGATGGGGCCCATCAAGATATGGGCGGACAATGCAAAAACACTTATACCCATTTATTGTACAAAGGAAAAACCGTTTAGCAGCCATCAAGGAAAATCTCCGGACCGATCAATATGCGAACCGAGCCGAGGTGACAATGAAAAAGACATTAAAAGACATTATCGGCCAGGAAGGCCAGTTTAAGTTATCACCGGCTCCGTTACAAGACAAAGCGCCCCTGCAGAGATTTCTGCCCGCCAAAATTAATACAAAGACAGGACTATGATTTGGCGGGAGATAAGACTGTCCCAAAAGAGTATAACTATGGATTGACAGTCCATCAAAACTTCACTTGACTGGACGGCGGCTGCTTCTTCTTCTTGGACGACTTCAGACTTGACTTTTCTTCAAGGACTTCTCCTACAAGGAACGAACGAAGGACGGACGGTGCCAGGATCGGCGCCTCTTCCACTTCGGCAGATGCAGAATCGATGAAAACGTTTTCGTCTTTTTAAAGACGGACGGTTTCGGTGAAAAGACAACGTGGTCGGTGTTCAGCCAAACAAGGCTCGGCCACGACAAGAAGATGACGAGGGTGGCCCGGGTACTGAGGTCGGGAGATCATCGACGACCCAGGCCGACGGAGAAGAAACCCTCTGGAGGACCGACGATCCAGGCCAAAAGATTCTCCCATGTGCATGCACTTCTTCAGCAGCCTGCATCTAAGTCTGCTCCATGAACCCAAATAGTGGATCTCAACCTTGACGAGCGCTCATCGAGGCTGTGTCTACCCCACCGCCTCGAGGGAGAGAAAATATCGACTGCGCCAGAAGCTTCCAAATCCACGTGACGACGGAAAGCGGTGCCAAAAGGCTGCGAACCCCCTTTTTCGCGATTTCGAGAGTGATGAGCATGATCCCAAGTTCCCCAGGTCGAAACTTAGTTTAGGTATAGGGGAGGGAGTTAAGGGTATTCGTAATGTGTTTCCCCTTTTACGATGTGCCGTGTGTTCCCCATTTCCATAGAGTTAAGTTCATAAATTTGTGTATGATTGTAGTAACTTTAATCTGTGCCTATGACATGTATATTGTAATGCTTCAAACTGTTTAAAAATAAAAGCATCCATTTCGTGCTATTCAACCTGGTCTATTGTGTTCTTTCTCTGCACTACTGTTCTCTGCATCTAAGTCCAAGGTCTAGAACCGTAGGGGGAGTGGGTCGAACCACTCAAGGGTAATTATTGCACGAAACCTGGCAGGAGACCAGAACGAGCAAGAGAAACCCCCTACAGAAATGGCGACCGCGGCAGGACCTTGGCAGCAGGAAAGTAGTGTGTTAGATCAAGGTCTGAATAAACGAGATGTGATGGACGAAAGAATAGCCGATTATGTTTTTGAAAAAGTTAACCTCACAAAGCAGTGGATATCTGACCTGTTGAGAGATAGGCGCCCGCTAGACGCAGCCATCAAGTGGACAGCGGGTAAAGAGCATAAGAAATCTGTAGAGAAGGCGGTCTGGCTGATGTGCTACAAGAAGCAAGTCCAGCTTTTGGACCAGGTCGTTGCAGCACAGACAGCCCAGATCAACGGTTTGCTTAAAGACGTAGAGGAGAAGGTTGCGGGAGGGCAGCAACTGATTGAAGCGCTTAACGCGCTGAATCAGGAACGCCACTCCATAATTCGCTGCCACGAGACCCGGGTAGAATATTTAAAATGTCAGGTCATTGAAGCCAAGGCCAGTGAAGGTAGAATGAGAGAGAGGTGTTTCCGTCTAGCTAAGCAAATAGAGGCCCAAGAGGAAAAACTTCTGGGAGCCAGGGCAGCATATAAGATGGCCATGGAGGATAGATCTGAGAGCACCGACCACAGCGCTTGCCGCCGGGAGCAAGAGGACCTGAGAACGGCCCTAGCCAAGGCAAACGGGTTGGTGTGTCTCATAAATCCACCAGCGAGTCAGCTATTGCTAGCCAAGGAATCCAAAAGACCGATCCCACAAGAGGCAGTTGGGGTACCAACTCCCGAACCCTCTGCGCCTCCTGCTTATGATGAGTCTTGGACTCCGGGAAAGGAGACGGAGACGGTAGAGGAAGAGAGTTCTGAGGTAGAGCAACCCCAGATAGTAGAGTCAGGGCCGGCGCCGATGTGTCCTACGAGACACCGGAGGCTCGGTCCAAATGAAGCGAATGGCGATGACGGACCCCTTGAGAGTCAAATCGTAATGCCCCATAGCGCACGACAGCTAAGAGAAATGATAAGTCACATCCCAAAACTCTCCGAGTCAGGAGATCCCTCCATGCGTTTCAGGGACGTGGAGCAGACCGCAGCAGTCAATGACTGCGACGGGGTTGAACAGTCTAAAATGCTGCTGTTCTCCCTGGACAGTTCGCTCCTCCAGTGTCTCCCTGACGAGAGCAAGAGAGGGCACAGGGACTATGAGTTGCTACGGGATGAGATTCTGGAGATCATGGGAGAGGGGGACGGAACTCCGTTCCTCCATTTAGAAAAGACAGTGCAGCTAGAGGGGGAACCCCCACGGGTTTTCGCCGACAGGTTGTGGCCAGTGTATCGGCGCAGCTGCCCGGGCTGGATGGTGAACAGAGAGCTCATTGGCTTCGATGCCTGGTAGCAGGTTGCTTGCCAGTAGTAAGGGAGCAGGCCAAAGCATGGTTTGACCCCACTAACGCCCGCTCCACGGAGGATCTAGTATTAGACCGGCTCACGATCAGTTATAGAAACAACAAGGGCAAGAAAACGCCTGTTGTAAAAGGAAAGGTGCATAAGGTGAGGCCCGCAGCCTCTGCTAAAAGGGAATGGCGTCAGGAGGGAAATCGCCCTCCCCAAGCCAACAGCAGTTGTTACGGGTGTGGGAAGGAGGGTCATTGGCGCAAGGACTGTAGGAATCCATGGAAGGATAAGAGAGAGAGAGCGTTCGCCGCAGCCCAAGATCGAGCCCAAGCCCAAGTCGCCCGCGGTCCGATCGTTTACCCAGCACCAGCACAAGCACAAGTGCAGACCGCTGCCCCAACACCAGTCCAGAACCCGACCGTGGCCCCCGCCCCAACCAAAGGGGGTGGTGCGGTTGTGGATCCCGCTGCGATCGAGTCAATCATACAGACAATGCGGTCTCTGATGACCTCGCACGGGAAAATAGCTGTCACCACCGGCATTGGTGCTCCCGAAGCTCCGATCGCTGTACCCAAATGACTAGAGTCGGCACAGCCCGTCTACCTGTGTCCGCTCCACTATGACGCATGGAGACGACCCCTCGTAGAGATGGAGGTAGGGGAGGTGAAGGAAACCTATCTGTTGGACACGGGTGCATCATGCACCGTAATCCACGCAGATAACCCCATCACCTCGCCTCTGTCCACCGGGGTCCCATATCGTCTGTTGGGCTTCACGGGCGAAGAACAGGCTGGTGCACAATCCCTTCCCCTCTCCATTCGTTTAGGACCACTCCGCACCACGTGGAAGTGTATCCTGATGAAGTGGGAGGTGGGAGGTGGAACGGGAGTCCTGGGGTCTGATTTCTTGGTAGCCCACGGGATCCATGTGGACCTGAGAAATCATTGTCTCTGGGGAGAGGGTACGAGTGTGGAGGGGATAGAAAGTGTTGAGAAAACCCCTACGAAGGCGCGGGATGGCCGGCGAGAAGTAAAATTCTTGGGTCTAACCCTATGCGCTGGCGAGAGAACCGTAGACCAGGAGGAAGAACCGGAATCGGTGAAAAATCCGCCGGTCTGCGCCACTCGTACAGTAGAGGTGTCCCAACGGAAAAGGTGGTTTCACATCAACCAGTGTAAACTGTTTAAACCGGGTGCACAAGGGCCATCAAAGGGGACCAGGTCTGAGAACAAATATCCTCAGCCTGTAACAGAGTCATAGACCACACAGGCTGGAACAGTAGCCTGCGTGAAGGGAGAGGCCATCCCATTGGAGTGGGAGGTCTCATCTTTTGAATGGGATTTAGGCAGGAGAGAGCCCGAACAGCTCAACCTCGCTTTAGACCCAATCACGGAGGAGGAAGAGTCAGAGGACGACGATCCCACCCTCGACTCAAGCTTGGGGGAGGTAGGGAATGGGGGCGGAGACTCACTACCTGTAGGGACAGGTGAGGTGGAGTCGGAAGCCACAGATCCCGACCCCGGGGGGGCGGAGCCTGAGGGAGGGGAGCTGGAGCCGGCAGCTGTGGAGGAACCACAGGCTGTGACGGAGGCAGTCCCAACCCCCGGTCCATCGGCCCCGGGAGCCCAACCCAAAGCAGCCCCTCGTAGGTCGGCTCGAGCGCCCCAGCCCAGAAAATTTTGGCCAGATTCTCCCCATCTTTCCCAACCACGGTTTAGAGCAGCCCCAGGAAGGCATGGTCCCCGTTCAGCAGCGACAGGCTGCGGGGGATCAAAGCCAAAGATCAATGCAGCCCCACCGCAGGGTGTGGCGCACGACAGACCTCACAGCGATTAGGCAAGCCGCCCCGCGGAGGGCGGCGCTGTACATAAGTTAAGTTAGGTAATTATGGCGATAATTTAAGGAAATGTATATAGCGTTAAGATGTGTTAAGAGTACAATTTTCAAAGTCTGCCCGATATGTGTGTTTTGTTTGGGAGCGGGGTCCAGGAACCCACGCATCCAGTTAATTAGGCCAGCACCTATTGGGAGCCCGGCTACATCATTTTGTTGGTTACAGAAACCTGGGATATGATGGAAAAGATTCTCATCGCGTTCATGGCGATCGGGTGCGGGTGGGCCTACCGAGGCCGCACCAAGGACGTCATCATTTTCGGGTGCTCCGGGGACACGGCCCCCATCGCAACGGATGGGACAGGGGAGCGAGAGGTTGAGGAAACCGCCACCTACTTCCACCAAGGGAGATGGCCAGGTTGGCTGGGAATGAATTCTACGGAATATTCCAGCAATTTCGGTTTTGCCTACCAAGAGACTTCGTTAACATGCCCTCGGGTGAGGATCCTTGCACCCAGAGTCAGCGTTACCGTGGGAAAGAGGATTTGTCTGGTGTGCAATGGGAACGTACCACTAAGGCGATGGTGGTGGCTATGAAAGCTGGGAAAGGACATGAGAAACTCTACGGTCGAGGGGGAGCGACTGGGTAATAATACCCATCGGACTATTACAGGGACTCACGGACAATTACGTGTGTGTTGGGACAAATGGTGGGAACCAGATGAAGGAATATATGTCTGTATGTGGGGTTCGAGACACGTGTGCCCCAAGGGCGTATCCATCTTCTTCCAGAGGCAGTGGCAGGATGAAGGAAAGGGGATGAGATGGGATGTCAGCACTCGAGCGTGCGGAGCACCATACTCCCTTATCCCGGTAAATGCCACTGAACTTATCACCCGCCCACGCAAACCCCTACCCACGCTTCCGGTAGCACTAGCCCAGAAAGGAGGGTGCCCAACCACCACCAAGGGACCCGGGAACGGTTTAGTATTGGTACCCACCGGTCAGGTGCTGTACCAAGGGGTACACTACGCGGTGGCCTCAGTGATTTTAAATCTCACTGAGGTACGATTGCCGGAGTGGTGTCCCAAAGAAACGGAGCAATTATACCAGGTCCTGTTAACCCGTATGTTTAGACAATTTTACGAATTTGACTTTGCCGACATCGACAGAGACAAATTATACACCACACCGCCAGAAGTTTTGGATCGAGTCGGGAGGCAAAGAAGGGGTACTGCAAATGACATATTCACTGCTTTTAATACCGGGATATCTGTTGTCAACGCTCTAGATAACGTGGAGCTGCAGACACAGATCAACGGTTTAAAGGCCCAGTTAAGGAACATACTGACAGACGAAAATAAGGTAGTGGGTTCTGAGTTGCATGAGGACCAGGCCATGACACTACACTTTAAGGATATAATTGCTGAGCTGGAGAAACACGCGAGAACGGTAAATGCGCTCATTAAGGAGAATCGGAATGCGTCCGATCAAGCTGCGCAAAACGAGGCCTGTGTGCTGTACGGGGCGTGGTTACTGGGCGAGGGCTGCAGTAATCTTGAGGATTTAAAACAGGGTTTGGTCCCGTCCTGGATCAGCAACAAGCACTTGCAAGCGCTCCACCCCTTTGAGAATGCATTAAGCCCGTGCCAGCTCAGACTAGCCGCAGAAGCATACCCAGTCCCAGTGGACTGCGGACATTCAAATCACACTATCATGGGAATAGTAGTAAGAATGCCGGTGTTGGGTCCCGCAGCAAAGCCCGCCCCGGTATACAGAGTAGAGAACATTGGAGTCATTCAGGGGGGCGCACACATTCGTTACGCAGTGGTCCCACCTTACGTCATCAGATGGGAGCGTACGATGACAGGCACTGACCTCTCGGGATGTCGGAGCCGGGGAGCACACATCATCCTGTGTCCCCAGCACTTGAATGCCTTTTTGAAACCACAGTGCGGGTTCAGAACTGCTAGCGCGAAGCCGGTAAATTGCACCATGGAGGCCATGGCAGAGGACCATGTGCCCCCGCAGGTAGCGTATATCGGGGGTGGGACATACTGCGTCACCACTGCAGCGCCTCAGTACCGATACGGACAACACAAGTGGTGTTCGATCGGTGATAGCAGTTTCTGTTTCAAACCCAGGGCCGAGGTTCAAGTGGCACAACAACGAATTGTCCCCATTCCTGCGCCCTCCACCGTTCACATCACTATCAAAGAGAATTTCACAGACTTACAGCGATTTGTCGCGCATTTTGGTTATGTCATTCCCCCTCTTCCCGAACACCTCACAAAGATTTTAAAAGCCGTTATAGTTTCACAGAAACATTTCTACACACTGGAGCAGAAGACTTTAGAGATAGGAAAAGACATATTGGACATAACCATCCCACCATGGTGGGACTTGTTCACCAACATAGAGGTCCCAGCCTGGATTAGAATAGCATCCCACATCCTAGTAGTGTGTCAGGTTTTAATTGTGATATTTTTGCTCTTCGTGCACTGCAAGAGAGGCAAACGCCTCCAGAGGCACGAGAACGCAGGAGAATGGAGAGAACGCTATGTACGAATGGGGGAAGAAGACACCCCACTTTAAGCTGCTAGTATAAGATTAAGCATCCCTCCATTTAAAATTTTTTTTTTTCTCTTTTCTGACCATTCGCGTTTTCTTTTGTGTTTGTTTTGGGTTATAAGGAAATAAGTATTGTTATGTTATTAGTCGTTCTTAAGTATTGTTATGGATTAATAAAAGGTGTATACAGATGATGCAAGGGGGTATCAACCCCCGCACATCTGACAGATGAATGTGTTATAGTTTAAGATATGCTGTCTATGATGGTCCAAATGTGCAAAAGGTAATTTTCGTTTTCTTCGGAAATGGGAACTGCATGTGTCGTGAGGGTCATAGATAGTTAAGTGCCAGGAATGTTTGGATGTGGGGAATCAGGGAAAATTTGCTCACCAAGGATTATTGATACTTTAAGCAAGCCATTAGTATCACAGGGGGGCCTGTAAGATTCGAAATTTTCCGCAAAAATCACGCAAGAAAACTGGATGAAATAAGACTGTTTATTGACCAAAGTAAGCTTGCACAGAAAAACCTTTGATAAAAGGGCATACAAAATGGCCACCAGGCCCCGTGATCAGTTTCTGAACCATTTTATTTCTGTTACTGCAAGCCAGACAGGCTTGTGGATTGAAGACAGTAAGCCCGCGAAAGCCAGTATCTGGGAACTGAGACTCAGAGAAACAGCATACATATTCAATGGATTCTAAGTACAGGATGGGGCCCATCAAGATATGGGCAGACAATGCAAAAACACTTATACCCATTTATTGTACAAAGGAAAAACCGTTTAGCAGCCATCAAGGAAAATCTCCGGACCGATCAATATGCGAACCAAGCCGAGGTGACAATGAAAAAGACATTAAAAGACATTATCGGCCAGGAAGGCCAGTTTAAGTTATCACCGGCTCCGTTACAAGACAAAGCGCCCCTGCAGAGATTTCTGCCCGCCAAAATTAATACAAAGACAGGACTATGATTTGGCGGGAGATAAGACTGTCCCAAAAGAGTATAGCTATGGATTGAAAGTCCATCAAAACTTCACTTGACTGGACGGCGGCTGCTTCTTCTTCTTGGACGACTTCAGACTTGACTTTTCTTCAAGGACTTCTCCTACAAGGAACGAACGAAGGACGGACGGTGCCAGGATCGGCGCCTCTTCCACTTCGGCAGATGCAGAATCGATGAAAACGTTTTCGTCTTTTTAAAGACGGACGGTTTCGGTGAAAAGACAACGTGGTCGGTGTTCAGCCAAACAAGGCTCGGCCACGACGAGAAGACGACGAGGGTGGCCTGGGTACTGAGGTCAGGAGATCATCGACGACCCAGGCCGACGGAGAAGAAACCCTCTGGAGGACCGGCGATCCAGGCCAAAAGATTCTCCCATGTGCATGCACTTCTTCAGCAGCCTGCATCTAAGTCTGCTCCATGAACCCAAATAGTGGATCTCAACCTTGACGAGCACTCATCGAGGCTGTGTCTACCCCACCGCCTCGAGGGAGAGAAAATATCGACTGCGCCAGAACCTTCCAAATCTACGTGACGACGGAAAGCGGTGCCAAAAGGCTGCGAACCCACTTTTTCGCGATTTCGAGAGTGGTGAGCATGATCCCAAGTTCCCCAGGTCGTAACTTAGTTTAGGTATAGGGGAGGGAGTTAAGGGTATTCGTAATGTGTTTCCCCTTTTACGATGTGCCGTGTGTTCCCCATTTCCATAGAGTTAAGTTCATAAATTTGTGTATGATTGTAGTAACTTTAATCTGTGCCTATGACATGTATATTGTAATGCTTCAAACTGTTTAAAAATAAAAGCATCCATTTCGTGCTATTCAACCTGGTCTATTGTGTTCTTTCTCTGCACTACTGTTCTCTGCATCTAAGTCCAAGGTCTAGAACCGTAGGGGGAGTGGGTCGAACCACTCAAGGGTAATTATTGCACGAAACCTGGCAGGAGACCAGAACGAGCAAGAGAAACCCCCTACAGTAATAATCACATTTGTTGTGATAGTATTTCGTTTTGAAAGATACAGGAGATTCTTACAATACTTTTTTTAATTTCTATTTTCTGTTGCTTATGTGTCAGTGGTAGCACTCTCATCTCTGTGTAATCAAAGTGTGACATCACCAGGAAGCAGGTAAGTGATTGGTTGGTGAGTATTTCTCTTTTTAAACTTAAACTCTGTGGTTTATAGTTGCTAAAGTCTCTCTGGTGTAGCGGGGACTGTTGTTAAACCATTTAACTGTAGTGTAATTAGTGGGATTGATTGATTTAATTTAAGTTTAAATTAAATTAAATTAAAGGGTAATCATGGCAGGACAGCCCGGCCACATGGTATGCTCCTCCTGCGCTATGTGGGAACTCAGGGACACTTCCTGTGTCCCTGACAACTACATGTGGAGGAAGTGCATGCAGCTGCAGCTATTGACAGACCACATTGCGGTGCTGGAGCTGCGATTGGATGCATACTGGAGCGTTCACGATGCTCGGGACGTCATGAATAGCACTTTTACAGAGTTGGACACACCGCAGGTAGAGGTTGGACAGGAAGAAAGGGAATGGGTGACCAACCGGCAGAGTACAAGGCGCAGGCAGGCAGTGCAGGGGTCCCCTGTGGACATCCCCCTCTCAAACAGATACACCATTTTGAGTGCTGTTGGGGGGGGATGGCTTATCAGAGGAAAGCAGCAGCAGCCAATTTCCTGGCACCAGGGGTGGCTCTGCTGCACAGCACGGGAGGAAAAAGAGGGGCAGAGCTATAGTAATAGGGGATTCTATTGTAAGGGGAATAGATAGGCGTTTCTGCGGTCGCAAACGAGACTCCAGGATGGTGTGTTGCCTCCCTGGTGCAAGGGTCAAGGATGTCTCAGAGTGGCTGCAGAACATCTTGGAAGGGGAGGATGAACAGCCAGTTGTCGTGGTGCATATAGGCACCAACGATACAGGTAAAAAGTGGGATGAGGTCCTAAAAGCGGAATATAGGGAGTTAGGAGGTAAATTTAAAAATAGGACCTCAAAGGTAGTAATCTCAGGATTGCTACCAGTGCCACGTGCTAGTCAGAGTAGAAATAGAAGAATATTTCAGATGAATACATGGCTAGAGGAATGATGCAATGGGGAGGGTTTCAAGTGCCTGGGACATTGGAACCGGTTCTGGGGGAGGTGGGACCAGTTCAAACCGGACGGTTTGCACCTGGGCAGGGCTGGAACCGATGTCCTAGGGGGAGTGTTTGCTAGTGTTCTGGGGGAGGGTTTAAACTAAAATGGCAGGGGGTTGGTAACCTGAGCAGAGAGACAGAGGAAAGGGAAACAAGGATAAAAGCAAAAGATAGGAAGGAGAAAAACAAAACTGGCAGTCAGAGAAATCAACGGTTTAAATCAAACGTGGCCACAGTAAATAATAATTCTAATAGGTCTAAGAGTGTTAAAAAAACAAGCCAAAAGGCTTTGTGTCTTAATGCGAGGAGCATTCGTAATAAGGTGGATGAATTGGCTGTGCAAATAGAGGTAAACGAATATGATTTGGTTGGGATTACGGAAACGTGGCTCAAGGATGGCCAAGGCTGGGAACTCAACATCCAGGGGTATTCGATATTCAGGAAAGATAGGCAAAAAGGAAAGGGAGGTGGGGTAGCATTACTGGTTAAAGAAGGGATTAACACAATTGTAAGGAAGGATATTAGCTCTCATGATGTGGAATCTGTATGGGTAGAATTGAGAAATACTAAGGGGCAGAAAATGTTAGTGGGAGTGGTATATAGACCTCCAAACAGTAAGGCGGAGGATGGGGATGGCATTAAAAGGGAAATTAAAGAAATGTGCAATAAGGGCACAGCAGTCATCATGGGTGACTTTAATCTACATATAGATTGGGCCAACCAAATTAGTAACAATACTGTGGAAGAGAAATTCTTGGAGTGTTTACGGGATGGTGTCCTGGACCAATATGTCGAGGAACCAACCAGAGATCAGGCCATCTTAGACTGGGTATTATGTAACGAGAAAGGATTACTTAGCAATCTTGTTGTACGAGGCCCCTTGGGTCGGAGCGCTAATAATATGATCTAATTTTTCATTAAGATGGAGAATGAAGTAGTTGACTCAGAGACTAGGGTCCTAAATTTAAATAAATGAAACTACGATGGTCTGAGGAGCGAGTTGGGTAGGATTGATTGGGGAATGTCACTCAAAGGGTTGACAGTGGATAGGCAATGGCAAACATTCAAAGACCGAATAGATGAACTACAGAATTTGTTCATCCCAGTTTGGCATAAAAATAAAACAAAAAAGGTGACTCAACCGTGGCTAACAATGGAAATTAGGGATAGCATAAGATCCAAGGAGAGGACATATAAATTGGCCAGAAAAAGCAATAATCCTGCGGATTGGGAGCAGTTTAGAATTCAACAAAGGAGGACAAAGGGATTAATTAAGAAAGGGAAAATAGAATATGAGAGTAAGCTATCAGGGAACATAAAAACTGACTGTAAAAGCTTTTATAGATATGTGAAGAGAAAAAGATTGGTGAAGTCAAGCGTAGCTCCCTTGCAGTCAGAATCAGGGGAATTTATAATGGGGAACAAAGAAATGGCAGACCAACTAAATACATATTTTGGTTCTGTCTTCACAAAGGAGGACACAAATAACCTCCCAGAGCTGCCGGGTAAAATAGGGTCTGATGAAAGGGTGGAATTGAAAGAAATCAATATTTGTAGAGAAATGGTGTTAGGAAAATTGATGGGACTGAAGGCCGATAAATTCCCAGGGCCTGATAATCTACATCCTAGGGTACTTAAGGAAGTGGCCCTAGAAATAGTAGATGCATTGCTGGTCATCTTCCAGAACTCAATAGACTCTGGAACAGTACCCATGGATTGGAGGGTAGCTAATGTTACCCCACTGTTCAAAAAAGGTGGCAGAGAAAATGCGGGGAATTATAGACCAGTAAGCCTGACATCGGTAGTGGGGAAAATGCTAGTGTCCATTTTAAAAGATGTAATAGCAGAGCACTTGGAAAGCAGTGACAGGATCGGACAAAGTCAACATGGATTTACCAAAGGTAAATCGTGCTTGACTAATCTACTGGAATTTTTTGAGGATGTAACTGGTAAAATAGATAAGGGAGAACTGGTGTATGTGGTGTATTTGGACTTTCAGAAGGCTTTTGGTAAGGTTCCGCATAAGAGATCAGCGTGCAAATTTAAGGCACATGGGATTGGGGGCAAGGTATTGACTTGGATAGAGAACTGGTTGGCGGATAGAAAGCAAAGAGTTGGAATAAACGGGTCGTTTTCCGAGTGGCAGGCAGTGACTAGTGGGATACCGCAAGGATCGGTCCTAGGACCCCAGCTGTTCACAACATATATTAATGATCTGGACGAGGGAATTGGATGTAATATCTCCAAATTTGCAGACGACACATAGCTGGGTGGGAGGATATGCTGTGAGGAGGATGTCGTGAAACTCCAGTACGATTTGGACAGGTTGGGTGATTGGGCAGAAACATGGCAAATGCACTATAATGTGGATAAATGTGAGGTTATCCACTTTGGTGGCAAAAACAGGAAGGCGGACTATTATTTGAATGGCAACAGATTGGGAGAAGAGGAAGTGCAAAGAGACCTGGGTGTTCTTGTGCACCAGTCGCTGAAGGTAAGCACGCAGGTGCAGCAGGTGGTTAAGAAGGCAAATGGTATGTTGGCCTTCGTAGCAAGAGGGTTTGAGTACAGGAACAAGGATGTCTTGCTGCAGTTGTACAGGGCCTTGGTGAGACCGCACCTTGAGTATTGTGTGCAGTTTTCGTCACATTATCTGAGGAAGGACGTTCTTGCCATGGAAGGACTGCAGTGAAGATTCACCAGGCTGATACCTGGGATGGCAGGAATGACGTATGAGGAGAGATTGTGTCAATTGGGCTTATACTCACTGGAGTTTAGAAGATTGAGAGGGGATCTCATCGAAACCTATAAAATTCTGTCAGGCCAGGACAGACTAGATGCAGGATGGATGTTTCCGATGGCCGGGGAGTCCAGAACCAGGGGTCATAGTCTAAGGATAAGGGGTAAGCCATTTAGGACTGAAATGAGGAGGAATTTCTTCACCCAGAGAGTCATGAACCTGTGGATTTCTCTGCCACAGTTCATTAAATATATTCACGAAGGATTTGGATATATTTCTTAAGGCTAAAGGGATCAAGGGATATGGGGAGAAGGCAGGGACAGGGTACTGAATTTGGATGATCAGCCATGATCTCATTGAATGGCGGAGCAGGCTCGAGGGGCCGAATGGCCTACTCCTGCTCCTATCTTCTATGTTTCTATGTTTCTGAGTCAGAAGACTGTGGATTCAAGTTCCATTCCAGTGACTTGAAACATAACCTGGACTGACATTTCAGTGCAATAAAGAGGAAGTGCTGGACAATCGAAGGTGCTGTCTTTTGGTTGAGATGTTAAACCAAGGTCCTTTCAGATGGACATAAAAGATCCCATGGCACTTTTTGAAGAAAGCTGGGAAGTTCTTCCAATGTCCTGGACAACATTTAACCCTCCACCACTAAAACAGATTTTCTGGCTATTTAACTCATTGCTGTTTGTAGACATTACTGTGTGCAAATCACCTATAAATGATTATAACTTTCATTTTTTATTAATAAAGTACTACGTACATTTTGCCTTTCAGTTGAATGAGTTTTGATATGATTAAACTTAACTGTTGAATTTTTCCACGAAATTCCATCAAACTCTAATTTCAGCGGGAGACTGATGGAAACATTACCGGGAGAAAATTTGTTTTCCCAAAAATGGGCATGTGGCGGTGGGGGGCGGAATCAATGTCCGCCCCTGAATTGCAAGGAACCGGCAAGCTGTGGACAGCTGATTCCCCAGGCAGCTTGTTGGAGAAGAGGCATCAAAGCTGCATCACCGGGTGTAGCCTACAGGTAAGTCCTTATAGGGTACAGGGAGAGGGGGCAATCGGGAATGAGGGTGGCTGGAAGGGGGACAATCGGGAGAGGGCGCGATCAAGAGAAGGGGCAACCGGGAGAGGGGTGACCGGGATGGTGGAGTGTAGCAGTGGCATGGGCAGCATGATGTTTTCCTTTCTCCTGATGACAGCACATGTTAATTTTCCAGCCAGCCCCCTCAGATTGAAGGGATAATTACAGTCCTAGCCCTTTCGGACTACCCCAGAGCAGGCGTACTCCTCAGACGTTCACCTTCAACTAAAGTTAGAAACAGCCGAACTCCACAAGCCACTTACATGGGTCTAAAGGTTCAGGCTATCTCTCCCTAAAGGAAAGGAATGACCTGAAGATGTTACCATCCTCCAGATAGCATTTTTAATAAGTTTAACTAGACTGTAACCTTTCGGATATTATGAGGGTCCGGAATAACCCCCAGAACTCAGCAACTCTTCACCAGAGAATATAGAGAGATTTGAGTTTGCGAGGTTGATACAGAAATCACTCTGTGAGACAATTCTAAGAATATATAAATTTATTAAACAACCGACATGTAGTTAACAGCTGGTGCATCCATCGCAACCTTACAGTCCAAAAACGATTAGCTTTCATTTCTTATTTCTTAGAGATCCTTATTCTCAAATCTTAACTTTGTTACATTTCTACTTTTCTTACTTATTTCTAAATCCAGAACATCCACCAAAATCAATCACTTTGACTTCCCGGGACTCATAGTTAAAAACTTGCAGAGATGCCTCTGAAGAGTTGAGAAACGCTTTGCCCATTCAGCGAGTTCTGCCTTTCTGTTGAAAAGGTCTATGTTTTATACTCTTTTGGCAGTGGTTTCTTCTTTGATGTTCTCTGCTAATGTCAGCTAATTGTCTTTATTGATACCTCTGTTTGAATGCTTTCTATCTTACTATCAATTCAACTATTGCATGCATAATTATTTCTCTACCTTTAGGTGTTCCAAAAACCATCATAAAAACAATAACAGCTATGGTTTCTTTTTGATGTTTTTCTTACAAAATGCTTTCATTCAATTCTTAATATTGGATTTACTGGTTTTTAGCAGACATTTTGACTCTGTGCTGCTCCAAGTTCAATACAAACTATGTAATTGCTTGGTGTCTCTATTGAAGGCATGTCTTCAAAGTCTTTTTGTTGCTGTGGTTTTTACTATATATATATTAAAGACACTTTGACCAGAGTGGTGCATGCATTTCTAGCTATCTCAATTGGTTGCATTTTTAATTGTGTTTCCTGTCTTCCAAGTTTAACATAAAACTATTTGACCAGCAGGTGTTTCTTTACTTGATGTCATGTTTTCAAAGGCACTTGCCTCTTTTAATGTTTGTGTTTCTGTTTTACGTGTTAGTTTGTAACACCTTAAACTGGGCCTTCTCATTGTGTTACCTCCAAACTCTAGACCTTTTGGAAGAACCAATGGTTTGCTTCAATCTTTCATTGTTTTAGTATATTTAACTAATTCCCATTTCAATGCTTGTTTACAACTTTGTTATCAACTGATCTTTATCTCAGAAACCTGTTCTCTGTTTACAGCCTAAGGGCTGGATTTTCAATGGGCCGTGGAGGCGTGATTGGAGGCGTGTGGCGGGTTAAAATCGCGAAAACTGGTGGGTGGGGGTGGGACCCCCCCTGGCCTGGTTCCCGAATCCGAGCAATTTTAACTCAGTCGTGTCTAATGGTCCCGACTCTGTCCCGCCTCCAACAGGCGGGATAGGTCGTTAAGGCCCTTAACAGGCACTAAATAGCCTCTATAATCCTATTTTGAAAGG
Organism: Somniosus microcephalus; assembly: GCF_052327205.1. Lineage (NCBI taxonomy): Eukaryota > Metazoa > Chordata > Chondrichthyes > Squaliformes > Somniosidae > Somniosus > Somniosus microcephalus. The sequence continues at coordinate 295,919,678 of NC_140988.1, forward strand.
CCCTTGTTAACTTAACCCTTTTCCCACGTGGAACACGCCTGGTGGGAAACACGATGGTGAAACCTGGCGGGAGCACTATTGGATTGCTGACTATCAGCTGCAGGTCAACCATTAAAGAGCAGATTTGATCAGCCATCATTTGCAAGTGGCAGGACTTTGTTGTCTCTGGTCTGGGGGAACTTTTAGAAGGCATAACCACAGCTGTGGAAGTTTGGAGCCTGACACACATCTCCAGTGTGACCTCCTGGGAAACCCCTCTCGCCACCCTCACTGAGCGCTTCCTCAACTGAGGCATACACCAGAAGCATGGGAGCCATTTATTTCCTTCCCTTCTGGGCATTAGATGAGCTCGAGCACCAGCAGAACCAGGAACAACAGCAGCACCAACAGCAGCAGCAGCAACAGGAGCGCCAGGCTGCTGCTCACCCGCCTGAAGCTGCACAGGCCAGAAGGGGCCAACGCCTGGAAGCCCGTCGGCACAGGAGATACCCCCCAAACAGGGTCTACAGACATAGTGTCAGCTACCTCAACATGACTGAGCAGCAGTGCCAAAGGCAGCTCCGACTTTCGCGACAGGTAGTGAGTGACATCTGCGCAATGCTGCAACAAGACCTGGAGCCCAGAGGGCCAGGTGGACAAGCCTTACCAGTGGCCGTCAAAGTCACCACCGCACTCAACTTTTTTGCCTCAGGTTCATTCCAGGGATCAGCAGCAGATATCAGCGGCATCTCCCAGGCGGCTGCACACACTTGCATCACGCAGGTAACCGATGCCCTCTTTGCCATCGCGCACAATCACATCCATTTCACCAAGGATCGAGCAAGTGTCATGGTGCAAGTGGTTGGATTAGCTCATCTGGCAGGCTTTCCAAGGGTGCAGGGCATCGTTGACTGCACACATGTGGCCCTTAAGGCACCCCATCACAATCCAGGTAGTTTTGTCAACCGCAAGGGCTTCCACTCCTTTAACGTTCAGCTGGTGTGTGACTACAAGAAGGAAATTTTGCATGTTTGTGCTAAGTACCCTGGCAGTTGCCATGACTCCTTCATACTGCGCCAGTCTAGTGTCCTCCGCTATTCAGTCCGCCAGACCAACTTAACAGATGGCTACTTGGAGACAAGGGCTATCCCCTGAGGACGTGGCTAATGATGCCGTTGAGGAGCCCACCCAATGAAGCTGAGGAGAGCTACAACTCCAGCCACATGTCCACCAGAGCCATAATCGAGCAAACCATCGGTTTGCTGAAGATGCGCTTCAGATGCCTGGATAGATCCGGTGGAGCCCTGCAGTACTCAGCAGCCAGGGTCTCCAGAATCGTTGTGGTTTGCTGTGCACTTCACAACATGGCACAGCATCGTGGCTTGCAGATTCCTGAGGACCAAGTGGCACCTCACATACCCTCCTCAGATGAGGAGGAGAAGGAGGAGGAGGAAGAGGAGGAGTGCGAAAACGCACATCCTGCAGAGGCCCATCAACCAACGGCAGCATTATGCGAGAACATTGCTGCCCGGGATGCAAGGAACACACTCATCTTGGCCAGATTTGCCTAGACTAGCCAATCAAGCACTTTTGCCTTGCAGCTTCTTGCCTGAGCATCGACAATGGCCAAGACCCTACTGATTCCTAGCTATTTGACCAACATACTGACAGTTGCAAGTAATCCTAAGCCGTCAATGTGAAAGTCCCATTCGTGAAATGACACACGCCACAACTGCAACAGTTGCCATCAGAATTTTTATGTACAAGACCAACTGATGGCATTTTTACAATAAACACAACACTTCACCCAAGCGACTACCCTTCTGACTGTTTGTGCAGAATTTTTCTCTTACGCGTGCTCCTACGTGGTGACTCCCCTGTGGCTTCAGCAGATGTGGAGGCCCCTTGCTCACTTTGTTGCTGCTCCTGTCTCGACACCTTTGGCGGGCGTCCTCTGGGTTTGCGAGCCTGTGAGGGCTCATCAACAGTCTGTTGCTCCTGCGGCTGTGCAGGGGTTGAGACGCCTATCTCGCTTGGATGTGAACTCCAGTGGGGCTCTGACCGAGGGCTCTGCAGTGGTATGGAAGTGTGAGTGCTTGGAGAGGAGCCCCCACTTCCTTGATGTCTGCCACCAACTTCCCTCTCATGGCTCAGGACCCCTCCGCGCCTTGCTGCACATCAGGGAGGCCATGGGAACCTGTATCTGCAATGGCAGTCCTACTCAGAAGGACTTCCATGAAGGTCTGGCTTCTCAGTTCAATAGATGACCATCGCTCCTCCAGAGATGCTATTCTATTATGAACACTCACTGACGTAATAAAACTCACTATGCACTTGGTTTGAGCATAAAGCAAGGCTTTAATCAACTTGTTTCAGAACATGGAAGTCTAGTTGTATCCACTAGCTCCCTTGTCTTTACAAAATGTCCCTGGCAAGTTGGGGCCAACGCCTGAGTATTTATACTCCTTGGACGGTGCCACCAGCTAGCCGTCCAGTGTTATTTCATAGGTAGTTTTTCGAGGATGAGATTTATGACACTCACCATGTTTTCTGCACTCTGGTGACTTATCTCCTCCATGGCCGAAGCCATCCTCTCGTCTACTGTTGCCATCCGTTCGAGAGAGGTTGCCATCCTTTCCATGTTGATGCGTTCATGCACCAATGACTCCACAAAGGCTCTGCTCATGGTCGCTATGGACTCCTACATTCGCTCCACATTCGCAGCTTCCCTGGAGATAAAACCTGCCAGAGACTCTTGCGTCTGTTTCTGGAGTTCCAGCACTGCTGATTTTATGGATGGACCCAGAGGCAGAGGGTCGACATGCAGCTGAGCCGAGCTGGCAGAGTCCTGCGCCCTCTGACTAGGACTCTCCACTGCTGTCCCTGTCTCCACAATCTACTGATGCTCACTTGTGAGCTGTGATACACCAGGTGACAACACTACTCTATGTCCCGAAGGTCCCACCGAGGTGTGAGTGTCTGCGCTGGTGCTGGCTGTGCTGAATTCAGGTGACGCTGCACCCTCAGAGGTTGCAGCTTCCTCTGAGGATTCTGGCTGCTCAGCCTGTTCTTCCTGGCTAGTGGGGACGGATGCTTGTGATGGTCCTGTGGGGGAGTAAAGGAAAGAGTCAGAGATGTGATGCCAAGGTTACATGCACATTGCATATTGCAGATGCTCATAAGTCCATCTGTTAGAGCTTCAAAATCATTATCAGTGACTCATGCAATGCCAATGAGAGAGATGGGAAACTTTTCTGTCACCAGCTTGCTGTGTTGCACCCGTCTGTCCGTCCCCCACTTGCGCATCCCCCTCGACTCCTGCGATTTCCAGGACCGCCTCCTCCCAGGGGGTCAGGTGGGCTAATGAGGCTGTCCCTCCTCCTGTCCTCGCTCGCTCTCTTTTATTGTGAGCTCTCTTTTCCTGCAATGAGGGAGACAAGTGGAGGTTGAGTGAGAATGACGGAGTGATTGTAGAGATTCCATAGCATCGATACTTAGAAGGAGACAAAGATGGAGTGAGGTGGCAAGACCAAGGTCCCTCCCTCTGTGTTGTCAGTTGTTTGCATAGCATTACAGTGATAGGGAGTGTTAGGGCTGCATAGTCGAATAGTTATGTGAATGTGAGCATAGAGAGATAGGGAATGGGTAAGGGTGCATGGATGTCAGTGTCAAGTGGGATGTGGAGGAAGAGATTGCTGAAGCTGAGTGCTGGTGAGGAAAGGCAATGGGGATCAGATTGGGGGTGATGGGAAAATCATACTCACTTTTCCATTGCGGAGAAGGTCATGTAATCTCTTGCGGCACTGTATCCAGGTTCTGCGGGTGACTCCCAAGGAGTTGACCTCCTCAGCCACCTGCATCCACACTGCCTTGGTCTGCTTGGGAGGCCTCTTCCTCCCTGTAGAAGGGAAGAGCACCTCCCTGTTGGATGTAGCCCCATCTACTAATGCCTGCAGGGCCACCTCGTCAAAATAAGGAGCTGATCTGGGTCTCCCGCTAGTCATCTTTCCTGCAGGTCTCTCACATTCCACAGGCAAAAAGCTTGGCAGCCTGCAGAAGAAACAAGGCTTGCTGTAGACTTAAATGCAGCAGCAATGATGATGTCATCGGAAGCGACTTTCAGTCAGGAAAAACCCATTTGCCAAGGGTTCCCGCACGTTGGAAATCAATTGGACAATTAAGTTAAAATTGCATCAATCTCCCACATCCATTTAGATTCGGGATAATACGAAATGCGGATAACACGACACCATCCCGCACCTGAGTTAAAATCTAGCCCTATGTTTCTGAGGTTTTAGATTTTTAAACCCAGTATATCATGTATTTATAATATTAGAAATCTGTTCATGGTATCGTGTATTTCTCTGAATCATGGCTATTCCTTCACAAGATGTCTGCTCCTGTTGGTAACATGATACAGGACCAGGGTGTCCTAAGACAAGGACTATTTTGGTCCCAAGATACCACAATGCAGTCAACCAGCATTGGCTTCAATGGCCCTCAGGTACATCCTCAGTGCAGCACAAATATTTAGAAACAGCACAGAGATGTACTATTGGTAGTAATGGTGGTAATAAGAAGCACGTGTTGTGAATATATATATACTAGCTGGAGTGCCTGGCGGTGCCGAGGGTTTTTTGAGGGCATGTTGTTATGAAAAAAGTAGAAATTATTTTTATATATATAAATGAGTTTGTCTGTCTGTCTGTCTGTGTGGGAAGGAGAGAGAGAGAGAGAGGGAAAGAGAGAGAGAGAGGGAAAGAGGGAGGGGGAAGGAGAGAGAAAGGGGGAAGGAGAGAGAGAGAGAGGGGGGGAGAGAGAGAGAGAGGGGGGAAGGAGAGAGAGAGAGACTGGGGGAGAAGAGAGAGATGGGGAGAGAGAGGCTGGGGGAGAGAGGGACTGGGGGGACGAGAGAGAGAGAGACTGGGGGGAGAGAGAGACTGGGGGAAGAGAGAGAGAGAGACTGGGTGAAGGATATATATAAATGAGTTTGTCTGTCTGTCTGTCTGTGTGGGAAGGAGAGAGAGAGCGAGAGCGAAAGAGAGAGAGAGAGGGAAAGAGAGAGGGGGAAGGAGAGAGAGAGAAAGGGGGAAGGAGAGAGAGAGAGGGAAGGAGAGAGAGAGACAGAGAGAGAGAGGGAAGGAGAGAGAGACAGAGAGGGAAGGAGAGAGAGAGAGAGTGAGGGAAGGAGAGAGAGAGAGAGGGAAGGAGAGAGAAAGGGAGAGGGAAGGAGAGAGAGAGAGAGAGAGAAAAGGAAGGAGAGAGAGAGGGAAGGAGAGAGAGAGAGGGAAGGAGAGAGAGAGAGATGGGGAAGGAGAGAGAGAAAGAGAGGGAAGGAGAGAGAGAGAGAGAGAGGGAAGGAGAGAGAGACAGAGAGAGAGAGGGAGGGAGAGAGAGAGGGAAGGAGAGAGAGAGAGAGAGAGAGGGAAGGAGAGACAGAGAGAGAGAGAGGGAAGGAGAGAGTGAGGGAAGGAGATAGAGAAGAGAGGAAGACACCCCGGGGAAGGAGCTGGACTCAGAGCCCGGCAGGTGAAGAAGGGCGGCCGCCATTTTGTGAGGTCGGCGGGAAGTTTGAATTGCGGCGGCCGAAGGAAGGAAGGAAGAAGGCGAGCTCTCCCTTCCTCTCCCACCCCTTCACACTTTCCCTCCCTCACCCTCTCTCTCCCCCCTCCCCCCTCTCTCTGCCTGCCGCTCTCTCTCTCCCCTCTCTCTCTCCCCCCCTCTCTCCCTGCCCCTCTCTCTCCCCTCTCTCTCTCTCTCCCCCTCCCTCCCCGCTCTCTCTCCCTTCCTCTCTCTCCCTCCCTAGGCCCTGCCCACGACCCAGAGCCCCCATGCGCCGCCGCTCACCTGCTCGTTGGGCGGGGAGGAAGGAGGGAATGGCGCCGAGTCTCTCGGTCGGGCTGACCCCTGATGGCCGCGAGGGTGAGAGAGAGAGGGGGGGAAGGAGAGAGAGAGAGAGAGAGAGAGAGAGGGGGGGAAGGAGTGAGAGAGATCAATACTAATGAATCAACAATATTCCCAACCTCCATTACCATTTCTTTAGCTTCAGGCCCGGCCGGTCTTTAATGGCCGCCACTCACCTCAGCTCAGCTCCCACTCCCGCACTAACGGCAGTTTGAAGGATTAGGCCCTGCCCACAAATGCCATGAAACCACCCCCGTGACTCCCCCGTAGGATTGGTCAACCATCATGTCACTCAATGCTAACGAGCGGTAGGATTGGTCAATTGCTAATGAGCGGATTTTGTATGTTTTTTGAACGTTTTTTGTATACTGTCCTATTTTTGTCTGACCAAAACGTAAATATGCCTATGACACTCCCCTAATCATAAGCTTTCGTTTGATATAACATATGTGTAGGTACGCTCTATAACTTTTGAGTGAAGCCCAGACAGACAGACAGCACGATCCTTTTATATATATAGACTAGCTGAAGTGCCCGGCGGTGCCGAGGGGATTTTTGAGGGAATGTTGTTGTTGGAAGAGAGAGAGAGAGCGACTGGGGGGAAGAGAGAGAGAGAGAGCGAGCAACGGGGGGAAGAGAGAGTGAGCGAGTGACTGGGGGGGAGAGAGAGAGAGCGAGCGACTGGGGGGGAGAGAGAGAGAGCGAGCGACTGGGGGGGAGAGAGAGAGAGCGAGCGACTGGGGGGAAGAGAGAGAGAGAGCGAGCGACTGGGGGGAAGAGAGAGAGAGCGAGCGACTGGGGGGAAGAGAGAGAGCGACTGGGGGGAAGAGAGAGAGCGACGGGTGGGAGTGGGAGGGGGAGGGGGAGGAGGTGGGGGAGGGGGGAGGGGGTGGGGGAAGGGGAGGGGGAGGGGGTGGGGTGGGGGGGAGGGGGAGGGGAGGGGAGGGGGGAAGGGGGAGGGGGGAAGGGGGAGGGGAGGGGAGGGGGGGAGGGGAGGGGGAGAGGGGGGGAATGAGGGGGAGGGGAGGGGGGAATGGGGGGAGGGGAGGGGAGGCGGGGGTGTGGGGAGGGAGGGGGGGTGTGGGGGGGTGAGGGGAGAGGGGGAGGGGAGGGGAGGGGGGAGAGGGAGGCGGGGAGGGGAGGGGGGGAGGAAGGGGAGAGGGGAGGGTGAGGGAGGGGGGTGAGGGGAGCTAGCAGACCCGATGGCTCCGCGGAGCTCCATGCCGCCCCACGCACTGACATGGCTCAGCCCGAGCCACGCCCTCCCGAGCACCGGCCTCCGGAGCCCCGCCCCTCCCCGCTCTCCAGAGCCCCACCCTCCCGCTCTCCAGAGCCCCCGCCCTCCCCGCTGTGCTCTCCCGAGCCCCGCGCATGCGCCCCTCCTGAGCTCCACCTTTCCGAGCCCCGAGCCCTGCCCGAACCGGCTTCAAGACCAGAGAGACGCCGCCGCACAACCTACCGCGTGAGGCCCGGCCGGACTCAAGTCGCGCTCCGGGCGGAAGATGACGCGGACGCTGACTCCCGACCCGCCTGCCTTTACTAAGATGGCGGCGGGTGGCGACGCTTCGGCTCAGGCCCGCCCCCCTCCAGCCTTCACAAAGATGGCGGCGATCGCTGGCCTTTTGTCGATCGCGACGGGAGGCGCCTAGCTTGGGCGTGGCTGGTCAACAGACGCCCAGGCTTTGAGGCCTGGAAAAACGGTGAAAGGTAGGAAAATTATAGAGGTTAGACAAAAGATTTACAAATTAATTAACTTTTTTTAAAAACAATTTGTCTTTTAAAAGCAACTTTTTTTTGCTGGAAATGTAGATTTGAAAAGAAACATGCAGAAAGCGGGAAAAAGAAATGAAAAGTTTGGAATCAAGATGGCGGCGACTCACCTCGGTTCAGAACGATAAGGCCCGCCCACACACGCACCGATTGGTGGACCGTCAGGTCACCGAAGCGTAGGATTGGTCAATCGTCCCATCACTCGACTGTAGGAGGGCCCGCCCGCACGCGCCAGGAACCCGCCCCCGCCACGCAGCGATTGGTCAACCGTCGGGTTGCTCGACCGTACGATTGGTCGACCTCGACGTCACTCGATGCTAATGAGCGGATAATGAGCGGAATGTTGAACATTTTTTGGATACCGCAGGCGCAATTTTTGTCTGGCCGAAACGTAAATACGCTTATGACGGTTCTGGAATCGTAAGCTTTCTTTCGATGTAACACACGTGTAGGTACGCTCTATAACTTTCGAGTTTATACAATACAGACAGACAGACAGACAGACAGACGGAATGACAGACAGAAGAACCGCTTTATATATATAAATATATATATAATGGGGTGAAATTCATCCTTGAATTGAAAACATGCTGTAAGCGTGTTCAGTCAGTTGTGTATTTGCATTAGGACCTTTTAGAACATGCATGGTCTTGTGTGCTTCAATTACGCAAACTGATAATCTGCACAGATATGACAAAATATGTTATTTTAATGAAGCAACAGAGTATGAACCAAAGTATGAAATGACTGTCAAGCACTTAAAATATAAAACTGATGTATAATTGAAAGCTGGAATCCCAGTCAGTCGGTGGAAAGTCTGACTCAAAGGCCTGCCTGTCACTCAAATCTGCCTCACAGTTGGATAAACTGAGTTCTTGACTGGCTTCCAGATGGAGCATCACACGGAAGTGAAGGGTTCATTCTCAGGGGTAAGGTAAACCTGACAATATCTAACACACTACACTGAAATTGTGTTTTCTTCTGGCTGATACTGCACCAACATAAATAGCAGCATTTTGTGTAAAAGTAAGTAGGATCACTACTTATATTGTGATAACAGGGCACTTAGAAAATTATAATAGGATTGGGCAGAGTCAACACAGATTTATGAAAGGGAAATCATGTTTGACTAATTGGTTAGAGTTTTTTGAGGTTGTAACTAACTGAATAGATACGGGGGAACCAGTGGGTGTGGTGTATTTGGATTTTCAGAAGGCATTTGATAAGGTGCCACACAAGAGGTTATTAAACAAAATTAAGGCTCATGGGATTGGGGGTAATATACTAGCATGGATTGAGGATTGGTTAAAGGGCAGAAAAAGAAGAGTAGGAATAAATGGGTCATTTTCTGGTTGGCAGTCTGTAATTAGTGGGGTACCACAAGGATCAGTGCTTGGGCCTCAGCTATTCATAATCTACATCAAAGATTTGGATGAGGGAACCAAGTGTAATATATCCAAATTTGCTGATGTTACAAAGCTGGGTGGGAATGTAAGTTGTCAGGAGGATGCAATGAGGCTTCAAGGGGATACAGACAGGTTAAGTGAGTGGGCAAGAACATGGCAAATGGAATATAATGTGGAGAAATGTGAAGTTATCCACATTGGTAGTAAAAATAGAAAAGCAGAGTATTTTTTAAATGGTGAGAGATTGGGAAATGTTGGTGTTCAGAGGGACCTGGGTGTCCTTGTACAAGAATCACTTAAAGTTAACATGCAGGTACAGCAAGAAATTAGGAAAGCAAATGGTATGTTCGCCTTTATTACAAGAGGATTTGAGTATAAGAGTAAAGACGTCTTATTGCAATTAAAAAGGGCCCTGGTGAGACCACACCTGGAGTATTGTTTACAGTTTTGGTCTGCTTACCTAAAGAAGGATATACTTGCCATAGAGGGAGTGCAACAAAGGTTCTCCAGACTGGAGCCTGGGATGGGGGGATTGTTCTATAAGGAGAGATTGAGTAGAGTAGGCCTATATTCTCTACAGTTTTGAAGAATGAGAGGTGATATCATTGAAACATACAAAATTCTTACAGGGCTTGACAGGGTAGATGCAGGGAAGATGTTTCCCCTGGCTGGGGAGTCTAGAACCAGGGGTCACAGTCTCAGAATAAAGGATCAGCCGTTTAGGACTGAGATGAAGAGAAATTTCTTCACTCAGAGGATGGTGAATCTTTGGAATTCTCTACCCCAGAGGGCTGTGGAGGCTTAGTCGTTGAGTATATTTGATCGATTTTTGGATATTAAGGGAATCAAGGGATATGGGGATAGTGCAGGAAAGTGGAGTTGAGGCAAAAGATCAGTCATGATCTTATTGAATGGCAGAGCAGGCTCGAAGGGCCAAATGGCCTTCTCCTGCTCCTATTTCTTATTAAAATATTTTAAAACATTGGACACAAAAATATGCATTTTGATGGATATTTTAGCATATAAGAACACATGGAATGGTCTTTTTGATTGATTAAAGCCTGCTCCTGTCATGGGCAAAACCTATTCTTGAAAGTACAACATTTTCCCTGGTCTTTAAAGATAGATAAGCAATATGCTGCATTATCTATCTTCACTTACACTGCCATTATTTAAGCCTGACCAATGCCTTTTCAACAATAATTCAGCAACACAGAAAGTATTGTGATTCATAGAGGGCTTAGCATAGAATTATGCAGCACGGAAGGAGGCCATTTGGCCATTGTGCCTGTGCCATCATTTTGAAAGAATATCCAATTAGTCCCACTCCCCTGCTCTTTCGCTATAGCCCAGTAAATCTTTCCCCTTCAAGTATTTGTCCAATTCCCCTTTGAAAGTTACTGTTGAATCTGCTTCCACCACCCTTTCAGGCAGTGCATTCCTGATCATAACATAGAAACATAGAAGATAGGAGCAGGAGTAGGCCATTCGGCCCCTCGAGCCTGTTCCGCCATTTAATGAGATCATGGCTGATCATCCAAATTCAGTACCCTGTCCCTGCTTTCTCCCCGTATCCCTTGATCCCTTTAGCATGAAGAAATATATCTAACTCCTTCTTGAATATATTTAATGAATTGGCCTCAACTGCCTTCTGTGGTAGAGAATTCCACAGGTTCACCACTCTCTGGGTGAAGAAATTCCTCCTCATCTCAGTCCTAAATGGCTTACCCCTTATCCTTAGACTGTGACCCCTGGTTCTGGACTCCCCTGCCAGCGGGAACAACCTTCCTGCATCTAGTCTGTCTACTCCTGTTAGAATTTTATAAGTTTCAATGAGATCCCCTCTCATTCTTCTAAACTCCAGCGAATATAAGCCTAATCGACCAAATCTCTCCTCATACGTCATTCCTGCCATCCCAGGTATCAGTCTGGTGAATCTTCGCTGCACTGCATCCATGGCAAGTGTAAGAAGTCACACAACACCAGGTTATAGTCCAACAGTTTTATTTGAAATCACAAGCTTTCGGAGCGCTGCTCCTTCGTCAGGTGAAGTGGAGAGATGCATGAAGACACAGCTTATATAGTCAGAGAATAATGCCAGATGATTACAGGTAATCTTTCTAACTGCCATTTATCACACCTCGGCAGAGAGATAATCACAGCAATCAAAGGTGTGAATGGTGTCCAAATAGGTCAGTCAGGAAAACATTACATCAAAGAAGAATGAGGTGGGGTCACAAGGGGTCAAATGTTGCAGATGCTGGGGTCTGTATGAAAAACAAAAAACAGACAAAAAAACATTTTTTTTGCTGGAAATCACAGCAGGTCCGGCCGCATCTGTGTAGAGAGAACAAGCCAACGACGACTCGAGTCTGGATGACACTGTGTCAGGTGGGGTTACATGTAGCGTGACATGAGCCCAAGATCCCGGTTGAGGCCGTCCTCATGAGTGCGGAACTTGGCTATCAGTTTCTGCTCTACGATTTTGCGTTGTCGTGTGTCTCGAAGGCCGCCTTGGAGAATGCTTACCCGAAGATCGGAGGCTGAATGTCCTTGACTGCTGAAGTGCTCCCCGACTGGGAGGGAACACTCCTGCCTGGCGACTGTTGCACGGTGTCCGTTCATCCGTTGTCGCAGTGTCTGCATGGTCTCGCCGATGTACCATGCTCCGGGGCATCCTTTCCTGCAACGTATGAGGTAGACAACGTTGGCCGAGGCACATGAGTATGTACCATGTGCTTTCCTCACGTGTGATGATGGTATCTGTGTTGATGATCTGGCATGTCTTGCAGAGGTTGCCGTGGCAAGGTTGTGTGGTGTCGTGGTCGCTGTTCTCCTGAAAGCTGGGTAATTTGCTGCGAACGATGGTCTGTTTGAGGTTAGGCGGCTGTTTGAAGGTGAGTATTGGAGGCGTGGGGATGGCCTTAGCGAGGTGTTCGTCATCATCGATGACATGTTGAAGGCTGCGAAGAACATGGCGTAGCTTCTCCGCTCCGGGGAAGTACTGGATGACGAAGGGTACTCTGTTGGTTGTGTCCCGTGTTTGTCTTCTGAGGAGGTCTATGCGATTTTTTGCTGTGGCCCGTCGTAACTGTCAATCGACGAGTCGAGCATCATATCCCATTCTTACGAGGGCGTCTTTCAGTGTCTGTAGGTGTCCATCGAGTTCCCCCTCGTCTGAGCAGATCCTGTGTATTCACAGGGCTTGTCCATATGGGATGGCTTCTTTAACGTGGTTAGGGTGGAAGCTGGAGAAGTGGAGCATCCTGAGGTTGTCCGTGGGCTTGCGGTAGAGTGAAGTGCTGAGGTGTCCGTCTTTGATGGCAATTCATGTGTCCAAGAATGAAACCGATTCTGAGGAGTAGTCCATGCTGAGTTTGATGGTGGGATGGAACTTGTTGATGTTATCGTGTAGTCTTTTCAGTGATTCTTCGCCGTGGGTCCATAGGAAGAAAATGTCGTCGATGTATCTGGTGTATAACGTTGGTTGGAGGTCCTGTGCAGCGAAGAAGTCTTGCTCGAACTTGTGCATGAAGATGTTGGCGTATTGGGGTGCGAATTTGGTGGCTCCATGGCTCCATGGCAAGAACATCCTTCCTCAGATAAGGCAACCAAAACTGCACACAATACTTAAGGTGTGGTCTCACCAAGGTCCTGTACAACTGCAGCAAGACATCCTTGCTCCTGTACTTGAATACACTTGCTATGAAGGCCAACATACCATTTGCCTTCTTAACTGCCTGCTGCACCTGCATGCTTACCTTCAGCGACTGGTGCACAAGGACACCCAGGTCTCGTTGCACTTCCCCTTTTCCCAATCTATTGCCGTTCAGATAATAATCTGTCTTCTTGTTTTTGCCATGGAAGTGGATAACCTCGCCTTTATCCACATTATACTGTATCTGCCAAGCATCTGCCCAATCACCCAACCTGTCCAAATCATATTGGAGTTTCTCAGCATCCTCCTCACAGCACACACGCCCACCCAGCTTTGTGTCGTCTGCAAACTTGGAGATATTACATCCAGTTCCCTCGTCTAGATCATTAATATATATTGTGAATAGTTGGGGTCCTAGCATTGATCCCTGCGGTACCCCACTTGTCACTGCCAGCCACTCAGAAAAAGACCCGTTTATTCCAACTCTTTGCTTCCTGTCCACCAACCAGTTCTCTATCCATGTCAGTACCTTACCCCCAATCCCATGTGCTTTAACTTTGCACGCTATTCTCTTATGCGCGACCTTATCGAAAGCCTTCTGGAAGTCCAAATACACCACATCCACTGGCTCTCCCTTATCTATTCTATCAGTTACATCCTCAAAAAATTCCAGTAGATTAGTCAAGCATGATTTACCTTTTGTAAATCCATGTTGACTTTGTCCGATCCTGTCACTGTTTTCCAAGTGCTCTGCTATTACATCTTTTACAATGGACTCTAGCATTTTCCCCACTACCGATGTCAGGCTTACCGGTCTCTAATTCCCTGCTTTCTCTCTACCACCTTTTTTAAATAGTGGGGTTACATTAGTTATCCTCCAATCCATGGGAACTGTTCCAGAGTCTATAGAATTTTGGAAGATGACCAGCAATGCATTTACTATTTCTAGGGCCACTTCCTTAAGTACCCTAGGATGTAGATTATCGGCCTTCAATCCCGTCAATTTCCCTAACACCATTTCCCTAAAAACACTGATTTCATTCAATTCTTCCCTCTCATTAGATCCTATGTTCACCAACATCTCTGGGAGATTATTTGTGAAGACAGAACCAAAGTATGTATTTAATTGGTCAGCCATTTCTTTGTTCCCCATTAGAAATTCCCTTCTTTCTGACTGCAAGTGACCTACGCTTGACTTCACCAATCTTTTTCTCTTCACATATCTATAGAAGCTTTTACAGTCAGTTTTTATGTTCCCTGAAAGCTTACTCTCATACTCTATTTTCCCCCCTCTTAATTAATCCCTTTGTCCTCTTTTGCTAAATCCTAAACTGCTCCCAATCCTAAGGTTGGCTGCTTTTTCTGGCCAATTTATATGTCTTTTCCTTGGATCTTATGCTGTCCCTAATTTCCCTTGTTAGCCACGTTTGAGTCACCTTTTTTGTTTTATTTTTATGCCAAACAGGGATGAACAAATTCTGTAGTTCATCCATGCGATCTTTAAATGTTTGCCATTGCCTATCCACTGTCAACCCTTTAAGTAATGTTCCCCAATCCATCCTAGCCAACTCGAGCCTCATACCATCGTAGTTTCCTTTATTTAAATTCAGGACCTTGTCTCTGAGTCAACTACTTCATTCAACTCACTGTGTAGTTTTCTTTCCTCATGTTGCCTCTGATTCTTTTACCAATTACCTTAAGTCTGTGTTACCTGGTTTAACGACCCACCCACCACTGGAAACAGTTTGGTTCTGTTTGCTCTTCTCTGGTCAACATTTTCCAATATTGGGGGGCTCCAGCACATCTTGCTGGAGATGTCTGTTACAAGGATGAGCCAGCTGGACTTCCAGGGTCAGGGCCATTTGCATTTTTTAAGTGGATGCAAAGGTTAGCCTGGCACAGGCAAGCAAGGCTGGCATCCTCTTTGCTGCATGAAGAATTATAAAAGGAAGATTCAAATTTGGCCCACAAAGTGCCAAAGTCTGTACAATCAATTGCCCAGCGTTAGAATGCATAGGGTTTCTGACCCTTTAATTTTTAAATCCTTCTCTGCTGCCCATAAGAATGCTGGAGGCCAGAGACACACAGGAATCCCACATGCCCAGCATTGCTGAGGCACAAACAACATATTCCTGTCAGTTCCATGCGATTAAAATACTCCTCCTCATATTTGGAAGAACTTTACACTTCTGGTGGAAAATATGAAAAGTTGCAGAGAGCCAGTATAGCAGCTTCCAAAGAATTCCCCACCACATTTCACTCAAGTTATGCTAGGGAGCTAGTGTAACTTGAAGGGTAATCTTGCCTTTTGTGTGCACTCATCCCAATTACCTTCAGTCCTATTCTTAAACCAATGTTTATCCAGCTCCTTTTTGAAGGAATAGCCTTAACTGTTATTGTTGGGCATCTTTTTTTTATTCGCTTATGGGATCTGGGCGTCGCTGGCAAGGCCAGCATTTATTGCCCATCCCTAATTGCCCTTGAGAAGGTGGTGGTGAGCTGCCTTCTTGAACCACTGCAGTCCATGTGGTGAAGGTACTCCCACAGTACTGTTAGGGAGGGAGTCCAGGGTTTTGACCCAGCGACGTTGAAGGATCAGCGATATACTTCTAAGTCAGGATGGTGTGTGACTTGGAGGGGAACTTGGAGGTGGTGGTGTTTCCATGTGCCTGCTGCCCTTGTCCTTCTAGGTGGAAGAGGTCACGGGTTAGGGAGGTGCTGCCGAAGAAGCCTTGGCAAGTTGCTACAGTGCATCTTGTAGATGGAACACACTGCAGCCACGGTACGCCAGTGGTGGAGGGAGTGAATGTTTAAGGTGGTGGATGGGGTGACAATCAAACGGGTTGCTTTGTCCTGGATGGTGTCGAGCTTCTTGAGTGTTGTTGGAGCAGCACTCATCCAGGCAAGTGGAGAGTATTCCATCACACTTCTTACTTGTGCCTTGTAGATGGTGGACAGGCTTTTGAGAGTTAGGATCCGAGACACTCGCCACAGAATACCTAGCCTTTGACCTGCTCTTGTTGCCACAGTATTTATGTGGCTGGTCCAGTTAAGTTTCTGGTCAATGGTGACCCCCAGGGTGTTGATGGTGGGGGATTTGGTGACAGTAATGCCGTTGAATGTCAAGGGGAGGTGGTTAGACTCTCGATTGTTGGAGATAGTCATTGCCTGGCACTTCTGTGGCGAGAATGTTACCTGCCACTTATCAGCCCAAGCCTGAACGTTGTCCAGGTCTGTTGCATGCAGGCATGGACTGCTTCATTATCTGAGGAGTTGTGAATGGTGCTGAACACTGTGCAGTCATCAGCAAACATCCCCATTTCTGACCTTATGTTGGAGGGAAGGTCATTGATGAAGAAGTTGATTACTCTGTTCCACATATTCGCTATTGTGTGAGAATAAAAATCTTCTAAACTTTAGTTTCATTTAAGGTTTGTTGATTTTTTCCCTTGTGTCTTCCTGTTATGGACTTTGAATCCATGTTAAATAACTTACTTACATCTACGCTATCAATGTCTCTATGCACTTTAAAGACCTGGATCATATCTCCCTCAATCTTCTTTTCTCCAATGAAAACAAAATCAACTCTATGAGGCTCCTCATAAAAAGACAGAGATAGGGATAAATAGAAAGCATCATTATTTTTATATATTCATATATCACAGAACAGAAATCACAGAAACCCCACAGTGCAGATAGAGGCCATTTCGGCCCATCAAGCCTGCACCGACACATATCCCACCCGATCCCCGTAACCCCTACACCAACACATATCCCACCCTATCCCCGTAACACCACATATTTAATCCCACTAACACTAAGGGTCAATTTATCATAGCCAATCAACCTAACCCACACATCTTTGGACTGTGGGAGGAAACCGGAGCACCCGGAGGAAACCCACGCAAACACGGGGAGAATGTGCAAACTCCACAATGACAGTCGCCCAAGGCCGGATTCGAACCCGGGTCCCTGGCGCTGTGAGGCAACAGTGCTAACCACTATGCCACCGTGCTGCCCTATATATAGTTTCAATGTTTATTCTGCTTCCCTCATCTCATTATTTTGTATTTGTTGATATTGCTATTTCTCAGGTCAATTTCCCAATATAGCTACATCCCTTTATCCCTTCACATTTGATCAGCCTCCTCTTGTTTGAGCCCCCCTGGCCTTTTTGTGTCATCAGCAAATTTTGTCAGTTTCTCCACTTCCAAGTCACTGAAGCACAACACTAGAACTATGATAATTGCTAGACAAAAAAAAGAGCTAGGTCCATCTAGTTCACCCTCTACAATCCTGGTAGCCGCATGACACAATGATAATAGAGTTGTTGACTAATCATAGCATTCAATCGCTATCAATAAGTCTACAAGAGACTGAGACATGACCCGAGGAAAACTCCAGTGGTGGGGAGCTTTGGGAACCATGGCCTAGAAATTCAAGGGTTTAGCGCCAGCCGTTAAGCTCTGATTTGGAAAAAAATGGCAGTTGCTGCACTTCCGCCACTGCCAGCAGGTCCCGCGGTGGCCGGCATTTTCAGCTGAGCGGCAGCGCTGCCAACATGTTGTAAGGTTCTCAAAATTCCCACATTCCCCCAAGGTTATTAATAAAAGGGACCCTGTATGGACAATTTTACAAGGGATACTCAAAAAGATGGCATCCGCACCTCGTGACCAAAAGTCTGTAAGATTTTAAAAGCTTGGACTCTGTAGCACAAACAGGCAGCTTTGGGAAATCAAAACTTAAAATGCATTTCTGTGAAAAGGACTTTGTGTTTGAAAAGCCAGACAGCTAGGCAAACACTGAATATGCATTGCGTCAGATCGAAACAGATCAAGCCCAATTAGGCCTAAACATAAGGCCATTAGTTTGTCCGCATAAATAATCGGAAACAGCTCAAGGGAGCCACCAAGGCTGGACAGGCTGATTAAAATGCATTAATGACAATACAACTCGGACATCGGGGCCATCAGGTGCGATAAATGGTCATCTAAAGCCAGTTAACTTAGATTGGTATAATTATATTAAACGAGCTCGCCTAAATTGGACAGTAGACTGACCTGATTTGGCGCGCAGATAAGAGCCTTCGGAAGGAGTATAATTGTAGGCCCATCGGTAACCAACGCTCTCTTCCTCCTGTGCTTGCTACCTGGCCAATGCCCGTGCCTTCCCCAAATCCATCAGGGATGCCCAGTATCGCACCAGGCAAGCACAGGCAGACCAGGCCAGACCAGGCCAGACAAGACGAGATGAGATGAGATGAGATGAGACGAATTGGAAGAAGATTGAAGAACACTTCGAATAATCGGGCCTTCATCCAGCTAAACCTGCGACTATCTTCATGCAAAATTCAACTGCTGCCACCCGAAGAAGAAGAACCATCATCCCTGCGAGGTAAAGTACCCAAGCAAAAACTTTAATCTCAGGGTACTTTACCTGGACGACACCCTTGCAGCGCCCTGAGACCACGTGATGACGGCAGGCCCCAGAGGGCACAAAGAGCGAACCCCAAACCCCACAACCGTTTTGACTCCACAGATCTTGACTTGGTGAACATGAATTCCTGGCCCCTCTTAGCTTAATCTAGTTAGGCATAGGGGTGGGATAAGGATAAGGAGATTGTTAATGTAGTTTAACTGTATTCTTTTGATAAGCCTGTGACGATATAGTGATTTCTCAGTATTTGTCATTTTTATCATCGTTTTAATAAAGTTCACGGTTTTCTTGTACCAAACCAATTGTCTACTCATTTTTCCTGTATCGCCGCCTGCAGCTAAGTCCGGTGTCGAGAACCCAGGGGTGTGGGAGCAATTCGAACCGCTCACAGGCAGTCAGGGGCATAACTGACTGGGCACACGCCACCCCCTACAGTATGCACTAACTAACATTATGAATATTATGCAGATCGTGACGTCAGTGATGTTCTGCCATTTTGGAGTGCGCCGCGCCTCTTACCAGCTTGTCTTAATTGCAGCCAGCTGAGAAAGTGTGGACAAGCTGGAAGGAGGCACCAGGAATAAAAGACTTGCATTTATATAGCGACTTTCACAACCACAGAGCATCCAAAAGCACTTTACAGCCAATGAAGTACATTTGGAAATGTAGACACTGTTGCAATGTAGGAAATGTAGCAGCCAATTTATACACAGCGAGCTCCCACAAACAACAATGTGATAATGACCAGATAATTGGTTTTAGTGATGTTGATTGAGGGATAAATATTGGCCAGGACGCCAGTGTAGGGTTCTCAAAATTCCCACATTCCGGCAGGCCCATTCAAATCCTGAAACAAAACCTAACATGCATGGATCTGTGAAAGACTTTGCCATTTCCTAAAGCCAGACAGCTAGGTGAACACAGAATATGCATTCTTCATCTTGGAACAGATCAACTCAGAATGGATGTCATCTTGAGGCCATTAACTCTTTGCATAAATAATCAGTAACAGCTCAAGGTAGCTACCAAGCCAGGAAAAGACGATAAAATTTCATAAATAACAAACAGCCAGGATATTGAAGCCATTAAACAAGGAGACAACTGCCCCAAAAACAGTTAAAGTGGATGACTCTAATCACTTTAGACGAACCCGCCAAAATTAAGCAAAGAACTGACGTGATTTGGCACGCAGATAAGGGGTGAAGAACCGGGTATAATTGTAGCCCCACTGGTAGCCAAGGGCTCTTGCCTCTTGCTCTTGCCTCTCTCGACACCGAGGATGCCCATTACAACACCGGGGGCCAAACGCGGGAGGAGAACCCGAATCAAACACACACAGGACACACAGGGCCGCAAACGGGCAGGCGAGACGAGATGAACGGTAAAAACCGATAGGCAGAAAAGGGCAGCGAAAAGAAGCATTGGGGACAAGCGGACACAATAAGCTGGCATTTGAAGCATGGGTAGGAAAATCAAACTAACAATATAAACCGCCAACCGAACCCCAACCGCAACAAAACTGTCCATGACCAAACCACCACCAGAAGAACAACCATTCCTGCAAGGTAAAGTACCCAACAAAGACTTTACTCCCTATTCTCTAACGGAGGAAAAGGAGGGTACTTTACACAGACGACTCCATCGGCACGCCCTGGGACCATGTGACGACAGCAGGCCCCAAAGGACAACAAGAGCGAACCCCAAAACAACAAACCGCTTAATCAACAGGTTTCGAACCGTAAAAGGAACCCCATTGGTGAGCATGAATCCCTGGCCCCTCGTAGCTTAATCTAGTTAGGTATTGGGGGTGGGATAAGGGTAAGGGGGATTTTTAATGTGTTTGTCCCCTCGATGTGCCATGTGTTCCCCATTCCCAAATAAGTGTAATTTTATATGCCTGTAATTATTCCAGTAATTCTCAGTGTTGTGACTTTATTATGCCTTTAATAAAATTTACGGTTTTCTTGTACCAAACCAGTTGCCTACTCTATTTTCTGTATCGCCGCCTGTACCTAAGTCCGGTGTCTAGAACCCAGGGGTGTGGGAGCGATTCAAACCGCTCAGAGACAGTCAGGGGCAGAGTTGACTGGGCACACGCCACCCCCTACAGAAATGGCGACCGCGGCAGGACTCCGGCAACAGGGGTGCGATACAGTAGACAATGGTTCGGAAGAGCAAACCATGATGGAGGAAAGGATTTCTGATTATGTGTTCAGCAAGGTGAATATCACGAAGAAGTGGATCACCAATCTGTTAAAGGCTGGGCGTCCGGTAGATGCCGCAGCCAAGTGGACAGAAGGGAAGGAGCACAAGAAATCCCTAGAGAAGGCAGTCTAGCTGATGTGCTTCAAGAAGCAGATCGAGCTTTTGGACAGGCTCGTTGCAGCACAGGCAGTCGAGATAAGAGAGTCAGCCCTGGAGGTCCAGGACAAGGCTCTAGCAGGGGAGAGGTTACTGGTAGCATTGCAGGCCCTGAATCAGGAAAGGGTACAATTAATGGGAGAACATAAGGCCAGGTTGGAATACCTACAGTGCCAGGTCACTGAAGCCAAGAGCAGTGAGTTGAGGTTGCGGGAAAAGAACGTCCGCCTAGCGAGACAAGTAAGAGAGCAGGAGGAGAAAACGAAGGGCATAAAGGCAGCCTATAAGTTAGCGAGTGAACAGGGGTTTGAAGATGCAGATCATGGCCCCTGCAAGGAACAGATAGAGAATCTGAGCCTTGCCCTAAGGAGGGCAAAGGGCATGGCGTGCCTCATAAGTCCAAAGGCAGCCCAGGTCGACTTTACAGGGAACCTGGGGAGAACGGTTCAAACCTCACTGGTAGTGCTAAGGGACGACCCGATTGAGGAGCAGGAGGTCCCACAACCACCACCCGTAGCACCAGGTTTTAGTGAGGTCTGGCAGCAAGGGGGGGTGAGGTCAGGGGTAGAAGCGGAGGTGGAACGACCCCCGCAAGAGAGGCTGGAACCAGGGCCGACGTGCCCAGCCCGGCATCGGAGGTTCGGCCCACCCGTTAATGGCGAGGTCGAGGGACCCCTCCAAAACCAGTTCGTATTACGTTATGTCACCCAACAGCTTAGGGCTATGGTGAGCCATATCCCAAAGCTCACCGAAAAAGGGGACCCCTCGGTCCACTTCAGGGAAGTGGAACAGGCAGCCAGTGTCAACGAATGTGATGATGCTGAGCAGACCAAAATGCTGCTTTTCTCTTTGGAGAGTAGGCTCCTCCAATCCCCCTCTGATGAGTGTAAGAGGGGGCAGAGTGGGTATGAGGAGCTCAGGGATGAAGTTCTGGAGGCCATGGGGATGAATGAGGGAAGTCCTTTCTCCCTTGTGGAGAAGACAGTGCAGCTCGCAGGGGAAACCCCGCAGGCTTTCGCGGACAGGTTATGGCCGGTGTATAGGAGCACCTGTCCTGGGGCACCTAACCGGGCACTCCTGGACGGGGATCAGCTGGCCCACTGGCTCCGTTGCCTGGTGGCAAACAGCTTACCACAGGTCCAGGCCAAGGCGGAAGTCTGGTTCGACTCTAGGAATCCCCTGACCACAGAACTTACGGTGATCAGACAGTTGACCCTAGCCTATAAGAACGGTAGGGGAACCGTTGCACACCCACCTAAGGGGAAGGTGCATGAGGTAAAACCCAGACAGGGTAGGAAGGAGTGGCATCAGGAAGGGAATAACCCTTCTAGCACTAAGCTCAATTGTTACAGGTGTGGGAATGATGGACACTGGAGGAAGGAATGCGAAAACCCTTGGAAAGATGACAAGGGAAGGAATTCCACAGCCCCAGCCCAAAAGGCAGAGGCAGGAATCCCTCCCGCCACGGTCGAGTCATTTTTGGACACCATGAGGTCCTTATTGACTGGCCATGGGAGAGTAACAGCCGCTACCAGTGCTCTGATCCCGTCAGCCCCATCCAACCCACAGCCATGACTAGAGCCAACGCAGCCTGTTTACCTGTGTTCCCTTCGGTACGATGTATGGAAGAGACCCCTCGTGGAGATGGACACGGGGGCATCATGCACCGTGATCCATTCAGCTAACCCCACCACCTCACCTCTATCTAGTGGGGTCCCATACAGTCTGGTGGGATTCACAGGCAGCGAACAGGCCGGCTCATTTTCCATCCCGCTCTCCATCCTAATGAAGTGGGAACAGGAGGGTGGAAAAGGGATCCTGGGAGCCGACTTTATTGTAGGCCACGGGATCCTGGTGGATTTAAGAAACCATTGCCTATGGGGGGCAAGTACAGGAAAGGAAGGCGGAGTAGTAGTCATCCCAGGGAAAGAAGGGAAGGGGACCCTGTGCACCATGAAGCCTAAAGAGGGTTATAACCTCGAGCACATGGTCAGTAATACCTCAAAGGAGTTCCAGGCATTTGTGCAAGCCCACCTAGCCACATTTGCCACACACAAACACGACTGCGGGAGGGTCAATGGGTTTGAGGTCAGCGTAGGCGGGGACCCCATGGCCCGACCACAGAAACAGTACAGCTTCCCCAGGGAAGCGGAGTCAGACATGGAAGCAGCCATGTCCTCCTTAGTACAGCAGGGGGTTCTGAGACCGATAGCCACCCACGTAAACTCTCCACTGTGGCCGGTTAGAAAGCCGGACAACTCCTGGAGGACCACGGTGGACTATCGGGTGCTCAACAGTAACACCCCAGCCTGTGCACCCACGGTAGCAGCAGTTGCCGACCTGATAGGAAGTATCCCAGCATCCGTGACCACTTTCACGCTGCTGGATATTTCCATCGGGTTTTGGTCCATCCCTTTAAGGAGGGAGGACCAGTACAAGTTTGCCTTTACGTTTAAAGGGCAACAGTACGCCTGGAACTGTTTGCCTCAGGGCTTCCACAACAGCCCCAGCATCTTCCACCAGTGCATGGCAAACAGTTTAAGGATTTCAGCCAGCCCAGACAGTTGGTACAGTATGTGGATGACCTGCACCTATTCACTGATTCGAGAGAGGAGCATGGCCCGAATTGCTGGAGCTGCTCAGGCAAAAGGGTTTTAAAGTAAACCCAAAGAAAGCACAGATCGGCCAGCAGGAGGTGAAATTCCTGGGCCTGACCGTACACGCTGGGGAAAGGGCCATAGATAAGGCAAGAAGGGAAGCGGTACAGGAGTTACCGGTCCCCAACACAGTCACGGGCGTGAGGTCATTTCTAGGGCTAACCGGGTACTGCAGAGGCTTTATTGAGGACTATGTAGCCACAGCAGCCCCTCTGCTCTGACTCCTACACAAGGGAGTGGAGTGGGCTTGGGATGAGGGTTGCCAGGCAGCATTTGTCAGGCTCAAGAAAGACCTGCAGGCCACACCAGCTCTAGGGGCCATAGATGGGGGAAAAGTGTTCTTCCTGGAGGTAGCAGCCAGCGGGGACAGCCTGAGTGCTGTGCTGCTCCAAGAGCGGCATGGAAGGCTGAGGCCGGTGGTCTACTCCTCCAGAATACTCATGGATGTGGAGAAGAGCAACTCCAACTGTGAGAGGCACCTCTTGGTCATACATTGGGCTGCGAAAAGATCGCTCATCTTCACAGGCACCTCTCCCATCACCCCCCTCACCCAACACACACCTACCCAGATGCTCCTGGATGGGGGGATCAAGGATGGGACGGTGAGCAGTGCCCGCATTGCTCGCTGGATCCTGCTCCTTTCACAGCTGGACCTAAAGGTGAAGGGTCTCTGCAAGCCAAAGGTCACAGCCAAAATGTGTAAGGGGTTTTCAATTGCAAAGGTTTCTCTCTCTAGAGGCCTCTCTCTCTTGCACAGTAAAAACCTTGAGTGGTTCAACCCACTCGCCCCTTAGGTTCTATACACTGGATTTTGAGGCAGGAACTACAATGCAGAGAATACTCTATAGATCAGGTTTAATGAAAACGCAATGAAATTTTATTGCATAAAGGAACAAATTGAATGTAAGCCAATAAGGTACATGGGAGGGAAAAAAACTAATCATAATACAGTACTAACCAACATATATACAGGCATGATATATTTTACAAAAGTCATCTCGAAATGGGGAAACACACGGAACATCGAGGGACAACAACTCATAATTAATTATACCCAAAATGCCCACCCCTAAACCTAACTAGATCAGATGATGAGGGGCCAGAAACATGCTCACCAATCCAATGAGAAAGTATAAGATTTTGAAAGGTCTGCGCTTTGATCCTCTCAGGCGTCCTGTCTCCACGTGGTCAACGCTGTGGGCTGCGACACTCTCTCTTCTTCCTCGAGGTAAAGGTCACGGACAGGCTGGATGCTGGCAGGCCTGGACGTCGGCGTGGACAGAGACCAACTCTTTGACCATGGTTAGATAGGTTTCTTCGCAGAGCCCAGCTGGTTTACCATTTTCAGATAGGTTTCTTCTGGAGGGCTACTGTCCTTTGTCTCGTCAACGGCCCGGGGTTTGTCGATGATCTCCCGATGGTTACCCAGGGGCGGGACACAGACTTGAATCACCTTCTTGACTGGTCTCCGGATCGACGTTCCTCCACAGCTCTCGAAAAGGCAAGCTAGCTAAGCCAAGCTGCGCCACGCTACGCTACCCTTCGCTCCACCAAGCTCCAAAAAGCTGCAAAAGCTCCAAGCTCCCGATGGCTACCCCGGGACTCCACTTATACTTCTCAAAGAAGCCCTTATCTCCCACCAAATCAAGGTTAGTCTTTGTTTAACTTTTGGCGGCTTGTAGCACAGCGGGGTAGTCTTTGTTTTTAAAGTATCTTCGGGATGGCCAGTAACTGCCATCTCTGGTCTGGGATGACCCTGTATTGTCTTTAATGTCCTTCTGTTGTTTTAAACGGTGCTTGATGTTCCCCCTATGAATATGAAACTGTTTCCCTTTGTCTGGGTAAACATTTTGACGGCCTTTATCTACAGGCCGATCTGATCGGATCTGCATCCAATCTATATGTATGGGGCTCTGTCTGGTTTTGTTTTCCCTGAAACTGCCTTCCAGAACCTACTGTGGGCTGAATCCACAAAAAGCTGTCTGGGCTCTGCAGGAACCATTTTAAAGTGTCCCAAAAACTGGTCACGGGGTCTGGTGGCCATTTTGTGTGTCCCTTTTTCTGGGCTCCTTTTAAAACAGTCTTTAAAAGTTAAGGCTTTTCTGCCAATAGACCCTTATAGGACAATGTTCAATTTTGCGAATTCTACACATTGTATATCCTGGAATAGCCCACTGGTGTTCCATAGAAGGGGTTTGGGAAGTGGACAGAGGTTTACGGGTTGGGATACACCCCACAGGCCGCTAAATCTTTGTGGATGGCTCCAGCACAGTATCTGCTGGTGAGCGACTCACGGGGTGTGGAGTTTATGACCCAGCGGCAAACATTGCCCTGGCAATTAAGCTCCACAGCACCATAAGCGCCCAGCAGGCTGAACTGTCTGCGGTACTGTACGTCGTTACACACCCCAAAATCTTCCCCACCCCGTACACGATTTGCTCGGACAGCATGTTCACGTGCAATTTGTGTACGGAGTACCTGGCCATCTGGTCCCGCCGCGGATACACCTCCGCCGACAGGAGACCCCTCACATTAAAACCCCTGCTGGAGAAAATCTTGGCAGCAGTGGGGGAGGAAGGGGAGATTTTCATCCACAAGGTGAAAGCCCATTCCTCCACAGAACCCCATAGTCAAGGTAACCAGCAGGCTGACATGCTAGCTAAGGAGGGTGCCCGCATAGGCATTTTCTGGGACCCATATGGGTCCAGACCCATAGCAGCAGTCAGGGGTAGGGATGGGACACAAGGGAATGCAGGGGTAGATTTAGCCCCGGACCTTAAAACGGTCCAAACCCAAGACCCCATCCTCAAGGCAGTCCTCAGTGCAGTGACTGAGGGGAAAAATGTAGAGGGCCCTTACGGCACAGCAGCCCTCTCTGTGAAAGAAGGCATACTGTTTAGGGGAGAACAATGGGTGGTACCACAGCAGCACCGTAGGGAATTCCTTCAACTTGCCCATGAGGGTCCAGGAGCAGGGCATCCCGGGCCTGAGACCACCTGGCAGCGGGTGGAACAGGCGGGATGGTGGCCAGGGCTCAGGGAAAATGTCCGCGAATTCTGCGCCAGCGGTCTGGTGTGTGCTGCTAACAACCCTGACCCCCACAAAAGGAAGGTACCTATGGGACACCTCAGGAGGGTAGAGGGACCATGGCAGTTGATACAGGTCGACTACTTCAGGCCCCTACCCACCGCCCAGGGAGGCTATAAGTACTGCCTAGTCCTGGTAGATGTGTTCACGAAATGGGTAGAAGCCTTCCCCTGCCGAACTGTCACAGCTCTGGGTACAACCAGGATCCTGGTCTGGGAGGTGTTCTCGCGATGGGGGCTACCACAGTATGTGGAGTCCGACCAAGGGAGTCACTGTCCTGATGGGGATCCGAGCCAGCCAGTCAAAAAGCACGTGGTACTCCCCGCACGAGCTGATGACTGGCAGGGTTATGCGGACCCCCACCCATGTACTAGCCCCGTTGCTCACAGAAGGTCAGCTCAGGGAGGTAAACCGGGACAGGCTCGCCAGGAACCTCTTTGAGCACCTTAAGCAGTTCCACGGACAGGCGGCTGGGAACATGGGAAAGCAACATCGGAGTAACCGATTGCTGTTAGAACCCCGAAAACACCATGAGTGGGAAATAGGGGAACAGGTCATGGTGAGGAATTTTGTTCAGGTAGTGTGGTGATTATTCTTGTTTTATAAGAAGCATTGTAATTGGTTGCCTGTTTTCCTGCCTTGAGATATATGCTGTAAACTTATTGGTTAGTTGATTCCATGTGACCTGTGGTGGCCATCTTAAATTCAGTTTTCTACAGTTTGGTTGAGACTGGGTGCTCAACATGTACTTGCTGGTTTTTTAAGGTTAATAAAGCCTAGCTTTTGAAAGGCAATCTACTCTTTATTTCAATTTATTAACCTTAAAAAACCAGCAAGTGTGTGGCAAATCAAGGGTGGAGCACGATTTTAATCTAGAAAGATTCCTTCAAGTTGCGGAAAAAGTTGGCTTAACTTTCAATAAAGAGAAGTGTATCTTTTCGACCACCGAGGTAAATTTACTGGGGTATATTATCTCGGGAAACAAGATAAAACCAGATCCAGAACGGCTGCGACCACTGATTGATTTACCTTGCCCTATTAATTCTAAGGCCTTGCAACGAGTTGTTGGACTGTTTTCTTATTATTCTAATTGGATTGCAAACTTCTCGCAGAAGATCCGGCCCCTTATTCGGGTTACGACATATCCTCTATCATGGGAGGCCAGGACGTGTTTTGATAATCTTAAAAAGGATACCCTTGGAGCAGTTGTGCATTCTATTGATGAGCAGGTTCCCTTTGTGATTGAGACGGACGCTTCCGATTTTGCAATTGGGGCTACCCTGAGCCAAAATGGAAGACCTGTGGCCTTTTTCTCACGTACTCTGAGCAATAGTGAGCAGAGACATTCATCAATAGAGAAAGAGGCGTACGCAATAGTAGAAGCACTGCGTAAATGGAGACTTTATTTATCTGGGCGACATTTTACGTTAGTAACTGACCAAAAATCTGTGTCCTTCATGTTTGATGTCAAACATTTCGGAAAGATTAAGAATGATAAAATAATGAGGTGGAGGATCGAGTTGGCATGCTACCATTTTGATATAGTCTATCGTCCGGGGAAGGATAATGTTGCCGCTGATGCGCTGTCGAGGGCTTATTGTTCTGTGCTTCACGGAGATACGCTTATTAATCTTCATAATGCTTTGTGCCATCCTGGTGTTACGAGGATGATACACTTCG
The DNA here is from genome assembly GCF_052327205.1 of Somniosus microcephalus. Classification (NCBI taxonomy): domain Eukaryota; kingdom Metazoa; phylum Chordata; class Chondrichthyes; order Squaliformes; family Somniosidae; genus Somniosus; species Somniosus microcephalus. The sequence continues at coordinate 295,947,616 of NC_140988.1, forward strand.
TACGCAGTAAGAATTTGCCCTTTTCAGTTGAAGACGTCAAGCGGATGAGTTCGTCATGCTCTGTCTGCGCCCGGTGTAAACCGAATTTCTTTAAGCCTCAACGAGCTCATCTTATAAAGGCTACTTCTCCCTTTGAACGCCTGAGCGTTGATTTTAAGGGGCCTCTTCCTTCAACGACTCAGAATCGATATATATTTACTGTTGTGGATGAGTTTTCAAGGTTCCCTTTTGCTTTTCCTTGTGCAGATGTATCAGCTGCTACAGTTATTAAATGTCTGACTCAACTTTTTGTCATCTTTGGGATGCCTGCGTATATCCATTTGGATCAGGGAAGTTCTTTTATGTCTTCCCAGTTGAAGGAATACCTCCAGAGTCGGGGTATTTCTACTAGCAGAACTACCCCGTATAATCCCCAGGGTAATGGACAGTGCGAACGATACAATGGGGTGATCTGGAAGGCAGTTATGTTGGCTTTGACACCCCGGAACCTTAAGAATACACAGTGGGAAATGGTACTGCCTGATGCCCTGCATTCCATTAGATCATTGCTTTCAACGGCTACTAATGTGACCCCCCATGAAAGGCTCTTCAACTATCCGCGGAGATCCACTACGGGATATTCGGTACCTTCATGGCTTACTATGCAGGGACCTGTGCTGCTCCGCCGCCATGTTAGACTGTCAAAGTATGATCCTTTAGTGGAGGAGGTGGAGCTATTGGAGGCAAATTCCCAATATGCTCACATTCGATTCCAAGATGGGAAAGAAAGTACGGTTTCAGTTAAAGATTTAGGCCTAGAAATTCAGTATAGCCACTTTTGGGGCGGTAAAGTCGGGCGGCCGCTAAAGCGTGCGCCCGCCGGAAAGTGGAGGCCACTTCGCCGATATTCAGTAGCTTTGGCCAAGGAGTTTGCTCAAGCGCTAAAACTGGCGATGCACGGCTATCTTTAGGCGCTAAGCCGGCGGTGCAGACTGATACCGCCGAGGCCGGGCGCAGCGCAGGTGCGGTCATGTCTTGATTGACAGCAGACACCCTGGCGCCGGCCAGCTCTTAAAGGGGGAAGGGTCGACTTGGTCTGCTGCCACGCCCCGGATACTGCAGCCCTCCAGCTAGGCCTAAACACTGCTGCTGGAGAGAAATAGCGCCAGGAAGGATGCAGAGGGCCGGTGAGCGAGCGCAGCGCTTCTCTGCCCATGATTTAAAGGTGCTGGTTAGGGCTTTGGAGAGGAGACGCCATATCTTGTTCCCGGACAGTGGCAAGAAGCCTGCCACCAGGGTGTACAGGAGAGCCTGGAGGGATATCGCCCAGAGGCTCACAGCCACCTGCGATGTCCCCAGGACTGGTGTCCAATGCCGGAAAAAGTTTAACGACCTCACTCGGATTGTCAGGGTGAGTACCCTTTCCAGTGTCCTCCTCATCCTTGCATGTGCACCTCACATTATGGGCAAAGGGACCTCAAAGCCCTAATGGCCAGCCCTCATCCAGCAGCTATGGCACTGGCATGAACATCAATTGCACTTTCTGCACGTTACACACTGGCCAAGCTATTCGACCATGGGAGGCAGTGCATACAGCAACAGGGCACCACACTGGCCAAGCTATTCGACCATGGGAGGCAGTGCACACAACAACAGGGCACCACACTCTACTTAGAGGCCGTCCTTTCTCTTGCAGGCCAAGCTGGCCCAGAATCTGAGGAGCCGGACTGTCACCGGGGGAGGCCGTCCCCAGTTCCAGCAGCTCAGTGACCTGGAGGAGCGCGTGGGTCGACTCATGGGTGGCCGGCTGATTGGCCCCGTTGCATGTGGAGATGCCGACCCTGTGCTGGGCCCCAATGGTAAGGACATGACCTTTTGGACCTCTCTCGTTCCCCTTGCGCTTCAGATCTACATCCTTTGCCACTGTCCGACCAATGCGCTGAATGCCACCACTCATGCCTCCCTCTCTGGCGCCCTGTCCTCACTCTAAAGCTACTCTTGTGCCTTCCTGCTTTCAGCTGGTGAGGAGGAGGTCCCTGAAGCTGCCAGTGACAGTCCCTTGGAAGAGGAGGACGAGGAGGAGCAAGAGGAAGGCGGCCCCTCGGGGGAACCCTCATCCGCGCCAGAGGATGGCAATGGAGGGGACACGTCTTCCCTGGAGGAGAGGCAGGGGGAAGTGTTGCAGGGGGGTGTAGCTCCTGTGCCCAGTGGCGTCGAGCCACGCGGGAAGGGTCGGGCAGCTCGGTGGCCTTCTCCCCAGAGGGGGGAAGTGTTGCAGGGGAGTGTAGCTCCTCTCCCCAGTGGCGTCGAGCCATGCGGGAAGGGTCGGGCAGCTCGGCGGCCTTCTCCCCAGAGGGGGGAAGTGTTGCAGGGGAGTGTAGCTCCTGTGCCCAGTGGCGTCCAGCCACGCGGGAAGGGTCGGGCAGCTCGGCTGCCTTCTCCCCAGAGGGGGGAAGTGTTGCAGGGGAGTGTAGTTGCTGGGCCCAGTGGCGTCCAGCCACGCGGGAAGGGTCGGCCAGCTCGGCGGCCTTCTCCCCAGAGGGAGAGTCCGGCCTCCAGTCCGGAGACGGTCCTCGCCCAGGAGGTGCGCCTCCTCGATCAAATGTCTGCGGACTCGGATCACCGGCACACCGAGTTCATAGGGGTTGTGGCACGGTTGCCTGAGGCCATCGAGTCCCTGGCTCATAGTGTGTCCGATTTCGGGGCCTCACAGGCCAGGGGTTTCGAACAACTCGGGGCAGCACAGGCCAGGGATCTCGAACAATTCGGGGCAGCACAGGACGCGAGTCGGGCCGAATTGAGGGCAGCACAGGACGCGAGTCGGGCAGAATTGAGGGCAGCACAGGACGCGAGTCGGGACGACTTCAGGGCAGCACAGGCAGCGAGTGGCCAGTTGATCAGTGGTGCCGTGCAGTCACTGGCTGGTCTGATGCGGGCACAGACCAGGGCAGTACGGGCACTCACTGCTGCCACACTCGCTGTCTCAGGCAGGCATCGCCAGGGCACCCGCCGCGCTGCAGCATCACAGCGGTCTGGCCTTCAGCAGATTGCTGCACTTGCTGCAGTGCCAGCCCGGCCGAGTGCCAGTGTCTCAGGCGAGCAGCGAGCGCCTGGCATCAGCCAGCTTGCCCCCATTGCTGCAGCCGCCACTGCCACTCCCCCAGCGAAGCTGCCACGAGCTGCTGGAGAGACTGATGCTGCCCAGCCACAGCTGCAGCAGTCAGCAGCCGGCCCCTCGAGGGCCAGAGCTCGTCTAGGCCGACCCCCAAGGGCATCTGCCGTCACGCAATGTGCCCCTCAGGAGCCTTCCCCCAGCCTTGCAGTACCCACAGGGCCCAGGTTGAGGCGGAGCAGCAGGTCGGCCAGGGGCCGGAAAAGGCTGGACAAGGACTCGCCCTCTCGGCACACAAAGTAGAGTGTGTTGCCAAATGTTTCTTTATATGGGGGTGGTTGTGTTGTTTATGGGGGGGGTTGTTTTGGTAAGGCCGAGGATGAAGGCCATTTGGATGGAAAAGTTTTGTTATTCCTCCCCAGGTTGTGGGAGTGAGTCATGTGTTTGACTGTTTTTTGGGGGTGTTGTCTGTTTTTGGGTTTCATGTGGGAAGGGCCCTGAGTTTGTTCAATAAAGCTTTTTCTTTATTCAGCTTGTCCATGTGTGATGTTTGAAGTGGTTGTTGCGTTAACCGGCTGAGGGCTTGCGGAGCGGCTGCATTCATGTCCCTTCATTGCCACAAGCCATTCCCTGACAGGGGGCCTAGAAGTGTCGTTCAATAAGCCGCCGACGGACGGCCCTTGGACCTTGTGGCTCCCTCCTGGGCTGGTACTCCTCCTCCTCCTCCTCATGGTCCTCCTGCTCCTCCTCCTGAGGTGGTGGTCCAACGTGAGGTGGCAGTGCCTGAGTCCTGCGTATAGCCAGGTTGTGCAGCATGCAGCAAACGACGACGAACTGGGAGACTCTATCTGGCGAATACTGCAGAGATCCGCCGGAGCGATCCAGGCAGCGGAACCGTTGCTTGAGGACGCCAATCGTTTGCTCTATGATGTTCCTTGTGGCTTGATGGCTCTCGTTGTATGCCTCCTCAGCAGGGGTCCTGGGCGCGCGGAGCGGGGTCATGAGCCATGTACACAAAGGATAGCCTTTGTCCCCGATAAGCCATCCTCTTGGGGGAGGCTGTGCCTGGAACATGTCAGCCACAGTAGTCTGGCGCAGGATAAATGCATCGTGGCTGCTGCCTGGAAAGCGGGCATTGACAGCTAGGATGCGCTGCCTGTTGTCACACACCAGCTGTACATTGAGGGAATGGTAGCCCTTCCGATTGCGGTAATCCTCGGCATTGTCGATAGGTGCCCGCAAAGCCACATGCGTGCAGTCAATGGCGCCCTGCACCATGGGGAAGTCCACGATCCTCGCAAATCCGACTGCACGCTGCTCCTGCCTCTCCAGGGTCATGGGGAAGGAGATGAATTGGTGTCTCCTTGTGAAAAGGGCATCGGTGACCTGCCGGATGCAGCGATGCACGGCGAACTGGGATATGTTAGCTATGTCCCCAGCAGTGGCTTGGAAGGAGCCGCTTGCATAAAAGTTCAGAGCCACCGTGACCTTCACTTCCACCGACAGAGACGTCCTGCACATCAGCTGTGAACGCAGATCTCTGTGAAGCAGCTGGCAGATCTCTGCAACCACCTCCCTTCTGAAGCGCAGCCTCTTAACACACCGCGCGGCAGTCATGGTGAGATAGGACACCTGCTGGCGGTATTCCCTGAGTGGGTAAGGCCTACGTTGCCGATGCCTGATGCCCCCTCTGCGTCTAGGCATGGCTGCCCCTCTCACACAGCGTCTGCGAGCCCTTCGCACATAATGCTGGAACTGAGGGTTGGAACCCCATGCAGCCCCCATAATATACTTGCAAACAATGAAATCACAATGAGGCAAATTTCCAAGCTCTGGCCAGAAGCCAAAAATACCTCTCCTATGTTGGGCCAAATCAGTAAGGTCTCTTCCTTGGTCTCTGTCCAGAAATCCGTTGCACAAAAGTCATTGCAGCAAAATGGCTGGCCTTTATAGTTCAGTGTAAGTGCCCTATAATTAGCGCTCCCCGAGGCCCGCAGGGCCTCTGCTGCGTTCCACTTCACAGTTCTTAGCACCGCCACGCCCACATTGGGCGGGCGCGACTGAAGTTCCGGTTTGGGGCGCACAAAGGGCGTTGCACGACGAAATGACGTCATAAGCTGCGCGCGCAGCTGAGCGCGCGCAAACACTTTGCGCCGGCGCTAAATGTCTACTGAAGTTGGGCGTAGGCGCAGATCGCCCTGCGCCCGGCCGCTAAGTGCCTAGCACTCGAGATCTACTCCTCCTAAGGCGCTAACGGCTGGCGCACGCAACTGAATTTCTAGGCCTTAGCTCCTTGTGGTGGCCAGCCCTCTCCTGAGGACATTAACAATAGCCATAATTCAGATAATGTTGATGTCATCACAGATACTACGAACATTTTCAATCCTATTGCAGACACTTACAATTCTCTTAGTCTGCCCCCGATGGATGTTCATGACCCTCCCAGTCTACCTTCTAATGGGACTTCCAATCCGGAAACCGTTGATAATCGGGATATTGATAGTCTCCCTGCAGAAGATATTTCTGTGTCTCCTGGTGTGGGAGGGCAAGGAACTCCACCAAGGCTAAGAAGGTCGACACGAACAAGATATCCGGTCGACCGATTAAAAATGGACTTTTAAAATAATTAATAATTTAATAGTAAAATTTTAAAATGGTTGAAGGCATTATACATGTATTGCTCTAGTCATAAATAACTAATTGTAAACTGTAAAGGCTACCTAGGTTGAAGTATATTTTAAAAGGAGGGGTGAATGTGGTGATTATTCTTGTTTTATAAGAAGCATTGTAATTGGTTGCCTGTTTTCCTGCCTTGAGATATATGCTGTAAACTTATTGGTTAGTTGATTCCATGTGACCTGTGGTGGCCATCTTAAATTCAGTTTTCTGCAGTTTGGTTGAGAGTGGGTGCTCAACATGTACTTGCTGGTTTTTTAAGGTTAATAAAGCCTAGCTTTTGAAAGGCAATCTACTCTTTATTTCAGGTAGGAAGTCTAGAACCGCTATACATGAGGCCCTACAGCATTGTAGACAAGGCAAGCCCCATGGTATACGCCATTAAGATGCCTCGGCATACCAAATTGTTCCATATTAATCAGTGTAAACTGTTTAAGCCCGAAAAAAGAGAACAGCCAGTTGGGGCTAGGTCTGAGGATAGAAATCCTCAGCCTGCAGCGGGAGCAAGTTCACAGACTGCACAGGCAGGCGCTGTGGCTTGTTTAAGGGGAGGGGCCATCCTACCCACCACTTAGGACAATCCCCCACTCTTCTGGGATTTAGATGAGGAAGGACCCGAGGGCGAAGACCCCGCCCCTGACCCAGATTTAGATGAGGAGGGACCCGAGGGCGAAGACCCCACCCCTGACCCAGGTTTAGAAGAGGAGGGACCCGAGGGCGAAGACCCCACCCCTGACCCAGGTTTAGAAGAGGAGGGACCCGAGGGCGAAGACACCGCCTCTGACCCAGGTTTAGAGGAGGAGGGACCCGAGGGCGAAGACCCCGCCCCGACCCAGGTTTAGAGGAGGAGGGACCCGAGGGCGAAGACACCGCCCCTGACCCAGGTTTAGAGGAGGAGGGACCTGAGGGCGAAGACCCCGCCCCGACCCAGGTTTAGAGGAGGAGGGACCCGAGGGCGAAGACCCCGCCCCGACCCAGGTTTAGAGGAGGAGGGACCCGAGGGCGAAGACACCGCCCCTGACCCAGGTTTAGAGGAGAAGGGACACGAGGGCGAAGACACCGCCCCTGATCCAGGTTTAGAGGAGGAGGGACCCGAGGGCGAAGACCCCGCCCCGGACCCAGATTTGGGACTTGAGGGCGAAGACCCCGCCCCTGACCCAGGATTAGAGGAGGAGGGACCCGAGGGCGAAGACACCGCCCCTGACCCAGGTTTAGAGGAGGAGGGACCCAAGGGCGAAGACACCGCCCCTGACCCAGGTTTAGAGGAGGAGGGACCCGAGGGTGAAGACACTGCCCCTGACCCAGGTTTAGAGGAGGAGGGACCAAAGGGCGAAGACACTGCCCCTGACCCAGGTTTAGAGGAGGAGGGACCCGAGGGCGAAGACACCGCCCCTGACCCAGGTTTAGAGGAGGAGGGACCCGAGGGCGAAGACACTGCCCCTGACCCAGGTTTAGAGGAGGAGGGACCCGAGGGCGAAGACACCGCCCCTGACCCAGGTTTAGAGGAGGAGGGACCCGAGGGTGAAGACCCCACCCCTGACCCAGGTTTAGAGGAGGAGGGACCCGAGGGCGAAGACCCCGCCCCGGACCCAGATTTGGGACTTGAGGGCGAAGACCCCGCCCCTGACCCAGGATTAGAGGAGGAGGGACCCGAGGGCGAAGACACCGCCCCTGACCCAGGTTTAGAGGAGGAGGGACCCGAGGGCGAAGACACCGCCCCGACCCAGGTTTAGAGGAGGAGGGACCCGAGGGTGAAGACACCGCCCCTGACCCAGGTTTAGAGGAGGAGGGACCCGAGGGTGAAGACACCGCCCCTGACCCAGGTTTAGAGGAGGAGGGACCCGAGGGCGAAGACCCCGCCCTGGACCCAGATTTGGGACTTGAGGGCGAAGACCCCACCCCGACCCAGGTTTAGAGGAGGAGGGACCCGAGGGCGAAGACACCGCCCCTGACCCAGGTTTAGAGGAGGAGGGACCTGAGGGCGAAGACCCCGCCCTGGACCCAGATTTGGGACTTGAGGGCGAAGACCCCACCCCGACCCAGGTTTAGAGGAGGAGGGACCCAAGGGCGAAGACCCCGCCCCGGAACCAGATTTGGGACCTGAGGGCGAGGACCCCCAGCCTGTAGCACCAGGCTGCGAAGAGTTACCTGCCCTTAGCCCAGGTTCAGGAGAGGTAAAGCCGGAGGATAAAGATCCCCAGCCAGCAGCAATGGTAAGCCCACAGACCGCACCGGAGGGGCGGTGGTTCGGGTTAAAGGCCCACCAGCCAGAAAAACCCCACCCGCCAAAGTCCCTAGAAGGTCCCCATGGATGCCCCAGCCAAGGAAACTGTGGTCATCGGCTCCCCATTTTAAAGGGACAGCCTCCCGAGTCAGGGGTAAATCTAAGGACAGAAGTCCCCAGCCAGCAGCCACAGGCCACAGGTGTGCCGCAGCCCAAACAGGGATTAGCCTGGCTGCCCGGAGCCAGCGGCGGGTGTACGTAACTATGTAATTTACGTGTGATATTGTTAAGTTTGGATGTTTAGTTTGTAAGATTTGCAAAATTTCTGCATCTCCCCGAAGGTTATTATTAATAAAAGGAACCCTGCATGGACATTTTAAATTGAAAAGGGTACCCAAGATGGCGTCCGTGCCTCATGGTAGAAAACCTGTGGGGTTCCAAAATGGATTCTGCAGGGCAGACAGCTTGGGAGAAATCGAAACTAAGGCTGCAGGTTTTCTATGAAGAGAAACTTTGTATTTTGGAACGAGACAGGACTTTGAATTATGTATTAGACCGAATTGGAGACAGATCTAAATTCAGTGAGGCCTATAGTTAAAGCCATCAAACAGTCTGCATACATAATCGGAAACAGATGAAACACAGCCATCGAGGCTGGACAAGCCCATCAAAGAACTCTCAGGACAATACGTCAATTATTGGACTGGTAGATGCGATTACCGGCCATCTAAAAAACTGTCAGTATAGATTGCTACCATTGTTTAAACTAACCCGCCAAGTTTAAGACAAAGAACTAACCTGATTTGGCGCGAAGATAAGGATTTTTCCAAAAGGTATAACTGAAGGCCCCGGGTAGCAATCTCTCTCTCTCCCTCTCTCTTGCTCTTGCCTTTGACCCTGCTCTCGTGGTTCCGGCCTCTTGGGCTGCCGCTCGTACTCGTGCCCTGGCCTCGTGGCGGGTTCTCTCCCCGGAGCAGATTTTCAGTAGCCAAAGACACCATACCAACTGCTGGGAAGGGAAGCGAGGCCCAAGTCCACAGCCATCCAAGATGCCCAGGCCACAAAAAGGGGCGAGACGAAGTTGAGTAGGTAGCCCAGGACTCGTATAGCAGTCCGACGAGATGAGAGGAGACGAAGAAGACGATAATAACTCGATAAGGGCAGAGCAGGGCAGCGAAAAACGTATCGATAATTAAACCAAGCGCCTAGTTATAAGCGGACGCTTGGGGAAGAAAGTCCTTGAGGACGGTGGGGGCAAACACCTTGAACACTGCAAATAAACGCAGGTGTCCACGCCATAACGAATATGCTGGTGTTCGAAGGATGGGTAGTAAAATCTAAGCAGTAAAAACTGCTGATCATCTCATCGACGTAACGCTACCGCCGATGACCGCCCGAGGGAGAAGAAGAGGAGAACCCATCGAGACGAGATGACGACGGTAGCGGAGGGGAGAGGGTGTGTCGCAGTAGCCGACCCAGCACCGCACCCCTGAGGACCACATGGCGACGAGGTACCTAGAAGGACCAAAACCCAGACTTCAAAACTCACACTCGTTAACAGTTGGCTTTTATTTTTGGATTGGTGAGCATGAATTCTGACCCCTCATAGCTTAATCTAGTTAGGTATAGGGGTGGGATAAGGATAAGAGGATTGTTAAGATAGTTGTTTTCCCTTGATGTGCCGTGTGTTCCCCATTCCCTGCATAAGTGTAGTTATTGGTATTTACCTGAAATGTTATAATGATAACTTCCTTTTAAGACTGTTTTAATTTTTCTGTTCAATAAAATCTTGGTTTTGCTTGCATCCAAACCATCTGTCTACTCGAGTTTTCTGTATCGCTGCCTGTACCTAAGTCCGGTGTCTAGAACCCAGGGGCGTGGGAGCGATTCGAACTGCTCACAAACAGTCTGGGGCATAACTGACTGGGCGCACGTGCCACCCCACAGCACCCACTACAAGTTTAAGTTTAAATGAGGTGATGGGTAGTTTAAATAGTAGTAGCATTGCTAAGAGTGTTTGTATTGAGTCGAGGTCGCGAGACTCGACTATGCTTTACCCAAGCCAGAGAATCTCCTCGGGACCTGGCTATATGCTCTTGTGTCTCTTTGTAGGAGAGGATTTCAGGATGAGGGAGGGCCTACTCCTACTCGCCCTGATAGGAATGAGCATTGGAAAGCGAGGTGAAGTGGAGGACTCCCAAATCTATGGATGCTCAGGAAAGAGAGCACCAGTCGTGACTGCTGGGAGCAGCGAACAAGGCGCGGAGGAGCCCGCCATCTATTCCCAAGAGGGAAGATGGCCAGGGTGGCTGGGATCTAACTCCACCCGGTACTCCAGCCAGGCCAGGTTCACCTACGGGGAGGCCTCCCTCCCCTGCCTGTAAGATTCACAAAATTTCTACATTTCCCCAAAGGTTATTAATAAGAAAAGGGACCCTGCATGGACATTTTAATGAAAAAGGGTACGCAAAATGGCATCCGCGCATTGTGGCAGAAAGCCTGTGAGATTTTAAAACTTGGACTCTGCGGCACAGGCAGCTCATGGAGAAATCGAAACCAAAACTGCAGTTTCTGTGAAGAGAGACTTTGCATTTGTAAAAGGGTGACAATGCCTGGGAATTAAACATACCAGGTTATTTAACGATCAGGAAGGACAGGCAGGAAGGAAGGGGAGGTGGGGTGGCTATGTTAATAAGGGAAGGAATCACTGTAATACAGAGAAATGATATTGGGTCAAAAGATCAGGATAATGAAACAGTTTGGGTGGAGGTAAGGAATAATAAGGGGAAAAAAACACTAGTGGGCGTAGTCTATAGGCCTCCGAACAGTGGCAACTCTGTTGGACGGAGTATCAATCAGGAAATAGTTGAGGCTTGTAATAAGGGAACATCTATAATTATGGGGGATTTTAACTATCATATTAATTGGACAAATCAAATTGGGCAGGGCAGCCTTGAGGATGAGTCCATTGAGTGTATTAGGGATGGGTTTCTTGAGCAGTATGTAACTGAACTGACCAGGGGGCAAGCAACCTTAGATCTGGTCCTGTGTAACGAGACGGGATTAATTAAAAATGTCCTAGTAAAGGATCCCCTTGGAATGAGTGACCATAACATGGTTGAATTCCATATTCAATGAGAGGGTGAGAAGGTTGGATCTCAAACAAGCGTGCTAAGCTTGAATAAAGGAGACTATGAAGGTATGAGAGCGGAATTGAGTAGAGTGGATTGGGAAAATAGATTAAAGGTTAAGACGATACATGATCAGTGGTGTACATTTAAGGAGTTATTTTACAACTTCCAAAAAATATATATTCCACTGAGAAGAAAAAGGTGTAAAAGAAAAGACAGCCATCCGTGGCTAAGTAAAGAAATTAAGGATAGTATTCGACTAAAAACAAGGGCATATAAGGTAGCCAAATCTAGCGGGAGGATAGAGGATTGGGAAAACTTTAAAAGACAGCAAAAAATAACAAAAAGATTGATTAAGAAAGGGAAGATAGATTATGAAAGTAAATTAGCAAAAAATATAAAAACAGATAGTAAGAGTTTTTATAGTTATATAAAAAGAAAAAGGGTGGCTAAAGTAAATGTTGGTCCCTTAGAGGATGAGACCGGGAAATTAATGGTGGGAAATATGGAGATGGCAAAAACACTGAATGAATATTTTACATCAGTCTTTACAGTAGAAGACACGAAGGATATCCCAACACTGGACAAACAGGGTGCTAAAGGGGGGGAGGAGCTAAACACGATCAAAATCACTAAGGACGTGGTACTCGGTAAAATAATGGGACTCAAGGCGGATAAATCACCTGGACCTGATGGCTTACATCCTAGGGTCTTGAGGGAAGTGGCGGTAGGGATTGTGGATGCATTGGTAATAATTTTCCAAAACTCCCTGGACTCGGCAAAGGTCCCGGCAGACTGGAAAACTGCTAATGTAACACCCTTATTTAAAAAGGGCAGTAGACAGAAGGCTGGAAACTATAGACCGGTTAGCCTAACATCTGTGGTAGGTAAAATTTTGGAGTCCATTATTAAGGAGACAGTAACAGGACATTTGGATAATCATAATTTAATAGGACAAAGTCAGCATGGTTTTATGAAGGGGAAGTCATGTTTGACAAATTTGCTGGAGTTCTTTGAGGAAGTAACGTATAGGGTGGGTAAAGGGGACACAGTGGACGTAGTGTATTTAGACTTCCAAAAGGCATTTGACAAGGTGCCACACAAAAGATTATTGCTTAAGATAAAAAATCACGGGATTGGGGGTAATATTCTGGCATGGATAGAGGATTGGCTATCTAACAGAAGGCAGAGAGTTGGGATAAATGGTTCATTCTCAGACTGGCAATCAGTAACTAGTGGTGTTCCGCAGGGGTCAGTGCTGGGTCCCCAACTCTTTACAATCTATATTAACGATTTGGAGGAGGGGACCGAGTGTAACATATCAAAGTTTGCAGATGATACTAAGATGGGAGGGAAAGTAGTGAGTGAGGAGGACATAAAAAACCTGCAAGGGGACATCGACAGGCTAAGTAAGTGGGCAGAGATTTGGCAGATGGAATACAATACTGGAAAGTGTGAGGTTATGCACTTTGGCAGGAAAAATCGTAGAGCAAGTTATTATCTTAATGGCAAGAAACTGGAAAGTACTGAAGTACAAAGGGATCTGGGGGTCCTGGTGCATGAAACTCAAAAGGTTAGTATGCAGGTGCAGCAAATGATTAAGAAGGCCAATGGAATGTTGGCTTTCATTGCTAGGGGGATAGAATATAAAAATAGGGAGGTATTGCTTCAGTTGTACAGGGTATTGGTGAGACCGCACCTGGAATACTGCGTACAGTTTTGGTGTCCATACTTAAGAAAGGACATACTTGCTCTCGAGTCAGTACAAAGAAGGTTCACTCGGTTAATCCCGGGGATGAGGGGATGGACATATGAGGAGAGGTTGAGTAGATTGGGACTCTACTCATTGGAGTTCAGAAGAATGAGAGGCGATCTTATTGAAACATATAAGATTGTGAAGGGGTTGGATCGGGTGGATGCGGGGAAGATGTTCCCGATGATGGGTGAAACTAGAACTAGGGGGCATAGTCTTAGAATAAGGGGCTGCTCTTTCAAAACTGAGATGAGGAGGAACTACTTCACTCAGAGGGTGGTAGGTCCATGGAATATGCTGCCCCAAAAAGCTGTAGAAGCTACATCATTACATAAATTTAAAACAGAAATAGACAGTTTCCTAGAAGTAAAGGGAATTAAGGGTTACGGGGAGCAGGCAGGAATTTGGACATGAGTCTAGGTTCGGATCGGTCATGGCCCTGTGGGTAGCGGAGCGGGCCCAGGGGCCGTGTAGCCTGATCCTGCTCCTATTTCGTGTGTCTAATTCTGTTAGATTCAGGAGATGGTTCTGTGATAGTGGATTGGCGGTTAGGATCAGATCAGCCATGATCTTATTGAATGGCGGAGCAGGCTCGAGGGGCCGATTGGCCTACTCCTGCTCCTATTTCTTTTGTTCTTATGTTCTTATGTTCAAACAGGACTTTGAATTATGTATTAGATCAAATTGGAGACAAATCTAAACCCAGTTAGGCCTATTGTTAAGGCCATCAAGCAGTTTGCATATATAATCGGCAACAGATTAAGGAAGCCATCGAGGCCGGACAGGCCCATCAAGGTGCATTCATGACAAAACAAGTCAATTATTGGGCCGGTAGATACGATTACCGGCCATCTAAAAACAGTTAGAGTAGATTGCCACCGTTACTTAAAATAGCCCGCCAAAATTAAGACAAAGAACTAACCTGATTTGGCGCGCAGATAAGGGCCATCCAAAGAAGTATAATTGTAGGCCCACTGGCAACCCTCTCTACTGTGCTCTCAGCCTTGCTCTGGCCCCTCGCCCTCGTGGCCGCTGCTCTTTCCCCGTCCCGCGCTTACCCCCTGGCCTTTGCCCGTGCCTTTACCCACTCCATCCGGAATCGCCCAGGCACCGCATCGGGTGGACACAGACAATTCAGGCCAGGCGAGGCGGGATGCGACGAGGCGAGGGGGAGACGAAGTGAAGAAGACGAACTGAGGAAGACGACTGAAGACAGGCTTCAAATCATCGGGCCTTCAGTCTCAGCTGACCTGCGACTATCTTCATGCAAACTCAAACTGTCGGCCGAGGAAGAGAAACCGCCATCCCTGCAAGGCAAAGTACCCAAGCAGAGGCTTTAACTTTGGGGTATTTGTACCTGGACAATGCCCTTGCAGCACTCGGAGACCACGTGACGACGGCAGGCTCCAGAGAGCACCAAGAGCGAACCCTGAACCCCGCCGCTGTTTTGAGTTCAGCAGACCCCTTTTGATTGGTTAGCATAAAGTTCTGACCCCTCATAGCTTAATCTAGTTAGGTACAGGGGGTGGGATAAGGATAAGGGGATTGTTAAGATAGTTGTTTTCCCTCGATGTGCCATGTGTTCCCCATTCCCTGTATAAGTATATAGTTATTCTTTTGTATATTACCACTGGTAATTTTTTCATAAGATTGTATTAATTTCCTCTTCAATAAAAATCTTGGTTTTGCTTACATCCAACCACCTGTCTACTCGAGTCTTTTCTGTATCGCCGCCTTGTACCTAAGTCCGGTGTCTAGAACCCAGGGGCGTGGGAGCGATTCGAACCGCTCATAAACAGTCAGAGGCATAACTGACTGGGCGTACGTGCCACCCCACACCACCCCCTACATGCCCCAGCGTACAGGTTGTAGCCTCACGGGTCGGGGTCACTGAGGGGAAACGCGTGTGCCTGAGTTGCAGAGGATAGATTCCCCTGGGAAGGTGGTGGTGGCTCAGGAAGCTGAGCACAGATATGGGGGGCCATACAGCTGACTGGGAACGAATGGGGAACGACACCTACCGGACGGTCACAGGGTCCCAAGGGGAAACTAGTGTGTGCTGGGATAAGTGGTGGGAGTCGGAACAGGGAATTTATTTCTGCATGTGGGGGTCACAAAAGGCCTGCCCTACAGGCATAGCCATCATCTCTTCCACATCATGGCAGGATAAGGGGAAGGGGGTGGAATGGGATTCCCACCTACACACCTGCATAGTCCCACGTTACCCAGCCCCAGTCAAAGCCACTGAGCTAGTGGCACATGCCCGGAAGCCCCTGCCCACGACTCAGGCAGCAAGGACACACAGAGAGGGGTGCCCTACCACCACCAAGGGACCATGGCATGGGCTGGTACTAGTGCCCATGGAACAGGTGCTATGTCAGGGGGTAAACTACGTGGTAGCTTCCGTGATCCTGAACCTCACCGAGATACACTTACCTGAGTAGTGCCCCAAAGAGACAGAGCAGCTATACCAGGCTCTGTTGAAAGACATGTTTAGGAAATTCTACGAGTTTGATTTTGCCAACGTAGACAAAACCGAACTGTACACCACACGCCATGAGTATTTTGGTAATGCGGGGAGACAAAGAAGGGGAGCCTGCAATGATGTTTTCACAGCGTTTAACACAGGATCCTCTGTCATCAACAGCCTGGATGACATAGAATTGCAGACACAGATAAACGGTCTAAAAACACAATTGAGGAAAATCTTAATGGATGAAAATAAGGTAGTAGGCTCAGAGTTACATGACGACCAGGCCATGACGGTCCATTTAAAAGAGATAATAGCTGAGCTGGAAAGATACGCCAAGACTGTAAATGCCCTCATAAGAGAAGACAGAAATGCTTCAGGTCAGTTTGATTTTGCCAGAACGAGGTGTGCGTACTGTATGGGGCATGGTTGCTGGGCGAGGGCCGCAGTAATCTGGAGGATTTAAAACAGGGTTTAGTCCCCTCCTGGATCAGCAACAAACATCTTGCAGCCCTCCACCCATTTGAGAATGTAATAAGCCTGTGTCAACTCCGGCTAGCTTCTGAGGCCTACCCAGTCCCAGTGGATTGTGGACGTTCAAACCGTACTATCATGGATATAGTAGTAAGGATGCCGGTCATGGGTGGGACAGCCTGACCCGCACCGGAATACAGGGTAGAGAACATTGGAGTCATTCAAGGGGGTGCACACATCCGTTTCACAGCAATCCCACCTTATGTCATAAAGTGGGAGCACGCTATGACAGGTACTGACCTCTCGGGGTGCCGGAGCCGGGGAGCACACATAATACTGTGTCCCCAGCATTTGAACGCCTATTCAAAACCACAGTGCAAGTTTAAAGCTGCTGGTGCAAAACCTATAAACTGTACCATGGAGGTAATGGCACAAGACCATGTTCCCCCACTGGTAACATATATAGGAGGTGGGACATATGTGTCACCACAGGTGCGCCCCACTACCAGCATGGACAGCATAGCTGGTGTCCGGTAAGTGACAGCAGTTTCTGCTTTAAACCCGAGGCAGAAGTTCAAGTGGCCCAGGAATGAATTGTCCCCATTCCTGAACCCTCCACTGTTCACCTCACTGTAAAAGAGAATTTCACCAACCTGCAAAAGTATGTAGCGCATTTCGGCTACGAAATCCCCCCTCTCCCAGAACATCTTACCAAAATACTCAAAGCAGTAATAGTCTCACAGAAACATTTCTACACTCTGGAGCAGAAGACGGTAGAGGGCAGCACGGTGGCATAGTGGTTAGCACTGTTGTCTCACAGCGCCAGGGACCCGGGTTCGAATCCGACCTCGGGTGACTGTCTGTGTGGAGTTTGCACATTCTCCCCGTGTTTGCGTGGGTTTCCTCCGGGTGCTCCGGTTTCCTCCCACAGTCCAAAGATGTGCGGGTTAGGTTGATTGGCTATGATAAATTGACCCTTAGTGTTAGGGGGATTAAATACGTGGGGTTATGGGGATAGGGTGGGATATGTGTTGGTGTAGGGGTTATGGGGATCGGGTGGGATATGTGTCGGTGCAGGCTCGATGGGCCGAAATGGCCTCTATCTGCACTGTAGGGTTTCTGTGATTCTGTGATTCTGTGAGATAGGGGCCAAAATATTGGATATTGTCGTTCCACCCTGGTAGGACATTTTTGAAAATATATAGGTCCCTTCATGGGTTAGACTGGCTTCCCACATCCTCGTGGTTTGCCAGCTGAGAATAGTATTGTACCTAGTGTGCACTCAGTGCAAGGGAAAAGGCCAAATACTAGAATTCATAAACCAGAGGACCTGGAAGGAACATTATGTTAAGGAGGAGGGAGATACATCTGTGTGAATTTTTTTTGTGTTTCTGAATAAAGATTTTTTTTTGTATTTTTGTTGGTTTTAATAAAGATTTTCAACGTGTTGTTTTAATAAAGATACATGTGTGCCAAGTGGTGCAGGGGTGTTGGGCCCCCTTCATGCTTGGATGTGTGTAAATGCCTGTATTCTGTCTATGTATGCTTATGTACACTACATTTTTACAGAATGGGAAATGCATGTGTCGTGGGATCATAGATAGGTAATTACAGGGGAAGATTGACTATGTAGGGTCTGGAATTTTGCTCACCTTGTCAGGATGATACTTAAAGCGAGTTTAGTATCAACATGGGGGAGTGTAGGGTTCTCAAAATTCCCACATTCTCCAAAAGTTATGGATAAAGAGACCCTGCATGGACAAGTTATTAAAAAGGGTACCCAAAATGGCTTCTGAAACCTCGTGACCAAGGCCTGCAGGATTTTAAAAGCAAGGCACTGCAGAAGGCAGGCCTGTTAAGTCTGTGTGTCCCAGTTATGCTTATTATAAATCACTGGACACAGACCACAAGAATAACTTTAACAGGTCTTTACTATTCGGAGGTCAGGGCTGAACTGCCCAGTAAATCACTACACAACGCTTATATACCGGTGTGGTCACCACCGGTACTACAGTATACAGCAGCCAAGAGAAAGTAGTACATCTCTTAAGGTAGTTCTCTTAAGGTGGAACAGGTTACATACACCACAATCCTTCCTTTTTAGCTTAACAGTTATATCCCCATTTAACATAACATAATAACATATAGATATATATATATATATACAACTTCATGCAAAACAGTTCAAAGATTCAGTCTCTGAGGAGGCCTCCTGATTCGAGTTGGATAACGCCTTTCAGGGGTCTCTGATTCTCGTTGCTGGGGTGACTCATCTAGTTGATCTCTTATGGATTGGACATCATCATCAGGTACATTCACTTCTGAGGTAGATGCTTCAGGTTCACTAACTTCTTCCATGGTTGTCTCTGCCGTAACCCTGGGTTCGACCCTTGTTCTCAATTCTACCAGTTGGTCAGCATGACGCCGTATTACATTTTCACCAATATCTACCGTGTACATCAGGGGTCCTTGTCTGGCCCGAATTGTTCCAGATTGCCATTTCTCGTTTTTATAGTCCCGGGCTAACACTGGTTGTCCTATTTTGAAACTCCGAGTGGTCTTGTTATTTATATGCTGGAACTGTTTGTTTTCAACTTCCCTCCGCACATTTGGTTTTAACAAGTCCAACCTGGACCGCAACCTCCTGTTATAGAACATCATGGCAGGACTTTAGTTTGTCACTGCATGAGTGGCGTTTCGATAGGCCAGTAGGAATTTGTCCACCTTGTGTTGTAGTGGAATCTGATCTTCGCTCATGGCCTTAATTGCTTTTTTGAACGTTTGTACAAATCTCTCGGCCAACCCGTTTGTAGCCGGATGATATGGGGCAGAGGTATAATGTTTCACCCCATTCTTCTTCATGAATTTCTGGAATTCTTCTGACACGAACTGCGGTCCGTTGTCTGAACATATTTGTTCTGGCAATCCATTTCTTGCAAATATCGTTCTTAGCACCGCGATCGTCTTTTCCGAGGTAGTGGTAGTCATCTTAATCACTTCTGGCCATTTAGAATGTGCGTCCACCGCAATTAAAAACATGGAGTCCATGAATGGACCAGCAAAGTCAATATGTACACGTTGCCATGGGGTTGAAGGCCATTCCCATGGATGCAGCGGTGCAATCGGAGGTGCATTTTGCACTTTTTGGCACCCTGAGCAGCTTTTCGTCAGATCCTCTATCTGTTGGTCGATACCCGGCCACCACACATAAGCCCTAGCAAGGCTTTTCATCTTGACTCCCCCCAGATGACCTTCATGCAGTTCCTTTAGAACTCTCTCTCTTAACTTAGGAGGAATAATCACCCTTGTTCCATACATCAATGTTCCTTGACAGACGGACAGCTGTTCTCGTCTTGCTGAGAATGCCGGTAACAGTGGATCACCATGTGCTGGCCATCCCTTCACTGTCACTTCGTAGACCCGGGACAGTGTCGGGTCATTCCTGGTTTCTCTTTCAATACTTGCATTGGTGACTGGTAAACATTCGATGATGGTCGAGTGAAATAACTCAACAGGGTCAACCGTCGGTGCCTCCTCCTCTGTAGGTAGTGGCAGGCACGACAGCCCATCAGCATTACCATGCTGCTTTGTACCTTTGAATTCGATCCGATATTGATGTGCCCCTAGGAAAAGGGACCATCTCTGGAGTCTCTGTGCTGTCATCACCGAAACACCCTTCTTAGGGTTAAAAATGGATACCAACGGCTGGTGGTCTGTCAGAAGTGTAAACTTTTGGCCCTGCAGGTAATGATTAAACTTCTTTACTCCCCACACAAGGCTGAGAGCCTCCCTATCTCTCTGAGCATAGTTGCGCTCAGCAGAGGTCAATGATCTGGATGCGAACGCAACTGGCCTCTCCAGGCCATTTGGCAACTTGTGTGAGAGTACTGCCCCAATACCATATGGAGAAGCATCACAAGCCAAACGAATAGGCAGCGTTGGGTTGAAGTGAGCCAACACTTCCTCTGAGGTGATCAATGCCTTGCTTTTGCAAAAGGCCCTCTTACAGTCCTCGCTCCACTTCCATGGTACTCCCTTCTGCAAAAGAGCGTTCAGCGGGTGCAGCACCGTGGATAAATTTGGCAGAAACTTATGGTAATAATTAATCAACCCTAGGAACGACCTCAACTGGGATACATTATCCGGAGCGGGAGCCTTCACAACAGCTTCGATCTTGTCAGGAGACTTATGAAGCCCCTCCTGGTCAATGACATGACCACAGTACGAGATCCGCTTCTGAAAGAACTCACATTTCTGGCGATTAACTCGAAGTCCATATTCTTTCAATCTGGTGAGCACCAGTTCCAAATTTGCAAGGTGTTCCTCGTCATCATCTCCTGTAATCAGAATATCGTCCAGGTAACATTGTGTGCCTGGAATTCCCTGTAATACCTGCTCCATGGCCCTCTGCCAAATTGCTGGAGCCGATGCCACTCCAAAAACCAGTCTATTATACCGGTACAAGCCTCTATGCGTGTTGATCATGAGATACTGGCGTGACTCTTCCTCAACTTCCATCTGTAAGTACGCCTGCGCCAGGTCTATCTTGGTGAAGTGTTTCCCGCCAGACAACGAAGCGAAGATATCCTCAATCCGCGGAAGCGGATACTGCACCGTGTGAAGCACCGGATTAACAGTGATCTTGAAATCTCCACAGATGCGAACCTTCCCCGGTTCCCCCGGCTTGTTGCTCGATGAACGCTTCATGACGGGGACAATGGGCGTGGCCCACTCACTCCAGTCTACCTTAGACAGTACTCCTGAACGTTCTAGCCCTTCCAGCTCAGCTTCCACAGCAGGTCGTATCGCATAAGGTACCGGTCTGGCTTTGAAAAATTTCGGGTTTGCATGTTCTTCAACCTTGATGTTTGCCATAATTCCTCTCAGTGTTCCCAGTCCCTGTTGGAACACCTCTTTAGCATCGTCCAATATTCTGGATAATCGTTTAGGTTTGACATCTTTTTTACCGGAATCTACCGTTAGTGCTTTTAAGGAATGCCAGTCCATATTTATTTTCCTAATCCACTCCCGTCCCAGTAGTGGTGGACCTCCCTCAGGTAGCACATATAAGTCCATTCCTCGGCTTTCTTTGCCGTTGTGGACCACCTTTACCTCTATCTTCCCGATGGGGTATACTCTTTGCCCCGTGTATGTTTTCAATACAATCTCCGTATCCCGTAGGGGAATATGTGGGAATAACCTTTTGTAATCTTGCTTATTCATGACCGTCAATGCCGATCCAGTGTCCAATTCCATCTTCACTTGGACTCCTGCTATCTGAAGTGTGACCCAGATTGTTTGGAGGTCTGCTTCATTACCAACATTGTGTACTCTTAGACTACCCAGTTCATTACTGCTGGAGTCTGAATTTGACTTCTGTTCGTTCGAACTGTTCTCTGTCACCTTGTGTACCTTTCTGTACTTTTCCTGCGGTGACGTTTTGTTGCTGGTCTTCTTTCCTGACTGGCATACTTTAGCTATGTGACCAAGCCTGCCACATTTTCTGCATTCCTGATTTTTGAACCAGCACTGGTTCTGATCGTGCGTTGTCTTTCCACAACGATAACATTTTACTGTACCCAAGACCATTTGATTGGTGCTGAGTTCCGGTGACCGTAGCTGCATTTCCGCAGTGCCTCTCGCTGCGGCTTCGTGCGATGCTGCAATAGTGACAGCTTTATCAAGCGTAAGATCATTCTCCTCAAGCAGTCGCTTTTGTGTTCCTTCTTTTAACAATCCACACACAAATTTATCTCTCAGCGCATCTGCTAGTCCTGTTCCAAAGTGACAGTACTTTGATAGCTTATGCAGTTCAATTAAAAATTCAGCGTTGCTTTCGTCTTTCAGCTGCGTTCTTCTGTAAAATTTAAATCGTTCCGCTATCATCAGCGGCGTGGGGTTTAAATGATTTTTCAGGACAGTAACAATATTCGCGAAAGTCTGATCCGTCGGTTTATCTGGTGATAGAAGGTGCTTCAATAGCCCGTATGTCTTCGCACCCATTGAGCTTAATAAGGTTAGTGCTTTCTCATCATCTGGTACCTTATTTGCTTTACAATAAACTTCCATGCGTTCTACATACGTGGTCCAATCTCCGATATCGCTATCAAAGGTATTAATGTTCCCATTATTTAAATTTTTCTTTTTCTCAAAATGGCGGCTTCCCGCGCTTGTCTTCTTCCCCCGCCTACTAAAATGGCACTTCCCGCACTTGGCGGTCTTTCCCGCGCTCGTCTTCTTCCCCCGCTGACTACAATGGCGGATTCCCGCATCTGCCTTCTTCCCCCGCTGGCTGCAATGGCGATTGCCGTGCTGCTGCCGTTCTCGCCTCCCCAGCGGTTCTCAATTCCCTGACGCTGCTTTTACTCCCCCCACGGTTCCCGTGGGCATTCACGCTTCCCCTGCTGTTGCGCCTCTCAGCCCTGCATGCAGCCCGGTCCTTTACACCAGCTGCGTTTGAGTTCTCCGCGACTCTCGTGCCTTAAGCTGCCCCAGTCGCTGCGCCTCTCGGCCTCAATTGCAGCCCAGCCCTTTTCACCGGCCGTGGTCGAGTTCTCCGCCCTTTTTCCTCCGTTTTCCCTCCCCCACTCCACAGTCAACGCGGCCGACTTTCTGCTCGTGTCGCTGATCGGCTTACCCACCACTGTGGTAGAAGGGATGATCACTGCCTGTCACTGATGGAGGGCTTCGTGGTCAGAATTTTTCTTTTTAACCCGGGTTCTCGATGCCTCCCGTGCGATGGTGCTCAGCAGGATGATGAGGGCGGATGCCTCTTCTCGACGCCCGTTCTGAGGACGAAGCTGCCTTGGATGTAAAACTGCCGCAGGGTAAGATCGGAATCGTCGCCACTGTTAAATCTGTGTGTCCCAGTTATGCTTATTATAAATCACTGGACACAGACCACAAGAATAACTTTAACAGGTCTTTACTATTCGGAGGTCAGGGCTGAACTGCCCAGTAAATCACTACACAACGCTTATATACCAGTGTGGTCACCACCGGTACTACAGTATACAGCAGCCAAGAGAAAGTAGTGCATCTCTTAAGGTAGTTCTCTTAAGGTGGAACAGGTTACATACACCACAACTCCCATCATCCACAAGTCAGGCGTGTGATGGAATACTCCCCACTTGCCTGGATGAGCACAAGGCCCATTCAAATCCTGAAACAAAACCTAACATGCATGGATCTGTGAAAGACTTTGCCATTTTCTAAAGCCAGACAGCTAGGTAAACACAGAATATGCATTCTTCATCTTGGAACAGATCAACTCAGGATGGACCTCATCTTGAGGCCATTAACTCTTTGCATAAATAATCAGTAACAGATCAAGGTAGCTACTAAGCTAGGAAAATACAATTACATTTCATAAATAACAAACAGCCAGGATATTGAAGCCATTAAACAAGGAGACAACCGCCCCAAACACAGTTAAAGTGGATGACTCTAATCACTTTAGACGAGCCCGCCAAAATTAAACAAAGAACTGACCTGATTTGGCACACAGATAAGGGGTGAAGAACTGGGTATAATTGTAGGCCCACCGGTAGCCAAGGGCTCTTGCCTCTTGCTCTTGCCTCTCTCGACACCGAGGACACCCATTACAACACCGGGGGCCAAACACGGGAGGAGAACGGAACCCAAATCAAACATGCACAGGACACACGGGGCTGCAAACGGGCAGGCGAGACGAGACAAATGGTAAAAATCGATAGGCAAAGAAGGGCAGCGAAAAGAAGCATTGGGGACAAGCGGACACAATAAGCTGGTGTTTGAAGCATGGGTAGGAAAATCAAACTAACAATATAAACCGCCAACTGAACCCCAACCGCAACAAAACCGTCGGCGACCAAACCACCACCAGAAGAACAACCATTTCTACAAGGTAAAGTACCCAACAAAGACTTTACTCCCTATCTCTAACGGAGGAAAAGAGGGTACTTTACACAGACGACTCCATCGCCGCGCCATGGGACCACGGGACGATGGCAGGCCCCAAAGGGCAACAAGAGCGAACCCCAAAACCACAACCGGCTTAATCGACAGGTTTCAAACTGTAAAAGGAACCCCATTGGTGAGCATGAATCCCTGGCTCCTCATAGCTTAATCTAGTTAGGTATTGGGGGTGGGATAAGGGTAAGGGGGATTTTTAATGTGTTTGTCCCCTCGATGTGCCATGTGTTCCCCATTCCCAAATAAGTGTAATTTTATATGCCTGTAATTATTCCAGTAATCCTCAGTGTTGTGACTTTATTGTGCCTTTAATAAAATTTACGGTTTTCTTGTACCAAATCAGTTGTCTACTCTATTTTCTGTATCGTCGCCTGTACCTAAGTCCGGTGTTTAGAACCCAGGGGTGTGGGAGCGATTCGAACCGCTCAGAGACAGTCAGGGGCAGAGCTGACTGGGCACACGCCACCCCCTACACCAGTGGTAATTCTCCTGGTCTTCTTCGAAATAGTGCCATGGGATCTTTTATGTCCACCTGAGCTAACAGACGGGGCTTCGGTTTAACAAAGATTCCAAACAAAATTAATACATTTAGTAAAAATCAATTCACAAATACGTTATCAATTAACCACCCTTGTGCAATCCCTTAGTGCCTGTCATTCGGGTGCCCTTTCATGCTCTAGTGGCTGCAGCATGGCAAGTGAAAGATTGCTGAGTTTCCATGAGGGAGACATCAGATGGCCTTGCAGGATGACCTCAAGCAGCTCTGGATCAAGAAAGCCCGGCTGTAGGCTGCACCACCTCGACATGGGCGGCAGCAGTCTGGGCTGGCTGGCTGGCAAACAACGGCAAAGGCAATGGTGGAGTGGCAATGGTGGGAGTAGGAGTGCTGTCCTCCTGAGAGAGGACAGCAGGTTTCTGCTCCACAGACCCACTGCCACTCCCCTGGGACAGCGCCTCAGCATTACTAGCAATCTGTTGGAGCACAGATTGCTGGACTGCTGTGACATCCTGCAAGCCCCATTCAACCCACGATGGCAGCAGTCTGAGCTTGTATGGGAACAGTCTGATCTTGCATGGCAGCAAGCTGGGACTGCAGGACAGTGATCTGCGCTTACGCTGCAGCACTAAGACATTGGGCTGCTTCCGCCTATGCAGCAATGGCAGCCGCAACATCGTCCATCACACGCAGCATCATGTCTGGGTCAACACGGTCTCTATGGGAGTTTTCCATCATTTCCAGCCTG
Source organism: Somniosus microcephalus (assembly GCF_052327205.1). Taxonomy (NCBI): domain Eukaryota; kingdom Metazoa; phylum Chordata; class Chondrichthyes; order Squaliformes; family Somniosidae; genus Somniosus; species Somniosus microcephalus. The sequence continues at coordinate 295,972,632 of NC_140988.1, forward strand.
TAACATAGAAACATAGAAACATAGAAGATAGGAGCAGGAGTAGGCCATTCGGCCCCTTGAGCCTGCTCCACCATTCAATGAGATCATGGCTGATCACCCAAATTCAGTACCCTGTTCCTGCCTTCTCACCATATCCCTTGATCCCCCTAGCCTTAAGAAATATATCCAACTCCTTCTTGAAAATATTTAATGAATTGGCCTCTACTGCCTTCTGTGGTACAGAATTCCACAGGTTCACCACTCTCTGGGTGAAGAAATTCCTCCTCATCTCTGTCCTAAATGGCTTACCCCTTATCCTTAGACTGTGACCCCTGGTTCTGGACTCCCCGACCATCGGGAACATCTTTCCAGCATCTAGTCTGTCCAGTCCTGTTAGAATTTTATAAGTTTTGATGAGATCCCCTCTCATTCCTCTAAACTCCAGCGAGTACAAGCCCGATACGTCATTCCTGCCATCCCAGGTATCAGCCTGGTGAATCTTCGTTGCACTCCCTCCATGGCAAGAACATCCTTCCTCAGACATGGCGACCAAAACTGCACGCAATACTCCAGATGTGGCCTCACCAAGGCCCTGTACAACTGCAGCAAGACATCCTTGTTCCTGTGCTCAAACCCTCTCGCTACGAAGGCCAACATACCATTTGCCTTCTTAACCGCCTGCTGCACCTGCATGCTTACTTTCAGCGACGGGTGCACAAGGACACCCAGGTCTCATTGCATTTCCCCTTCTCCCAATCTATTGCCATTCAGATAATAATCTGCCTTCCTGTTTTTGACACCAAAGTGGATAACCTCGCATTTATCCACGTTATATTGCATCTGCCATGCTTCTGCCCAATCACCCAACCTGTCCAAATCATATTGGAGTTTCTCGGTATCCTCCTCACAGCACACACGCCCACCCAGCTTTGTGTCGTCTGCAAACTTGGAGATATTACATCTAGTTCCCTCATCCAGATCATTAATATATATTGTGAATAACTGGGGTCCAAGGACCGATCCCTGCGGTACCCCACTAGTCACTGCCTGCCACTTGGAAAAAGAGCCGTTTATTCCAACTGTTTGCTTTCTGTCTGCCAACCAGTTCTCTATCCAAGTCAATACCTTGCCCCCAATCCCATGTGCCTTAATTTTACATGCTTATCTCCCATGTGGGACCTTATCGAAAGCCTTTTGAAAATCCAAATACACCACATCCACTGGTTCTCCCTTATCTGTTTTACCAGTTACATCCTCAAAAAATTCCAGTAGATTAGTCAAGCACGATTTACCTTTTGTAAATCCATGTTGACTTTGTCCGATCCGGTCACTTTTTTCCAAGTGTTCTGCTATTACATCCTTTATAATGGAATCTAGCATTTTCCCCACTACCGATGTCAGGCTTACCGGTCTGTAATTCCCCGTTTTCTCTCTACCACCCTTTTTGAACAGTGGGGTAAAATTAGCTACCCGCCAATCCATGGGTACTGTTCCAGAGTCTATTGAATTTTGGAAGATGACCCGCAATGCATCCACTATTTCTAGGGCCACTTCCTTAAGTACCCTAGGATGTAGATTATCAGGTTCTGGGGATTTATCAGCCCTCAATCCCATCAATTTCCCTAACACCATTTCCCTACAAATACTGATTTCTATCAGTTCCTCCCTGTCATTAGACCCTATGTTCCCTGACATCTTTGGGAGGTTACTTGTGTCCTCCTTTGTGAAGACAGAACCAAAGTATGTATTGAATTGGTTAGCCATTTCTTTGTTCCCCATTTTAAATTCCCCTGATTCTGACTGCAAGGGACCTACGCTTGACTTCACCAATCTTTTTCTCTTCACATATCTATAAATCCTGGGCTCCAAGCTCTGCACAACGTCCTGTGCAATGTTGGAGGTGGACTCCTCCATACTCCTTGACATTGCCAAGAGGCTCACTGGCAGGCTTGCCATTGCACCTATCAATTCGGTGTGCATGCCCACCACCCTTCTTCTGAAGGCTGCCCCATCGAGGTCCTCATCTGAGTCATGTGCAGCAGAATTCGCACAAAAATTCACTCTCCAGGGAGCGGGCCCCCGAACTACCAAACCCCCTGGCCTTGCTGCAGCCCACTAGTGCCCAGTGCCTCACCCTGTGCAGATTCCGCATGCACATTATCCACTAAATTACATGCAGTGCCAGTTTCTGAGCTGGTGTCTGTGAGTGTCAGATGCAGTGATGCTGCGTCTTCTTCTTCTCCCCCCTCAATCTCCTTCATCACCTCTGGGGCAGGCTCTGCAGCTACTTGTTCTTGGTTATTTGAAAGCAGAAAGGCACAAGAGTCGGGATGTAGTGAGAGGACCAGGAGTGGGGAGCAAGATATGCATGCATACAGCATCAGCAGCTTGTAAGTGAGAAGCGATTGTATGATGAGGAGAAGTGGGATGTGAGAAGGATTAGGAAAGAGCATACTGTTGAGATACCGCGGCAAACGTGGGAGTCGAGACCAGAGTTAGTAAAACACAACTGCTTTAATCAACCTCATGGCAAAGAGGAACTGGAAAAGCCCGCGCATCCACTTAAATACTCCCCAGACAGGAAGTGCTCCCGGCAGCCTGCCCCTGTGGGAAACAAGTTGCTGGAGGAAAGGGCCATCGGCTGGGGGCATCTGCTTAAACTGTCCGTGCCGCCGTGAGCGGATTATGTCCAGTGGTGGCGTGTCGCCACAGAGCTCCCCCCAGAATCCGCTTAGGAGGAGTGGACGAGTCGTGACAGTGGTCTAATGGTTCTGCCGGAGCGGCTCTGAGTGGTCGCCGGTCTAGTTGGTGGGGCCGGGCGGTTCGCTGCCGGCTGTGCTGGCTTGCTGGCGGGATGGCCTCTAGTTGGAGGCCGGGCCACGGGGACCTGTTCCCCTGGTTCTGTGTGTGCTGGTTTGAGCCGGTCGATGGAGACTGTGTCGACCCTGTCGCCGAGTCGCAGCTTGAAGACCTTGTCCCCGGTTTGTAGTACCTCGTACGGTCCATCGTACGGGGGTCGCAGGGGCCCGCAGTGCGCGTCGTGTCGCACGAAGACGAAGCGCGCCTGCTGTAAGTTTGGCAGGACGTGAGGTGCGAGTTCGCCGTGTCGGTTGACCGGAAGTGGGGCGAACTGCTGAGCGGAAGAGAAAGAGTTGAGCCGCTGCTGTTCGGCCGACCAAGGCGTGGTGGCCTCCGGAAGGAATTCGCCTGGGACGCGCAGCGGTTGTCCGTAGACTAACTCCGCTGCCGAGGACTGGAGGTCTTCCTTGACCGCGGTGCGTAGGCCTAGTAGCACCCACGGTAGGCAGTCAGTCCAGGTACTGTCCTGCAGACCGGTGGAAGCGTTCACACAGCCCATTGGCCTGCGGGTGGTATGCCGTGGTTCTGTGGAGCGTCACCCCGAGGTTGCGTGCTGTGGCCGTCCAGAGTTCGGAGGTGAACTGGGCGCCTCTGTCGGAGGTTATGTCGGCTGGTACGCCGAACCTTGCGACCCAGGTGTTAACGAACGCCCTGTCGATGTTGGCTGTAGTGGTGGAGGGCAGCGGCACTGCCTCAGGCCAGCGTGTGTAGCGGTCGACCATCGTGAGGAGATAAGTTTGGCCTTGCGATGGCAGCAGAGGACCGACGATGTCGACGTGTACGTGGTCGAAGCGGCGGCTGGGTACCTCGAAGTCTCCCGGGGTCCTTTTGTGTGTAGCTGTACCTTAGCCCGTTGGCAGGCGAGGCAGCAGGTGGCCCAAGTCTGAAGATCTTTGCTGAGGCCGCGCCAGACGAAACACTGGGAGAGGAGTTTGACGGATGCGCGGGCACCCGGATGGGAGCGTGCGTGTAGCGCGTCTAGATGCGGCGGCGCCAGGTTGCAGGGACGACCGGCCTGGGTTGGCCGAGTGAGATGTCGCAAGTGACTGCCGTGGCTTCGGGCCCGTGCGCGACCTTGGCTAGGCGTAGCCCTGGCAGGTTGGTAGCCGCCGAGAGGAGGTCTGGGTCTGTGAGCTGGGCCGCTGCTAGTTGCGCGTAGTCGACCGCGAGGTGATTCGCGCAGATGGCGGGACGGGAAAGGCAGTCGGCAACAACGTTGTCTCTACCGGAGACGTGCTGGATGTCCGTAGTAAACTCGGACACGGCCGCGAGCTGGCGTTGCTGCCTAGCGGACCAGGGTTCAGTGTGCTTGGCCATCGCGTATGTGAGCGGCTTGCGGTCCACGTACGCGGTGAAGGGGCGGCCTTCCAGGAGGAACCTGAAATGGCGGACCGACAGGTGGAGCGCAAGAAGCTCGCGGTCGAAAGTAGAGTATTTGACCTCCGGGGGGGCGCAGTTGGTGGCTGTAGAAGGTAAGTGGCTGCCACGCGCCATTGACCCACTGCTCGAACACAGCTCCGACCGCATGGTCGGAGGCGTCGGTAATGAGCGCGACCCGGGCATCGGCCCTCGGGTGCGCGAGCAGGGTGGTGTCGGCGAGCGCGTTTTTGGTGGCGTCGAAGGCGGCTGACATGTCAGTGGTCCAGGCTACGTCCATCTTGCCGGATGTACCTCGGAGGGAGTCGTATAGGGGCTTCATGAGGGCTGCAGCTCTGGGGATGAACCTGTTGTAGAAGTTCACCATCCCGAGGAACTCCTGGAGGCCCTTGATGGTTTTGGGGTGGGGGAATTGCTGGACGGCCTGCACCTTGTTGGGCAGGGGGACGGCCCCAGCAGGGGTGATGTGGTGACCGAGAAAATCGATCTCGGTTAGGCAGAATTGGCACTTCGCCGGGCTGAGGATGAGCCCGTGTTGGGCTAGGCGCCCGAACAGGATGCGAAGGTGTTCGAGGTGTTCCTGTTTGGAGGAGCTGGCCACAAGAATGTCGTCTAGATAGACGAATAGGAAGTTCAGGTCCCGGAGGACTGAGTCCATAAGGCGCTGGAAAGCCTGGGCTGCATTCTTGAGGCCGAAGGGCATCCTCAGGAACTCGAACAGGCCGAATGGGGTGATGACGGCCGTTTTGGGGATGTCTGCGGGGTGTACGGGGACTTGGTAGTAACCGCGCACCAGGTCGACCTTGGAAAAGACGGTTCGTCTGGCCAGTCGGGCCGAGAAGTCCTGGATGTGTGGCACCGGGTATCGGTCGGGGGTGGTGGCGTCGTTGAGGCAGCGGTAGTCCCCGCAAGGGCGCCAGCCTCCACCGGGCTTGGGGGCGATGTGGAGGGGCGAGGCCCAAGGGCTGCTGGAGCAGCGGATGATGCCGAGTTGTTCCATGGTGGTGAACTCGGCCCGCGCGATTTCCAGCTTGGCCGGGTTGAGTCTGCGGGCATGGGCAGAAACTGGGGGGGCCGGTGGTGGGGATCTAGTGCTCCACACCGTGTTTGGCGGCTTTGGCCGAAAAGGTCAGGTTAGTGAGGGCGGGAAACTTGGCTAGAAGTGCCGAGTAGTCGTCCGTGGCTCTGGCGAGGCAGTAGGTCGTCAGGCCGGCCGAACGGGCCGGGGTCAATGCGCCGGGGATGGGGGCCATAGTGTTGATGTCGACGAGGCGGTGCCTCGGAATGTCGACAAGGAGGCCGTGGGCGCGTAGGAAGTCGGCGCCGATGAATGGGCAGAGGACCCTGGCTGTGAGGAACTCCCAGCGGTAGCGGCGGCCTGCGAGGTCGAGCGTGACCATGCGGGTGCCATATGTGCGGATGTCAGAGCCTTTGGCTGTGGCCAGCGTGATACCCCATGCGCCGCGTTGGATTTCAAGGGTGGAGGCGGGGGTGATGCTGTGCTGGGCCCCTGTGTCGCACAGAAATCGGCGGTTGGTTCTGTCGTCGGTGACGTACAGTAGAGGCCCCTTTTGCCCCGCGGCCATCGCGAGGGCCGGTGCGGGGGGGGGTTTGAAAGTGCACGGTGGCGTGCAGCGTTGGGCCCTAGTGCCAAAACGGGTGTGGTAGTAACAGTGACCCGGAGTGGTAGGGCGGTCGGGCCTAGTGGGTCGGGAAGACCGCGTGGTCGTTGCCGTGAGGTCGGGCGCGACGTCGCGAGCGGACTGCGCAGAGAGCAGCCGGTCGGCCTTTTCGGCTATCTCATTCAGGTCCATGGAGTCAGACTCCACAATGAGCGGGCGGATGCTGGCGGGGAGCTGCCGATTGAAAAGCGTGCGAAAGAGGGCGCCGGTGTTTTTGTTGTCCGAGAGGGACAGCATGTGGGAAAGCAGATCCGATGGTGAAGCGTCACCAAGGCCGGGGAGGTCAAGGAGTTGGCAGCTGCGCTGGTAAGAGGACGTTTGAAATTGTTTAAGGAGCGCAGCCTTCAGATGTTCGTACTTGCCTTCCACTGGTGGATCCTGCAGCGCTGCCCAAACCTTGGGGACTGTGGCGTAGGTGAGAGAGGATACGAGGTGGTCGTACTTTGTGGCGTCGACTGTAATGTGTTTCAGCCGGAATCTGGACTCAGCTTGAACAAACCAGGCTTCGGCCAGGTTCTCCCAAAAGTCCGGTAGTTTAACCGTGACTGCGTTTGTGTCCGCCATGCTAGCTTAGGATTCGTCCTGAGCGTCGGGGTCACCAGTGTTGAGATACCGCGGTAAACCTGGGAGTCGAGACCAGAGTTAGTAAAACACAACTGCTTTAATCAACCTCATGGCAAAGAGGAACTGGAAAAGCCCGCGCATCCACTTAAATACTCCCCAGACAGGAAGTGCTCCCGGCAGCCTGTCCCTGCGGGAAACAAGTTGCTGGAGGAAAGGGCCCCCAGCTGGGGGCGTCTGCTTAAACTGTCCGTGCTGCCGTGAGCGGATTATGTCCAGTGGTGGCATGTCGCCACAATACCATTGTTGTCCTCAAGCAATAAGGAAGGCAAATGGCATGTTGGTCTTTATTGTAAGGGGATTGGAGTATAAGAGTAAGGAAGCCTTGCTACAATTGTACAGGGCATTGATGAGACCAGACCTGGAGTACTGTGCACAGTTTTGGTCTCCTTATCTAAGGAAGAATATACTTGCCTTGGAGGTGGTGCAACGAAGGTTCACTAGATTGATTCCTGCGATGAGAGGGCTGTTCTATGATGAGAGATTGTGTAGAATGGGTCTATAATCTCTGGAGTTTAGAAGAATGAGAGGTGATCTCATTGAAACGTACAAGATTCTGAAGGTGATTGATCAGGTAGATGCTGAGAGGCTGTTCCCCCTGGCTGGAGAGTCGAGAACTAGGGGGCATAGTCTCAGGATAAGGGCTAGGCCATTTAAGACTAAGATGAGGAGGGATTTCTTCACTCAGAGGGTTGTGAATCTTTGGAATTCTCTGCCCCATAGGGCTGTGCATGCTGAGTCTTTGAGTATATTCAAGGCTGAGTTAGATAGATTTTTGGACTGTAGGGGAATCAAGGGATATGAAGATCGGGCAGGAAAGTGGAGTTGAGGTCGATGATCAGCCATGATCTTATTGAATGGTGGAGCAGGCTTGAGGGGCCATATGGCCTACTCCTGCTCTTACTTCTTATCTCTTATTTCTTATTTCTAAGGGCTTCAACTTCATCTGTTGACACGGCCTCGGTGACTTCCTCTCCAAACATGTTGAGCACGCTCTCTTCCCGTTGGCTAAAGGCCTGAATCACGGCTTGGCCACTGCCTGTCTGCCGCTGCTCCTGGCGATTGTTCACGACCTTAGCCTGCAAGAGAAAGGGAAGTTGTGTGAGTGAGTTTGGTGCAATGTGTTTGGGTGATGTGCCTGCCATAGCTGAATAGCTGTCATTGTGTGCAAGGTATGAGATGTGGGTGTGAGTGTTGCAGCAGTGGTAAAGTTGTGAGGGTGAAGTGAAGCTCTGATTGTGAGGTCAGTGTGGTGATAGGTAAAGTGTTGTGTATGTACCTTTAAGAGAGAACTGTTTTACAGCTCCTGTATACTGTAGTACCGGCAGTGACCACACCTGTATATAAAGCCGGAGCAGGCTTCTGTACGTCATTCGTGAGACTACTCTACTCTAGTAAACACCTGTTGATTGTTAAGTTACAGCCTCCGTGTAGTTCTTGAGGAAACATCCTATTTAAAGAATCATGGATCTAACAGTGGCGACGAGGTTGATTCGAATCTGCCTGCAACTCTGCATTTCCCGTCAAGGAATCGCTCCGGGAGGACGGTGGAAGAAAGTCGAGGCCAGAAGCACGGGCGTCGACCACGAGCAACCACCCAGTCATCCGGCAGCAAGTGAACATCACAGGAGTGGCTGTTGAGAGCCACGACGATCCAGCAACAGACTGGCAACAGGTGCAGCACACACCCTTCCCGGACAGCGGCGGTGGGAGCCGACCGACGGCGTAGAAAAGCCGAGCAGCGTCGATGGGGTAAGAGAGAGGGTGAAGCGCACAGGGCGCGGCTGGGGGGTTAAAGAACCGAGCAGCGTCGAGGAAAAACAAGCAGAGAGAGAGAGAGAGGTTAAAGCAGCAGCCGGGTTCAGGACCGAGTGATGGCAACGGGAAAGGTGCACAGGAGAACGCGCAGAGCACAGCCAGGGCTCAAGGGCTGAACCGCGTCCGTGGGGAGAAGAAGGGAGAGCGCGGGAGATGCCATTTTTTTTGAAGCTGCAGCGGAGAAGAAGGGCGAGCGCGGGAAGGAAGGAAAGCACGGGAGACGCCATTTTGTTCCAGCGGAGAAGAAGGGAGAGCGCGGGAGACGCCATTTAGACAGTTAAATTACACCCGGGGATGGCGAAGAATGGCAGTATCACGGCGTTCGACAATGAAGTCGAAGATTGAGGTGTACTGCAGGGCGAATGAAGTGCCAGATGCTAGGAAAGCACTGGTTTTGTTAAATTCCATGTGTGCAAAAACTTTTGGCTTACTGCGAAAACTGATAACCCCAGAGAAGCCCGTGGAGAAGAATTTTGAAAGTATAGTAGAAATCCTACAGGACCACTTAAGCCCCACACCGCTGCTGATAGCAGAAAGATTTAAGTTCCACAAAAGGAACCAGCATAAAGACAAAAGTAATGCTGAGTACTTAACGGAACTGCGCAAGTTATCGAAACACTGCCAGTTTGGAGCAGGACTATCAGATACGTTAAGGGACAAGTTTGTGTGTGGGCTTCAAAGTGAAGGAACCCAGAAACGGCTTTTATCAGAAAAGGATCTTACGCTGGACAAGGCTTTCAGCATGGCAGTATCACACGAAGCAGCCGCACGGGGCGCTGTAGGGATACAACGGAGACCGCAAGAATACGGCACCAATGAAATGTCATATGGAGCAGGGACGTGTTATCGCTGCAGCAGAACAACACACGATCAGAAGGATTTTTGGTTCAAGGACCAAGTGTGCAGACAGTGTGGAAAAGCAGGACACATAGCAAGAGTCTGCAGGTCAGGGAAGAAAACCAACAGCAAGAAATCTCCACAGGAGAAGTACAAAAAGGTACATAAGGTGATGGACAGTAGTTCAGGCAAACAGGGAAATGATACAGACTCCGGAAGCAAGGAGCTGGGTTGTCTGAAACTGCATAAGGTAACAAAAATGGAGGATCACCAGACTATCTGGGTCACACTCAAGATAGACGGAGTCCAAGTGAAAATGGAATTGGACACTGGATCAGCCCTAACAGTCATAAACCAAAGGGACTACAAGCGGCTATTTCCACACATACCCTTGAAAGCTACAGAGATTGTCTTGAAGACGTACATGGGGCAAAAAGTCTACCCCAAAGGAAAAATAAGGGTGAAAGTGATATACAAAGGCCAGGAAATACCTAAAATGGACCTATATGTATTGCCAGATGGAGGACCACCACTACTAGGACGTGAATGGATCCGGAAGATATAATTCGATTGGCATTCCATACAGGCACTGAAGGTTGAGGCCAAAAAGGATGACGACGCCACACCTGGACGACTGTCAAAAATGCTAACTGACGCACAAGAAGTGTTCCAGGAGGGACTCAGAACACTAAAAGGCATAACAGCAACGGTTAAAATAGAGGAAAATGCAAGTCCAAAGTTTTTTAAGGCCAGACTGGTGCCTTATGCGATCCGACCAGCCGTTGAAGCAGAGCTGGAAGGGTTGGAACGTTCAGGAGTACTGTCCAAAGTAGACTGGAGCAAGTGGGCTACACCCATCATCCCTGTAATGAAGAGGTCGTTGAGTAATACGCCTGGGGAACCAAAGAAGGTCCGCATCTGTGGGGATTTTAAGGTGACAGTGAACCCAGTCCTTCACACGGTACAATATCCGCTTCCACGGATTGAGGATATTTTCACCTCGCTATCTGGAGGTAAACGCTTCACCAAAATTGATCTGGCCCAGGCGTACTTGCAAATGGAGGTAGAAGAAGCCTCGAAACAATACCTCACGATCAACACTCATAAAGGTCTCTATCAATACAACCGACTGGTGTTCGGGGTAGCATCGGCTCTGGCTATTTGGCAAAGGGCAATGGATCAAGTCCTGCAAGGGATTCCAGGGACCCAGTGTTATTTGGACGACATCCTGGTCACGGGCGAAAATGAAAGTGATCACCTCGCCAACCTGGAGAAGGTGCTCACTAGATTAAAGGAATATGGGCTACGAGCTAATCGCCACAAGTGCGAGTTTTTCCAGAAGCAGATCTCGTATTGTGGCCACATTATTGATGAAGAAGGGTTACATAAGTCTCCTGAAAAGATTGAGGCAGTAGTCAAGGCTCCAGCACCGGAAAATGTGTCACAACTGAGGTCGTTCCTCAGGCTAGTAAACTACTACCATAAGTTCTTACCAAATTTGTCTACAGTACTACACCCACTGAATAACCTACTGCAAACGGGGGTACCATGGAAGTGGAATGACGAATGTAAACGAGCTTTCCAGAAGTGCAAAGAATTGATCACATCAAAAGAGGTGTTGGCCCATTTCAACCCAGCACTACCAATTCGGTTGGCATGTGATGCATCACCCTATGGTATTGGAGCGGTGCTGTCGCACAAATTCCCAGACGGGCTGGAGAGGCCAGTAGCCTTTGCGTCTCGGTCACTACCCTCAGCCGAGCGCAACTACGCCCAGATCGACAGGGAGGCCCTCAGCCTAGTATGGGGAGTAAAAAAATTCAACCACTATCTGCATGGGCAGAAGTTCACCTTGCTGACTGACCACCAACCACTTGTCTCCATCTTTAATCCAAAGAAGGGCGTTCCGGTGATGACTGCACAATGGTTACAAAGATGGTCCCTTTTTCTAGGGGCGAACCAATATGAAATAGAATATAAAGGCACGAAACAGCATGGAAACGCTGATGGGCTATCACGCTTGCCACTGCCTACTGTGGAGGAAGCACCAGCAGTGGACCCTATAGACATATTTTATTCATCAATAATTGAATGATTGCCAGTAACTAACGCGGATATAGAGAAGGAGACCCGCAATAATCCGACACTGTCTCAGGTATATGATTTGACGGTGAGGGGATGGCCAACACATGGCGACTCACTGTTGCCAGCATTCTCATCCAGAAGAGAACAGCTGTCAGTATGCCAGGGGACAGTGATGTGTGGATCCCGAGTGGTAATTCCACCCAAGTTAAGGGAGAGAGTGCTCAATGAGCTTCACGAAGGTCATCTGGGAGGGGTAAAAATGAAAAGCCTTGCTAGGGCTTGTGTGGTGGCCGGGGATCGATCAGCAAATCGAGGACCTGACAAAGAGCTGCTCAGGATGCCAGAAGGTCCAAAATGCACCACCACATGCCCCTCTACACCCATGGGAGTGGCCCTCATCTCCATGGCAATGGGTACATATTGATTTTGCTGGTCCATTCGTGGACTCAATGTTCTTAATAGCAGTGGATGCGCACTCGAAATGGCCTGAGGTGATAAAAATGTCCTCAACCACTACAGAGAAAACGATTGCAGTCCTACGGACCATTTTTGCCAGGAACGGCTTGCCAGAGCAGATTTGCTCTGATAATGGACCACAGATTGTGTCCGAAGAGTTTCGGAAATTTATGAGAAGGAATGGGGTAAGGCATTACACATCCGCCCCGTATCATCCAGCCACAAATGGATTGGCTGAGAGGTTCGTACAAACCTTTAAAAAGGCGATAAAGGCCACGTGCGATGATGAAATTCCACTACAGCATAAGGTGGACAATTTCCTGTTAGCCTACAGAAATGCGACACATGCAGTTACCAACCAGACCCCGGCCATGATGTTCTTTAACCGAAGGTTGAGATCTCATCTGGATTTGCTCAGACCAAATGTGCGAAGAAATGTTGAGGATAAACAATTCCAGCACATCAATGAGAAGCCGACAAGGAGCTTCAATGTAGGACAACCAGTCTTGGCCCGTGACTACCGAACAGAGAAATGGCAACCCGGAACGATATGCACACGGCAGGGGCCATTAATGTACACAGTGGATGTTGGGGAGAACATTGTGAGACGCCACGTCGACCAGATCTTAGCGTCACAGGAACGAGTCAACCCCATGTCTCGCGTACCTGGGGATGAACCCGACATACCGGTAGCATCTACCTCAGAAACAGTAGCAGTGGAAACTGATGAACTAACCGACGAAAGGGGGCCAGAATCGCCTCCGCACCAAGAACAAGAACCTCAGGGAAGGCGCTATCCCGAAAGGGTCAGGAAGCCGCCCCAAAGACTGAATTTATAAATGGACTATTTTCAGTTAATGTTGCATGTTAAAAATGTTAATTGTTAAATGAATGTTATGGTACTGTTAATCTAAAAGGGGAGGAATTGTTGTGTATGTACCTTTAAGAGAGAACTGTTTTACAGCTCCTGTATACTGTAGTACCGGCAGTGACCACACCAGTATATAAAGCCGGAGCAGGCTTCTGTACATCAGTCGTGAGACTACTCTACTCTAGTAAACACCTGTTGATTGTTAAGTTACAGCCTCCATGTAGTTATTGGGGAAACATCCTATTTAAAGAATCACGGATCTAACATAAAGATTGTTGGTCAGTGAGTGCTGGAGGTGTGGTGCATTGAGCAGTGTGTGAGGCTTGTAGTGCAGATGATGGGATATGCCATTTGCTGAAGCCTTCACTCACCTTGAATTATCTTGTGAGGTCATTAAACTTCTTGCAGCATTGGATCGTGGACCTGGGGAGCATGCTTTTGGCTTCACGTTGTAGGGTTCGAAAATCCACAACCACGTTTTACCAAAAATTGGATTGCCCTATACAGTTTAAAACCAACATTTTCGGCCAAGGCAGAGGTCCCGACAAGTAGGCTGGGATATGCCTGGGACATCCGAATACAGGGGACTGTGGCTCAGAGGTGAGCCATAGATTACAGCCAATCGAAGCAGAGTGCATTCTCAAAGGCCAATCAGGGGACCGAGTCAGACCTGAAGCGAGGAAACCCCCGGCCAATGGGGACCACCCGGTCCGGGTTTGAATATGTGACTCAGCCCTAATCGGGCTATGAATACAAGCCATCATCACCTTAATCAACTCGGACTAGGGACAATAGTCTTGGGATCACTACAGTTAAGAAGTGGCCCAAACTAATCAAGTCCCAGGTCTGACACAATGGGGCAGCAGACTTGGAGGAGCCGATGTGCACTCAAAACAACACCCCTGTCCTCACACCTACCTGTATATATATGGAACACAAGAAGGATCAACGCTGAGAGAGAACTATTACCAGAAGAATAAACAGGAGAGCGAGTTAAGACGCTGAGGGAAAAGACGAGCCCGGGAGGGACGAGCTGGGGCGAACTAACATCTAAAGAACTCCAACCGTGCTGAGGAGAAGATCCACCATCGAGGCCCCAGGCTCAATCGGTATACTGAAGGTGTACTCCGCTACCAGACGGCGCAACATCGCTGCAAGAAGCCGTACCGTATATCGACTCCCATTCCGGGGACCTCGACAAGAAGACACCAACGACCGAGGTGGCTGTGGAAGATGGCATTCACTCCAGTCATTTCGGGAACCTTTTCCATCAAGCACAAACCAACCAATGACAACTGACCGAAAGCACAATCAACAAAACCAAACTTCGAGAAAACCCGACCAGACGCAGCAAGGTCCTCTCCGAGGTTTGGGGTACGGTGAACCCTGAGGCACAGGTTGAATTCCGACGACGACAGCAACAACAACAACCCAACAACCGCACTCAAAATTCCATCTGTCAAGGGAGGAGGCTGTGAGTATAATCCAAGGGCCTGCAACTGTTAGTCTAGTTTAGGTAGGAAAGTGGGTTGATGGGATTGGACTTGGTAAAGATAAAACTGTGTAAACATTCTCGTTGTGTCCGTTCTCTCTCATATTTTATTTATTATAGTTATAACTGTGTGTGTGTGTTTATTACGTTTGTGGTAGAACTTACCTTGGCAAATAAAATTGGTTGTCACCTGTTCTTTTTCCAAGGACTACTTGTCTCCGAGTGTCTATTTAAAGTGCATCGTTCTCCACCCAAATTCTGGAGTTAGAACCAGATAGGGGCATTAGGGCGCTTCGAACCCGCCAAACAAGGGAACAGCAGACTAGGGAAAAGAGAGAGGACTCCAGGAGCACTTGGGCTCAGGAGTACCCCACAGATTAGATATAAACAGTGCGGGTCGCCACCGTATTTTAGTCCTCCTCTATAAGCTGTTGTTCTCTATCTCCTTAGAGGGTGTTTAGTGACACCCAACCTGCAGGCTAACATAAGCTGCAAGGGTATAAACGAGACCGAGGCCCAATACATCAACAGGCACTAAAGACCCCTGCAATTGGGCAGAGCAGAGCCCCATCCCCCTACACAATGGCCACCGCGGCAGGACTCCAGTGGGAGAATGAATGCACGACCTCGGAAACAGTGGTTTTTGGTAAATCTAAGATGGAGAAGAGAATATCCGCCTACGCTATTTCCAACGTAAACTTCACAAAAGAGTGGGTACAGAACCTAAGCAGGGCACCACGTCCCGTGTACGCGGCGGCCCAGTGGACGGCAGAATCAAAGCATAATAGGAAGATAGAAAAGGCAACCTGGCTCATATGCCTGACAAGGCAGGTCCGGGCATCGGACTGCGAGATAGCCAGGATTAGCGAGGAGCTGCGAGAGGCACTGCTCACCTCAGAAGCTAGGGAAGCCACAGGTCAGAGGATCATGTTAGAGCTGTTTGAGGAAAGGGAAATAAGGGCCAAAGAGGAGGAAGCCTCCCGCAGCCAGCAACAATACCTGCAGGGGCAGGTGACCGAGGCTAAGGCTGGGGAGCGCAAGGTTAAGAAGTTGAACATTACTTATGCGCAGAAAATTGAAGAGCTGGAAGGCCAGCTGAAAGATTTGCAGGCGGCATATAGAGTTAACTGCAAGGAGGGTTTTGAGAAAACAGATCACGGGCCTTGCAGAGAACGGGTTCAGGCGCTGCTCCAATCTCTTGCCCAGGCGAAGGGCACGATCTGTTTGTTAGAGCCAAAGAGGGCTGACAACAGATCGGACCATTGGGGAATAGTAGAGGACCCGGCTGCGAAGGACAGCCAACCGCCTCCCGAAGCACCGGTAGGTCCGGTCGAGCCATGGGGGGAACCAAGGGTGCAGACCAGGGAGCCCACAGGGCAGGGGACCGAACAGGTAGGTCCGGCCGAACCAAAAGGGTATGGGACCGGACAGGTAGATCCGGTCCAGCCCAAGGGGTATGGGTCACCCACGGAAGGAGTTGGGTCTGTAGGATCGGAATCCGAGGCAGAGGAAGAGGAGGTAGAGGAAATAGGGACCCCAGCTACGGAGTTTGCGGCGGGACTTATGTGTCCAGTGGTCCAGAAAAAGTACAGGCCTCCACAAGGTGCACAGGCCCGTGGGCCACTGGACAGTGAGTTTGTAGTCCCGCACGCAGCTCCAGCTCTGAAGGCCATGATTGCACATATCCCCACGCTCACCAGAGTGGGGGGAGATCCATCTGTACATTTCTCTAACATCGCACAGGCGGTAGAAATGAACAATTGTAACGACCAAGAAGCAGTAAAGATGCTGCTATTCTCAATAGAGGGGAGGGTGTACCAGGCCCTCCCAACAGCCTGTAGAACGGGGCAGGTTACCCCAGAGCGGTTACAACGGGCCATCTTAGAAGCCCTGGGGTGTAACGATGGGAACCCCCTTGACAGGCTCAACAAGACCAGCCAGTTACCTGGGGAAGCCCCGCAGCTATACGTGGACAGGCTGTGGATGGTATACCGTGCAGCCTGTGGCAATATCCTGGATAGAAGGGCTCTTACAGCGGACCAGCGTGAAGCGTGGTTCCGGATGATTATCGCAAACAGTCTGCCCTGTATTAAGACCCGGGCAGATCTCTGGTTCAACCCCAGAGACCCTAACCTCACCGAAGAGGCGGTAGCGGAAAGGATGTCGGTTACCCAGCGTAACGGAGAAACCCCAGATGAAAAGCTGGATAAACCCACAAAGGGGCGAGTGCACGAAGTGCACTCAAACCCTAATCCAGAAAGGGAATGGTATCAGGAGGGCAAGCACCCGTCCGATAAGAGGGGAGTGTGTTACGGGTGTGGGAAGCCCGGCCACTACCGAAGTAGTTGTAGGAGCAATCCACCCCAGGCGCAGGGAGGAAGGAACCCTCCCGCGACTGCCCCGTCTGGAGGAAAGAAAAGATAGGCAAACGAAGTTTTTGAAAACGCAGTGGTAGCACTCTGACAGCTGGTGGCAGGGACGGGACGCATAGATGTAACCGTAGGAAGGGAAATCCCCACGGCGCCACAACCACAGGAACAATGACTAGAGCCCACGCAGCCTGCTTACTTGTGCCCACTAGATTATGACTCATGGGGTAGACCGTGGGTGAAGGTGGAGGTGGAGGGAGCACGGGGAACCTACCTGTTGGACACGGGTGCTTCCAACACCATCGTCCATGCGGAGGATCCGGGGGTTTCACCTCTATCCAGCGGGATGCCCCATGAACTAGTGGGATTCATGGGGAATGAGAAGACAGGGTACTTCTCACTCCCACTTACGCTTCAGTTAGGCGCACTTACTGCGAAGTGGAAGTGTGTCCTGATGAAGTGGGAGCAGGCTGACAAGGGGATACTGGGGGCTGACTTTGTAATCGCCCACCAGATCTTGGTGGACTTGCGGAACCATTGTCTGTGGGGAACCGTAGATCCGGGGACCAAGAAGGGAGTTATGATGATTAACAAGGTGCAGGATAAGGGGACTCTCTGTACAGTGAAGCCAAAGGGGGGCTACGACCTGGAGCTTCTGGCCAGTGGCACCCCAGCCGAGTACAGGGCCTATGTGCGAGCCAATCTCGCAGCATTTGCCACCCACAAGCACGACTGTGGGAGAGTCACAGGTGTGGAGGTCAGAATAGATGGGGATCCCATGTCTAGGCCCCAAAGACAATACAACTTCCCGAGAGAGGCGGAAGCCGATTTAGAGGTGGCGCTGGGTTCGCTAGTTAAGCAGGGTGTTCTGAGGCCCATAGCCACCCACGTAAACTCTCCCGTTTGGCCGGTCAGGAAACTGGACAACTCGTGGAGAGCCACGGTGGACTATCGGGTGCTCAATAAGAACATCCTGGCTTGCGCTCCCACGGTGGTGGCGGTTGCAGACCTGATCCGAGAGATCCCTGCTTCAGCCACCACGTTTACGGTGCTAGACATTTCAAACGGCTTCTGGTCGATCCCTGTGAGGAGAGAGGACCAATACAAGTTTGCTTTCACATTCAGGGAGCAACAGTATACTTGGACCTGCCTCCCACAGGGATTCCACAATAGCCCTAGCATCTTCCACCAGTGCATGGCCAATTGTCTAAAGGGTTTCAGCCAGCCAGGACAGCTGGTGCAGTACGTGGACGACCTGCTGCTCTTCACAGAGAGCAGGGAACAACACGGTCCACTGCTGGCTGAGCTGTTGGCTGCGCTGAAAGACGGCGGGTTTAAAATAAACCCCAAGAAGGCCCAGATAGGGTTGAGCGAAGTCAAGTTCCTGGGTTTAACCTTAAGGGCAGGAGAAAGGGGCATTGATGAGGCCCGAAGGCGGACAGTGCAGGAACTCTCGGTACCGACCAACGTGTCCGGAGTTCGATCCTTTCTGGGGATCACGGGCTATTGCAGGGACTTCATCGAGGATTATGCAGCCATGGCAGCCCCCCTGCTCAGGCTCCTCCACAAGGGGGTTGAGTGGGAATGGGATGACGGCTGTCAGGCTGCATTCCTTCGATTGAAGCAAGATTTGCAAAAAGCACCTGTACTGGGGGCAATTGATGGGGGTGAGGATTTCTTTTTGGAAGTGGCAGCCAGCGGGGACAGCCTGAGTGCCGTGCTTTTACAGGAAAGGCATGGACGGCTGAGACCGGTGATGTACTCCTCTAGGGTCCTCACGGATGTGGAGAAGGGGTACTCGAACTGTGAGAGACATCTGTTGGCTACTCACTGGGCAGTGAAGAGGTCACAAGTCTTCACAGGAGTATCCCCTATCACACTCCTCACCCATCATACCCTGACCCAGATGCTGCTTGATGGGAGGATAAAAGATGGGACGGTCAGCAGTGCAAGGATCACTCGCTGGACCCTCCTCCTCTCCCAGATGGCGATCAGGGTCAGAGGCCTCTGTGAGCCAAAGCTGGCAGCCAACCTTACTTATGCAGGGGAACCGCATGGATGCTCAGTAGAGTGGGTGTGGGACGTCGACTTTGGATTTCGGGCAGGGATACATCCCACAGGCCGCGAGATCTACGTCAATGGGTCAAGTTCAGTGTCCACGGGTACAAGACTCACGGGTTGCGGAGTTTGGGACCCCAAGGCAGGCATAGCCTTCGCACTTAAACTCCCCAGCACCCTGAGCGCACAGCAGGCTGAACTCTCGGCGGTGATGTACATGGTCACTCACCCCGAGGAATTCCCCCCCCCGTACACGATTTGCTCGGACAGTATGTTCACATGCAATTCGTGTACAGAGTATCTGGTGATTTGGTCCCGCAGGGGGTGCACCTCCGCGGATGGGAGACCCCTGGTCACCAAGCCCCTGCTAGTGAGGATAGTGGCAGCCCTAGGGAGTAGTAGGGACATCTACATCCATAAAAGAAAAGCCCACTCTAAGACCGAGCCACGGGCAGAGGGTAACCAGCGAGCCGACCTGCTAGCCAGAGAGGGAGCACAGACCGGTCGCTTCTGGGACCCGTACGAGAAAGGCAGTGTAGTAGCTGTCAGAGGCCAGCCGAGGGCACCAGGGAACGCAGGGGTAGGATTGGCCCCGGACCTGAGAATGGTCCAGGCACAGGATCCCGTCCTCAAGGCGGCCATAACAACCATCCTCGATGGAGGAAAAGCAGAGGGCCCGTATGATATTGCGGACGTAGCTGTGAAGGAAGGGATGCTGTTCAACGGGGACAAGTGGATGGTCCCAGTGCAACACCAGCGGGAGTTCCTACAACTGGCCCATGAGGGCCCAGTTTCAGGACATCCCGGGCCAGAGTCCACCTGGCAGAATGTGGAACAGGCAGCGTTGTGGCCAGATCTCCGGACTAACGTCCGCGACTTCTGTGCAGCCTGCCTGGTGTGTGCAGCAAACAACCCAGACCCCCAGAAAAGAAAGGCATCCATGGGGCACATAAGGCGGGTAGAGGGACCATGGCTGTCGATCCAGGTCGACTACATAGGACCCCTACCGACCGCCCAGGGAGGATACAAGTACTATAGCAAAATACTGCAGATGTTGGAAATCCGAAATAACAACAGAAAATGCTGGAATAACTCAGCAGGTCAGGCAACATCTGTGGAGAGAAATTTGAGTCGACGTTTCGGGTCGAACCCTTCTTCAAAACTGGAAAGAAAAGAGATTAGATCGAAGGCAGGGCTGCGATCGGACAAAAGAAGTGAAAGAAACAAAAGAGCTAGACGAGATGGTAATAGGCTGAGATTAGGTGTAAAGTGTACTGGCAGGGCAAGAGATAGCTGCCAGGTGTGAGAGAAACAAAAGGAAAGGGGGGGCGGGGGAAAGGAGTGGAAAAATTACAAGAAAAAATGTGTAATAGGGGCCGAGGTTATGATCTGAAATTGTTGAACTCGATATTGAGTCCGGAAGGCTGCAGAGTGCCTAATCGGAAGATGAGGTGCTGTTCCTCGAGTTTACGTTGAACTTCCGTGGAACAATACAAGAGGCCAAGGACGGTGAGGTCCGAGTGTTGGTAGACGTATTCTCCAAGTGGGTGGAGGCCTGCCGAACAGCCACCGCAATAGGGACGGCCAGGATCCTGGTCAGAGAGGTGTTTTCAAGGTGGGGACTGCCACAGTTTGTGGAGTCCGACCAGGGGAGTCACTTCACTGGCCAGATGATGCAGGCCACCCTAAAGGTACTGGGAATTAGGGCAAAATGGCATGTTGCTTACAACCCCCAGTCCTCAGGTCCAGTGGAACGCCTGAACCACACCATTAAAGAAAGACTTCGCAAGGAGACGGGGGACTCACCGAACAAATGGGTAGAGGTCTTGCCTCTGATCCTCATGGGAATTCGAGCCAGTCGATCGAAGAGCACAGGGTACTCGCCCCATGAGCTGATGACCGGACAGCCCATGAGGACCCCGGTACACGTATTGGTGCCCAGCCTCACCGAAGGACAGCTTCGGGAAACAGACCGGGACCGCTTTGCTGGGAATCTGCTGGAGCGACTGCAGCAGATTCACTGGCAAGCGGCCAATAAGAACATAAGAACATAAGAAATAGGAGCAGGAGTAGGCCAATCGGCCCCTCGAGCCTGCTCCACCATTCAATAAGATCATGGCTGATCTGATCCTAACCTCAAATCTTCTATCACTCTGCATCCACCCGAACCCATGTGATCTCCCGGGAGAGGCGAAAAACCAGATAAAGACCCAATGGCCAATTTGGGAGAAAAAAATCTGGGAAATTCCTCTCCGACCCATCTAGGCGATCGAAATTCTTCCAGGAGATCACTCTGTCCCTATATTTTCTACAGTACTTACCTTCTGTAAAGGCGATCTCCACCCCAGCCAGGAACAGGAATAAAACCATCTCCTGAAATCTAACAGAATTAGAACACAGTAGGAGCAGAACAAGGCTACACGGCCCCTGGGCCTGCTCCACTACCCACAGGGCCATGACCATTCCGAACCCAGACTCATGTCCAATTTCCTGCCCGCTCCCCGTAACCCTTTATTCCCTTTACTTCTAGGAAACTATCTATTTCTGTTTTAAATTTATTTAATGATGTAGCTTCCACAGCTTTCTGGGGCAGCAAATTCCACAAACCTACCACCCTCTGAGTGAAGAAGTTTCTCCTCATCTCAGTTTTGAATGAGCAGCCCCTTATTTTAAGATTATGCCCCCTAGTTCTAGTTTCACCCATCATTGGGAACATCCTCACCGCATCCACCCGATCAAGCCCCTTCACAATCTTATATGTTTCAATAAGATTGCCTCTCATTCTTCTGAACTCCAATGAGTAGAGTCCCAATCTACTCAACCTCTCCTCATATGACCACCCCCTCATCCCCGGGATTAACCGAGTGAACCTTCTTTGTACTGACTCGAGAGCAAGTATGTCTTTTCTTAAGTATGGACACCAAAACTGTATGCAGTATTCCAGGTGCGGCCTCACCAATACCTTGTACAACTGCAGCAATACCTCCCTGTTTTTATATTCCAACCCCCTAGCAATAAAAGCCAACATTCCATTGGCCTTCTTAATCACTTGCTGCACCTGCATACTAACTTTTTGAGTTTCGTGCACCAGGACCCCCAGATCCCTTTGTACTACAGTACTTTCCAGTTTCTTGCCATTAAGATAATAACTTGCTCTATGATTTTTCCTGCCAAAGTGCATAACCTCACACTTTCCAGTATTGTATTCCATCTGCCAAATCTCTGCCCACTTACTTAGCCTGTCTATGTCCCTTTGCAGGTTTTTTATGTCCTCCTCACTCACTACATTCCCTCCCATCTTTGTATCATCTGCAAACTTTGATATGTTACACTCGGTCCCCTCCTCCAAATCGTTAATATAGATTGTAAAGAGTTGGGGACCCAGCACTGACCCCTGCGGAACACCACTAGTTACTGGTTGCCAATCTGAGAACGAACCATTTATCCCAACTCTCTGCTTTCTGTTAGAGAGCCAATCCTCCACCCACGCCAGAATATTACCCCCAATCCCGTGATTTTTTATCTTGAGCAATAATCTTTTGTGTGGCACCTTGTCAAATGCCTTTTGGAAGTCTAAATACACTACGTCCACTGGTTCCCCTTTATCCACCCTGTATGTTACTTCCTCAAAAAACTCAAGCAAATTTGTTAAACATGACTTCCCCTTCATGAAACCATGCTGAGTTTGCCCTATTAAATTATGTTTATCCAAATGTCCCGTTACTGTCTCCTTAATAATGGACTCTAACATTTTACCAACCACAGATGTTAGGCTAACAGGTCTATAGTTTCCAGCCTTCTGCCTACTACCCTTTTTAAATAAGGGTGTTACATTAGCAGTTTTCCAATCTGCCGGGACCTTTGCTGAGTCCAGTGAGTTTTGGAAAATTATTACCAATGCATCCACAATCCCTACCGCTACTTCCCTCAAGACCCTGGGATGCAAGCCATCAGGTCCAGGGGATTTATCCGCCTTGAGTCCCATTATTTTACCAAGTACCACTTCCTTAGTGATTTTAATCGTATTTAGTTCCTCCCCCCCTAGAGCCCCCTGTTTGTCCAGTGTTGGGATATTCTTAGTGTCCTCTACTGTAAAGACTGATACAAAATAATTGTTCAGTGTTTTTGCCATCTCCATGTTTCCCACCATTAATTTCCCGGTCTCATCCTCTAAGGGACCAACATTTACTTTAGCCACCCTTTTTCTTTTTATATAACTATAGAAACTTTTACTGTCTGTTTTTATATTTTTTGCTAATTTACTTTCATAATCTATCTTCCCTTTCTTAATCAATCTTTTTGTTATTTTTTGCTGTCTTTTAAAGACTTCCCAATCTTCCATCCTCCCACTAGATTTGGCTACCTTATATGCCCTTGTTTTTAGTCGGATACTATCCTTAATTACTTTACTTAGCCACGGATGGCTATCTTTTCTTTTACACCCTTTTTTCCTCAGTGGAATATATTTTTTTTGGAAGTTGTAAAATAACTCCTTAAATGTACACCACTGGTCATGTACCGTCTTACCCTTTAATCTATTTTCCCAGTCCACTCTAATTAATTCCGCTCTCATACCTTCATAGTCTCCTTTATTCAAGCTCAGCATGCTTGTTTGAGATCCAACCTTCTCACCCTCTAATTGAATATGGAACTCAACCATGTTATGGTCACTCATTCCAAGGGGATCCTTTACTAGGACATTTTTAATTAATCCTGTCTCATTACACAGGACCAAATCTAAGGTTGCTTGCCCCCTGGTCGGTTCAGTTACATACTGCTCAAGAAAGCCATCCCTAATACACTCAATGAACTCTTCCTCAAGGCTGCTCTGCCCAATTTGATTTGTCCAGTTAATATGATAATTAAAATCCCCCATAATTATAGCTGTTCCCTTATTACAAGCCTCAACTATTTCCTGATTAATACTCCGTCCAACAGAGTTGCAACTGTTCGGAGGCCTATAGACTACACCCACTAGTGTTTTTTTCCCCTTATTATTCCTTACCTCCACCCAAACTGTTTCACTATCCTGCTCCTTTGACCCAATATCATTTCTCTGTATTATAGTGATTCCTTCCTTTATTAACATAGCCACCCCACCTCCTCTCCCTTCCTGCCTGTCCTTCCTGATTGTTAAATAACCTGGTATGTTTAATTCCCAGTCATGGTCACCCTGCAGCCATGTTTCTGTAATGGCCACAAGATCATACCCATATGTCATTATTTGTGCCGTTAACTCATTCATTTTGTTACGAATGCTACGTGCATTCAGATAAAGAACTTTCAAATATGTTTTGTAACACTTAGTTCCTGTTTTTTCCCTTTTTAGTACTTTACTTTTTACTCCATACCTTCTGTCCCTTCCTGACACATTCTGTTTTTTAATTCCCCCACTGCTACCTAAGTCTATGACCTTCTCTGTTGTCATTTCTATTATTTGCTCTCTAGAAACCTCCCCCCCACTAATTAGTTTAAAGCCCTCTCTACAGCCCTAGTTATATGATTCGCCAGGACTCTAGTCCCAGCACTGGCCAAGTGGAGTCCGTCCCAACAGAACAGCTCCCTCTTGTCCCAGTACTGGTGCCAGTGTCCCAAGAAGCAAAACCCATTTCTCCCACACCAGTCTTTGAGCCACGCATTTAACTCTTTAATTTTATTTATCCTAGCCAAATTCGCTCGTGGCTCAGGTAATAACCCAAAGATTATTACCCTTGAGGTTCTGTTTTTTAATTTGACCCCTAGCTGCTCATACTCCTTTAACAGAACCGTCTTCCTTGTCCTATCTACGTCGTTTGTACCAACATGGACCACGACAACTGGATCCTCCCCCTCCCACTGCAAGTTTCTTTCCAGCCCAGAAGAGATGTCCTTAACCCTGGCACCAGGCAGGCAACACAGCCTTCGGGACTCCCGCTCTTGACTGCAGAGAACCCTATCTATCCCCCTAATGATACTATCCCCTACCACTACAACATTTCTTATTACTCCCTCCACTTGAATGGCCCCCTGTACCACGGTGCTGTGGCCAGGTTGCTCATCCTCCCTGCAGTCCCCGCTCCCGCCCTCACAGGGAGTAAGAACCTCGATCCTGCTGGACAAGAACAAGGGCTGCGTCTCCTTCAACACTACATCCTGGATCCCTGTACCTTCCTCACTCGTAGTCACACCATCCTGTCCCTGACCACGGACTACATCTGCAGTAATTAACTTCATAGGTGTGACCATCTCCTGAAACATAGAGTCCAGGAACTTCTCCCCCTCCCTGATGTGTCGCAGTGTCCGAAGCTCGGTCTCAAGCTCCATAACATGGAACTTGAGTTCCTCTAGCAGCAAACACTTGTCGCAGATGTAATCACCGTTAGCCTCAATGGGGTTCACCGGCTCCCACATCTCGCAACAGTAACACATCACCTGCTCCATTCTATATAATTAATTAAATTTCTTATTATTAGTTATGAAGACCCTGCCCGGATATATATGATAAGATCACACCACTATTCAATAGGACTTACCAACTTAAAGGTATGAAAGAGAAGAGAAGGAAGAAAACCAACCAACCAGCTGATCACCAACCTCCTCCTTGAATACTGTCTGTGGAGCCTGTTTGGTTGACTCGTCTCGCTGCTCCGCCTCCGCAGTGCTGTCTAAGCCTGGGAGTGGGGAATAAAACAGAGCAAAAAACACACCCTCACCTCCCACTTATCCGAACTCTCCCACTTAGCAAAACTCCAACAGCACTCCGTGCACCGCACTAGCCCCTCCCCTTTTATACCCGGATTCTACTTCCTGTTTAAACTGCCCAAGAGTTTAAAAAACCCTTAAAAAATTAAACTTACTTCAAATAATTGACTTCTTAACACACTAAAATTCACAAAATACACTTAAATGATTTTTCTCCCACTTAGCAAAACTCCAACAGCACTCAATGCACAAAGCACTCCGTGCACCGCACTAGCCCCTCCCCTTTTATACCTGGATTCTACTTCCTGTTTAAACTGCCCAAGAGTTTAAAAAACCCTTAAAAAATTAAACTTACTTCAAATAATTGACTTCTTAACACAATAAAATTCACAAAATACACTTAAATGATTTTTCTCCCACTTAGCAAAACTCCAACAGCACTCAATGCACAAAGCACTCTGTGCACCGCACTAGCCCCTCCCCTTTTATACCTGGATTCTACTTCCTGTTTAAACTGCCCAAGAGTTTAAAAAACCCTTAAAAAATTAAACTTACTTCAAATAATTGACTTCTTAACACACTAAAATTCACAAAATACACTTAAATGATTTTTCTCCCACTTAGCAAAACTCCAACAGCACTCAATGCACAAAGCACTCTGTGCACCGCACTAGCCCCTCCCCTTTTATACCTGGATTCTACTTCCTGTTTAAACTGCCCAAGAGTTTAAAAAACCCTTAAAAAATTAAACTTACTTCAAATAATTGACTTCTTAACACACTAAAATTCACAAAATACACTTAAATGATTTTTCTCCCACTTAGCAAAACTCCAACAGCACTCAATGCACAAAGCACTGAGTGCTTAATATGGGGAAACAGCACCGCAGCAACAAACTGCTGCTGGAACCCCGCAAGCAGCAGGACTGGGAAGTAAGCGACCAGGTCATGGTCCGCAGCTTCGCCAGAGTGGGGGTGTTTGAACCATTGTACATGGGTCCTTATAGTATCGTCGATAAGGCCAGCCCAATGGTTTATGCGGTCCAATTACCCCGCTGGGTGAAGTGGTACCACATTAACCAATGTAAGCGGTTTGACCCCACTAGGGCAGGAAGCAAGAAGGTCCCCAAACCCAGAGAACCCCCAGAAGTGACAGAGGACGCCCCGGTGGAGGTGGCAGCTTTGACAGAGGTCGATGTCGGCCCGAAAGCTATGCCGCCCGGGATGGTCCTCTGCCACTGTGGAGACATCACACAACTTGACAGACAGGCAGGAAGGATAGGACAGGAAGTTCAAACCCAAGGTCATAGGGAGGCTGGAGCTCAGTGTGAAACCGACGCGCAGCCGAGGGAAGCCCTGCGGCCCGCAGCAGAGAAGGGAATTGTGTTAAGCATAGCAACCGGAAAAGCAAAGGAAGGGGAAGATCAGTGGGAGGACGAAGGGATACTGCCCATGATGTGGGACTTTGTGCCGCCGGTGAGGTGTAGTTCCCGGGCGGTCCGACCCAGGGTGACTTGGTCCCCCGTGTATCCTTCCCCAAATACAAGGGTTCAAAAGCAGAGGAAGCGCCGGAAGGGTAAACTCTGTACTGTGAGGGGTACGTCCCCGTCACAACCCCCAGAACGAGCACCAGACACAGGGGGACAGTTGAAGGAGGTCCTCCTGCAAGCCCTACGGAAGGGGGTATCTCGATCCCCTGGACAAGGTCAACAGGATGACCAGGAAAGGGGAGGCAGTTACAGAGACTGACCTGGCCACCCGGAGATGGGTGGCGTTGTACATAGCACCTTTTCGATAGTTGGGGTGATTTTGCAGTGAGGTGATGGTGTTTTGGTTAAGCAAAGAAAACAAAACTTGGTGCTACTCCAGTCGAGCCTGACGAAGTCTCAGGCAAGACTGTGTTTTTCAATTTGTGTTCTAGAAGATGCTCCGGACCATCGTGATGATACTCACCTACATGGGGACCTGCACCGGACGCCGAGGGGACACCGAGAAGTCCCTGGTGTACGGGTGTTCCGGGGGCAGGGCGCCAACCTTAACCACGGGAGAAGGGATCATGGAGGCAGAAGACCAGGCCACCTACTTCCACGGGGGAAGATGGCCTGGGTGGTTGGTCTCGAATTCCACCCGGTATTCGAGCCACAAGAGCTTTACTTACGGAAAGGCCTCCATCCCCTGTCCGAACATTGAGGTGGCCACTTCCCGGGTTAGGGTGACAGAGGGGAAAAGGGTGTGTTTGACATGTAAGGGGGATGTACCTTTAGGACGCTGGTGGTGGCTCAGGAAATTGAGCACGGACATCGAGGACAGGAGCTCAGATTGGGAACGTCTGAGCAACGATACCTACCGGACTATCACGGGGTCACCGGAGGAAGTCACTGTGTGTTGGGAAAAATGGTGGGCCTACGACGAAGGGATGTATGTATGCCTATGGGGATCAGCCCAAGTATGCCCAGCGGGGCTGTCCATCGCCTTTGTCAGGTGGTGGCAGGACACGGGGTATGGGATGGAGTGGGATAGAAGCGGGGAAGCTTGCGTCACCCCTCGTATCCGAGTGCCCATCAATGCCACCGAGCTCCTGGCTCAGGTGAGGAAACCCCTACCCACGCCCAAACCCATTGACGCCCACGGATGTCCGACCACCACTAGGGGACCTGGGAATGGGTTGGTATTAGTACCGACGGGTAAGTTGGTGTACCAGGGAGTGCACTACGCAATTGCATCCGTGGCCCTTAACCTAACAGAAGTTCACCTACCTGCGTTCCGCCCCCGGAAAACCGACTTGCTGTATCAGGCTCTGCTGAGGGAGATGTTCCGAAGCTTCTATGAGCTGGACTTCGGGGACATCAGTTTGGCAGACCTGTACACAAAAGAAGACACGACCGAGAGGGGCAGACAGCGCAGGGGGGTTTTGAACGATGTTTTCACTGGGTTTAATACTGGGGCCTCAGTTATGAACAGCCTGGATGATGTGCAGCTGGCCCTACAGATTAATGGGCTAAAGTCTCAGCTGCGCAGCATCCTAGGGAAGGAGAATGATGTTTTAGGCTCCACGCTTCATGAGCGGGTGGCTATGACTGTGCACCTGAAGGAGATGGTCACCCAGCTAGAGGCTCATGCTCGGACGATAAACACCTTGATTAAGGAGGACCGGCTGGCCTCCGATCAGGCGGCACAGAATGAGGTGTGTGTGCTCTATGGGGCCTGGTTGCTGGGAGAGGGCCGCAGTAACTTGGAAGACCTTAGGCAAGGTCGGGTCCCCTCTTGGATCAGCAACTGGCACCTGGAGGCACTACACCCCTATAGCCGCACCCTCAGCCCATGCCAGCTCCGAGTGGCGTCGGAGGCCTATCCTGTCCCGGTTGACTGTGGAAAATCCAACCACACGATTATGGGTGTGGTTGTGCGAATGCCAGTGATGGGGTCATCCGCCAGACCAGCACCCCTGTATCATGTGGAGAATCTCGGGGTCATTCGTGGGGGGGTACACGTCCGTTTCACAACGGTCCCACCCTATGTCATTGTGCGGGAGCACACAGTGACGGGTACTGACCTGTCTGGTTGCTGTAGCCGGGGAGCACAGGTGATACTGTGTCCCCAGCACTTGAACGCCTTCAGGAGGTCACAATGCGGGTTTAGCACTGCTGGGGCAGAACCTATAAATTGCACGATGGAGGTAATGGTGCCTGGCCATGTGCCTCCACAGATAGCATATGTAGGTGGTGGGATATATTGTGTCGCCACGACTGTAGGCACAGCCCGAGTGAGTGGTGTGATATACCGGACGGCAGCTTTTGCTTTAAACCTAGGGCAGAAGTTCAAGTGGCCCAGGAAAGGATCATTCCAATCCCGGAACCCTCCACAATTCACCTCACGGTACAGCACAATGTAAGTGACTTGCAGAACTATGTTGCCCGGTTTGGGTACTCTATACTACTCTTACCTGAGAAACTCACTGCCTTATTGAAGGCAGTGGACCTCAGTCAAAAACATTACTTCACCCTTGAACAGAAAAACAAAGACATAGCTCTTGGGATTGCAGACATACAGCCACCCGCGTGGTGGGAATGGGGAACAAGGGTAGATATCCCTGTCGGGCTTCGCGTGGCCTCCCACACGCTGGTAATTGTACAACTGGTCATTGTAGTGTATCTCATTATAAACACCTGCAAAGCCAGAAGAGCCCTCAAAGCCCACCGGTATCTGAAATTATTCAACAAGCAGCAACAGAAGGACAGCCTAGTATAACCATGAGAAGAATGCCCTTTTGTTTCCAGGCATTCTTTCCTTGTCGGAAACAAAGAGGACCATTCTGATGCACTGTATCGCAGCACTACTCGCACCCGGAGCTGGCTAATACCATACACTACGTAAGCTGTCAAAACTTATGTACGGCAGATCACACAGTATGAACTTACGCCATCACAGATATATATCTTATACTGTATGGATATGGTGAAAGCTGTACAACTTTGCAGGAAAGGACGCAAGGAACACACGCGGCATGGGGTATTTTGTTATGCTCTATGTATTGGAAAAATGTAATACCTTGTTTTGATGTATACCTGAAAGGGAATATGATTATTTAAAAAAAAAAAAATTATTTTGTTTTTACACTAACTTTGTAAGGGTTATTAGTTAGAGTAAACAACGGGGATGACTGACACTTGGTAGGCCTTTGGATTTTCTTACATGTCAATTGACACATCCCAGCTGTAGTGTCCGTGCGTAGATAAAGACACTGAAGACAGGAGTTGGTTCATAGGTATTTACTAAGCAAGTCTGGGGGGGGGTTTCTAAAGGATATACACAATACACAGGCTTATATAGCCCAAGTGGCAATTACCGGCATTACACACACCTGGGGCTCTTAAAGGCACATACACCATAATTGCTCTTAAAGGCACATACACCACAATTCCTCCCCTTCTAGCTAACTAGTACATCATATTTTAAGTAATTATTAATTACATGTTATATGCAAAATAATATACATTGCTGTATTAATTAATTATAAGTTAGTCTCTCAGGAGGCTTCCTGACTCGGTCCGGATAACGCCTCGGGGGTGTATTAGTTTCTGGTGGTGTAGTAGGTTCTTCTGGCAAGGCTGATTCGGCTTGAAGGCCAGTGTCGGGTTCACCGGGCCCCAGTATCACCGGATCGGAGGTAGATATGGGTATCTCTACTTCATCGTTAGATGTATAGAGTGGTGGTGTAGGTTGTCCCTTTTCGGATGACTTGATGATTTGGTCAGTATGGCGCCTTATTATGCTGTCTCCGATGTGGTCCTAATCGTGTGCAGATAGTTCCAGGCTGCCATTTCTCGGTACGGTAGTCCCGGGCCAAAACTGGTTGGCCTATCTGGAAGGCCCTAGTTGGCCTTTCATTCATGCCCTGAAACTGCCGGTTCTCTACGTCCCTTCGGATGTTGGGCTTGACCAAATCCAGCCGGCATCTTAGGTTTCTATTGTAGAACATCATGGCGGGAGTTTGGTTAGTAACCATATGCGTTGCATTCCTATATGCAAATAAGAAGTTATCCACTTTGTGCTGAAGTTTTATGTCTTCATTACCCATGGCCTTGATGGCCTTCTTGAAGGTCTGGACAAACCTTTCAGCCAATCCATTGGTGGCGGGATGGTATGGGGCGGATGTGTAGTGCTTTACCCCATTGTTCTTTAAGAACTTTCTGAATTCTTCGGACACAAATTGCGGTCCATTATCAGAACATATCTGTTCCGGCAGCCCATTCCTGGCAAATATGGTCCTTAATACTGTGATGGTTTTTTCCGTGGTGGTGGAGCACATCTTTATTACCTCCGGCCACTTGGAGTGTGCATCAACTGCGATTAAGAACATTGAGTCCATAAATGGACCAGCAAAGTCGATGTGCACCCTTTGCCAGGGAGATGAGGGCCACTCCCATGGATGCAGAGGGGCCTGTGGCGGAGCATTTTGGACCTTCTGGCATCCTAGGCAGCTCTTGGTCATGTCTTCGATGTCTCCATCGATACCTGGCCACCATACAAACGCCCTAGCTCGTAGGCCCCGTTCTTTCAGCCTAGTGAGCACCTGCTCCAAATTGGCAAGGTGCTCGTTGTCGTTTTCTCCTGTTATAAGGATGTCGTCTAGGTAGCATTGAGTCCCCGGAATCCCTTGCAGGACTTGCTCCATAGCTCTTTGCCAGATAGCTGGAGCTGATGCTATTCCAAAAACCAGTCGATTGTACTGGTACAGGCCTTTGTGTGTGTTTATTGTGAGATACTTTTTAGAGGTCTCCTCAACCTCCATCTGTAGGTATGCCTGTGCTAAGTCAATTTTTGTGAAACGTTTCCCTCCGGAGTGAGGCGAAAATATCTTCTATCCTCGGAAGAGGATACTGTACCGTGTGAAGGACCGGGTTTACAGTCACCTTAAAGTCCCCACAGATGCGAATTTTTTTCTGTTCCTCGGAGTTATTTTTCAATGTTTTTTTCATGACTGGAACGATGGGTGTTGCCCATTCGCTCCAATCTATTTTGGATAATACGCCTGCCTTTTCCAAATTCTCCAGCTCTGCCTCGACTGCCGGACGTATTGCGTATGGCACTGGTCTTGCCTTAAAAAATTTTGGAATTGCTGTATCTTCCACTTTTATTGAGGCGGTGATGCCTTTCAAGGTTCCTAGTTTCTCTTGAAACACTTCTTTGGCGTTGGTCAAGATGTCTTTTAATCGTTCAGGTATGATGTCATCATTGTTTTTTTCCTTACTGGTCACCGTCAGTGCCTGAATGGAGTGCCAGTCTAAACGTATCTTCCTTATCCATTCACGTCCCAACAACGGTGGACCACCATCTTGTAGAATGTATAAATACAACTTTTGTATTTCTTTGCCGTTGTATACCACAGGCACCCTTATTTTTCCTTTGGGGTAGACTTTCTGCCCCGTATATGTTTTTAAGATAATGGATGTGTCTTTTAGAGGTATATGCGAAAATAGCCTCTCGTAATCTCGTCGATTTATTACGGTTAGAGCTGATCCTGTATCTAGCTCCATTTTAACTGGGGACCCTGCTATTGTGAGGGTAACCCAAATGGTTTGGTAATCCTCTTTGGCAAGTACATTATGTAATTTGAGACAGCTTAGTCTCTTGTTTCCGGAGTCGCTATCGCTATTCTGGTCTTCGGAGCTATTGTCCGTCATCATTTGTACCTTCCTGTACTTTTCTTTATTGATTTTTTGTTTTCTGTCAGTGGATTTATTTTGTCCAGATTGGCATACCCGTGCAATGTGTCCAATCTTACCACATTGCCTGCATGCTTTGCCCTTGAACCAGCAGTCCCTCTGGTTATGGGTGGATCTGCCGCAGCGATAACATCTTCCGAACTCCTGTGTCATTTTATGGGTGCCAAAGTCCTGTGTCTCTTGTTGTATCTCTGCAGCTCCTTTTGTTGCTGCTTCGTATGATACAGCCATACTGAAAGCTTTGTCCAATGTGAAATCTTTTTCAGAAAGCAGTCTTTTTTGTGTTCCTTCATTTAAGAGACCGCAAACAAATTTGTCTCGAAGATAATCTGATAGTCCTGCTCCGAATTGGCAGTACTTTGATAGCTTTCTTAATTCGGTTAGGTAATCAGCGTTACTTTCATTCTTGTGTTGATTTCTCTTGAAGAACTTGAATCGTTCCGCTATCAGCAGCGGTGTTGGGTTTAAATGCTCCTGCAGGGTATCAATAATTTCTTTAAAAGTCTTGTCCTTTGGTTTGGCTGGAGTGATTAAATTTTGTAACAGCCCGTATGTCTTCGTGCCCATTAAGTTCAGAAGTACTGAAGCTTTTTTTTCATCTGCTATTCCATTTGCAGTGCAATAAACCTCTACTCTTTCCACGTATGTGGTCCAATCTTCTATTTCGCCATCAAAAGCCTCAATATTACCAGATTTAGGCATTTCAGAAAAGATGTGGCGCTTCCCGCGCTTTCCCGCCGCTGCTACCGATAACAACGCTGTTTTACTGTGGTTTCCGTTTATTCACTGTTGGAGACTCGTTCCCGACGGAGGTATAAACGCTGACCTGCTTGCCGCGCCGGCCGTCTCTCGAGTGCACCCTCCCAGTCCGTTATTGCTTGCCTCCGATTTCGCTGCCTGTCTCAGCTGTAGAGCCCGCCGCTGGAGCTCCAGCCTGACGCCCAGGAAGGATTAGCGCAGTACCTGTCACCAGCTTGGCTAGCTGGTGAAACCACAGTTTCTCTTACTTCCTTGAGTCTTCTGGACGCTGGAGGAATCGATGTCCTTGAGGTGCTGCCGAATTGCAGGTAAGTCCGTTTCCACTTCGTCGCCACTGTAGTGTCCGTGCGTAGATAAAGACACTGAAGACAGGAGTTGGTTCATAGGTATTTACTAAGCAAGTCTGGGGGGGGTTTCTAAAGGATATACACAATACACAGGCTTATATAGCCCAAGTGGCAATTACCGGCATTACGCACACCTGGGGCTCTTAAAGGCACATACACCATAATTGCTCTTAAAGGCACATACACCACACCAGCTATACCTGGTTGTGTCAAGATGGGGGACTGTAGGGTTCGAAAATCCACAACCACGTTTTACCAAAAATTGGATTGCCCTATACAGTTGAAAACCAACATTTTCGGCCAAGGCAGAGGTCCCAATAAGCAGGCTGGGATATGCCTGGGACATCCGAATACAGGGGACTGTGGCTCAGAGGCGAGCCATAGGTGTCGGCCAATCGAAGCAGAGTGCATTCTCAAAGGCCAATCAGGGGACCGAGTCAGACCTGAAGCGAGGAAACCCCCGGCCAAAGGGACCACCCGGACCGGGTTTGAATATGTGACTCACCCCTAATCGGGCTATGAATACAAGCCATCATCACCTTAATCAACTTGGACTAGGGACAATAGTCTTGGGATCACTACAGTTAAGAGGTGGCCCAAACTAATCAAGTCCCAGGACTGACACAATGGGGCAGCAGACTTGGAGGAGCCGATGTGCACTCAAAACCATACCCCTGTCCTCACACCTGCCTGTATAAATATGGAACACAAGAAGGACCAACGCTGAGAGAGAACTATTACCAGAAGAATGAAGAGGAGAGCGAGTTAAGATGCTGAGGGAAAAGACGGGCCCGGGAGGGACGAGCTGGGGCGAACTAACATCTAAAGAACTCCAACCGCGCTGAGGAGAAGATCCACCATCGAGGCCCCAGGCTCAATCGGTATACTGAAGGTTTACTCCGCTACCAGACGGCGCAACATCGCCGCAAGAAGCCGTACCGTATACCGACTCCCATTCCGGGGACCTCGACAAGAAGACACCAACGACCGAAGTGGCTGTGGAAGACGGCATTCACTCCAGTCATTTCGGGAACCTTTTCCATCAAGCACAAACCAACCAACAACAACCGACCGAAAGCGCAATCAACAAAACCAAACTTCGAGAAAACCCGACCAGACGCAGCAAGGTCCTCTCCGAGGTTCGGGGTACGGTGAACCCCGAGGCACAGGTTGAATTCCGACGACGACAGCAACAACAACAACCCAACAACCACACTCAAAATTCCATCTGTCAAGGGAGGAGGCTGTGAGTATAATCCAAGGGCCTGCAACTGTCAGTCTAGTTTAGGTAGGAAAGTGGGTTGGTGGGATTGGACTTGGTAAAGATAAAACTGTGTAAACATTCTCGTTGTGTCCGTTCTCTCTCATATTTTATTTATATAATTATAAATGTGTGTGTGTGTTTATTACGTTTGTGGTAGAACTTACCTTGGCAAATAAAATTGGTTGTCACCTGTTCTTTTTCCAAGGACTACTTGTCTCCGAGTGTCTATTTAAAGTGCATCGTTCTCCACCCAAATTCTGGAGTTAGAACCAGATAGGGGCATTAGGGCGCTTCGAACCTGCCAAACAAGGGAACAGCAGACTAGGGAAAAGAGAGAGGACTCCAGGAGCACTTGTGCTCAGGAGTACCCCACAGATTAGGTATAAACTGTGCGGGTCGCCACCGTATTTTAGTCCTCCTCTATAAGCTGTTGTTCTCTATCTCCTTAGAGGGTGTTTAGTGACACCCGACCTGCAGGCTAACATAAGCTGCAAGGGTATAAAGGAGATTGAGGGCCAATACATCAACAGGCACTAAAGACCCCTGCAATTGGGCAGAGCAGAGCCCCATCCCCCTACAATGTAAGCAGATATCTCCTGCCAGAGCCTTCTAAACATATGGGCCAATGGCTTCCTGTCAGCATGCGGAAGAGGAAAGCCCACCTCCTCTCCACGGCCACCACCAGTGCCTCCAGAGCCACATCTGAGAACCGTGTTGCTCTCTCCCTCTGCTGCCGCTCAGCCATCTCTTCCTAGTCAGTTCTGCTTACAAGTGGCGCTCCAAATGGAATGACAATGAGGTACTGATACATCAAAGCACCTCCCCTTTAAGTAGTGGAGAAAGCCGAGGCCAAACATGACCTCGAATTAGACTGCACCTGATATTGGCCCATCTGTTGAGTAGTTTTACTGCTGAGATCAGCACTATAATCATGTAAATAAGCACTGAGCATGAATTTTGCGTGCTACCTAGACCACTTTGACCCGGCGCACCTAAATAGCGCTGGGCCATGAAACTGCCAGTTTTGGGACCATATCCAATTTCTAGGTCCATAAGTCCAAAGTCATCTATTCCTTCCAATCATACTACACTTACTACATGTCATGTGTTAAAGGTAAAAGTCGTAGTACTGATCCTTAGCGAACCCACTAGTCACTTCCTACCACTCCAATTAAGCTTCTTGCATGAGCACCCACCATTTCCTTTTATGTAGCCAGTTTTACATAGGATTACATAGGGTATACAGCACAGAAACAGGCCATTCATCCCAACCAGTCCATGCCAGCATTTATGCTCCACTCAAGCCTCCTCCCGTCTTTACTCATCTAACTCTATCAGCATAACCCTCTATTCCCTCCTCCCTCATATGCTTATCTAACCACTCCTAAAATGCTTCTATACTATTCGCTTCAACCACTCCCTGTGGTAGCGAATTCCACATTCTCACCACTCTCTGGGTAAAGAAGTTTATTCTGAATTCCCTATTGGATTTCTTGGTGACTATCTTGTATTGATGGCCTCCAGTTATGCTCTTCCCCACAAGTGGAAACACTCTCTCTGTATCTACTCTATCAAAACTTTTCATAATTTTAAAGACCTCTATTAAGTCACCCCTCAGCCTTCTCTTTTCAAGAGAAAAGAGACCCAGCCTGTTCATCCTTTCCTGATAGGTATACCCTCGCATTTCAGGTATCATCCTTGTAAATCTTCCCTGCGCCCTCTCCAGTGCCTCTATATCCTTTTTGTAATATGGTGACCAGAATTAGAACATAAGAACATAAGAAATAGGAGCAGGAATAGGCCACTTGGCCCCTCGAGCCTGCTCAGCCATTCAATAAGATCATGGCTGATCTTGGGCTCAAAGACACTTCCCTGTCCGCTCCCCATAACCTTTCACTCCCTTATCTTGCAAAAATTTGTCTATCTCCACCTAAATGTATTTAATGACCCAGCCTCCACAGCTCTCTGGGGCAGAGAAGTCCACAGATTTACGACCCTCTGAGAGGAGAAATTCCTGCTCATCTCAGTTCTAAAAGGGCGACCCTTTATTCTAAAACTGTGCCCCTGCGTTCTAGATTTCCCCATGAGGGGAAACATCCTCTCTGCATCTACCTTGTCGAGCCCCCTCAGTATCTTATATGCTTCAATAAGATCACCTCTTCATTCTTCTAAATTCCAATGAGTATAGGCCCAGCCTGCTCAACCTTTCCTCATAAGTCAATCCCCTCATCTCTGGAATTAACCTAGTGAATCATCTCTGAACTGCCTCCAATGCAAGTATATCCTTCCTTAAATAAGGAGACCAACACTATACGCAGTACTCAAGGTGTGGTCTCACCAATACCTGTACAGTTGTAGCAGGACCTCCCTGCTTTTATACTCCAACCCCTTTGGAATAAAGGCCAACATTCCATTTGCCTTTTTGATTACTTGCTGTACCTGCATGCTAACTTTTTGTGCTTCGTGCACAAGGACCCCCAGGTCCCTCTGAACTGTAGCATTTTATAATCTCTCTCCATTTAAATAACAATTTGCTTTTTTATTTTTCCTGTCAAAGTGTATAACCTCAATCTTTCCCACAATTATACTCCACCTGCCAAATGTTTGCCCACTCACTTAGCCTGTCTATATCCCTTTGCAGGTACTTTGGGGGAGAAATTCAGTTGTTAGCACCAGCCGTTAGCGCCTTAAGAGGGCGATAAGTGGGGCGCGAAGCGGCTAGCACCCGGGCAAGGTGAGACCTGCGCCTCTCGCGAAATTGAGCAGACATTTAGCAGCACCACAAAGTCACAACGCTACTACTCTGGATCTACACATCAAGGTTCCTCTGCACACTGACAGCTGTTCTCTTCTCGGCGAGAATGCTGGCAGCAGTGGTTCGCCATGTGCTGGCCATCCCTTCACAGTTAAATCATAGACCCGGGATAGTGTCAGGTCATTTCGTGTTTCCTTTTCTATGTATGCATTCGTCACAGGGAGACATTCGACTATGGTCGAGTGGAATATCTCCATTGGATCCACTGCAAGTTCTTCTTCCACCGTCGACAACGGTAGTCGCGACAATCCATCAGCATTCCCATGCTGTTTAGTTCCTTTGTACTCGATGTCATATTGGTGTGCCCCTAGGAAAAGGGACCACCTCTGTAGCCGTTGTGCCGTCATTATCGGTACGCCCTTCTGAGGGTTGAAAATGGAGACAAGAGGTTGATGATCAGTTAGTAGAGTAAATTTTTGACCGTGCAGGTAGTGATTGAACTTCTTCACCCCCCACACTAGGCTGAGGGCCTCTCTGTCAATCTGGGCGTAGTTACGCTCGACTGAAGTTAACGAGCGTGACGCAGAAGCTATCGGCCTCTCTAAACCATCAAGGAATTTATGTGACAGTACCGCCCCAATGCTGTAGGGAGACGCATCACACGCCAGTCTTATCGGTAGTGATGGGTTGTAGTGAGCCAATACTTCTCTTGAAGTGATTAAGTCCTTACTCTTCTGAAAGGCCCGCTTACAGTCATTGCTCCATTTCCATGCTCCTCCCGTTCATAGTAGGGCGTTCAGTGGGTGCAGAATTGTGGACAAATTCGGCAAAAACTTATGGTAGTAATTCACCAATCCGAGGAATGACCTCAGTTGCGACACATTTTCAGGCGCTGGGGCCTTAACAACCGCTTCAATTTTGTCAGGGGACTTATGTAACCCCTCTTCATCAATCACGTGGCCACAATACGATATCTGTTTCTTAAAAAACTCGCACTTGGGGCGGTTGGCTCGTAGCCCATGTTCCCGTAGTCTAGTGAGCACCTGTTCTAGGTTGTTAAGGTGTTCACTGTCATCTTCACCTGTCACTAGGATGTCGTCCAAGTAACACTGAGTCCCCGGAATCCCTTGCAGGACTTGTTCCATCGCTCTTTGCCATATCGCCGGAGCTGATGCTACTCCGAATACCAATCGATGATACTGGTAAAGACCCTTGTGAGTGTTTATCGTGAGATACTTCCGAGAGGCTTCTTCAAACTCCATCTGCAAATACGCTTGTGCTAGGTCAATTTTTGTAAAACACTTCCCTCCAGATAGTGAGGCGAAGATGTCTTCTATCCTTGGAAGAGAATATTGTACTGTGTGAAGGACTGGGTTCACCGTCACCTTGAAGTCCCCACAGATGCGAACCTTCTTTGGCTCCTCAGACTTATTGCTTAACGTTTTCTTCATGACAGGAACGATGGGTGTCGCCCACTCGCTCCAGCCTACCTTAGACAACACGCCTGCATTCTCCAGATTCTCCAGCTCTGCCTCGACGGCTGGGTGAATTGCATATGGTACCGGTCTTGCTTTGAAAAACTTGGGAATTGCATTCTCTTCTATTTTTATCGAGGCGGTTACGCCTTTAATAGTGCCCAGTTCTTGTTGGAATACCTCTTTGGCGTTAGCTAAGATTGTTGACAATCGTCCAGGAGTGACGTCTTCATCTTTTTTACCATCCACCATCATTGCATGAATGGAGTGCCAATCTAAGCTTATCTTTCTGATCCATTCACGTCCCAATAACGGTGGTCCACCATTTTGCAGTATGTAGAGATACAATTTCCGTATTTTCTTGCCATTGTATTCGACAGGCACCCTTATTTTTCCTCTGGGGTATACTTTTTGCCCCGTATACGTCGTCAAGACGATGGATGTCTCTCTCAAGGGTATGTGTGAGAATAGCCGCTCGTAGTCTCGTCGATTCATGACGGTTAGCGCTGATCCTGTATCCAGTTCCATTTTAACTTGGGACCCTGCTATCGTGAGGGTGACCCAAATGGTTCGGTGATCCTCTTTTGCGATTACATTGTGAAGTTTGAGACAGCTTAGTCTCTTGTTCCCGGCTTCACTATCGCTCATCTGGTCTTCGGAACTACTGTCCGTCGTCTTTTGTACTTTCTTGTACGGTTCCTTAGTAGCCTTTTTGTTGTTGTTGGTCTTCTTCCCAGACCTGCAAACTCGTGCAATGTGTCCCATCTTTCCGCATTGCCTGCATATTTTGTCTTTGGACCAGCAGTCCTTCTGGTCATGGTTAGTTCTGCCGCAGCGATAACATTTTGCAAATCCCCGTGTCATTTCGTGGGTGCCGTATTCCTGTGGCTTTTGTTGTATTCCCGCAGCTCCCCTGGCTGCTGCTTCGTACGATACTGCCACGCTGTAAGCCTTATCTAGCGTCAGCTCTTTCTCTGAGAGTAACTTCTTCTGTGTTCCTTCACTCAGGAGTCCACAGACAAATTTGTCCCGTAGGGTATCTGCCAGTCCTGCTCCGAACTGGCAGTGCTTTGATAGCTTGCGTAGTTCCGTAAGGTACTCAGCATTGCTCTCATCTTTATGCTGAGTTCTCCTGTGGAATTTAAATCTTTCTGCTATCAGCAGCGGTGCAGGGTTTAGGTGTTCCTGTAGGATAGCAACAATTTTGTTAAAACGCTTCGCCTTCGGTTTGGCTGGAGTAATCAGGTCCCGCAATAGGCCGTACATTCTAGCGCCCATTAAGTTTAGCAATACCGATGCCTTTTTCTCATCGGCTATTTCGTTTGCCTCGCAATATAACTCGACTCTTTCCACATACGTGGTCCAGCCTTCTATTGTATTATCAAAGGCAGTGATACAGCCAGTCTTCGGCATCTTGAAAATCTAAAATGGCGCCTCCCGCACTTTGCCCTCTTCCCCGATTTAACAAAATGGCGCCTCCCGCGCTTTGCCTTCTTCCCCGCTGTTGCTAGCACTGCTTTCAGCGGTTTCCATTGCAACCTGCAGCTCCTTGCGGTTTTCTGCGCGTTTAATATTTCTTTTTTTATTTTATTATTTTCCCGTCGTG
The DNA here is from genome assembly GCF_052327205.1 of Somniosus microcephalus. NCBI lineage: Eukaryota > Metazoa > Chordata > Chondrichthyes > Squaliformes > Somniosidae > Somniosus > Somniosus microcephalus. Next base: position 296,013,248 of record NC_140988.1, read on the forward strand.
GAACAACCCTGTGGGACTCTTGCCTCCCTCTTCTCGGGTCCGTACGCTGCCCGGCTTCGGAGCACCGGCCGCGCCCTGTGTGCTCCACCCTCTCTCTCTCTCTCTCCTCTTCCCGACAACGCTGCTCGGCCCCGTTGCAAGCCACCCGCTCGAGTTCTCGACCGCCGCAGCCCAGGAAGGATCAGTGTACTACCTGCCACCAGCCCGATTAGCTGAAGCACCGTCGACAGGAACCAGGCCCCGCTCTCGACAGCTTCTCCTGTAATCTTCAACTCCGCTGACTCGGGGCGGATGCCCATGGTCGACGCCCATTTCTACTGCTTCTTTCTTCCTTCTGGCCTCGACCTCTGCTCACTTCGCTTCAGGAATGGATCCCATGAGGTGGTGCAGACTGTAGGTAAGTTCGTATCTGCTCATCGTCAATATTATGTCCACGTATAATTGAGACATGAACAGCAGGAGTTGATTATAACAAGTCTTTACTGAATGGAGACCATCGGGAAACTGAAACTACAGAAGCTTGCTAGCGCCTTTTATACAGGGGTGGTCACTGCCGGTACTGCAGTCTGAGACCAGTTATTCCCTTAAAGGTACATACACAACAATAGCCTTGAGTGGCCACATATTATGGGGGCTGCAATGGGTGGAAACGTTGGGTTTCTCCATTGCATTGAGAGGGCTCAGAGACGCCGAGAGAGAGTGCCAATCATGGCCAGATGGAGGAGGGCCAACAGGCGTCGGCACAGGGGACCTTACCCTCCCAGGGTATACCGCCAGCAGTTCTCCTACCTCAACATGTCTGAGGAGCAGTGTATTCGGAGGCTTCGATTCAGCAGGGAGGTGGTCACTGAGCTCTGCCAACTGCTTCAGATGGATCTGCAGCCTCAGCTGAGGAGCAGGACGTCTCTGTCGGTGGCAGTGAAGGTGACAGTGGCTCTCAACTTCTATGCCACCGGCTCCTTCCAATCCGCTACTGGGGACATTGCCAATGTCTCCCAGTTTGCGGTGCATTGCTGCATCCGCCAAGTCACGAATGCGCTCTTCAAAAGGAGACGTCAGTACATTTCCTTCCCCATGACCCTGGACAAGCAGCAAGAGCGCGCAATGGGATTTGCAAGAATGGCGGGCTTCCCCATGGTCCAGAGCACCATTGACTGCATGCATGTGGCTTTGCAGGAGCCTCAAGAGAATGCCGAGGATTACCGCAACCGGAAGGGGTTCCATTCGTTGAACGTGCAGTTGGTGTGTGACCACAGACAGCTGATACTAGCTGTCAATGCCCGCTTTCCAGGCAGCAGCCACGACGTCTTCATCCTGCGCCAGACTTCAGTGGCAGACCTTTTCAAAGCCCCGGCTTACCCAGGAGGCTGGCTTCTCGGGGACAAGGGCTATCCTCTGTGCACCTGGCTGAATACCCTGCTCCGTGCACCCAGCACCCCTGCAGAAGAACGATACAATGACAGCCATCAAGCGACCAGGAACATCACTGAGCACACAATCGGTGTGCTAAAGCAACGGTTCCGCTGTCTGGACCATTCCGGGGGAGCCCTTCAGTACTCGCCTGAGCGAGCCTCCCATTTCGTTGTAGTGTGCTGCATGCTGCATAACCTGGCTATCCTCAGGACTCAGCCACTGCCAGCAGACATTGGAGCACCAGCAGAGGAGGAGGAGGAGGAGGAGGAGCACCAGGATGGGAGGGAGGCACCAAGTGCAAGGGCCGTCCGTCAGCGGCTTATCGCAAGTCGGTTCTAGGCCCCCTCTAAGGGAATGGCTTGTGCTATTGAAAGGACATGAATGGAACGGTTCCGCAAACCCTGAGCTGGTCAAGGCAACAAATAGTTCAAAGAGCAAACATGCACAATCTGAATAAAGACAATTATTTATTTAACAAACTGTGTGCCCTTCCCGCATGACAAAGAAATACAGAGAAACCCCAAAAAAGTCAGACACATAACTAGCTCTCACAACCTGGAGAAAATGAACAAAAGAGTTAACCAAAAATGACCATGATCCTCGGCCTTCACTAAAAAAATTAGCAGCATTTTGCCACACCTCCTACTTTTTGGCCTGCGAGGGTGATCTGCTTCGCTTGCGAGATTGGCCCCTTCCCATGCTGCAGCTCCTCCGCAATGGGACCCCAGTGGCTGCAGCAAGGCTGGGGGAAGGCTGCTGAGTGTCAGAAACTGAGACTGCAGATGCCCTTGGGGACAGCCTTGACCAGCTCTGGGCCTGGAGGGCCCGGCTGCTGACTACTCCAACTCTGCATGGGCGGCAGCAGTCTGCCCTTCGGGTGGTGGCAGCTGCAGGGGAGGAGTGACAGTGTTGGCAGCAGGAATGCTGCCATCCTGACAGAGGACAGGCACTCCCTGGTCGGACGACACACTGGCACTCCCACAGGGCAGCACTGCAGCATGCGGAGCAATCTGCTGAAGCACAGACTGCTGACCTTCTGCGGCGCGGTGAGGGCCCCGGTGACTCGTGCCCGATGCAGCAAGGGTGGCAGCAGTCAGTGCTCGTGTGGTCTCAATCTGTATCTGCATCAGACCAGCCACTGACTGCATTGCACCACTAAGCACTTGCGTGGAAGCCGCCTGTGCTGCCTGTGCTGCACCGAATTCCTGCAGACTCCTTGCCAGTGCTGTACCGAAGTCCTGCAGACTCCTTGCCTGTGCTGCACCGAAGTCCTGCAGACTCCTTGCCAGTGCTGTACCGAAGTCCTGCAGACTCCTTGCCTGTGCTGTACCGAAGTCCTGCAGACTCCTTGCCTGTGCTGCCCCAAAGTCCTGGACACTCCTTGCCAGTGACTCTATGGAGTCGGGCATCCTTGCCACTGCAGCCATGAGCTCAGTATACCTGTGCTCTGCCTGGGCACCCATTTCAGTGAGGAGCCGCACCTCTTCTGCGCTCACTGTAGCAGGACTGGAGGCCAGACTCTCCCTCCGGGGAGAAGGCCGCCGAGCTTCCCTACCCCCCCGCGTTGCTGCAGCCCGCTGGGCCCTGGAGCTTCACCCTCCTCAGACCCTTCCTCCCTGCTCCCCTCCGGGGAAGACGTGTCCCCATTATGGCCATGGGCTGCCTCAGCTGAGGGTGCACTGATGGTCCGGCTTCCTCTTCCTCCTCGCCTTCAGAATCACTCACAGTGGCAGCTTGAGGGCCCACCTCCTCACCTGGCGAATCAGCATCTGAAAGCAGGGAGGTACAAGAGTTGCTTTAGCGTGAGGACAGGGCGGCAGCGAGGGAGGCATGAGTGCTGCAATGCACTGTATTGGTTCGATAGTGGCAAAGGATGCTGGTGTGAGGCACAAGTGGAAGGAGAGAGGTCAAAAAGGTGATGACCTTACCATTGCTGTCCAGAACGGGGTCGGCATCTCCAGTGGCGACGGGGCCAATCATCCGGCCTGCCATAATCCGCTCCACTCGCTGCTCCAGATCGCTGAGGTCTTTAAGGTCAGGTCGGCCTCCCCCGGTCCGTTGCTGCTGCCTCCTATTGTGGGCCAGCTTGCCCTGCAAGAGAAAGGACGGGCTCTGAGTACAGTGTGAAGCCCTGATCTTGTCTGCACTGCCTCCTATGGTGGACTAGCCCTTACAGTGTGAAGCCCTGATCTTGTCTGCACTGCCTCCCATGGTGGACTAGCCCTTACAGTGTGAAGCCCTGATCTTGGCTGCACTGCCTCCCATGGTGGAATAGCCCTTACAGTGTGAAGCCCTGATCTTGGCTGCACTACCTCCCATGGTGGAATAGCCCTTACAGTGTGTAAAGTGGTGAATGTGCATGTGAGTTTCATGAAAGGCCCATAGGTGTTGGATGAGGGCTGGGCATTGGGGCTTTCAGGACCCTTTGGCCATAAAGTGAGGTGCACATGCAGGGATAAAGAGAATACTGAAAAGGGTACTCACCCTGACAATCCGAATGAGGTTGTTGAACTTCTTCCTGCATTGCACAGGGGTCCTAGGTACCATGCTGCTGGAGGTCACTCTGTGTGCCCCCTCCCTCCAAGCTTTTTGATATTCGTTGGGCAGTGGCCTCCTGCCACTGTCTGGAAACAGGATAGATCGCCTGCGCTCCACTGCGCCAACCAGAACCTTCAGGGCCCCCTCACTGAACTGCTGCGCTCGCTCCCTGGCCCTCTCCATGGTCCTAGGCGTTAGAATGTGGCAGCAGGTCTGTCCAGGCCGCGAATCAGGACTCCAATGTGCAGGGCGTGGCTGCAATCCAAATCGACCCTCCCCCTTTAAGAGCTGACCGGCGCCAGCGTGTCTGCCTGCAATCGCTAACTGGCCGCACCTGTGATGCGCTGCGCCCTTGGTGGTAGCGCCTCGCTTCGCCAGCTTAGCGCCTTAGGACAGTCGTGCAGCGCCTGCTTTAGTGCTCCATGCACCTCTTGGGGCGAGGCAGGTCAATTTCGCTGAAGGTGGCGATAATTTGCGCCGCGCCCGCTCAACTATAACGCCCCAAACGTGGTGATACTGAATTTCTAGGCCTTTGAGTCCTCTGCACAACTTACTTTCCCACCCATCTTTGTACCATTCGCAAACTTGGCTACATCACACTTGGTCCCTTCATCCAATTCATTAATGTAGATTGTAAATAGCTGAGGCTCCAGCATCGATTCCTGTGACACCCCACTAGTTACTGTTTGTTAATCAGAAAATGACCCATTTATCCCAACTCTCTGCTTTCTGTTAGTTAGCCAATTCTCTATCCATGCTAATATATTACCCCCAATTCCATAAGCTCTTATCTTATGCAGTAACCTTTTATGTGGCACCTTATCGAATGCCTTCTGGAAATCCAAATACGCCACATCCACTGGTTCACCTTTGTCCACCCTACTCGTTGCCTCCTCAAAGAACTCCAGCAAGTTTGTTAAACATTATTTCCCTTTCATAAAACCATGTTGACTTTGCTTGACTGTATTATGATTTTCTAAATGCCCTGCTACTGCTTCCTTAATGAAGGACTCCAGCATTTTCCCAACTACAGATGTTAGGCTAACTGGTCTATAGTTTCCTGCTTTCTGTCTCCCTCCTTTCTTAAATTGGGGTGTTACATTTATGGTTTTCCAATCCGCTGGGACCTCTCCAGAGTCCAGGGAATTTTGGTATATTGCAACCAATGCATCCACTATCTTTGCAGCCACTTCTTTTAAGACCCTGGGTTGTAAGGCCATCTGGTCCAGGGGACTTGTCATCTTTTAGTCCCATTATTTTACCAAGTACTATTTCCTTAGTGATAGTGATTGTCTTTAGTTCCCCCCTCCCTGTGGCCCCTTAATTGTCCATTATTGGGATGTTGTTAGTGTCTTCTACCGTGAAGACAGATACAAAATATTCGCTTAGAGTCTTTGTACACAGTACTCCAAGTGTGGTCTAACCAAGGTTCGATACAAGTTTAGCATAACTTCACTACTTTTCAATTCTATCTCTCTAGAAATCAACCCTAGTGCTTGGTTTGATTTTTGTATGGTTTTGGTAACCTGTAATAGTTTGATACTAGTTCTAAATGTTCCAGGGGCACACTGGAAATGTTGCAGTCTCAATAAGGCTGGCAGAACTTTTAGTATAGCAAGCTGCCAACCAGGCTGATCAGCTGTCCCAGATATGAATCAAGGACTCAGACATAAACCAGCCAATGGAAGCTGCCAGTGGCTCTAACTTCTCAGAGCATGACTGTAACAAATAAGGAGTTTTGGCCACCATCCCAGTCATGAGTAAATCTATATATTTAAATATGGATATATAGGAAATTGGCAGTCACTTTACATTTGGCTACTTCTACAATCAGTATTCAGCATTAGTACACAAGCTGCTACAGATGAGATCCATGGCTTTCATATTCAATGGAATAGACAGGACATTCTTTCCAAGCAATTTAGAATAGAAGTCCTTCAAATGAAAACTATTTGGCACAACAGCTATTTTTGCTCTGCTCCTGGCCAATTTTTCGACTAGGTGACAAATGAATTTATATCCGATACCTAAGTGGAATTATCTAGCACTCCAAGGAATAGATTTGGGTCTGCAAACATTGTCTGTGTCTCTAAAAGAGCACTTTTGCACTCCCACTGCAGAACAGTGCCTGCCAGGAGCAATATATTGGAATATTGGTCAAAGAGGATAGTGCACAGTCTACCTCATTTTTCCAAACATTCAAATTAATAGCCAGAAGATTGGGCTATCCTCCACACCCAATATTCTGTCTGCACTCATGTGTGTGCTACTCTGTGCCTAGAGCACAAAGCTGGAAAATTACCCTTTAACTTTCTGTATGATTAGCAGCTTTGTTTGATTTTGGAAGATGCATTCCGAATTCCTTTGTTTTCGGTCGACCTTCAAAGGGTACCTGGATATATCTCAGACACTGTGCTCCCAGTTGATTTCTGAGGCCATTGGGATAGAAGGCTGAATACTCCATGGGTCCAACGAAATGCCACGTATAAATCCTGTTATAGATACAGATCCAGGTTCAGTCTCAGTACAGTTAGCAAAGTGTTGCTCCTTTTGTTATTTTGCATTTGAAGAGGGAGTGTGAGTTAAAAGTTCAGTGAAAACATTGCTATTTGCTGTAATGTTTTTGCTACTGCTTATCTGTTATTTTTAACAAATTTGTTCTGTAGTTTGTAGGCTAAGCCATTGTTTGATTATTCAAATGCTTACTGATTTCTAGGAGATCATGACAGAGCTTGTGATTCTATCCAGTAAGCCATGTGCAATGGCAACAGTTTCTGTGCGATCTGTGGAGTCACTACATTACCAAATATCGGGTGTATAAAGAATAATGTGGTTCAAGCGAGCGAAGGCTTGGTTAGAAGAATTGTCTTTGGCACTGGACACGAAGAAGTATGAGTAAAAACCGAAAAACTTAGCACAGCTTTCTGGGAGTTTTGCTTGTTCCTTTTACTGGAGTGCTTCATATGGTTAATCAAACTGAAGCAGCTGGGAGCTGAGGTAATAGTGAGAAAACCTAGTATCCTTAAGAGCCAAACTAGAACAAGAGAAGATAAAGGAGCTGAAATTGCTCTGTCCAATCTTTGTAACAAAAGCATTTGGGTTAAATTGTTCTTTTCGTTGACCTATTTATACATTTTGCACAGAGGAACCAAACCTTGCCCCAGAGCCCACAGTTAAAAAAGAGAACCAATGCTGGAAATAGGAACATTAGGAGCAGGAGTAGGCCAATCAGCCCTTCGAGCCTGCTCCGCCATTGAATTAGATCATGGCTGATCTGCACCTCAATCCATTTCCTCGCGTTTGTTCCATGTCCCTTGATACACTTACCTAACAAAAATATATCTGTCTTAATGGAATCATAAGTAAGTGGGAAATAAAATTGAAGTAAAATGTAGGGAGATCAGCTGATGAAGGGGACTGTGGTCTTAAAGGGGTTGCAGTACATGCTTGTATGGCCCCCATAGTATAGAAAAGCAGGTACAGAGAGTAGGCAGCTAGAACTGAGAAGAACCTTGTGAAGAGTGAGACAGACAATGGTCGCTGCACAGGTGAGGAAGACTGCTGATGATACCTGCACTTCCTTTGGTTATGGCATGTGGTGGTTAATAAAGGCCACTTTATTTGGAATCCGACTTCCATGCACTGTATAAGGGGCATGTCAGCACTTTCCAGCAGTATCCAGCAATTAGCCCTTAAATATGATACTCAAAATCAATGGATATAAAGGAGCATTAGTATTCTCGTACCACCACTTGATCTTAGCACATAGGAGAATGTGTTGAGTTACTACTAAAAGTATGAAATAGTGTAGGCCTGACACGTAGGCCACCAAATTCGATAGCTCCCGAAAACGGGCACGGGGATCGCAATGCGCAATTAATGTCGATTGCGGTGCAGGCAGCACGCCAACTTCGTGCTGCCTGCTCATTTAAATGTATTACTTGTATTTTTTTGGTGATAGAGCACAGTTACACTTCCAATATTATGCATGTTTTAATTATTATGAAGATGCAACCATAATCGAATAAACACTGAAAACAGATCAGTCTGACGTATTTGTTTTTTTTTTATTTAGTGGGGGTCTGACATAGCCTGAAATTTATATTGTTGAATATTCCACGCTGTCTGTGTCTCTGTTTAAAGGGGAATGAAAGTCTAGGGGCATACCTTTTATTCAAAATCTGCATCCTCGGCTGGCTGCATGGTTTCCCAGTGTCCCGTGCAGCACTCAAGCCACTCTGAAGTCACGATCCTGGTGTTTCCTGTTCAGCCACTCCAGGATGCACAGGAACACTGCCTGTCCATGACATCACTGAAACGACCTAGCAACAAGGGAAACCTGAGCACAGAGACGCCATGTGCATCACAAAACTGATAAACCTTTACTAAAACATCAACAAATACTTTTCGCATTTTATTTTTCTAAATAAAATAGGGAAGTGCTTTGAACAAGTGTTCTTTCTTTGTAAACTTTCAAAGGTATTCAAGAAAAGTGGAGCATGGGCCTAATTTTCCAGTTTGTGTGTGGAGTGGTGCAGAAGCACTGCCACTGGCAGCTATGCTATTTTTAGACTATTGGTAATGGTAGATAGGGACTGCTGACAGGTTTCTGCTTTTCTCCGATCTTTGAGCTCCCGCTGGTGGGATCATTAGTGGATTTTTGGATGGTAGCTACATTTCCACTAGCTAAACTAGATTTAAAACAGTTACTGCAAAGGTGAGCATCACACTCCAGATGGCCAGCAATGTAGTTTACTGAGGCCATATGGCATGGATAGCTTTTTATAATAGTATGATTTCCCATAGGAACTGAATCCATATAACTCTGATTTATGCTCAAGCTGTCTCCAGTGGAATGTGATATCGTGACAAACTACAATCAATTTCCCAGGTTGAATGCCTGGGAATAAATATTATATCTGACTCCAACACCAACCTTTGCTCCTGTGGCTCCAGGCAAAGGTAGTAATCAGAATACATGTGTGTGTTTATATATATAGATATATCTCTATATATAAAAGGAACCGTCCGTCTGTATGTCTGTCTGTCTGTCTGTCTGTCTGTCTGTATGTCTGTCTGTCCGCTATACACTCAAAAGTTATAGAGCGTACCTACACATATGTTATATCAAAATAAAGCTTATGATTAGGGGAGTCTCATAGGCATATTTACTTTTTGGTCAGACAAAAATTGTTCGGACAGTATACAAAAAACATTCAATAATCCGCTCATTAGTGGTTGACCAATCCTACCACTCATTAGCCTTGAGTGACGTGATGGTTGGCCAATCCTACAGTTCAGTGACCTGATAGTTGACCAATCGGTGCGTCACGGGGGCATTTCATTCCATGTGTGGGCGGGACCTAATCCTGCAGCCTCCCGAAACATAGCCGCCATTTTTTTCACTGCTTTTACTCAACAGCGAGCGGGGCAGCTGCGGCGGCCCGCCGGAGTGGGAGGTGAGTTGGGGTCACTCGGGCCGGGCTGGGCCGGGCCTGACAACCGCTTGGCCCGAGACACAGAGCGGGGGAGCGGCAGCGGCCGGTCATCAACCGCGCGGCCCTGTAAACTGCCGTTTTACAAAAAATCCTTGGCAATGCCGGGCCCCCCCAGCTAGTATATCTTCTATATATATATATATATAAAAGGATCCATCCGTCTGTTTGTCTGTCTGTATGTCTGTCTGTCCGCTATACACTCAAAAGTTATAGAGCGTACCTACACATATGTTATAGCAAATGAAAGCTGATGATCAGGGGAGTGTCATAGGTGTATTTACTTTTTGGTCAGACAAAAATTGTTCGGACAGTATACAAAAAACGTTCAAAAATCCGCTCATTAGCGGTTGACCAATCCTACCGCTCATTAGCCTTGAGTGACGTGATGGTTGACAAATCCTACAGTTCAGTGACCTAATGGTTGACCAATTGGTGCATCATGGGCGGGACCTAATCCTGCAGCCTCCCCAAATGTTGCCGCCATTTTTTCCCCTGCTTTTACCAGCTGCGGTGGCCCGCCGGAGCGGGAGGTGAGTTCGGGTCACTCGGGCCGATGGGGTCACTCGGGCTGGGCCTCACAACCGCTCGGCCCGAGACACAGAGCGGGGGAGCGGCAGCGGCCAGCCGTCAACCGCACGGCCCGAGACACAGAGCGGGGGAGCGGCAACGGCCGGCCGTCAACCACGCGGCCCTCTAAACTGCCCTGGCAATGCCGGGCCCCCCCAGCTAGTATATCTTCTATCTATATATATAAAAGAGCTCTTCTGTCTGTCTTTCTGTCTGTCCGTTCTCTATACGTTCGAAAGTTATAGAGCGTACCTACACGCGCGTCACATCAAAAGAAAGCTTACGATTACGGACCGGTCATAGGCATATTTACGTTTCGGCCGGACAAAAATTGCGCCCGCGGTATCCAAAAAACGTTCAAAATTCCGCTCATTAGCATCTCATTATCCGCTCATTAGCGATAGAGTGACGTCGAGGTCGACCAATCGTACGCCGGGTTCCTGGCGCATGCGGACGAGCCCTCCTACAGTCGAGTGATGGGACGATTGACCAATCCTATGCTTCGGTGACCTGACGGTCGACCAATCGGTGTGTGTGTGGGCGGGCTTTATCGTTCTGAACCGAGGTGAGTGTCAGCCATCTTGATTCAATTCTTTTTCCCGCTTTCTGCGTTTTTCTTTTCAAACCTACATTTCCAGCAAAAAAAAATTGCTTTTATTAAATTGTTTTTAAAAAAACTTCATTCATTTGTAAATATTTTCTCTAACCTGAAGATTCTTTTTCCTACCTTTCCCCGTTTTTGTAAGGCCTCAGAACCTAGGCCTCAAAGCCTGGGCCTCTCCTGCCCAGCCACGCCCGAGCTAGGTAATTGTCCCACGGCTTCTGCTAAGCTCCCCGCCCCTCCTCCGTCGTCACGTTACCCGGGGCAACAGCGTCTGCCACGAGGGTCACGGGACATACACAGGGTGCGCGCGCAGCAGGAGCAGCTGAGACGCGGCGTCTCTCTCTGTTCCCCGCTCGGCTCGGGCGGGGGGGCGGGGCTCTCGGGAGTGCGGATCTCGGGCGGGGCTTGGAGAGCAGGAAGGGTTACCCCGGCAACCGGGCCCGCCGGCAGTCTCTCACAGCCGCAATCGGCGATCTTGAAACCAGCTCGGGAGGGCGGGGCTCCAGAGAGCGGGAGGGCGGGGCCCCGGAGAGCAGGAGGCCGGTGCTCGGGAGGGCGGGGGGCGGGGCTCGGGACATCGGGGGTGGGGCTCGGGACATCGGGAGACGGGAGATCGGGGGGCGGGACATCGGGAGATCGGGTGGCGGGACACCGGGAGATCGGGGGGCGGGATATCGGGAGATCGCGGGGCGGGACATCGGGAGATCGGGGGCGGGACATCGCGGGGCGGGACATCGGGAGATCGGGGGGCGGGACATCGGGAGATCGCGGGGCGGGACATCGGGAGATCGGGGGACGGGAGATCAGGGGGCGGAACATCGTGAGATCGGGGGGCGGGGCTCGGGGACTCCCCCTCTCCTCCTCCCCCTCCCCCCTCCCCCCTCCTCCCCTTCCTCCCCCCCTCCTCCCCCTCCCCCCTCCAACTCCCCCTCCCTCCACCCCCCTCCCCCTCCTCCCTTCTCCTCCCTTCTTCCCCCCTTCCCCCAATTCCTCCCTTCCCCCTCCCCCCATTCCCCCCCTCTTTCCCCCCTCCACCCCCCTTCCTCCCCTCCCCTCCCCCCCTTCCTCCCCTTCCCCCCAGTCGCGCTCTCTCTTCCCCCGTCGCTCTCTCTCTTCCCCCCAGTCGCTCTGTCTCTTCCCCCCCAGTCGCTCTCTCTCTCCCCCCCATTCGCTCTCTCTCTTCCCCCCCAGTCGCTCTCTCTCTTCCCCCCAGTCGCTCTCTCTCTCTTCCCCCCCAGTCGCTCTCTTTCTTCCCCCCAGTCGCTCTCTCTTTCTTCCCCCCCAGTCGCTCTCTCTCTCTTCCCCCCAGTTGCTCTCTCTCTCTTCCCCCCAGTCGCTCTCTCTCTCTTCCCCCCGTCGCTCTTTCTTCCCCCCCAGTCGCTCTCTCTCTTCCCCCCCAGTCGCTCTCTCTCTTCCCCCCAGTCGCTCTCTCTCTTCCCCCCCAGTCACTCTCTCTCTTCCCCCCCAGTCGCTCTCTCTCTTCCCCCCCAGTCGCTCACTCTCTTCCCCCCCAGTCGCTCTCTCCCTTCCCCCCCAGTCGCTCTCTCTCTTCCCCCCCAGTCGCTCTCTCTCTTCCAACAACAACATGCCCTCGAAAAAGCCTCGGCACCGCCGGGCACTCCAGCTAGTATATATATAAAAGGATCCATCCTTTTGTCTGTATGTCTGTATGTCTGTCTGTATGTCTGTCTGTCCGCTATACACTCAAAAGTTATAGAGTGTACCTACACATATGTTATATCAAAAGAAAGCTGATGATCAGGGGAGTGTCAGAGGCATATTTACTTTTTGGTCAGAGAAAACTTGTTCGGACAGTATACAAAAAACATTCAAAAATCCGCTCATTAGCGGTTGACCAATCCTACCGCTCATTAGCCTTGAGTGACGTGATGGTTGACAAATCCTACAGTTCAGTGACCTAATGGTTGACCAATCGGTGCATCATGGGCGGGACCTAATCCTGCAGCCTCCCCAAATGTTGCCGCCATTTTTTCCCCTGCTTTTACCAGCTGCGGCGGCCCGCTGGAGCGGGAGGTGAGTTCGGGTCACTCGGGCCAATGGGGTCACTCGGGCTGGGCCTCACAACCGCTCGGCCCGAGACACAGAGTGGGGGAGCGGCAGTGGCCAGCCATCAACCGCACGGCCCGAGACACAGAGCGGGGGAGCGGCAGCGGCCGGCCGTCAACCGCGCAGCCCTCTAAACTGCCCTGGCAGCACCGGGCCCCCCCAGCTAGTATATATATATGTCTGATTCATATTCAGGCTGCCTCAATTGGTTATTCAGATTCATGAATGCCCCAGTCTTAATGAAACACAAACTTATAGTAAACTATAGGCATAGGGTTAGTTACTCAGTGCACTTGCCATTATATCAATCATAGTTCTGTGTTTTGCATATAATTTTAATTCCTGACTGATCAGAAATAAAAACATGGTGCATTAAATAAATAAAGAGCTTGGGAGCAATATTGGGCTGGGTGCACCCGTTTTTTGGATGCTACGAGTCCCCTTAGGGTTCCAAAATGATGTCCGCGGTGCACACGCACACGTCTGACGCGAAGCACGCTGGATGACACCTTAGTAAAGGAGTTAGCGCGCATGCACTAAACATCCGCCGGAAGTATGCAGAGCAGGCTGATCGTAATGTCAATCAGCATGCAATACTGACTTGAGGCCAGCGCTGCCAATGTAGAGTTCCACGCTCCAGCCGGTGCCCTGTCTTAACTTCACACAGCTGAACATGTGTTAAGCAGTATGAAGGACCCCCAAACAGTGCTATTTAAAGAAATCATCAATTACTTATAGGTTAGTTGCTGGTTTATTTCTTCTGGCTGTTGCTATAATTCTACACATTTTTGGTGCTTTCCATAGTTGTTTCAAGTTTCAATAGTCTACAAGGAGTGGTGTGGCAGGTGCTGAAGTACTTTTTGCTGACTTCAAGGCTTCTGCACAAACCAGTTGCTCCCAGACATGGGTGCACTAGTAGGTCTTCCTCTTGGAATAGAGCATGACTGGGAGAATGAGCAGAGGCCACGCAGAGCAGGACAAGCTGCTAGAAGAGGGAAGAGGAGGAGGGGGAAAAGTGCTCTCAGCAGGAGGCCATATCCACGCAGGGTGTTCAGGGAACAATTCTCCTACCTCAACCTCAGCGACGACCAATATTTAAGACGTATGTGCTTCAGTAAGGAGGTCGTCACTGAAATCTGCCAACTGCTGCAGCCACAATTCCAACCTCAGAGCAGGGCAAGGACCACATTGCATGTGGCTATGAAGGTAATTGTGGCAATGAAATTTTATGTGTCTGGCTCCTTCCAGGCTGGTGCTGGAGATATCAGCAACATCTCGCAGTTTAAGGGAGGTCACTGAGGCTCTCTATTCAAAGAAAGATAACTTAATTTCATTCGCTCTTGCCAGAGAGAAGCAGGCAGATTGAGCACAAGGGTTTGCAAGGATTGCAGGCTTCTCCACGGTGCAGGTTGCCAATGACTGCACACATATTGCTTTGCGTGCACCGCATGTCAAATCTGCCATGTACCTGAACCGAAAGGGATTCCACTCCCTCAAAGTGCAGTTGGTGTGTGACCATAGGCAGTGCATCATGCAAATCAATGCCCCGTATCCTGGCAGCAGTCATGATGCCTTCATTCTACGGCAGTCCCCAATCCAGCTGTAATTCAGCTACCACCGCCAACCAAAGGGTGGCTACTGGGCAACAAGGGCTAGCCACTGACGACACGGCTCATGACTACGGTTCACAACACACACACATGTGCACAGCATGCATACAATGAGAGCCTTGCTGCCACGAGAAATGTGATAGAGCAGACCATTGGCTTGCTGAAGCAACAATCCTGCTGCCTGGACCGCTCTGGAGGAGCCCTGCAGTAGTCGGCTGAGCGGGTCTTAAGATTTGTGGTGGTATGCTGCATACAGCACAACCTTGCCACCGTAAGGGAACAGCCCTTGCCACCAGCTATCAAGCGAGAAGCTGAGGAGGAGGAGGAGGAGGATGAGGAAGAGGAGGACGCAGAAAAGGAGGAAGTGGAAGGGAGGCTGCAACCTAGTTAATCATTTTATGCCCTGGCTGTACATGAAGAACTAACTCAAGTGCAACACCCATATCCTCAACCTCAATTCCCCATTCACCAACAGTCCCACACTCTTAACCTTCCCTCTGTCACTGACCATCACATCGTCCTCTTGGCCACAATGCAAAAATAAAAGCCAACACAAAATACACATTCCAAACCAAATTCATAAATCAAATCATGCCATATTGCATACAAAAAATAATTACCCTTGTGCATTCCCTTAGTGCCTGCCTTCCGTGTGCCTTTGCCTGCCCCAGTGCTCCAATGACGTGCTACCCCAGTGGCTGCAGCATGGCTGGTGGAAGGCTGCTGACTCTCAGTGGAGGAGACTGCAGATGGCCTTGGAGGATGAACTCAAGCAGCACTGGGCCTAGAAGGCCCGGCTTCAGACCGTACCATCCCAGCATGGGCAGCAGCTGTCTGGGCTGGCTGGCTGACAGACAACGGCAAGGGCACTGGTGGAGTGGCAGGGGTGGGATCACAACTACTGTCATCCTGAGAGAGGACAGCAGGTTTGTGCTCCACGGAGCCATTACCACTCCACCGGGGCGGCAGCTCAGCAATACTAATAATCTGCTGTAGGACAGATTGCTGGACTGCTGTGACACCCTGCCGGCCTCTTTGAATACTGGTATCCACAGCCATGATGGCAGCAGTCTGAGCTTGCGTGGCAGCAAGCTGAGTTTGCATGACAGCTGTCTGAGCTTCCACTGTAACACTCAGACTTTTGTTGGAAGCTGCTTTTGCTGCAATGGAAGCTGAGACATCGGCCAGCAGATATTGCATCATGGTTGGGTCCGCAAGTGTGTTGATTGAGTTGGCCACCAGTTCCATGCTGGAAAGGATGGGCTCCAAGCTCTGCCCAAAGCCCTGTGCCAAGTTGGTGTCAGACTCCTCCATGCACCTTGACATTGAATGCATGCTTTCTGGCAGGCCTCCCAATGGATCACACATTTTGTTGTGTACACCCATCAGCCTTCTTCTGTAGCCTGGCTCATCGAAGTCCTCAGCTGAGTCCACTGCAGCAGAACGCGTGTGAGACCTCACCCTCTGGCAAGCTGGTACCTGTGCTATCCTTGCCCCCGCTCTGGCACTTTTGCCTGATGTCTCACCACGTGTAGATCCCATCTCTATGCTATTCTCTAAGATCTTCCCTTTCCCCCCACAGCCCAAGAAGTCTTTAAAATTAAGCTTGGCAGGTTACCTCGTCTTCTCTCCTATTGTTTTCAACTGTATTGTCCTGTACTATGGGCCTTAGCAAAATCTGATACTACCTGAATATCTTTTAGTTTATTTTTTCACTTAAACCTGATTGTCCATAAGATGGAGGATGCTGGATAACTGCCAATGTATCACAAGGCAGTAATCCAATTGAGGGGTTCAGACAATATGGAAGTATTTACTCCACATCACTTGGTGGATTCTGTCCTTGGCACTCTTATTTATGTTTTCCTCTCCAACACCATATGATGAATCTGCACAGGGTCAGCCTCTATTAGACATTACTGTGTTGGCCATGAAAAAAGGATTATGTCAAAAATATTGAAATAATTAGTTCAAATATATATCTACACGCTAAAGAACTATCATACCTGAAATTTTGTGCTTTTAGCAAAATATTTGATTATTAACAGATCCATTTCTTATTGGCCCAGAAATTCGGGTCACCACAGGTGAGTACACGCTGGGTACTCATGCATAGGCCCAACAAAAGTGCCAGTTTCGTGCATGCACTGCGCATGCGCGGGAAACCGGAACTTCCTTTCCCTTAAAGGAAGGGGTTCACAGGTCGAACGCGTGCGCTGGAGAGGCAGCGCATGCGCCTGGAACTTACATTAACATTTTTTCCACAGGTTTATTATTTTTAAATGCTTTAAAGGTAAGTTTATTTTTAGCCCCGTTAGAAACTGTAATTAATTTTTTCAAAAATTTAAATTATTGTTTAAAATAGTTAATTTATGTAATTTATAGTTATTTTAAAAATGTGATTTTTTTTCAAATTTATTTGAAGTTTTAGTTATGTTTTGGGGCTGATTTGTATCTATAGTTTTGACAGTTCTTCCTGTCAAATTTATGAATGGGCATTTTCTGCTACCATTGGCTCTCCATGGCCCATGTGATGCTTCAAACTAACTGCGCCCCTGGGATACGCAAGCACTGCGGGCCGGCAGTTGGAGGAGGCCCAGGATTGGAATCCCACGCGGGCCCACAGCACAACTGCCGGCACGCTAGCTAAGTGCAGGTCGGAGGCTTGCACCCGTGGGAAGCCTCCGACCCGAATTTCTGGTCCAAGGTATAGATGCTCCTCCTCCTCATTTGCATATGCTACAGATTGTACTGTAATGCACTGCAGCTAAGTGGTCGATGCTATCCGCATTGGAACAGCTGCTAGTATAGCCAAGGCTCACTTTTAGCAATCTGTTTTGGTCATGTCTCAAAGTACAAATGTTGGTAAACATCATCTATTAATCCTAACAGCATTGTGGGTGTACCTACACCATATGGACTGCAGCGGTTCAAGAAGGTGGCTCACCACCATCTTCTCAAGGGCAATTAGGGATGGGCACTAAATGCAGGTCTAGCCAGCGACGCCCACATCCCATCAATGAATAAAAAAAATTTTTTTTTAATATTATCTTCACACATTACATTCCTCCATGATGCGTTGTATAAGTTCCTTCACTTTTTACAATAGGAGGAGATAGGGTAGATATTTGCAGTGCTGAGGATTATTTTATAGGAATTAGAACGGATGCCAATTAATGCAAACGAAATCATTTCTAGATACAGTGCCATTCACATAAAGAGTGGGCTAGATTTCCCAGTGCCAGCTGGAGTGCAGTGAGCTTTCGCGTAATAAGAACAGCGGAGCTGAATCTTCCAGAGGCAGCCTGATTATCTAAGCACCTGGCATGGATTGGAAGCTCACTGAAAGGGAAGGGTGGGGAATCTGACATTATCAGCAACCTTAAAGGGTGGGAGGCCAATAATAAAGGGATGTAGGTAAAAAATTGGGATAATTGTTCTTCAGCCTTTCCAAAGGCTTTAAGGAATTGAACATTGCACACTGGGCGGGGTGGGGTGGGGGGGAGGGGGAGGGAAGGAGTGACTGGAAAAAAGTAGAGGGTGATTGTGAAATGAAAATCAGGTGAGTTCTGTAACGGGCAGTCAATCCACTCCACCAGATTGGCACCCTGGCGGGACCCAGGAGGTGAAGATAAAAATCTATCCCAATATGTCCAAGACAGTTTGAGATGTAAAAGTCACAAGTAATATTTTAACTATACACCATTGGTAACGTTTTATTATTAGCTCTGCCTGTCCCATGCCCTTGCACTGACTTATAACTGAGAAACACTGAAATACAACTTTGAATGACAATGCAAGTCTGGTGAATCTTGTCAGTTAGGTATTTTGCTAAACATTGTCCCTGAAATTCTATAATTTCAGCAGGAGACTGGCAAACCCCCAAGGTAACGGTGTAAACCACTGTTTTGAGCCACTAACCGATTCTCTGGGTGTTCCACCGGAGATACGGTGAGAGACCTGAAGAACCCCTACTGAATTTCAGGGCCACTATTCCCCTTACAAATCCTTGCAATTTAAAAAGCATTTAAAATCACATTCCAAGGATGCAAAATAATGTTACATGCATTTTTAAGTGATTCTAATAAATTGAGGATAACATATAAACTGTATATTCATGCCATCACAGCTACTCTATCTGTGCATATCATATTAAAACATCTTACATTTACATGCATTTCATGTCTGCAGGACCTTACTGCCTGTTGTCATGTTCATGTCACATTTTTCTGGCAACTTTTCTGTTATGAATTCCTATATTGACATTTATAATGGAAAGCCTTATGTCAATGTATCATTCTATGAACCAAATCTCTAAGCTGTTTCTCTAAGCTCAGATGTCAGATTTTTTTTGGAATAATATTATTCCTCTCAGGTAATTTATTTTACAGTTTTAAATTTATCATTTTTTTGCTTTTAATTTTATTTCTTACTCTTATATTCTTCTCTCTGCTTTTTACAGAAGGGCTTAGTTCCCAATCCGTTAATCCACAACCGCACTGTGCCAGCCTCCACTGCTCCTTTTTCAGACCTCCTGCTCACCAGTCAACAGTGAGTACATTCTGGGTCACCATTTTTCCCTGGCTTGGCCACTTGGCTGTTCTTGTGAACGCTGTTCCTCATACTTGCCTATCAGCAGATTCCACAGCTTTGCAGCCCATTCTATGCTGTCAGTGACCCCCACCCACCACCACTCGATTGGTCTGCAGCCTGATCTGGAGCTGTTCTCACCACCGCTGTGCTTTGCCCCCACCTTTATACCAAGTCCATTGCCAGCTCTGAGGCCATTCTCGCTGCACTGCTCCTCAACCTGCTAGTTGGCCACTGCACAGCCTGTTTCTGGCCCTCCAGCAGGTCAGTACTGCTTCCTCCCTGCAGATTAGTGCTTCTGCGGCTCATTCTGTAGTACTTTTTAGTGTTATTCACTTTAAATTGTCATCCTTCTCCAGTTTAAAGCATTCATCTCACGATATTTCTCTCTTTCCCCACTCTCTCTTGCCTCTCTATATCCCCTCTCCCACTCTTCCCCTTCTCCTCCTCTCCTTCCCCTCTCGCCCAATGTCCATCCCTGTGTCTGAAAGATGCCAATAGCTTTTGCTTTGATGTGGTATATGCTGAAGGTAAAATGTTCAATCTTAGCACATTTGGAATCTATTGCAGTTGGATTGTGTTGAGTATAATTAACTAGATTTTTACAAAATTTCCCAGCATGCATCTTTGCCTTCTGAGCAATTTTGAGTTTGCATATGGAGCACTGGTCAGTGGCATTCTCTGGGAGGATATTGTTAAATCCATGAATCTTGATGTATGGTGTCCTTCGATAAATCGACAGAGACTGCAGAGGAACAATCAACAGGTGTTTACTGGATGAGGGTTACTCTAAAACTAAAGTACAGATCCCTACTCAGGGTTTATATACAGGTGTGGTCACTGCCGTTACTACAGTATACAGGAGCTGTAAAAAGTAGTTCTCCCCTTAAAGGTACATACACAACAATTCCTCCCCTTTTAGATTAACAATACCATAACAACACTTAACAGTTAACACTTTTAACATGCAACATTAACTGAAAATAGTCCATTTATAAATTCAGTCTTTGGGGAGGCTTCCTGATCCTTTCTGGATAGTGCCTTTCCTGAGTGTCTTGCTCTTGGTGCGGAGGCGATTCTGGCCCCCTGTCGTCGGTTGGTTCATCAGCTTCCGATGCTACTGTTTCTGGGGTAGATGCTACCTGTATGTTGGGTTCATCACCAGGTACGCGAGACATGGGGTTGACTCGTTCCTGTGACTCTAGGATCTGGTCAACATGGCGTCTCACAATGTTGTCCCCAACATCCACTGTGTACATTAGTGGCCCCAGCCATGTGCATATCGTTCCTGGTTGCCATTTCTCTGTTCAGTAGTCGTGGGCCAAGACTGGTTGCCCTACATTGAAGCTCCTTGTCGGCTTCTCATTGATGTGCAGGAATTGCTTATTCTCAGCATCTCTTCATACATTTGGTCTGAGCAAATCCATACGAGATCTCAACCTTCGGTTAAAGAACATTATGGCCGGGGTCTGGTTGGTGACTGCATGTGTCGCATTTCTGTAGGCTAACAGGAAATTGTCCACCTTGTGCTGCAGTGGAATGTCGTCATCGCACATGGCCCTTACTGCTTTCTTAAAGGTTTGTACGAACCTCTCAGCAAATCCATTTGTGGCTGAATGATATGGGGCGGATGTGTAATGCTTTACCCCATTCCTTTTCATAAATCTTCGAAACTCCTCGGACACAAACTGTGGTCCGTTAGCAGAGCAAATCTGCTCTGGCAAGCCGTTCCAGGCAAATATGGTCCGTAGGACTGCAATAGTTTTCTCCGTGGTGGTGGAGGACATTTTGATCACCTCAGGCCATTTTGAGTGCGCATCCATGGCTATTAAAAACATTGAGTCCATGAATGGACCAGCAAAATCAATATGCACCCGTTGCCATGGAGATGAGGGCCACTCCCATGGGTGTAGAGGGGCATGTGGTGGTGCATTTTGGACCTTCTGGCATCCTGAGCAGCTCTTTGTCAGGTCCTCGATTTGCTGATCGGTCCCCGGCCACCACACAAGCCCTAGCAAGGCTTTTCATTTTCATCCCTCCCAGATGGCCTTCGTGAAGCTCATTGAGCACTCTCTCCCATAACTTGGGTGGAATTACCACTAGGGATCTACACATCAAGGTCCCCTGGCATACTGACAGCTGTTCTCTTCTGGATGAGAATGCTGGCAACAGTGAGTCGCCATGTGTTGGCCATCCCTTCACCGTCAAGTCATATACCCGAGACAGTGTCGGGTCATTTCGGGTCTCCTTCTCTATAGCAGCGTTAGTTACAGGCAAGCGTTCAATTATAGTCGAATGAAATATTTCGACAGGGTCCACTGCTGGTGCTTCCTCCGCAGTAGGCAGTGGCAGGCGTGATAGCCCATCAGTGTTTCCATGCTGTTTCGTGCCCTTATACTCGATTTCATATTGGTTCGCCCCTAGAAAAAGGGACCAACTTGTAGTCATTGCGCAGTCATCACCGGAACGCCCTTCTTTGGATTAAAGATGGAGACAAGTGGTTGGTGGTCAGTCAGCAAGGTGAACTTCTGCCCGTGCAGATAGTGGTTGAACTATTTTGCTCCCCACACTAGGCTGAGGGCCTCCCTGTCAATCTGGGCATAGTTACGCTCGGCTGAGTTTAGTGATCGTGACGCAAAGGCTATTGGCCTCTCTGAGCCGTCCGAGAATTTGTGCGACAGCACCGCTCCAATGCTATAGGGTGATGCATCACACGCCAACCTAATTTGTAGTGCTGGGTTGAAATGAGCCAACACCTCTTTTGATGTGATCAATTCTTTGCTCTTCTGGAAAGCTCGTTTACATTCGTCATTCCACTTCCATGGTACCCCCGTTTGCAGTAGGGTGTTCAGTGGGTGTAGTACGGTAGACAAATTTGGCAAGAACTTATGGTAGCAGTTCACCAGCCCGAGGAACGACCTCAGTTGTGACACATTATCTGGTGCTGGAGCCTTGACTACTGCCTCAATCTTTTCAGGGCACTTATGTAACCCCTCTTCATCAATAATGTGGCCACAATACGAGATCTGCTTCTGGAAAAACTCGCATTTGTGGCGATTAGCTCGGAGCCCATATTCCTTCAATCTAGTGAGCACCTGCTACAGGTTGGCGAGGTGATCACTGTCATTTTTGACCGTGACCAGGATGTCATCCAAATAACACTGGGTCCCTGGAATCCCTTGCAGGACTTGACCCATTGCCCTTTGCCAAATAGCCGGAGCTGATGCTACCCCGAACACCAGCCGGTTGTATTGGTAGAGACCTTTATGAGTGTTGATCGTGAGGTACTGTTTCGAGGCTTCTTCTACCTCCATTTGCAGGTACGCCTGGGCCAGATCAATCTTAGTGAAGCGTTTCCCTCCAGATAGCGAGGCGAAAATATCTTCAATCCGCGGAAGCGGATATTGTACCGTGTGAAGGACTGGGTTCACTGTCACCTTAAAGTCCCCACAGATGCGAACCTTCTTTGCTTCCCCAGGCGTATTACTCAATGACCTCTTCATTACAGGAACGATGGGTGTAGCCCACTCACTCCAGTCCACTTTGGACAGTACTCCTGAACGTTCCAAATCTTCCAGCTCTGCTTCGACAGCTGGGCGGATCGCATAAGGCACCGGTCTGGCCTTAAAAAACTTTGGGCTTGCATTTTCCTCTATTTTGATCGTCGCTGTTATGCCTTTTAGTGTTCCGAGTTCCTCCTGGAACACTTCTTGTGCGTCAGTTAGCATTTTTGACAGTCGTCCAGGTGTGACATCTTCATCCTTTTTGGCATCTACAGTCAGTGCTTGTATGGAATGCCAATCTAGCTGTATCTTCCGGATCCATTCACGTCCTAGTAGTAGTGGTCCTCCCTCTGGCAATACATATAGGTCCGTTTTTGGTGTTTCCTTGCCGTTATATATAACGTTCACCCTTATTTTTCCTCTGGGGTAGACTTTTTGCCCCGTGTACGTCTTCAAGACGATCTCTGTATCTCTCAAGGGTATATGTGAGAATAGCCGCTTGTAGTCCCTTCAGTTTATGACTGTTAGGGCTGATCCTGTGTCCAATTCCATTTTCACTTGGACTCCGGCTATCTTGAGCGTGACCCAGATAGTTTGGTGATCCTCCGTTTTGATCACATTATGTAGTTTCAGACAACCCAGCTCCTTGCTTCCGGAGTCTGTATCCCTTTTCTGTTCGTCTGAACTACTCTCCGTCACCTTATGTACCTTCTTGTACTTCTCCTGTGGAGATTTCTTGCTGCTGGTTTTCTTTTCCGGCCTGCAGACTCTTGCTATGTGTCCTACTTTTCCACACTGTCTGCACACTTGGTCCTTGAACCAGCAATCCTTATGGCCGTGTGTTGTTCTGCCGCAGCGATAGCACCACACTGTTCCGTATGCCATTTCATTTGTGCCATATTCTTGCGGTCTCCGTTGTATCTCAGCCGCGCCCCGTGCTGCTGCTTCGTGTGATGCTGCCATGTTGAAAGCCTTGTCCAGCGTAAGGTCCTTTTCTGATAGAAGCCGTTTCTGGGTTCCTTCACTTTGAAGCCCACACACGAACTTGTCCCTTAAAGTATCTGCTAGTCCCGTTCCAAACTGGCAGTGTTTCGATAGCTTGCGCAGTTCCGTTAAATACTCAGCATTACTTTCATCTTTATGCTGGTTCCTTTTGTGAAACTTAAATCTTTCTGCTATCAGCAGCGGTGTGGGGTTTAAGTGGTCCCGTAGGATTGACACTATGTTTTCAAAATTCTTTTCCGCTGGTTTCTCTGGGGTTACTAGGTTTCGCATTAAGCCATACGTTTTTGCACCCATTGAATTCAACAACACCAGTGCTTTCTTGTCATCTGGCACTTCATTCGCCTTGCAGTACACTTCAATGCGTTCGACATATGTCGTCCAATCTTCGACTTCATTGTCGAACGCTGTGATACTGCCACTCTTCGGCATTTAAAAAAAAAAAAATTTTGGTGTGGTTAGACCGGCTCAAAATGGCGTCTCCCGCGCTCTCCCTTCTTCTCCGCTGGCTCAAAATGGCGTCTCCCGCGCTTTCCGTTCTTCCTGCGCTCTCCCTTCTTCTCCGCTGCGGCTAAAAAAAATGGCATCTACCTTCTTCTCCGCGGACGCTGCTCGGACCTTGTACACTTTCTGCGCTCTGCGCGTTTTCCTGCGCGCCTCTCTCGTTGACGCCGCTCGGTCCTGAACCCCGGCTGCGCCCTGTGCGCTTTACCCTCTCTCGTTGACGCCGCTCGGTCTTCAACCCCGGCTGCGCCCTGTGCGCTTTACCCTCTCTCTTACCCTGTCGACGCTGCTCAGCCTTTTTCTGTGCCATTGGTCGGCTCCCACCGCCGCTGTCCGGGAAGGGTCTGCGCCGTACCTGCTGCCAGCCCGCTGCGCTGGATCATCGAGACTGGAGAACCAAGCCCAGCTCTCCACAGCCTCCTCTGCTATGTTCAAGTCCTCCCTGGATGGTCAACGCCCGCACTTCTGGACTCGGCCTTCCCCTTTCACTGCTCTCCAGAAGCGAATCCCTGGGAGGTGATGCAGAGTTACAGGTAGGTTTGAATCCACTCGTCGCCACTGTTAAATCCGTGAATCTTGATGTGTGGTGTCCTTCAATAAATCGACAGAGACTGCAGAGGAACAATCAACAGGTGTTTACTGGATGAGGGTTACTCTAAAACTAAAGTACAGATCCCTACTCAGGGTTTATATACAGGTGTGGTCACTGCCGGTACTACAGTATACAGGAGCTGTAAAAAGTAGTTCTCCCCTTATAAAGGTACATACAACAGATATCCTGGGAGGATTTGTGAGTTTCTTTGATTTTTCCAAAACACATCAAAATAAACTGGAAATGGAATTGTTATTTTGTTCCAGGCAAATCTTACATTTAAAATACGAACAGCTGTTCCTTTTTTACTATGATCTACTCGATTTCTTTCTCGCAGACAAACAATACCTGTGATCAACAGCACCTGTGGTGTTTTTTTGTTCACATTTTAAAAACCAAACCAAAATTCCTCATCATGAATAGCTAGCTTTATTTCAGTGGAAAAACATTAGGGGTAGAGTTTCCGCTTTGGTCACAATCATCGAAACGGACGCAAATCGCAGCCAAAATTGAGCCCGTTTTGAAAAGTGTTTTTTTTCCTTGAGTTTCTGCTCAAACTCATTTGCATATCGCCGAATGCAAAATCTGCCATGAACCAGCGCAAACAGGCAGTGTTTTAAAGTGTATTTGTTTATGAAAGTGTTGCTTTAAAAAATATTCCTTGATATATTTAAGCTGAAAATACGTTTATCACAAAAAATAAGCATTTTTAATCAGTGTCAATTCACCACCTGTGAGCAACCCGATTTTAATTTACTGAAAGTTACAGAACAATTTCCCAGTTACATTGAGGTGCAGTAGTCAGCTTTGCAGTAAATTATAAAAATTATATTCAAAAGCTGTTAAAATGTTCCTATTACTGTCCTTGCACCTGTAAGGTTCTCAAAATTCCTACATTCCCCCAAGGTTATTAATAAAAGGGACCCTGTATGGACAATTAAAAAAGGGTACCCAAAAAGATGGCGTCCGCACCTCGTGACCAAAAGCCTGTAAGATTTTAAAAGCTTGGACTCTGTAGCACAAACAGGCAGCTTTGGGAAACCGAAACTTAAAAAGCATTTCTGTGAAAAGGACTTTGTGTTTGAGAAAACCAGACAGCTAGGCAAACACTGAATATGCATTGCGTCAGATCGAAACAGATCAAGCCCAGCTAGGCCTAAGCATAAGGCCATTAGTTTGTCCGCATAAATAATCGGAAACAGTTCAAGGGAGCCACCAAGACCGGACAGGCCGATTAAAATGCATTAATGACAATACAACCCAGACACCGGGGCCATCAGGTGCGATAAACGGTCATCTAAAGCCAGTTAACTTAGATTGGTATAATTATATTAAACGAGCCCGCCTAAATTGGACAATAGACTGACCTGATTTGGCGCGCAGATAAGGGCCTTCGGAAGGAGTATAATTGTAGGCCCATCGGTAGCCACACTCTCTTCCTCCTGCGCTTGCTACCTGACCACTGCCCGTGTCTTCCCCAAATCCATCAGGGATGCCCGGTACCGCACCAGGCAAACGCGGGCAGGCCAGGCCAGACGAGATGAGATGAGACGAATTGGAAGAAGATTGAAGAACACTTCGAATAATCGGGCCTTCAATCCAACTAACCTGCGACTATCTTCATGCAAAATTCACCTACTGCCACCCGAAGAAGAAGAACCATCATCCCTGTGAGGTAAAGTACCCAAGCGTAGACTTTAATCTCGGGGTACTTTACCTGGACGATGCCCTTGCAGTGCCCTGAGACCATGTGTCGACAGCAGGCCCCAGAGAGCACAAAGAGCGAACCCCAAACCCCACAACCGTTTTAACTCAGCAGATTTTGACTTGGCGAGCATGAATTCCTGGCCCCTCTTAGATTAATCTAGTTAGGTATAGGGGATGGGATAAGGATAAGGGGATTGTTAATGTAGTTGTTTTCCCTCGATGTGCCGTGTGTTCCCCATTCCCATTTAAGTGTATTCTTTTTGATACGCCTGTGACTACATAGTGATTGCTCAGTATTTGTAATTTTTATCATCATTTTAATAAAGTCTACGGTTTTCTTGTACCAAACCAATTGTCTACTTGTTTTCTGTATCGCCGCCTGCACCTAAGTCCGGTGTCGAGAACCCAGGGGTGTGGGAGCGATTCGAACCGCTCACAGGCAGTCAGGGGCATAACTGACTGGCCACACGCCACCCCCTACGCGCCCAAAAGAACAAGTTTAATTTTTAAAGCCTTCTCAAAGGTCTACAAACGAGTAGAATTAGCGGGAACTCCCAGTGGTGATTAATTCACCCTGGGGGTGTGGCCAGTTTTGTGGGCGGGGCCGGCTTCTAGCGCAATGTTTTTTAAACTCCTGCAAAAGATCGCGGAAACTGGATTTGTGCTGAACCTAATTGGCATTTAAAATTCCGCAAGCTTTTGCTGCGGTTAAGCCGATTTCCAGACATAAATATTTAATGTTTCAGTTTATTTTTACAATTGATTTAAACCCAACTGTGATGATTGACTTGAATGACTAGGTTTCTCCTGATTGACTCGTGTCCAGGTCAATCAGAACAAGTCCTGTGTCTAGGGTGTTTATTTACAGCCAAACACAAAAAGGAGACAATCTGCTCCATTATGCGTTACATGGCTTAACACTCCTACTGCTATAAAACAATTAAAGCACTTTCCTATATTACAACAGTGACTACACTTCACAAGTACTTCACTGGCTGTGAAGCGCTTTGGGACGTCCTGAGGTTGTGAAAGATGCTATAGAAATGCAAGTCTTTCTTCTTCTCAATTCACTGGAGATTTGCTAGTAATATATTTGCAAACACGTGCTGGTGGCGGGTAAGGCTCCCCACTGCTGACATATCAGTAACACTTACACCCTGTAACATTTTCCTTCAGCCCCACCTCTCTGCTTCCACCCTCATGGGCATTCGTATCTCCTCATTGTGATTTGTACTTTCTTCAAAAATATGCACATAATCATGGAAATTTGCCAAAAAAATCTCTAAATCTTCCAGAATATTGTGTAATTAAAAACACTATTTTACTTATTCGATCACCATAATTCAGTTACCCTGATAGTATATTGAGATAATATATTACATATCCTCTGAAAATCAAATCCATGGGCACTCTATTTGTAGTATATTAAAAGTTTGTACATCGCACACACTTTCGGTAAGTGTAACACTTACTTCCTGTAAATCTTCCTTATCACGCTTTTTCATCACACTATTTTTGTCATACTTATCTGTCACACCCATCTGTCAGTCATACTTGAACTTGCTCGAGAAAACCTTCCTCTGCTTTGCTCCCTTGCCTTTTTCTGAGATTCCAAGGATTTTCCTGATAGGGGTGAGGAGCCTACAACATGGTGCGGGTGCAAGCATGGGCTGCAATGCAAATGAGACAAGCAGCACCTAACAGCAACTCCCACTGCATTTTTGGTGCCTCACACCTAGTTTTGCAGAAAAATTAACTCACAGAACAAAAGATGGTCCTAGTTTCTGGCTGCAGCAAAATTGTATTTTGATTTTAACAGAAAATGCTGGAAATACTCAGCAGGTCAGGCAGCATCTGTGGAGAGAGAAACAGAGTTCACGGGCTCGATTTTAATAATGCTGAGGAGGCGGGTTTGGAGGCGGGTCAGCAGCAAAAATCGGAAAAAATGGCTTCAGACACCCAACCCACCTCCATCCCGCCCGCACGTGATTTTCATGAGTGTCGGGTCAGCCGCTCCCAAACTGACCCGACTTGAACCGGTGGGACAGGTAGTTAAGGCAGTTAAGAGCCTGTTAACTGACTTGCTAATCCTATTTTGATAGTGGTTTCCCAATTTCGTGCTTCTGGCTCCTGTTTCCCGTCTTGTCGGAAACAGGCCAGCTGCAAGGAGACGAGTTGCTGGAGGACATGATTTGTAGCCATTGGTGCAGCACTTTAAAAACGCTCCTGTAACATGGCTGACATTCAAGTGCAAAAACTTTGTTGTTGGAGATTTGAGATAAGATTTTGCAAATCTACTGACCTTGTGACTGTTCAAGCTGACAGCCATCTGCAGTGCGACCTGATTGGAATAATTTCAGGCCACTTCGACAGTGCGCTTGCAAGCTTCTTGCCTCAAATGAAATCTATAGCAATGAGATGGGAACCATTTATACCCTCTCATCTGGCCGTCAGATTCAGAAGGAAGAGCAGCGTCAACAGCAGCACAACCAGCCACAACAGCAGCACCAGCACCAGGAGCGCCAACCACCTCCTCACCCACCTGATGATGCACAGGGCAGAGAGCCTCAGTGCAGGGCTGCACCGTGCCGCAGGAGATACCCCCAACACAGGGTTTACAGGCAGAGGATCAGCTTCCTCAGCATGACTGGGCAGCAGTGCCAAAGGAGGCTGAGACTTTCGAGAGACGTAGTCGCTGACATCTGCACAATGCTGCACCGACACCTGGAGCCCAGAGGAGCGGTCAAGTTACCACTGCTGTCAAAGTTACCACTGCACTCAACTTCTTTGCTTCAGGATCCTTCTAGGGATCAGCAGCAGACATCAGCAGCATCTCCCAGTCGGCCGCACACACCTGCATCACGCAGGTCACCGATGCCCTCTTTGCAAAGGTGCACAATTACATCCATTTCTCCACGGATGGCCCAAGTGTGACAGCGCGTGCGGTTGGCTTTGCCAATATGGCAGGCTTGCCAATTGTGCAGGGCACCTTTAACTGCACACATGTAGCCATTAGGGCCCCCTATCACAACTCAGCTGTATTTGTCATCTGCATGGGATTCCACTCCCTGAATGTCTAGCTGATGTGTAACCACAGGAAGATCATCATGCATGTTTGCGCAAAGTACCCTGGCAGTTGCCATGATTCCTTCATCCTGCGCCAGTCTACTGTGCCTCAGTTCTTCCATCTGCCAACACAACTTTCTGGATGGCTTCTTGGCGACAGGGGCTAACCCCTGAAAAAGTGGCTTATGACACCGATGAGGAGGCCATGAAACAATGCTGAGGGGCAGTACAATGTGAGTCACATATCCACCAGAAGCATCATCGAGCAAACTACTGGCTTGCTCAAAATGCGCTTCCAATGCCTAGACAGATCTGCAGGAGTTGCAGTATGCACCAGCCAGGGTGTCCAGAATCGGCGTGGTCTGCTGTGCCCTGCACAACATCGTACAGCAGTGCGGCTTAGTGCTGCCGGACGAACAAGTGGCTCAGCACACAGCCTCGTCGGAGGAAGAGGAAGAGGATGAGGAGGAGGATGAGGAGGAGGATGAGGAGCGATGCCTTGCGGAGTTGGATGTGGCTAATCCAGCGGCAAGCGACCACATTGCTGGCCGTCAGGCAAGGGATGCACTCATCCATGCCAGATTCGCGTAAGCTTATGCTTCAACCAGCCAGGGTGTCCAGAATCGGCGTGGTCTGCTGTGCCCTGCACAACATCGATGATGCTTCTGGGGCAGCACGGTGGCATAGTGGTTAGCACTGTTGGCTCACAGCGCCAGGGGCCCGGGTTCGAATCCGGCCTCGGGGTGACTGTCTGTGTGGAGTTTGCACATTCTCCCCGTGTTTGCGTGGGTTTTCTCCGGGTGCTCCGGTTTCCTCCCACAGTCCAAAAATGTGCAGGTTAGGTTGATTGGCCATGATAAATTGACCCTTAGTGTTAGGGGGGATTAAATATGTGGGATAGGGTGGGATATGTGTTGGTGTAGGGGTTACGGGGATCGGGTGGGATATGTGTTGGTGCAGGCTCGATGGGCCGAAATGGCCTCTATCTGCACTGTGGGGTTTCTGTGATTCTGTGATTCTGTGAACCACAGGTGGCTGGCACATGGAGATGAATATAAATCTGACATTCTCAAAACCCCAGGCATCATCTGTTCAATAAACAGTTGTTAGCGTTCAGTGTCACCACCAACATTCTACATGGAATTCACCCTGAGCCTTCACTCTTGAACTTCCATTTCCCAGAACACAGAGGCCACACTTTAGGTGATCTCAGCAGATCATTAAAACTTTTTCCACACATGAACCCATGTGCAGCTGCACACAGACCTCGAGCTCACCTCCTCAGCAATTTGCAGCCAAGCTGCCTTGGTTTGCGGAGTGTAATGTATATACATTTAAGGGGGGGAACTACTTTTTACAGCTCATGTATACTGTAGTACCGGCAGTGACCAGAACCTGTATATAGCACTGAGTAGTAATCTGTACACTCAGTTCAACTGTGAGCCACGTTGAGTAAACACCTGTTGTACCGTTTCTGCTGCAGTCTGTATCTTATTATACCCAGACACAACATTGACGACGAGGCAAGTTCGAACCTACCTGCAACTCTGCATCACCTCCCGGGGATTCGTTCCTGGAGATCAGTGGAATGGAGGTCAAGGCCAGAGACTCGGACGTTGACCACGGGCAACCGCCCAGTCATCCAGCAGAGACTCGAGAATTGCGGGGGAGGCTGTCGAGAGACAGGCTTGGCTTTCCAGTCGAGGTGGTCCAGCGAAACGGGCTGGCAAAAGGTAGTGTGCAGACCCTTCCCGGACAGCGGCGGGCTAGAGCCCAACCAAGCGGCACAGCAAAGGGCCAAGCAGCGTCGACGGGGGAGAGAGTGAGAGGGCAGAGCGCACAGGGCGCAGCCGGTGTTCAGGGGCCGAGCAGCATAGGAGAGAGGGAGAGAAAGATGCGCAGAAACCTGCGAGGCGCCGCCATTGCCACGAGGACCGCCGAGTGCAGCGTTGGCAACAGCGGGGGAGGGAGGAAAGCGCGGGAGACGCCATTTTAAGCCATTGGGAGATGCCATTTTTAACCACACGCAAAATGCCGAAGAGTGGCAGTATCACCGCATTTGACAATGAAGTCGAAGATTGGACTACATATGTCGAGCGAATAGAGGTGCACTGCAAGGCAAATGAGGTGTCACCACCAACATTCTACATGGAATTCACCCTGAGATGACAAGAAAGCGTCGGTATTGTTAAATTTAATGGGTGCAAAGACTTATGGGTTATTACGAAATCTAGTAACCCCAACGAAGCCAATGGAAAAGAGTTTTGAAGACATAGTAACGATACTACAGGAACATTTAAACCCCACACCGCTGCTGATAGCAGAAAGATTCAAGTTTCACAAACGGAACCAGCATAAGGATGAAAGCAATGCTGATTATTTAACAGAACTGCGCAAACTATCGAAACACTGCCAGTTTGGAGCGGGACTGGCAGATACCTTAAGGGACAAGTTTATGTGTGGGCTTCAAAGTGAAGGAACCCAGAAACGGCTTTTATCTGAAAAGGACATTACGCTTGAAAAGGCTTTCAGCATTGCGGTATCATATGAAGCAGCAGCACGGGGCGCTGCAGAGATACAACAGAGATCGCAAGAATATGGCACAAACGAAATGTCATATGGAACAGAGAAGTGCTATCGCTGCAGCAGAACAACACACGACCAGAATGATTGCTGGTTCAAAGACAAAGTGTGCAGACAGTGTGGAAAAGTAGGGCACATAGCACGAGTCTGCAGGTCGGTAAACAAAACCAGCAATAAGAAACCTACCAAAGAAAAGTACAAGAAGGTATATAAGATGACGGAGAATAGTTCAGACGAACAAAAGAGTGATAACGACTCCGAAAGCAGGGAACTGAGTTGTCTGAAACTAGATAATGTGATCACAACGGAGGATCACCGAACCATTTGGGTCACTCTCAAGATAGCAGGAGTCCAGGTAAAGATGGAATTGGACACAGGATCAGCCCTAACAGTCATAAACCGACGGGACTACGAGCGGCTATTCTCACACATACCCTTGAGAGACACAAAAATTATTTTGAAGACGTACACGGGGCAAAAAGTCTACCCCAAATGAAAAATAAGGGTGACCGTTATATATAATGGTAAGGAAACACCAAAACTAGAACTGTATGTATTGCAAGATGGAGGACCACCATTACTGGGACGTGAATGGATCCGGAAAATACAACTGGATTGGCATTCCATGCAGGCACTGACTGTGGCTGACAAAAAGGATGACGACGTCACACCTGGGCGACTGTCAAAGATCCTAACTGACGCAAAAGAAGTGTTCCAGCAAGGACTCGGAACACTAAAAGGCATGACAGCGATGATTAAAATTGAAGAAAACGCAAGCCCAAAATTTTTTAAGGCCAGACCGGTACCTTATGCGATCCGCCCAGCCGTCGAAGCAGAGCTGGAGAGTCTGGAACGTTCAGGTGTACTGTCCAAGGTAGACTGGAGCGAGTGGGCTACACCCATCGTCCCTGTGATGAAAAAGTCGTTGAGCAGCACACCTGGGGAACCAAGGAAGGTTCGCATCTGTGGGGACTTTAAGGTAACAGTGAACCCGGTTTTTCACACCATACAATATCCACTTCCGCGGATTGAAGATATTTTCGCCTCGCTATCTGGAGGGAAACGCTTCACTAAGATTGATCTGGCCCAGGCGTATCTGCAAATGGAGGTAGAAGAAGCATCAAAAAAATACCTCACAATCAACACCCATAAAGGTCTCTACCAATACAACCGGCTGGTATTCGGGGTAGCATCAGCTCCGGCGATTTGGCAGAGGGCAATGGAACAAGTCCTGCAAGGGATCCCAGGGACCCAGTGTTATTTGGACGACATCCTGGTCACGGGCGAAAATGACAGTGATCACCTTGCCAACCTGGAGCAGGTGCTCACTAGATTGCAGGAATATGGGCTCCGAGCTAACCGTCTCAAATGCGAGTTTTTTAGAAAACAGATCTCGTATTGTGGCCACGTTATCGATAAAGAGGGGTTACATAAGTCCCCAGAGAAGATTAAGGCAGTAGTCAAGGCTCCAGCACCAGAAAATGTGTCACAACTGAGGTCGTTCCTCGGGCTGGTGAACTGCTACCATAAGTTCTTGCCAAATTTGTCTACAATACTACACCCACTGAACGCCCTACTGCAAACTTTGGTGCCATGGAAGTGGAGTGAGGAATGTAGACGAGCTTTCCAGAAGAGCAAAACACTAATCACATCGAAAGAGGTATTGGCCCATTACAACCCAGCATTACCAATTCGGTTAGCATGTGATGCGTCACCTTACGGCATTGGAGCGATGCTGTTGCACAAATTCTCGGACGGCTCAGAGAGGCCAATAGCCTTTGCGTCACGATCACTAACCTCAGCCGAGCGTAACTACGCCCAGATTGACAGGGAGGCCCTCAGCCTAGTGTGGGGAGTGAAAAAGTTCAATCACTATCTGCACGGGCAAAAATTCACCTTACTGACTGATCACCAGCCTCTTGTCTCCATTTTTAATCCGAAGAAGAGCGTTCCGGTGATGACTGCGCAACGACTACAAAGATGGTCACTTTTTCTAGGGGCGCACCACTATGAGATTGAATATAAGGGCACGAAACAGCATGGAAATGCTGATGGGCTATCACGCCTGCCACTGCCTACTGCGGAGGAAGCACCAGCAGTGGATCCTGTCGAAATATTCCATTCGGCTATAGTTGAATACCTACCGGTAACTAACGCTTGTATCAAAAAGAAACCCGAAATGACCCGACACTGTCTCGGGTATATGATTTGACGGTGAAGGGATGGCCAGCACATGGCGACTCACTGTTGCCAGCATTCTCGACAAGGAGAGAACAGCTGTCAGTGTGCCGGGGGACCTTGATGTGTGGATCCCGAGTGGTAATTCCACCCAAGTTAAGGGATAGAGTGCTCAATCTGCTTCATGAGGGTCATCTGGGAGGGGTAAAATTGAAAAGCCTAGCCAGGGCTTATGTGTGGTGGCCGGGAATCGATAAACAAATCGAGGACATGACCAAGAGCTGCTCAGAATGCCAGAAAGTCCAAAATGCACTACCACAGGCCCCTCTACACCCATGGGAGTGGCCCTCATCTCCATGGCAACGGGTGCATATTGATTTTGCTGATCCATTCATGGACTCAATGTTTTTAATAGCCGTGGATGCGCACTCGAAATGGCCTGAGGTCATCAAAATATCCTCCACCACCACGGAGAAAACTATTGCAGCCCTACGGACCATTTTTGCCAGGAATGGCTTGCCAGAACAGATTTGCTCCAACAACGGACCACAGTTTGTGTCCGAAGAGTTCCGAAGGTTCTTGAAAAAGAATGGGGTAAGGCATTACACATCCGCCCCGTATCATCCAGCCACAAATGGATTGGCTGAGAGTTTCGTACAAATTTTAAGAAGGCAATAAAGGCTATGTACAATGACAACATTCCGCTGCAGCACAAGGTGGACAATTTCCTGTTCGCCATGCAGTCACCAACCAGGCCCCAGCCATGATGTTGTTTGACCGAAGATTAAGATCTCGCCTGGATTTGCTCAGACCAAACGTACGAAGAGATGTTGAGAGTAAGCAATTCCAGCACATCCATGAGAAGCCAACAAGGAGCTTCAATGTAGGGCAACTAGTCTTGGCCCGTGACTACCGAACAGAAAAATGGCAGCCAGGAACGATATGCACACGGCACGGCCCAGTAATGTACACAGTGGGTGGGGAGAGCATCGTGAGACGCCATACTGACCAGATCCTAGAGTCACAGGAACAAGTCAACCCCATGCCTCGCCCATACGTACCTGGTGATGAACCTGACGTACAGGTCGCATCTACCCCAGAAACAGTGGCATCGGAAGCTGATGAACTAACCGACGACAGGGGGCCAGAATCGCCTCCGCACCAAGAGCAAGACACTCAGGAAAGGCACTATCCAGAAAGGATCAGGAAGCCTCCCCAAAGACTGAATTTATAAATAGACTATTTTCAGCTAATGTTGCATGTTAAAAGTGTTCATTGTAATTAGTTTGATATTTAATTGTTAAATGAGTGTTATGGTACTGTTAATCTAAAAGGGGAGGAATTGTAATGTATATACCTTTAAGGGGGGGAACTACTTTTTACAGCTCATGTATACTGTAGTACCGGCAGTGACCACACCTGTATATAGCACTGAGTAGTAGTCTGTACAGATCAGTTCAACTGTGAGCCACGTTGAGTAAACACCTGTTGTACTGTTTCTGCTGCAGTCTGTATCTTATTATACCCAGACACAACACTGAGGAGGCCTCCTCCTTCTGTTTCCAGGGAAGAGGACCTCCTGACACCATCTAACTCCCTCCACAAGAGCATGGAGGGAGCCCTCATTGAATCTGGGTGCAGCCTTAGTTTTTGAGGCAGCAGCCAGCACCTTTAAGAGGAAAAACCTAATGCTTTTGCAAAGGGGACATGGCCCCTTTAAATTTTTACTCAAACAACGCATCATCAGAGGCGAGAATCTGACATGCTCCAACCAATTGCCTGGAGGGACCCGCATGTCGGCCGTAACGAGGCCAATAAAGATAAAATCGTAACTGCTGGGAGGCAGCATTTGAGAGCGGGTCCGAAAGCTGCCGAGCAGCAGGCCTGCCCTCAACCTGCCTCCATTAATAAAATCGCGGCCAACGTTTCAGGTCGATGACCTTTCATCAGAACTGTTCCGATGAAAGATCATTGACCTGAAACGTTAACTCTGTTTCTCTCTCCACCGATGCTGCCTGACCTGCTGAGTATTTCCAGCATTTTCTGGTTTTATTTCAGATTTCCAGCATCCGCAGTATTTTGCTTTTTTATTAGTGTGTTTTGATTTTGTTTTGTGGCTTTATCAATTTATTCAGTTTCCTTTTTTAATCATTTTTTTGCCGAGTACCATACAGCTGTGAAACTTCACCAGCCATACAAATGTCCAGAGACAGCAGTGTAAACAAACAGACTGCTGCGAATGGAATAAGCTTCACTGTGGCAATGCCTGCATGAGCACAAATACATTTCAGTCTCTGATACCACCGCAAATAGAGGATCCATGCCACGACTGTGGTTATAGTATTTTCACTCCCTTCTCCCTGGAGGATCAAGTAAATATGTCCTACAGAATTATTCAAAATATGTTTCAAAAGACCACAAAATAACAAATTTTGATTTGACTTTATTCAATATCTATGAAAATGGACATATTTCAAACAAATGCACAAAAAACTTGGAGCAGCGGAATACAAAATTCAATAATCTGCAACCAAAGCTTGGAAACAAGCCTGCTGACTTCAGAATTCTACATGAAATTTCATAAGTTTAACATTTCCATGAACCAATAAACAACTATGTTTCGCTAGGATGGTTGCATGTGGTACTGAAAGCACATTTTCTTTGCAGAATTTATAAAACCGTAAAATAAATCATTTAAATTGCACATTTTTTGTTCACGCACTGCATAATTATCTGTGCTTTTCCAGGTTAAGATATTGTGACTGTTGGTATAAGACAAAAAAAAGCTGAAAGCTGAAAATAGTTTTATGCATGTTTTACTTCAACTGTTAGTTCTTATCATTGGATAGAACAAGCTTGCATTAAATAGCATCTTTCACACCTTCAGAACATCCCAAAGTGCTTCATAGCCAATTAAATACTTTTGGACTGTGGTCACAGTTGTAATGTAGGTGAATGCAGCAGCCAATTTAAGCACAACAAGCTCCCACAAACAGCAATGAGATAGGTGACCAGATGACCAGTGGTGTTGGTTAAGGGATAAATATTGGCCAAGACACTAGGAGAACTCCCTTGCTCTTCTTCAAATAGTACCATGGGAATTTGTATTTCTATCTGAATAGGCAAGGCCTCAATTTAATATTTCACATGAAAGAGAACACCTGACAGTGAAGCACTCCTCAGTACTGCACTGTCAAGATTACATGCTCAAGCCCCTTGCCTTGGGCTTAAACTTACAATGGCCCACGGGCGGAGGCCTGCGATCTGGAAAAATCTGTGCCCTTACCTGAGGGGTCCCGGGCTGCACACGCTTCCGATCCTGGGCCTCACCAAACTTGAAGTGTGCAGGGCCCACGTATCCCAGAGGCTCATGTAGTTTGCAGCATCTCTGGGATCACGTGGGCCATGGGGAGCCAATGACAGAAGGGAATCTCACTTCATACATTTGACAGGAAGACCTGTAAAATATATGAATGGAGATCAATGAAAAAATATAGTAAAACTTCAAATAAATACATTTAAAAAAACGCATTTTTAAAGTGACTTGAAATTATAATAAATTAAGTATTTAAAACAAAAATTTAATTTTTTGAAAAAATAATTAAAGTTTTTTACAGGGCTAAAAATAAACTTATCTTTTTTAAAGTATTTTAAAATGATAAATCAGTAAAATTAAAAAAAAAATCTTTTTTCAGATCGGAAATGTCGGTTTTCAGTGTATGCACTGTGCATGCCTGAAACTTGCATCTCCGATGTCCCTACGGGTGGGTACACAGTGCGTACACACCCGTAGGGATCGGAATATCTGGGCCAATACCTTTTGATGCAGAGGCAAGAGTGTTATCAATGAGCCATGGCTGACATTAGGATAGAATTTGTAAGGGGTGGTGTGTGTGGTCAGCTTTGCCTCTGACTCCCTGAGCGGTTCGAATCGCTCCCACTCCCTTGGTTCTAGACTTTGGACTTATTTACGGGGTTATAATGAAATTGCAACAGACAACTGAGTTGGTCAAAAAAACTTGGATTTTATTTTGAGACAGGAAAATATACAATACAATAAATCTTATTATACTCTAAAAGGGAGAACACTTCGGAATATGTGAGGGAAAATGACAATAGACAAAATACCTTACCCCTCCCAATCCCACTACACTAACTAGGTTGAATTCCAGAGGACCAGGAAATGCTCACCAAATGACTTTCTTGACAGTTGTAGAGGTTCGCAATTTCGGGGTTCTCTTTAGTTGTGGCGGTTGGGGCCTGCCGTACCCCGGATGTGGTGGAAGACTGCACCTGGGTTGGATTTTCAGTCTTCACGTGTCCGCTGATGTGGTTGGGTGCGTAGTTGGATTTATCGGGTAAGTACTCAATTTCCTTTGGTTAGGTATAGTTTTTAGAGTCTTTTGTGTTAAATCTTACCCAGAGGTAAGTCAGGCTAGCTTGTAGAGTGGAAACAAACTTGCAAATTTTCGACTTCTTGTTGGTTGGTTTCTTGTTGGTCGCGATGGCCCAATATTACCTAGTTGGTGGTAATATTGTTAGTTGTTGGTTTCTTGAGGCCTTTGGTTGACGCGATTCCTTTTTCCTTTCATTTCGTTCTTCTTTCCTCAAGTCTCTGATCCTCTGACTTTGTGCGGTGATGATGATGATGAGTAGTACTCTTTCTGAACCGTACTTTCTAACTGCTCTCCTGTACTGAACTTGAACCTTTCTCAGCCGAACATAACCGCACTGAACTGTCTGTTGTACTGAACAAGCAGGCCTCAATTATACTGTTTTGAGGCCTGGCTTATCTGACCACCAAATCTCCTCTGGCCCATTGGTAATTTTGGCGGGCTCGTTAATTTTAATAGTTTTAAAATTCTTATCGAGTTTCAGGGCTGGTCCCATCTATTTTTAATTGGCTTTTAACTGGTTTCAGGATTGCTTCAAAATCAGTTTAAGTGTGTAAAGTGGTTTTGGAAATCTTTCTGAGTGGTTTAAACTGTTGTTCGATTGTCTTCTCCTGCTGGGGCCAGGGTCTCTTTTGTTGGTTATTGGCATGTATTGTATTATTCATGTTCTTGATGGCCCTGTAGGTTTCGGCAGGAACTGTCCTTCCGTGGGCCTATTGTCTTTATGGAGAATGACTGGGATGGCCCAGAACATTCTCAGACAATCTGGCCTTTTCCAAAACTCAAACTGTCTGTCCCACAGTGCCCAACCCAGTTCCTTTGTTGCAGCTTTTCCACAGGCCTGGACATGCCTTTTAAAATAGCCAAAAATCCCAGCATTTTGATTTTAAGCTCCTTTTGGCCCAATATTCTTTCAAACAGTCCAAAATCCCTTCTTTTCTTACTTTGAGGGAATCTGTAGAATTTTGCGAGTCTTACAAAATGAGGCCCCGATTTCAACTCTCGGTGGAATTTGGGTGGGTGGGTAGTGAGGTAAGTTGGAAATTCACCCCCTGCTCCAGAAATAAAACCCGGGCTATTTTAACTCCCAGGCGTTATTTCAGTCCTGCTGGCCGGCTTGAACGGGCAGGAAGTCGGTGGGAAGGGTGGAAAATCTCACGGCCTGGAGGCTACCCGTCAACATTGCTCGGCGGTAGGATCATCTACTGGGGCTGTCTAACAGGGACCTCATGTTCGGGAAGCGGGGGAGTGGAGGGGTGTCTGTGACAGGGGAGGCCTAAGCTTTCCTATTGGGGCCCAGAAGAGCATTCCGTCTCCTCCTGGCTCCACAAAGAAAGTAAATAAACATACCTGTTGGTGCCTCTTCTGGCTCCGGCTCCTCTTACCCACTGCGTTTGCCCGGCCGGATAGCCACAGCAGCTTTCTGCTCATCCAGGAAAAATCAATTAAAATCGAGTTCAAATTGCAGTCGGGTCCCGATGACGCCACCAGAACCCAACGTGCGTAAGTAAAGAAGGAGCATATTAGCTTTGGATGGCTATCCTTGCTGCCTGCTCCAGTAGAGAGTGGTTAAAATTCAGGAAGTTGATTTTTTAGCGGCTTTGCAGCGGCTAAGTAACCTGGGCACCTGCCCACCTCCTGCCCCGCCACTACCCACCCCCCACCCCCACCCCCGC
Organism: Somniosus microcephalus; assembly: GCF_052327205.1. Taxonomy (NCBI): domain Eukaryota; kingdom Metazoa; phylum Chordata; class Chondrichthyes; order Squaliformes; family Somniosidae; genus Somniosus; species Somniosus microcephalus. The sequence continues at coordinate 296,053,340 of NC_140988.1, forward strand.
CAGCAAAAGGAAACCATGCAGTTAGGATTAAAACTGCCCCATGTCAAAAACAAAAGTACTTGAAGCACTGAAATTGTTAATTTCCAGCAATTAGAGTTTGATGTTAGTTGTGTCTCAGTCCCAGTATATCAGTAGAACAGCAGCTGAATGAATAATGCAATCTGCAACACACAAATAGATTTTGCATCCCATAGAGAACAGAAGAAGTCTGACGTCTGGTGAAGCATCCTTAAGTGGTTTTAATATTTTTGATTAAATTAACCCAAACATAAACATGGTTCAACTAATAGTTACCCAATATAAGTAGCTCTGTTACAACAGTATGTTCACTAGCTACTGTGTTGATTATGTGTGGTGTAGACTGAAGCACAAAACAGTTCACATAAACCCTGTTTTCAGACCAGTTGATCACAGGGAGAGTTTACAAATAAAGGAGGCATTGTGTTCAAAACCTGTGTGGTTTCCCAGCATCCCCACTGGTTTGCATTTGGATTTCTGGGAAGAGCTGCATAAACCAGAAATGTCGTAAGCTGTGGTTACAGAGCGTGTGCCACTGTCAATAATGCACAGCTTGAGTTGTCATCGTCATGTGCAATGTGCACATGTGGACTGGGTGCTATGACAGCTGTGGAAAATCCAACGATGCTAGCCTGATGTTTTTTCCAGATCCTCTTTGGAATGTTAATGGCCTCTCTTGGGGAAAATAAAACCAATATCGTTGGCTGAAAGACCTCTGACATAAATGTTGGGCTTGCCGCTTCGGACAGAGCTGAGGGGATCTGTTCCATTACGTTCTGGACTCAAGGACAAAAATTGTAACAAAGATAACTGCTAATATTCCATCCCAATGTAAGGAGAAACAATAAACTGTGATTGGTTATTTTACATATAGGCTCTTATATTAATGCAAAGGTGGATTCCAAGCCGGGTGGGGGATTGCATGCGCGAAACCCGGGTGTAACATCAGCGGATCAGATTCTTCAATTTTGACTTGATTGATTCATAAAATGTTTTGTTCCGGGTTTCGCATCTCCAAGCTGCACAGTGGGCGTGATGTGCACCCGCATGACATGATCTGAAGTCCACTACTTAAAGGCTCAAGGCAGAAATGGAACTTGGAGGAGCCAGGAGGTGTTTAGGATGGATTCACAGAGAGCAAGGGCAGCTTCCATTCAATGATACTTCCCTTGAATTATTGCTGGGTGCAGTCAGGAGCAGCAAGGACATACTTTTCCCCAGAAATGGGAGGAAGAAATCTGCTGCTGTCACCAAGAAGGTGTGGTTGGAGATGGCTGAGGAGGGATCAGCAGGAGCATTGTGCTTGGGTCTTGGATGCAATGCAGGAAGCAGTATAATGACCTAACCAGCTCAGGAAAAGCGATTCATCTACATGCAGTGGTGCAAACTCCACCCCCCACCCCCAACTCTGTCTTGCCAAGCATACTTCATCACATCATTCCTCATAACCACTTAAGTTTCAGCACCACCCATCCTTCACTTTCTATGCACTTCCTCCATCTGCAATCCAAACTGCTGCGCAATGTTGTGCAGGACGAGCACACCACTATCATTCTGGACACGCTCGCTGGCAAGTACTGCAGGGCGCCTCCAGACTTAGCAAGGCACCTGAAGCACATCTTCAACATTCCGAGGGCATGCTCGCTAACACACCTGATGGTCATGTGGCTCTTGTTATAGCGCTCCTGTGCCTCATTGGTGAGGTTTCTCACAGGTGTCATGAGCAAAGTTTGAAGGGGGTAACCCTTGTCCAACATCCAGTACTGGATAAGCAGAAATTTCCACCCAACTAAATATTGGGAAGACCAAAGCCATTGTCTTCAGACCTAGCCACAAACTCCATTACCTAGCCACCGACCCCATCACTCTCTCTGGCAACTGTCTGAGGCTGAACCAGACTGTTTGCAACCTTGGTGTCATATTTGACCCCGAGATGAGCTTCCGACCACATATCCGCGCCATCACTAAGACCGCCTATTTCCACCTCCATAATATGGCTCAACTCCACCCCGCCTCAGCTCATCTACTGCTGAAAACATAATCCATGCCTTTGTTACCTCTAGACTTGACTATTCCAATGCTCCCCTGGCTGGCCTCCCATCATTCACCCTCCCTAAACTTGAGATCATCCAAAACTCTGCTGCTTGCGTCCTAACTGGCACCAAGTCTCGTTCACCCATCACCCCTGTGCTCACTGACCTACATTGGCTCCTGTAATGTATATACCTTTAAGGGGGGAACTATCTTATACAGCTCATGTATACTGCAGTAGCGGCAGTGACCACACCTGTATGTAGCACTGAGTAGTAATCTGTACAGATCAGTTCCAGTGTGAGCCACGTGTTGTACCGTTCTCCTGCAGTCTGTGTCTTATTATACACAGACACAACATTGGCGACAAGGCAAGTTCGAACCTACCTGCAACTCTGCATCACCTCCTGGGGATTCGTTCCTGGAGATCAGTGGATTGGAGGTCAAGGCCAGAGACTCGGGCGTTGACCACGGGCAACCGCCCAGTCATCCAGCAGAGACTCGAGAATTGCGGGGGAGGCTGTCGAGAGCCAGGCTTGGCCTTCCAGTAGAGGTGGTCCAGCGAAACAGGCTGGCAACAGGTAGAGCGCAGACCCTTCCCAGACAGCGGCGGGCTAGAGCCTGACCGAGCGGCACAGCAAAGGGCTGAGCAGCGTCGACGGGGGAGAGAGAGAGAGGGCAGAGCGCACAGGGCGCAGCCGGTGTTCAGGGGCCGAGCAGCGTCGAAGAGAGGGAGAGAGAGACGCGCAGAAACCCGCGAGGCGCCGCCATTGCCAGGAGGACTGCTGAGAGCAGTGTTGGCAGCAGCGCAAGAGAAGCACGCGAAACATACAGGGCGCCGCCATTGCCACGAGAACCGCCGGGAGCGGCGTTGGCAGCAGCGGGGGAGGAAGGAAAGCACGGGAGATGCCATTTTAAGCCATTGTGAGATGCCATTTTAAACCACACCCAAAATGCCGAAGAGTGGCAGTATCACCGCGTTTGACAATGAAGTCGAAGATTGGACTACATATATCGAACGAATAGAGGTGTACTGCAAGGCAAATGAGGTGTCGGATGACAAGAAGGCGTTGGTATTGTTAAATTTAATGGGTGCAAAGACGTATGATTTATTACGAAATCTAGTAACCCGAACGAAGCCAATGAAAAAGAGTTTTGAAGACATAGTAACGATACTACAGGAACATTTAAACCACACACCGCTGCTGATAGCAGAAAGATTCAAGTTTCACAAACGGAACCAGCATAAGGATGAAAGCAATGCTGATTATTTAACAGAACTGCGCAAACTATCGAAACACTGCCAGTTTGCAGCGGGACTGGCAGATACCTTAGGGGACAAGTTTGTGTGTGGGCTTCAAAGTGAAGGAACCCAGAAACAGCTTTTACCTGAAAAGGACCTTACGCTGGAAAAGGCTTTCAGCATTGCGGTATCATATGAAACAGCAGCACGGGGCGCTGCAGAGATACAACAGAGATCGCAAGAATATGGCACAAACGAAATGTCATATGGAACAGAGAAGTGCTATCGCTGCGGCAGAACAACACACGACCAGAATGATTGCTGGTTCAAAGACAAAGTGTGCAGACAGTGTGGAAAAGTAGGACACATAGCACGAGTCTGCAGGTCGGTAAAGAAAACCAGCAATAAGAAACCTACCAAAGAAAAGTACAAGAAGGTACATAGGATGACGGAGAATAGTTCAGACGAACAAAAGAGTGATAACGACTCCAAAAGCAGGGAACTGAGTTGTCTGAAACTACATAATGTGATCACAATGGAGGATCACCGAACCATTTGTATCACTCTCAAGATAGCAGGAGTCCAGGTAAAGATGGAATTGGGCACAGGATCAGCCCTAACAGTCATAAACCGGCGGGACTACAAGCGGCTATTCTCACACATACCCTTGAGAGACACAAAAATTATTTTGAAGATGTACACGGGGCAAAAAGTGTACCCCAAAGGAAAAATAAGGGTGACCGTTATATATAACGGTAAGGAAACACCAAAACTTGACCTGTATGTATTGCAAGATGGAGGACCACCATTACTGGGACGTGAATGGATCCGGAAAATACAACTGGATTGGCATTCCATACAGGCACTGACTGTGGCTGACAAAAAGGATGACGACGTCACACCTGGGCGACTGTCAAAGATCCTAACTGACGCGAAAGAAGTGTTCCAGCAAGGACTCGGAACACTAAAAGGCATGACAGTGATGATTAAAATTGAAGAAAACGCAAGCCCAAAATTTTTTAAGGCCAGACCGGTACCTTATGCGATCCACCCAGCTGTCAAAGCAGAGCTGGAGAGTCTGGAACATTCAGGTGCACTGTCCAAGGTAGACTGGAGCGAGTGGGCTACACCCGTCATCCCTGTGATGAAAAAGTCGTTGAGCAGCACGCCTGGGGAACCTAGGAAGGTTCGCATCTGTGGGGACTTTAAGGTAGCAGTGAACCCGATCCTTCACACCGTACAATATCCACTTCCGCGGATTGAAGATATTTTCGCCTCGCTATCTGGAGGGAAACGCTTCACTAAGATTGATCTGGCCCAGGCGTATCTGCAAATGGAGGTAGAAGAAGCATCAAAAAAATACCTCACAATCAACACCCATAAAGGTCTCTACCAATACAACCGGATGGTATTCGGGGTAGCATCAGCTCCGGCTATTTGGCAAAGGGCAAGGGAACAAGTCCTGCAAGGGATCCCAGGGACCCAGTGTTATTTGGACGACATCCTGGTCACGGGCGAAAATGACAGTGATCACCTTGCCAACCTGGAGCAGGTGCTCACTAGATTGCAGGAATATGGGCTCCGAGCTAACCGCCCCAAATGCGAGTTTTTTAGAAAAGAGATCTCGTATTGTGGCCACGCTATCGATAAAGAGGTGTTACATAAGTTCCCAGAGAAGATTGAGGCAGTAGCCAAGGTTCCAGCACCGGAAAATGTGTCACAACTGAGGTCGTTCCTCGGGCTGGTAAACTACTACCATAAGTTCTTGCCAAATTTGTCTACAATACTACACCCACTAAACACCCTACTGCAAACTGGGGTGCCATGGAACTGGAGTGACGAATGTAGACGAGCTTTCCAGAAGAGCAAAACACTAATCACATCGAAAGAGGTATTGGCCCATTACAACCCGGCATTACCAATTCGGTTGGCATGTGATGCATCACCCGATGGCATTGGAGCGGTGCTGTCGCACAAATTCTGGGACGGCTCAGAGAGGCCAGTAGCCTTTGTGTCTCGATCACTAACCTCAGCCGAGCGTAACTACGCCCAGATTGACAGGGAGGCCCTCAGCCTATTGTGGGGAGTGAAAAAGTTCAATCACTATCTGCACGGGCAGAAATTCACCTTGCTGACTGATCACCAGCCTCTTGTCTCCATTTTTAATCCGAAGAAGGGCGTTCCGGTGATGACTGCGCAACGACTACAAAGATGGTCACTTTTTCGAGGGGCGCACCACTATGAGATTGATTATAAGGGCACGAAACAGCATGGAAATGCTGATGGGCTATCATGCCTGCCACTGCCTACTGCGGAGGAAGCACCAGAAGTGGATCCTGTCGAAATATTCCATTCAACTATTGTTGAATACCTACCGGTAACTAACGCTTGTATCGAAAGGGAAACCCGAAATGACCCGACACTGTCTCGGGTATATGATTTGACGGTGAAGGGATGGGCAGCACATGGCGACTCACTGTTGCCAGCATTCTCAACAAGGAGAGAACAGTTGTCAGTGTGCCGGGGGACCTTGATGTGTGGATCCCGAGTGGTAATTCCACCCATGTTAAGGGATAGAGTGCTCAATGAGCTTCATGAGGGCCATCTGGGAGGGGTAAAAATGAAAAGCCTAGCCAGGGCTTATGTTTGGTGGCCGGGAATCGATAAACAAATCGAGGACCTGACCAAGAGCTGCTCAGGATGCCAGAAAGTCCAAAATGCACCACCACAGGCCCCTCTACACCCATGGGAGTGGCCCTCATCTCCATGGCAACGGGTGCATATTGATTTTGCTGGTTCATTCATGGACTCAATGTTTTTAATAGCCGTGGATGTGCAGTCGAAATGGCCTGAGGTCATCAAAATGTCCTCCACCACCACGGAGAAAACTATTGCAGTCCTACGGACCATTTTTGCCAGGAATGGCTTGCCAGAACAGATTTGCTCTGACATCGGACCACAGTTTGTGTCCGAAGAATTCCGGAGGCTCTTGAAAAAGAATGGGGTAAGGCATTACACATCCGCCCCGTATCATCCAGCCACAAATGGATTGGCTGAGAGGTTCGTACAAACCTTTAAGAAGGCAATAAAGGCTATGTACAATGACAACATTCTGCTGCAGCACAAGGTGGACAATTTCCTGTTCGCCTACCGGAATGCAACACATGCAGTCACCAACCAGGCCCCAGCCATGATGTTCTTTAACTGAAGGTTAAGATCTCGCCTGGATTTACTCAGACCAAACGTACGAAGAGATGTTGAGAGTATGCAATTCCAGCACATCCATGAGAAGCCAACAAGGAGCTTCAATGTAGGGCAACCAGTCTTGGCCCGTGACTACCGAACAGAAAAATGGCAGCCAGGGATGATATGCACACGGCAGGGCCCACTAATGTACACAGTGGACGTTGGGGAGAGCATCGTGAGACGCCATGCTGACCAGATCCTAGAGTCACAGGAACAAGTGAACCCCATGCCTCGCCCATACGTACCTGGTGATGAACCCGACGTACAGGTCGCATCTACCCCAGAAACAGTAGCATCGGAAGCTGTTGAACCAACCGACGACAGGGGGCCAGAATCGCCTCCGCACCAAGAGCAAGACACTCGGGAAAGGCGCTATCCAGAAAGGATCAGGAAGCCTCCCCAAAGACTGAATATATAAATAGACTATTTTCAGCTAATGTTGCATGTTAAAAGTGTTAATTGTAATTAGTTTGATATTTAATTGTTAAATGAGTGTTATGGTACTGTTAATCTAAAAGGGGAGGAATTGTAATGTATATACCTTTAAAGGGGGATCTATCTTTTACAACTCATGTATACTGCAGTACCGGCAGTGACCACACCTGTATATAGCACTGAGTAGTAATCTGTACAGATCAGTTCCAGTGTGAGCCACGTTGAGTAAACACCTGTTGTACCGTTCTCCTGCAGCCTGTGTCTTATTATGCACAGACACAACAGCTCCCGGTTAAGCAACTCCTCGATTTTAAAATGTTCATCCTTGTTTTCAAATCCCTCCATGGCTTCACTCCTCCCTATTTCTTTAATCACCTCCAGCCCTACAACCCTCCAAAATATCTGTGCTCCTACAATTCTGGTCTCTTGAGCATCCCCGATTTTAATCGCTCTACCGTTGGCGGCTGTGCCTTCAGCTGCCAAGGCCCTGAGCTCTGGAATTCTCTCCCTAAACCGCTTAGCCTCTCTATCTCTCTGGCCTTCTTTAAGACACTCCTTAAAACCTACCAGTTTGAACAAGTTTTTGGTCATCTGCCCTAATATCTCCTTATGTGGCTTGGTGTCAAATATTGTTTGATAACCCTCCTGTGAAGCACTTTGGGATGTTTTACTACGTTAAAGCTGCTATTGAAATACAAGTTGTTGTTGTTGTTCTTGTCTCCTATGAGCCTGGTTCCTGGAATGGAAAGGTTTTGATTGTTGAACTGCTGCAATATGAAGGGAAGCTGATGCAGACCTGTATGAACCTCTTCATCAGCTGTGCATTGATAGTGTGGTAAAACCACCAGTGAACTCCTGTACAAATGAATAACTGTCTTTAAAGCAATGTTACAGCACCTATGTCCGTTTGCTGAGTGTAAACAAGCTTTCTGTAAAAACCCTGATACAACGCGATGACGTCATCACGTTGGTCACGTGGTGCCCCGAGTGGCGGGAAACGTGATGACGTCATGACGTCAGAGGTGGGAGGTTCTGAGTTCAGACCTCGTGGAACAAGCTACTGTATAGACCTGTTTGCTGTTGCTCCTGCATGTTTTTGTTTTGTTCACCAGTTTAATTAAATTCGGTTAATTTACTGAACTGACTCGACCTCAGTGATTTAGATAGGAATCCGTTGATTCCTACAATAGAATAAAATCCTTTGCGGTTGATAAAAACTCCTGCTGGATGTGGTGTCCTCTGATTTCCACGTGTGTCCAATCAGTGGCACCCTGTACCTATGTAAAGCCAGCCATAGAGGCGAATGCGAGTGTCTGCCCATTCTGGCTATTGTCATCACAAAGGAATTTGACATAAGTCAACACCCTGACAAACAACCCATTCGTGACCTGCCATATATATTTATAGACAGCCGCCTGAGAGACCCCCCTCGAGATGTCTCCGGTGGTGCACTGGAAGAAGCCAGAGGCAAAGCAATTGAGGGCAATGGTGATTTTCACAGTGATGGACAATGTGTGGCCACCAGGTCTAGCAGGGAGCAATTTTTCTTGAAGGAGGCTGCAGATGTCTGCAACCATCTGCAATGTCAATCTGAGCCTGCAGAAGCACTGCTCTTCAGATAGGTCAAGCAAACTCAGCCTCTGTCTGTATAATCTCTCACGTGGGTAGTGCCTCCTGCGATCTCGCCCCTCTGTTGGTCTCCTGCTGCTCTGCACCTCTTTCCTGTGCATCTCGCTCCTGCGACCTCCCTCCTGCGCACCTCCATACCTGTGCACCTTTCCCCTGTGCACCTCCACCCTGTGCACCTCCCTCCTGTGCCCCTCTCTCCTGTGCCCCTCTCTCCTGTGTCCCTCTCTCCTGTGCAGCTCTCTCCTGTGCACCTCCCTCCTGTGCCCCTCTCTTCTGTGTACCTCTCTCCTGTGTACCTCTCTCCTGTGTATCTCTCTCCTGTGCCCCTCTCTCCTGTTCACCTCCCTCCTGTGCCCCTCCCTCCTGTGTACCTCTCTCCTGTGTACCTCTCTCCTGTGTACCTTTCTCCTGTGTACCGCTCTGTTGTGTAACTCTCTCCTGTGTACCTCTCCCCTGTGCCCCTCTCTCCTGTGCTCCTCTCTCCTGTGCCCCTCTCTCCTGTGCACCTCTCTCCTGTGCCTCTCTCTCCTGTGTACCTCTCCCCTGTGCCCCTCTCTCATGTGTATCTCTCCCCTGTGCCCCTCTCTCATAGAAACATAGAAACATAGAAGATAGGAGCAGGAGTAGGCCATTCGGCCCCTCGAGCTTGCTCCACCATTCAATGAGATCATGGCTGATCATCCAATTCAGTACCCTGTCCCCGCCTTTTCCCCATATCCCTTGATCCCTTTAGCCTTAAGAAATATATCCAACTTCTTCTTGAATATATTTAATGAACTGGCCTCCACCGCCCTCTGTGGCAAAGAATTCCACAGGTTCACCACTCTCTGGGTGAAGAAATTCCTCCTCATTTCAGTCCAAAGTGGCTTACCCCTTATCCTTAGACTATGACCCCTGGTTCTGGACTCCCTGGCCATCAGAAACAACCTTCCTGCATCTAGTCTGTCCAGGCCTGACAGAAATTTATAGGTTTCGATGAGATCCCCTCTCAATCTTCTAAACTCCAGTGAGTATAAGCCCAATCGACACAATCTCTCCTCATACGTCATTCTTACCATCCCAGGTATCAGCCTGGTGAATCTTCGCTGCACTCCTTCCATGGCAAGAACATCCTTCCTCAGATAAGGCGACCAAAACTCCACACAATACTCAAGGTGCGGTCTCACCAAGGCCCTGTACAACTGCAGCAAGACATCCTTGTTCCTGTACTCGAACCCTCTTGCTACGAAGGCCAACATACCATTTGCCTTCTTAACCGCCTGCTGCACCTGCATGCTTACTGTTGTGTTTTGAGTTTTGCTTCAATGAAGTTTGTCCCAGTTCCCGGGTGTTAACTGAAGGGGGTGCTGGGGGGCTCGGTTTTACTTTGTCTTTCACTTTCAGTTTCGGGTTCTGCCTTGCAGACAATGTGCTGTAATGTCCACCCACTTACTCAGTAAATAGTAAAAGGTTCATTCCGTCTCCTCTATTCATTACTGTTCGATCAAGGTGCAATACTGGCGACGAGGCGGCTGTTGAACTCTCTAGAAGGATGGAGATAGACATGCGAACCTACAGCCGTGATATTGGAAATTGCGACGAGCGGGCCACTCAGCTAGCAACATCAACGGCATTTTGATAGTTGGCTAGCTGTGACGTAGACGGCGGACAGAGTATTGTGTGGGCCAGGCAACTACCGTGAGTGTAGCTACCTAACTCTGGCCGGAGGAGAAAAAGAATTTTTTTTAAAAAAGAAAAAAGTCCGCGGATCTTAAAGGGACAGTGCACATTAAAACTATGACGACCTTGGGACGTATTGAAGAGTTCTCTGGCGATAAGGACAGTTCATGGGCGGAATACGCAGAAAGACTGGGGTGTTTCTTTGAGGCCAATAATATTGACAAACAAGAGAAGAATCGCTCAGTGTTGCTAAGTGTATGCGGAGCTGCTACTTACTCCGTCCTGCGTTCATTGGTGGCTCCTCGTAAACTTAGTGAGGTGGATTATGCTGATTTGATTGAGAAGCTGCAGAAACATTTTAACCCAAAACCCTCAGAGATTGTGCAGCATTTCCATTTTCACAATTGTAAACAACAGCCTGGACAATCTATTTCAAGTTACATTGCTGAGTTGAGGGAACGCTCATTACATTGTAATTTTGGTGACCATTTAGACAATATGCTCCGTGATCAGATTGTGTGTGGAGTGCTGGACTTGGCATTGCAGAGACAGCTGTTAGCGGAGAAGGCCCTGACGTTCCGACTGGCCGAGGAGAAGGCTTTAGCAGCAGAGGCTGCATCGATGAACACACGTATGCTCCGTACAGAGGCAGCACCATCTCAGGCCGCCGAGGAGGTGCACAAGACCACACACGCAGCTGCTGCTGCGAGAGACATGGAGGCAACTTAAGAGACAGGAAGAAAATGTTTCCGCTGTGGGGCTCTCCATGGTTCCACTACATGCAAATTTGTGTCAGTGGTATGTCATTTGTGTAAGAAAAGAGGACACATAGCTCGTGTCTGCATGAAGAATGCTCAGGCTGCTGCAGCAGAGCCAACACAAGCATCGCAGGCACACACCCTGAAACTGGAGGACAACGATGAGTACACAGTGTATACCACGGAAGCTGAGCAGCTACCCCACAGACGGTGGGGATACATGTCAAATGTGATCATGAATGGGGCACCACTCTGCATGGAGGTGGATTCAGGCTCAGCATGTTCGTTGATAAGTGAAGAGACTTACAATAGGCTGTGGCCAAGTGAACCTCCGGCGATGGCTCAGGTCAGTGGCGTACTACGGCAGTGGTCCCAAGCTCAACTCCAGGTGCTGGGTATGATTCATGTGGAAGTTAAGTATCAGGCAGTCAAGGACACACTTCCACTTTATGTGGTGGCGGGGCAGGGCGAAAGCCTGCTGGGCAGAGATTGGTGTGAGCCCCTCGGTATTGAAGTGACAGGAGTACACACGGTACAGCGACAGCCCATAATGCCTATGTTGGAGAACTATGAAGAGGTTTTTGGTGAGTTCGGGGCCTGTCGGGGGCCGCCAGTCTCAATCGAAGTGGACCCAGGGGTAGCGCCTAAGTTCTTTAAGGCGCGACCAGTTCCTTTTGCGTTGCGCAAGAAGGTGGATGAGGCCCTGGATAAGCTGGTGAACCAAGGGGTTCTCTTGCCAGTGAAGAACTCCCGTTGGGCCACCCCTATCGTGCCCATTGCAAAGAAGGATGGGGACCTGCGAATCTGTGGAGATTACAGATGTACGGTTAATACTGCTGTGTTACCAGATGTGTATCCCTTACCAACAGTTACACAGCTGTTTTCAACACTGGCTGGAGGCACTCTGTTCACCAAGCTGGATCTCAAGCAAGCATACCAGCAACTGGTCCTGGATGAAGAGTCAGCCGAGCTGTTGAAAATCAACACCCACAGAGGACTTTTCTGAGCCACAAGGCTGCTGTTTGGGGTGTCTACGGCTGTGGCAATCTTTCAGAGGTTCATGGGCACCCTGTTGGCTGGTGTTCCGGGAGTTCAGCCTTACTTGGATGACATACTGATTACAGGCAAGACACAGGAAGCCCATGATGAGCGGCTGCAGGAAGTACTACGCTGGCTGGCTGAGGTAGGACTACGCCTTCAGAAGGAGAAATGTGTGTTCGCTGCCAATGGGGTGCATCCGACTACGGAGAAGGTGGAGGCTATCAGGAGCGCTCCCACCCCCAAGAACAAGACCGAACTGCAGGCATTCCTCGGACTGTTAAACTTCTGCAGTTGTTTTCTCAAGGGCAAAGCCACAATCTTAGAGCCACTGCACAGGCTGTTAGACCAAGTAACAGTGTGGAACTGGACCTCAGCTCATGAAACAGCCTACAGACAGGCAAAGGAACTGCTACAAGCAGATAAGGTTCTGGCACACTATGATGAAAACAAGCCATTGGTGTTGGTGTGTGATGCCTCACCATACGGGCTGGGAGCTCTGTTGGGTCACATAGAGCCAGATGGCCGGGAAGCGCCTATCAGTTTTGCCTCAAGAACACTCTCAGCAACAGAACGTAATTACGCCCAGATTGACAAGGAGGCCCTAGCCATCATATTTGGGGTAAAGAAGTTCAGCCAGTACCTGTTAGGGAGACAGTTCATCATCTACACAGACCACAAGCCACTCTTGGGGCTCCTGCACCACTCCAAGCCCATGCCCCAGATCATATCACTGCTTATGCTTCAGTGGAGTCTGATGTTGGGGGCCTACAGTTATGAACTTTGCTACAGGCCTGGGAAGATGCTGGCTAATGCTGATGCTCTGAGTTGCTTGCCTTTGAACCGGCCGATGGCTGAGACGCCACCACCCCTGGAGGTGCTGCTACTGGAGTAGGTTCCGAAGGCCCCACTCCATGCCCAGCGGATTGGCAGCCTCACACAGAAAGATCCAGTCTTATAGAAACATAGAAACATAGAAGATAGGAGCAGGAGTAGGCCATTCGGCCCTTCGAGCCTGCTCCGCCATTCAATGTGATCATGGCTGATCATCCAAATTCAGTACCCTGTCCCTGCCTTTTCCCCATATCTCTTGATCCCTTCAGCCTCAAGAAACATATCCAACTCTTTCTTGAATATATTTAATGAACTGGCCTCCACTGCCCTCTGTGGCAGAGAATTCCACAGGTTCACCACTCTCTGGGTGAAGAAATTCCTCCTCATTTAAGTCCTAAATGGCTTACCCCTTATCCTTAGACTATGACCCCTGGTTTTGGACTCCCGGGCCATCAGAAACATCCTTCCTGCATCTAGTCTGTCCAGACCTGACAGAATTTTATAGGTTTCGATGAGATCCCCTCTCAATCTTCTAAACTCCAGTGAGTATAAGCCCAATCGACACAATCTCTCCTCATACGTCATTCCTGCCATCCCAGGTATCAGCCTGGTGAATCTTCGCTGCACTCCCTCCATGGCAAGAACGTCCTTCCTCAGGTAAGGTGACCAAAACTGCACACAATACTCAAGGTGCGGTCTCACCAAGGCCCTGTACAACTGTAGCAAGACATCCTTGTTCCTGTACTCGAACCCTCCTGCTACGAAGGCCAACATACCATTTGCCTTCTTAACCGCCTGCTGCACCTGCATGCTTACCTTCAGCGACTGGTGCACAAGGACACCCAGGTCTCTTTGCACTTCCCCTTCTCCCAATCTATTGCCATTCAAATAATAATCTGCCTTCCTGTTTTTGCCACCAAAGTGGATAACCTCACATTTATCCACATTATAGTGCATTTGCCATGTTTCTGCCCAATCACCCAACCTGTCCAAATCGTACTGGAGTTTCCCCGACATCCTCCTCGCAGCTTACCCTCCCCCCCAGCTTTGTGTCGTCTGCAAATTTGGAGATATTACATCCAATTCCCTCGTCCAGATCATTAATATATATTGTGAACAGCTGGGGTCCTAGGACCGATCCTTGCGGTACCCCACAAGTCACTGCCTACCACTCGGAAACGACCCGTTTATTCCAACTCTTTGCTTTCTGTCCGTCAACCAGTTCTCTATCCAAGTCAATACCTTGCCCCCAATCCCATGTGCCTTAATTTTGCACGCTAATCTCTTGTGTGGGACCTTATCGAAAGCCTTCTAAAAGTCCAAATACACCACATCCACTGGTTCTCCCTTATCTATTTTACCAGTTACATCCTCAAAAAATTCCAGCAGATTAGTCAAGCATGATTTACCTTTTGTAAATCCATGTTGACTTTGTCCGATCCTGTCACTGCTTTCCAAGTGCTCTGCTATTACATCTTTTATAATAGACTCAAGCATTTTCCCCGCTACCGATGTCAGGCTTACCGGTCTATAATTCCCCGCTTTTTCTCTACCACCTTTTTTGAATAGTGGGGTAACATTTGCTACCCTCCAATCCATGGGTACCGTTCCAGAGTCTATCGAGTTCTGGAAGATGATCAGTAATGCATCTACTATCTCTAGGGCCACTTCCTTAAGTACCCTGGGATGTAGATCATCAGGCCCTGGGGATTTATCGGCCTTCAGTCCCATCAATTTTCCTAAGACCATTTTCCTACAAATACTGATTTCTTTCAGTTCCTCGCTTTCATCAGACCCTATGTTCCCCGGCATCTCTGGGAGGTTATTTGTGTCCTCCTTTGTGAAGACAGAACCAAAGTATGCATTTAGTTGGGATGCCATTTCCTTGTTTCCCATTATAAATTCCCCTGATTCTGACTGTAAGGGACCTACGCTTGACTTCACTAATCTTTTTCTCTTCACATATCTATAAAAGCTTTTACAGTCAGTTTTTATGTTCCCTGCAAGCTTACTCTCATATTCTATTTTCCCTTTCTTAATTAATCCCTTTGTCCTCCTTTGTTGACTCCTAAACTGCTCCCAATCCTCAGGATTATTGCTTTTTCTAGCCAATTTATATGTCCTCTCCTTGGATCTTATGCTATCCCTAATTTCCCTTGTTAGCCACGGTTGAGTCACCTTTTATGTTTTATTTTTACGCCAAACTGGGATGAACAAATTCTGTAGCTCATCCATTCGGTCTTTGAATGTTTGCCATTGCCTATCCACCGTCAACCCTTTGAGCGCCATTCCCCACTCAATCCTACTCAACTCGCTCCTCAGACCATCGTAGTTTCCTTTATTTAAATTCAGGACCCTTGTCTCTGAGTCAACTACTTCATTCTCCATCTTAATGAAGAATTCGATTAGATTATGATCGCTCCGACCCAAGGGGCCTCGTACAACAAGATTGCTAATTAATCCTTTCTCGTTATCACGGGTGCTACGCTGGCTGCTGCATGGCTGGCCCTCCGAGGTCCAGGAGGAGCATTTCAAGCCCTTCGTTCAGAGGCGCCATGAAATGTATGCACACAAGAACTGCGTGCTCTGGGGAAGCCGTGTGGTGGTTCCTGCCGCCGCAAGAGAGGAGTTGCTGAAAATGCTGCATGACTCACACCCTGGGATTGTGCACATGAAGGCATTGGCGAGAAGCTACGTCTGGTGGCCGGGGTTGGACCGAGACGTGGAGGAGGTGGTAAAGAGCTGTGAGACATGTCAGCTGACTCGCCATAGCCCATCCAAGGCTCCCCTTCACCCCTGGGAGTGGACCACTCGTAAATGGTCAAGACTCCACATTGACTTTGCAGGGCCATTTCAGGGGAAGGTCTTTTTGATAGTGCTGGATTCTCATTCGAAATGGCTGGAGGTGGCTATCATGAGCTCCATGACATCCAGTGCAGTGATCAACGCATTGCGTTTGTTGTTTGCCACACATGGGGTCCCCGACATGCTGGTTTCGGACAATGGAGCAGCCTTCACGTCAGCGGAGTTCAAGGCTTTTGCAGGCAGAAACTGGATCCGCCACGTGACCACAGCGCCCTATCACCCCTCCTCTAACGGGCAGGCAGAGAGGATGGTGCAAACCACAAAAGAGGCACTGGTGAGGATATCGGTGGGGGACTGGCAAACCAGATTGGCCAGGTTCCTGTTATCACAGCATACCACACCAAACTCAGCAACGGGGAAGAGTCCTGCCGAGATGCTGATGGGTCGCCGGCTGGCGACTGCACTGGACCGGCTACACCCGGACTACAGGGATGAGATGCACACAAAGCAAGAGGAGCTGGCTAAGAAGCACCAGGGCACCGCCAGGCAGTTCGAGCCGTCAGAGACTGTGTTTGCCCGTTGCTATGCAGGAGGAGACAAATGGATGCCTGCCGTGGTGGAGCAGGCCACGGGTCCCCTGTCGTACAGCGTCCATACACCTGATGGCCAGCTACACAGACACCACGTAGACCAGCTATGGGGTCGTACTCCGGTGAGAGTAACAGAGACATCACAGGCTAGACCATTGTGTCCGCCACCTCTGCCAGGCAGTGACGGCCTGCTTCCTGCAACAATGACGGAAGCCACATCGACAGAAGGTGTCATGGAGTCATCAGCCACGGAGGAAGGTTTTCCTGCGGCTAGCAGTGGCACCCCGACTATGCCTGTCCAGCGGCGCTCAAGTCGGGTTAGATTCCGTCCCAGACGCCTGGAGGACTAAGGGGTTTTATCTGGGGGAAAGGAGTGTTGTGTTTTGAGTTTTGCTTCAATGAAGTTTGTCCCAGTTCCTGGGTGTTACCTGAAGGGGTTGCTGGGGGGCTCGGTTTTACTTTGTCTTTCACTTTCAGTTTCGGGTTCTGCCTTGCAGACAATGTGCTGTAATGTCCACCCACTTACTCAGTAAATAGTAAAAGGTTCATTCCGTTTCCTCTATTCATTACTGTTCGGTTAAGATGCAATACTTAACTTCAGCGACTGGTGCACAAAAACACCCAGGTCTCTTTGCACTTCCCCTTCTCCCAATCTATTGCCATTCAAATAATAGTCTGCCTTCCTGTTTTTGCCACCAAAGTGGATAACCTCACATTTATCCACATTATAGTGCATTTGCCATGTTTCTGCCCAATCACCCAACCTGTCCAAATCGTACTGGAGTTTCACGACATCCTCCTCACAGCATACCCTCCCACCCAGTTTTATCTGTGCCCCTCTCTCCTGTGCACCTCTCTCCTGTGCCCCTCTCTCCTGTGTACCTCTCTCCTGTGTACCTCTCTCCTGTGTACCTCTCCCCTGTGTACCTCTCTCCTGTGCCCCTCTCTCCTGTGTACCTCTCTCCTGTGTACCTCTCCCCTGTTTACCTCTCTCCTGTGCCCCTCTCTCCTGTGCCCCTCTCTCCTGTGTACCTCTCTCCTGTGTACTTCTCTCCTGTGTACCTCCCTCTTGTGTACCTCTCTCCTGTGCACCTGCTGATCCCACCACAGCATCGTCGCCACAGCCATGGATGGTGATTATCTTCCTCGTCCGACGTAGTGTTGAAAACATCCATGTCGCCACCCAGCCTTCTGGAGTCCTTTTGAAAGCGTCCAAACTTCTCAAGAACCTCAATGCTGACAAGAACTCTCGGCAAAATTTGCCAGAGGGAGATCACAAAGCAGCTGTAAGCACTGAGCCTTTATTGAGTTTGGGCAATCTGAACTTTAATGACCCCCATGAAGTACACCTCATACTCGCCCCCATGCTGGGGGCGTTAAATTCAAATGGCTGTTTAATGAAATTGAAAATTCCCTCATTGTCATGTGCTAGTGATATTAACGGCTGTGGTAATGATTGTGTCGACTCCGGCGAGCAGATTACTCGCACGCAGTCAAACACGCCTCAGTAAAACCCGGAAGTGGGTGCGTTAGAGCCGGGTTGTGATCGCACTTCAATTTCCTTCAATTCTTACTTCCCACCCGATCCCAAACCATCCGTTCTTGGGGGTTAACATTCCCCCCATAGTATCCCTTTTAATTAATCTGACTGATAATTTCAAAGTAATGGAACAGACACATGACTTCTTGTGAAATACTATTTATTGGGAAACTCTGTAAAGGATGGCAGAAAGTAGAATCATTGTTGTATCTTTGATGCGTAAGTAGTTAGTGATTTTACAGATTAAGTGTAGTTGTTTCCTGTTTATTGATAATCACGTATCCACAGAATAATATTAAGCTAACAGGTGTTTGCACAGAAATTCGACATGTGGTGTGTAATTGAGAATTTCAGGCTCTGTTAATGAACATTCTTATCCATAACAATGCGCAGATAGGCCCAGAATTTATGTAGGGCTGCCAGTGTTCTGCCACCATAACTTTGCCAGAAATGCGGCAGAAACCCCTTTTACAGGCTCCTCTGGCAAAGTTATGGGGGTGGAAACCCTGTGAAATTCATACTGAAATCTCACATGATTATATTAACCTCTCGGACCTGCATTCAATGCAGAAATCGTCTCAATCACCTAATAATAGCAGAAAAGGTGAGTACAGCTCTACATTTCTCCATCTCTCTCAACAACAATAAGGTCCTTCCCCCCTCTCCCTCCCCCAGCACTCTGCATCACTTCCTTCACCTCCCATCACATAATGCTACCTTTTCTTTAATTCATTCTCAGGACGTGGCCATCGCTGGCACAGCCAGAGGGTGGTGGTGGTGGTGGGCCTTTGTCTTGAACTGTTGCAAGTGTAGCAGTTTCATACAACTAAGTGGCTTGCTGGGCTACTTCAGAGTCAAGCACAATTGTTTGGGACTAGAGCACATATAGACCAGGCCTGGCAAGGATGGCAGGCTTTCCTCCTTAAACAGCATTAGTGAACCCGTTGGGTTTTTTACAATAATCCAACTGCTTCATGGTCTCTTTTATTGATATCAGCTTTATTTTTCGACCTGAATTCAAATTCTCAAACTGTCATGGCAGGATTTGAATTCACGTTCTCTGGGTTAACGCCCATCCCCCTAACCTCTCATTCTCAGTCTGTACAAACACTCACCTCTTGCTTGCTGCCTTCACAGTAGTCACTAATAACATTCTGTTCTCACACAATAACAATTGCAGAGCAAGGAACTCCTGTCATGATTTCATCCTCACTTCACACACCAACCATTTGCTTTCCATTCAACATCTCTCCTGCTTGCATCTTACTTTTTCTCCCACTCAACATATTGGAAAGGACTTGCATTTATATAGCACCTCAGGACGTCCCAAAATGTCAATGAAGTACTATTGAAGATTAGTCATTATTGTAATGTAGGGAAACATGGCAGGCATTTTGTGCACAGCAAGATCCCACAAACAGCAGTGAAATAAATAACAATAAATGTAGGTTGAGTGATAAATATTGGTCAGGACACAAGGAGAACTCGGCTGCTCTTCTTTGAAAAGTGGCATGCGATCTTTTACATCTATCTCAGAAGACAGACAAGGCCTTGGTCTAACGTCTCATCCGAAAGAAGGCATTTCTGACAATGCTGCACTCCTTCAGTACTGCACTAAAGTGTCAGTGTGCATTATGTGCTCAAGTATCTGGGGTGGGGCTTGCACAATAAGTAAGCCCCACACATGAGCACTCTCCTTTGCAGTAGCCACTCACTAACTCACCTTCTCTTTCTGCTGTAGAAAATGGTGCACAGGGAGCACCACCCGGTATCATGATTCTCTCTGAGATAGAGCACGAACCTCGCAAAATCAGTGGCCCTTCAAGAATGGTGCGCATTGGAGAGGGTGAGGTTGGGTCTCAGACTATTACTTTTATGCCTTCATGTATCTCAGAAAAACGCAAATTCAGCCAGCTTGATAGCATCAAGCTGCATAGTGAAACCTTTCATTTGTCAGTCCAACTCCTTTTCTCTCTTCTGTAGGCCCTTCTTAGCATCAAGAACCTCCAAAAGAAGACACTTCAAAGGAGGACAATCCTTCTGAGGAAGCACCGTCATGTGCTCCAGTTCTTTCAAGCACCAGCACAGAAATTGGCATTAGATTGGTGGGTTAGAGAGTGAGTTACAGGGGTCTGCATGTGGTGACGCACCCAGCACAAGTGAGCAGGAGCAGGCACTGGTGCTGGGGACAGCCCCGGAGACAGCACAGCTGAGGAAGACAGAGATGCGGACTTCAAGGGCCCAGCAATGAGAAAGAAACTGTTTGTGTCACATAAACAGTTATGCAAGGTATTGGAAGGCCTGCCAAGGAGTTTCAACAATATAGCTGAAAGTGTGGCGGAGTCTGCTTTGAGCTTGTGTGGTTTCATCTAGCATGGCATCACCACTCTGCAATCTACCTTGGAGGCAGTGGCCACCTCAAGGGACACTGCATCAAGGGTCTATGTTACCAGCCTTTTCAGCTTTGGTGGAAGCTCAAATGACTACCGTCTAGACTCTGAGCTCCACTTGAAAACACTAATGGACCAAATAGATAGGGACTTGCAGGGTCTTTCAGGCGTCACTCATCTCCTGCAGTCTGCTGTACCACAGATCAGTGGGACTGATGAGACCCAGCCCCATGGGTGTGGCAGCAGCACAACAGAAGTGGTACATGTTTCCCTCTCTCAGGATTTCAGCACATCTGCTACCTCGCCACCCCCGCAACCATTACCGCCAGAAAGGCAGCTGGTGTCTTTAAATTAATTTCCAGATGGAGCTCCGTGCCCATTTTATATGTTTAGGTAAAGAAAACAGCCTTAAAAAGGAAAACTGATGGAAAATCACATGAATGTTATCATCACGTCATTATGCACTTATTTACATGCATCTGCCCACAAATGGTGGATGCTTCCTGGAGCCATCAAATCTCCAATCACATATTGAACTGAATTCAAAATGGGCAGAGATCCAGTATCACTGATCTCCAAGTAATTTAATGATGATTATGCCCAGTTTAGACCCACAAATCAGGTAACAGGAATTGGATTGTCATGGACTCTACGTGACTATTTAATTTCCTGAAGAAGGACAATAAAGACAGACAAAATTTTCCAGTAGATAACGGTTTGTGAAATCCTAGTAACACATAATGCAGTGTAATATATTGATAAGGTAACTAAGTACACTGTCGCCCTTTTACATAGCATTGATTGATTGGAGCCACACTGTCCAGGGTTTGTTTGATGACTGTTTAGTTTCACTCTGTTGTATAGAATTCCACAGCAGAAGCAACTTCTCTGATCTGTTTTTAATAACTTGTACTAGCATGCATCATACTTTCTATCTGCTAATGTCAACAACAGCTTTCATTTATATAGCACCTTTAACATAGAAAAAATATCCCAGGGTGCTTCACAGAGATATAATCAGACAAAAATGGACACCAAGCCAAAGAAGAAGACAGTAGGAGGGTTGACCAAAAGCTTAGTCAAAGAGGTGAGTTTTAAGGATGGTCTTAAAGGATGATAGGTGGAGGAGTTTAGGAAGGGAATTCTAGAGCATGGGAGCTAGACGGCTGAAGGCAAAGGGAGGGCAGATGTCCAAAATGTCAGAGGAATGTAAATGATGTGAATGAGTCAGAATGGTGTGGGGTCTGTGTCTGCAGACAAAAATCAGCACAGACCAATCCCCTCAGTTTATCATTTCAGCACAGACCAATCCCCTCAGCTTATCATTTCAGCACAGACCAATCCCCTCAGCTTATCATTTCAGCACAGACCAATCCCCTCAGCTTATCATTTCAGCACAGACCAATCCCCTCAGCTTATCATTTCTCAACCTTTACCAACTTTCTCTTATCAACTGAAGTCCAACCGCACTGTCACAGCCTCTCTTGTTTAGCTGCTTATAATGTCAAACACTTCCTATTCATACGGGCTCATGGGATCTGGGGAAAATCTGCTCCTCTGGTTGCATCTCTTAGCGGGAAAGAATGCAATATAAAGGCATGTAAGTGACCTGCACACTTCCCCCTTTATAAGCGTAAACATCCCAGGTGCATTGTCCCTTTAAATGAAGTGCCCTTGAAGACTAGCAGAAGCTCTTGTGGCAGGCAATGCAATTTGACAAGATGATTTTGAATAAAGATGCTGCTTGACTGTTTCTAGAAAAGCCTTTGCATCAGTGAGTTTGCCTGACACTCAGGTGTTGACAGAGAAAGAGTATGGGAGATAAGATGTGATTGAAAGCACCCTTGGGGACAGTCCCCGGAAATCGGGAGGGGGGAAAGACGGCTTCAGGGAGGGAGATTGGCCGCAATTGGCAGGGGGGAGAAATCGGGACTGGAGGGGGAGTGAGGTGGGAACACTCCTGCTCCTTCTGGCCCACAAGAAGTGCTGGAAGAAGCCCTTACCTTGTGGAGCTGGCAGCTTCCACCTCCCTTTCACTGCAGGGTTTCCCGGCCGCTGGGAAACACGCATAGCAACAGTGAATTTTAAATCAGGCTCCCAGTTGTGCTGTGGTAGCCCGATTTAAATATGATAATGAAGTGTGCCACCTCTCCACGGGCGCTTCGATATCTGCTGCTGTAATAAAGACAGTGGGAGCATGCAATGTATGCTGGGGTCGCATTCCCTGTATTTAAGTATTTTTCCCCCACCCGACCTTCTACTGCCCATCAAGGGGACGGGGGGGGGGGAGGCGGGGGTGGTTACTATCGAGTCCAATAAATCAGTTCCTTTTCAACCTGAACATAGTCTGTCTTGGTTGTCTCTCTGTCTATACAGGTAATTAGTATAGCAGTTCTGACATCTTTTGACTACTTAATGAGGCATGATGCGCTCTTGTAAATTTTGCTACATTCTTTTAAAGCTTTTCCAGTTGCAAAGTAGATTACCTGTCATTATTGCTTTGCATCGAAAGGTACATTTTGTACAATAGTGTTCCCGGTGCTTAGCATTTCAATGCTCCCTTTTAAATTACTTATCAGCTGATTCAGTCACACAGAGCAGGATACAGTGAAGCATAACGAGTATAGGCTCTCAATGTTATCAGTTTAGAGTAGTTAAACTAATTCGTTGAAAACATTTGGAGCTGGAGGAAACCTGTCTCGCCGCTTCAAATATTGGGAGGAATTATCCGGGGGTCAGCGGGAGTGTTTTTTTTGGACAGCGGGTCGGGACCGCGCTGTCAACCCGTCGCCACGCACATGTTGGGTCTGTCAGCGCTCAGCAGACTCGACACGCAGCAATGGGAGAAGCAATTCAGGTCATTATGACCTTGCTAACAGCCCATTAAGAAGTATTTTGAGCTCACCTTCAGAGTTTACCAGGTCACCCACGGGGTCCAGGCTGCTCAGGGATCACATCAGGTAAGCATGACGGGAGTTGTATAACCATGGAATCATCTCATTACTTGACACCTGCAAATGTGCTATTAAAGCTCCCATCTCACAGTTGTTCACTTTCCAAGCTCAGGAGCTGTTGCTTACTGCATTTGGAAGACAGATTGAGATTTACACAGGTTGCAAGTGTTTGGAGTAAACTCTCTATCCAGTGTCAGCTCATTGGAACAACCTCTCTCACCTTTGACAGATCACTTCTGTCATCAAACGTTCACCTGCCATCTATTACATCAGCATTGGAGCCCTTAAAACTATCTCACCTTGGTCCTCAGAATCCCACCACGATCAGCCCCAACACCAGCAGCACCAGGCACACCAACAGCACCAACAACACCAAACTTTTCCGCAATCAACTGATGCTGCACAGGACACAGAGCATCAGCACCCAACCACATTGCTGCCTGGGAGGCCAGGGATGGCTTCACCATGGCCAGATTTACTTCACTTGACGCTGTATACCCTGGCTGCCACATGATGCGCCAGGTTGGCACCACCCCACACCAACACCATAAAGCATCCCTACAATGCCCAAGCCATTCAATTCACACTCATCACCATTGCGGGGTGTACCATTATGTCTCACCATTCACATCAACTCACTAAACCACTTCCAAAGGTGCACACAAATCTGTCCAAGAACACAAAATGTTGAAAATAAAGATTTCAATGTTTGACACCACATTAACAGAAACTTTACATGAACATTGGCTAAAACACCCAAGTGCCTACCCTTGTGTGTTGTTAATTGATATGATTGGACTAGGATGAGGGTGAGTGTGAGGGGTGCCTATTGAAATGGGGAGGTTATAATGTAGATAGAGAGGGATGGGTGGAGGTGCATGGTAAGTTGGTGAGAGTAAGGATGTGCAGGAGTAGGGTAGGAAAGGCAGAGTGATGGGGATGTGATGAGTGGCTTTGCAGTAACGTTTTGTGATCTATTGAGATCATTGAAAGGTTTGCACCACTACAACCTGGTCCTCCTGATGACATTCCTGCTTGTGTCCACCTGTTCAATGTGCAACCAGTCTGCATTGGTCTCTTGGGGAGGTCTCTTCTGCCCATTGGAAGGGAATAGGACCTCCCTGTGTGCTGTGACATCCTCCATAAGCATATGGAGGGAATCATGGGAGAGCCTGGGTGCATCTGTGCACCTCTGTGCAGTGCTTGTCAGTGTTTGCAGCACTTCAATGCTGTAGAACACTGATAGCACAACTGCCAAAATAAATTTGTGCATGGTCCCTTTAAGGAAACCGGCTGATGATGTCATCAGACCTGCTTCCTTCAATTGGCTGGCAAACGCGCTGGGTGGGCGTAACAAGCCCAATCAATATAAAATCATTCTACACAGTGGGCTGGAGCCAGCAGTAGGGTCAGGACCTGCCACCAACGTCGCCCGCCACGGACCCGCCGAGATAGGGGAAATAACGATCATTCTGTTTCAATTTATTGCATCTGCTCTTAAAACATTCTGGTAGATTCAGAGTGATTTATTAACCAATTTTGAGACCATAGGATAGAAATTAGGAAAATAATGTAATCTTTAATCAAAAGGTGAAATAGAAAAACATCTAGAAACTGAAAATATAATAAAGAATCGTCAGCACAGATTCCAAAAGGGAAGATCATGCTTGACCAAACTTATTGAATTCTTTGAGGAAGTAACAGAAAGGGTAGATAAGGGTGATAAAGTAGACATAATATATTTGGATTTCCAAAAAGCCTTCGTTAAGGTACCGCATAGTAGACTCATGATTAAGATCAGATCACATGGAGTCAGGGGTCAAGCAGCAGAATGGATAGCAAACTGGCTACAAAACAGAAAACAGAGAGTAGGGGTTAAAGGTAGTTACTTAGATGGTAGGAAGAATAATGAGGCCACATACTCTTTTGAAAGTAAGTGCTTAAATGGGGTAGAGGAACGGAGAAATATGGGGGTACAAATACACAAATCACTAAAAGTAGCGATGCAGGTTAATAAGGCCATAAACAAAAGCAAACAAAGCACTGGGGTTCATTTCTAGAGGGATAGAACTGAAAAGCAGAGAAGTTATGTTAAAGTTGTATAGAACCCTGGTTAAACCATACTTGGAGTACTGTGAACAGTTCTGATCTCCATATTTTAAAAAGGACCTAGAAATACTGGAGAAGGGGCAAAAAAGATTTATTCGAATGATACCAGAACTGAAAGATTATACCTATCAGGGAAGATTGAACAGACTAGGGTTCTTTTCTCTAGAAAAGAGACTGAGGGCAACCTGATAGAAGTCTTTAAGATTATGAAAGGGTTTGATAGGGTAGACATAGAGAAGATGTTTCCACATGCTGGTGAGACCAGAACTAGAGGCCATAAATATAAGATAGACACTAATAAATCTAATAGGGAATTCAGGAAAAATGTCTTTACCCAGAGGTGGTTAGAATGTAGAACTCGCTACCACAAGGAGTAGTTGAGAATAGCATAGATGCATTTAAGGGGAAGCTACAAAGGAATAGAAGGATACGTTGATGGGGTTAGATGAAGAAGAGTAGGAGGAGGCTCGTGTGAAGCATAAACACGGGCCTGTTGGGTCGAATGACCTGTTTCTGTGCTGTAAATACGTTTTGTAATATTTTGTAATTTTGTAAAATATCATCCGGAGGGTGCAATTCCTGCATAGGGGTGCCAAATTGTGGGCGGAACCTGGATCCACTGGTTTTCTCCACTTACCTTCCCCCACAAAATGTGCTGCAGGGTTCCTGGGCACCTCTGTTGCATTAAATAGTGACTTTGGAGGTGTGTCTTAGGTTGTTCCCCCATTACTCAGTGCATCAGTGGCGGCGGCAGGAGGAATCTTGGAGCGGTGGAGCGACTATAAAAGGCCCCAGACGCTCAGGTAGGCCTCAGTGCGTCAGCGGCGGCAGCGGGAGGAATCTCGGAGCGGCGGAGCGACTACAAAAGGAGGCCCCAGAGGCTCAGGTAGGTTTACCAATCTCCAATCTCAGGGAAGGAGAGAAGTAAAAAGTAATCAAGGTGTGACATCACCACAAAACAGGTAAGTGATTGGTTGGAGTATTTCTCTCTTAAAACTTTAACTCTGTGGTTTATAGTTTTTAAGGTCTCTGTGGTGTAGTCGGGACAGTTTGTAAACCAGGGCCCTTAAATATATCATTTAACTGTAGTGAAATTGGTGGGATTCATTTGTTTAATTTAATTGCAATTAATTAAAGGGTAAGTCATGGCAGGACAGCCCGGTGCCATGGTATGCTCCTCCTGCTCTATGTGGGAACTCAGGGACACTTCCTGTGTCCCTGACAACCATGTGTGCAGGAAGTGTGTCCAGATGCAGCTACTGGTAGACCGCATTACGGTGCTGGAGCAGCGATTCAATACATACTGGACCATTCGTGGTGCTGAGGACGTCGTGAATAGCATGTTTGATCAGTTGGTCACACCGCAGGTAAAGTTGGCACAGGCAGAGAGGGAGCGGGTGACCAACAGGCAAAGTAGTAGGTGCAGGCAGGTAGTGCAGGGGTCCCCTGTGGCCATCCTCCTCTCAAACAGATATACCGCTTTGGATACTGATGGGAGGGATGGCTTACCAGGGGAAGGCAGCAGCAGCCAACTTCCTGGCACCAGGGGTGGTTCTGCTGCACAGAACGGGAGGAAAAGGACTGGGAGAGCTATAGTGATAGGGGATTCTATTGTAAGGGGAATAGATAGGCGTTTCTGCGGCAGCAAACGAGACTCCAGGATGGTGTGTTGCCTCCCTGGTGCAAGGGTCAAGGATGTCTCGGAGAAGCTGCAGAAAATTTTGGAAAGTGAGGGTGAACAGCCAGTTGTCGTGGTGCATATAGGCACCAACGAGATAGGTAAAGAACGGGATGAGGTCCTAAAAGCTGAATATAGGGAGTTAGGAGGTAAATTAAAAAATAGGAACTCAAAGGTAGTAATCTCAGGATTGCTACCAGTGCCACGTACTAGTCAGAGTAGAAATAGCAGGATACTACAAATGAATATGTGGCTAGAGGAATGGAGCAAGGGGGAGGGATTCAAATTCCTGGGACATTGGAACCGGTTCTGGGGGAGGCAGGACCAGTACAAACCGGACGGTCTGCACCTGGGCAGGACCGGGACCGATGTCCTTGGGGGAGTGTTTGCTAGTGCTGTGGGGGAGGGTTT
Organism: Somniosus microcephalus; assembly: GCF_052327205.1. NCBI lineage: Eukaryota > Metazoa > Chordata > Chondrichthyes > Squaliformes > Somniosidae > Somniosus > Somniosus microcephalus. The sequence continues at coordinate 296,080,708 of NC_140988.1, forward strand.
AAACTAAAATGGCAGGGGGTTGGGAACCTGAACAGGGAGACAAAGGAAAGGGAAACAAGGATAGAAGCAAAAGACAGGAAGGAGAATAACAAAGGTGGCAATCGGAGAAATCAAGGGTTTAAAACAAACATGGCCACAGTAAATAATAATTCTAAAAGGTCTAAGAGCATTAAAGAAACAAGCCTGAAGGCTTTGTGTCTTAATGCAAGGAGCATTCGTAATCAGGTGGATGAATTAGCAGCGCAAATAGAGGTAAATGAATATGATATGATTGGAATTACGGAAACATGGCTCCAGGGGGACCAAGGCTGGGAACTCAACATCCAGGAGTATTCAATATTCAGGAAAGATAGGCAAAAAGGAAAAGGAGGTGGGGTAGCATTGCTGGTTAAAGAGGGGATTAACACAATTGTAAGGAAAGATATTAGCTCTGATGATGTGGAATCTGTATTGGTAGAACTGAGAAATACCAAGGGGCAGAAAACATTAGTGGGAGAGGTGTATAGACCCCCAAACAATAATGCAGAGGTTGGGGAATGCATTAAAAGGGAAATTTGAGAAGCATGCAATAAGGGCACAGCAGTCATCATGGGTGACTTTAATCTACATATAGATTGGGCTAACCAAATTAGTAACAATACTGCGGAGGAGGAATTCCTGGAGTGTATACGGGATGGTTTCGTGGACCAATATGCCGAGGAACCAACTAGGGATCAGGCCATCTTAGACTGGGTATTATGCAATGAGAAAGGATTAATTAGCAATCTTGTTGTGCGAGGCCCCTTAGGTCAGAGCGATCATAATATGATCGAATTCTTCATTAAGATGGAGAGGGAAGTAGTTGACTCAGAGACTAGGGTCCTGAATTTAAATAAAGGGAACTATGATGGTATGAGACGCGAGTTGGGTAGGATTGATTGGGTAACGTCACTCAAAGGGTTGACGGTGGATAGGCAATGGCAAACATTCAAAGATCACATGGATGAACTACAGAATTTGTTTATCCCAGTTTGGCATAAAAATAAATCAAAAAAGGTGACTCAACCGTGGCTAACAAGGGAAATTAGGGATAGCATAAGATCCAAAGAGAGGGCATATAAATTGGCCAAAAAAAGCAGCAAACCTGAGGATTGGGATCAGTTTAGGATTCAACAAAGGGGGACAAAGGGATTAATTAAGAGGGGGAAAATAGATTATGAAAGTAAGCTTGCAGGAAACATAAAAACTGACTGTAAAAGCTTTTATAGATATGTGAAGAGAAAAAGATTGGTGAAGTCAAGCATAGGTCCCTTGCAGTCAGAATCAGGGGAATTTATAATGGGGAACAAAGAAATGGCTGACCAATTAAATACATATTTTGGTTCTGTCTTCACAAAGGAGGACACAAATAACCTCCCGGAGATGTCGGGGAACATAGGGACTAATGAGGGGGAGGAACTGAAAGGAATCAGTATTTGTAGGGAAATGGTTTTGGGGAAGTTGACGGGATTGAAGGCCAATAAATCCCCAGGGCCTGATAATCTACATCCTAGGATACTTAAGGAAGTGGCCCTGGAGATAGCAGATGCATTGCTGGTCATCTTCCAGAACGCGATAAACTCTGGAAAAGTACCCATGGATTAGAGGATAGCTAATGTTACCCCACTATTCAAAAAAGGTGGTGGAGAAAAAGTAGGGAATTATAGACCAGTATGCCTGACATCGGTAGTGGGGAAAATGCTAGAGTCCATTATGAAAGATGTAATAGCAGAGCACTTGGAAAGCAGTGACAGGATGGGACAAAGTCAACATGGATTTACAAAAGGTAAATCGTGCTTGACTAATCTACTGGAATTTTTTGAGGATGTAACTGGTAAAATAGATAAGGGAGAACCAGTGGATGTGGTGTATTTGGACTTTCAGAAGGCTTTTGATAAGGTCCCGCATAAGAGATTAGCTTTTAAAATTAAGGCACATGGGATTGGGGGCAAGGTATTGACTTGGATAGAGAACTAGTTGGCAGATAGAAAGCAAAGAGTTGGAATAAACGGGTCGTTTTCCGAGTGGCAGGCAGTGACTAGTGGGGTACTGCAAAGATCGGTCCAAGGACCCCAGCTGTTCACAATATATATAAGAACATAAGAACATAAGAACATAAGAAATAGGTGCAGGAGTAGGCCAATCGGCCCCTCGAGCCTGCTCCGCCATTTAATAAGATCATGGCTGATCTGATCCTAACCGCCAATCTACTATCACAGAACCATCTCCTGAATCTAACAGAATTAGACACACGAAATAGGAGCAGGATCAGGCTACACGGCCCCTGGGCCCGCTCCGCTACCCACAGGGCCATGTCCGATCCGAACCTAGACTCCTGTCTAAATTCCTGCCCGCTCCCCGTTACCCTTAATTCCCTTTACTTCTAGGAAACTGTCTATTTCTGTTTTAAATTTATGTAATGATGTAGCTTCTACAGCTTTTTGGGGCAGCATATTCTATGGACCTACCACCCTCTGAGTGAAGTAGTTCCTCCTCATCTCAGTTTTGAAAGAGCAGCCCCTTATTCTAAGACTATGCCCCCTAGTTCTAGTTTCACCCATCATTGGGAACATCCTCCCCACATCCACCCGATCCAACCCCTTCACAATCATATATGTTTCAATAAGATCGCCTCTCATTCTTCTGAACTCCAATGAGTAGAGTCCCAATCTACTCAACCTCTCCTCATATGTCCATCCCCTCATCCCCGGGATTAACCGAGTGAACCTTCTTTGTACTGACTCGAGAGCAAGTATGTATTTTCTTAAGTATGGACACCAAAACTGTATGCAGTATTCCAGGTGTGGTCTCACCAATACCTTGTACAACTGAAGCAATACCTCGCTATTATTATATTCTATCCCCTTAGCAATGAAAGCCAACATTCCATTGGCCTTCTTAACCAGTTGCTGCACCTGCATACTAAACTTTTGAGTTTCGTGCACCAGGACCCCCAGATCCCTTTGTACTTCAGTACTTTCCAGTTTCTTGCCATTAAGATAATAACTTGCTCTACGATTTTTCCTGCCAAATGCATAACCTCACACTTTCCAGTATTGTATTCCATCTGCGAAATCTCTGCCCACTTACTTAGCCTGTCTATGTCCCCTTGTAGGTTCTTTATGTCCTCCTCACTCACTACTTTCCCTCCCATCTTAGTATCATCTGCAAACTTTGATATGTTACACTCGGTCCCCTCCTCCAAATCATTAATATAGATTGTAAAGAGTTGGGGACCCAGCACTGACCCCTGCAGAACACCACTAGTTACTGATTGCCAGTCTGAGAATGAACCATTTATCCCAACCCTCTACCTTCTGTTAGATAGCCAATCCTCTATCCATGCCAGAATATTACCCCCAATCCTGTGATTTTTTATCTTAAGCAATAATCTTTTGTGTGGCACCTTGTCAAATGCCTTTTGGAAGTCTAAATACACTACGTCCACTGGTTCCCCTTTATCCACCCTATATGTTACTTACTCAAAGAACTCCAGCAAATTTGTCAAACATGACTTCCCCTTCATAAAACAATGCTGACTTTGTCCTATTAAGTTATGATTATTCAAATGTCCTGTTACTGTCTCCTTAATAATGGACTCCAAAATTTTACCTACCACAGATGTTAGGCTAACCGGTCTAGAGTTTCCAGCCTTCTGTCTACTGCCCTTTTTAAATAAGGGTGTTACATTAGCAGTTATCCAGTCTGCCGGGACCTTTGCTGAGTCCAGGGAGTTTTGGAAAATTATTACTAATGCATCCACAATCCCTACCGCCACTTCCCTCAAGACCCTAGGATGTAAGCCATCAGGTCCAGGTGATTTATCCGCCTTGAGTCCCATTATTTTACCAAGTACCACTTCCTTCGTGATTTTGATCGTGTTTAGCTCCTCCGCCCCTATAGCCCCCTGTTTGTCCAGTGTTGGGATATTCTTAGTGTCTTCCACTGTAAAAACTGATATAAAATATTCATTCAGTGTTTTTGCCATCTCCATATTTCCCACCATTAATTTCCTGGTCTCATCCTCTAAGGGACCAACATTTACTTTAGCCACCCTTTTTCTTTTTATATAACTATAAAAACTCTTACTATCTGTTTTTATATTTTTTGCTAATTTACTTTCATAATTTATCTTCCCTTTCTTAATCAATCTTTTTGTTATTTTTTGCTGTCATTTAAAGTTTTCTCAATCCTCTATCCTCCCACTAGATTTGGCTACCTTATATGCCCTTGTTTTTAGTCGAATACTATCCTTAATTTCTTTACTTAGCCACGGATGGCTGTCTTTGCTTTTGCACCCTTTTCTTCTCAGTGGAATATTTTTTTTTGGAAGTTATAAAATAACTCCTTAAATGTACACCACTGATCATGTATCGTCTTATCCTTTAATCTATTTTCCCAATCCACTCTATTCAATTCCGCTCTCATACCTTCATAGTCTCCTTTATTCAAGCTTAGCACGCTTGTTTGAGATCCAACCTTCTCACCCTCTAATTGAATATGGAATTCAACCATGTTATGGTCACTCATTCCAAGGGGATCCTTTACTAGGACATTTTTAATTAATCCTGTCTCGTTACACAGGACCAGATCTAAGGTTGCTTGCCCCCTGGTCGGTTCAGTTACATACTGCTCAAGAAACCCATCCCTAATACACTCAATGAACTCATCCTCAAGGCAGCCCTGCCCAATTTGATTTGTCCAATTAATATGATAGTTAAAATCCCCCAGAATTATAGATGTTCCCTTATTACAAGACTCAACTATTTCTTGATTGATACTCCGTCCAACAGAGTTGCAACTGTTCGGAGGCCTATAGACTACGCCCACTAGTGTTTTTTTCCCCTTATTATTCCTTATCTCCACCCAAACTGTTTCATTATCCTGATCTTTTGACCCAATATCATTTCTCTGTATTACAGTGCTTCCTTCCTTTATTAACATAGCCACCCCACCTCCCCTTCCTTCCTGCCTGTCCTTCCTGATCGTTAAATAACCTGGTATGTTTAATTCCCAGGCATTGTCACCCTGCAACCATGTTTCTGTAATGGCCACAAGATCATACCCATATGTAGTTATTTGTGCCATTAACTCGTCTATTTTGTTGCGAATGCTACGTGCATTCAGATAGAGAAATTTCAAATATGTTTTGTGACACTTAGTTCCTGCTTTTGCCGTTTTTATTTCTTTACCTTTTACTCCATACCTTCTGCCCCTTCCTGGCACGCTCTGGTTTTGAATTTCCCCACTGCTACCTAAGTCTATAACCTTCTCTGTTGTCATTTTTATTATTTGCTCTCTAGGAACCTCCACCCCACTAGTTAGTTTAAAGCCCTCTCTGCAGCCCTAGTTATATGATCCGCCAGGACTCTCGTCCCAGCACTGGCCAAGTGAAGCCCGTCCCAACGGAACAGCTCCCTCCTGCCCCAGTACTGGTGCCAGTGTCCCAGGAAGCAAAACCCATTTCTCCCACACCAGTCTTTGAGCCACGCATTTAACTCTCTAATTTTATTTGTCCTAGCCAAATTCGCTCGTGGCTCAGGTAATAATCCAGAGATTATTCCCCTGAGGTTCTGTTTTTTAATTTGACCCCTAGCTGCTCATACTCCTTTAACAGAACCGGCTTCCTAGTCCTATCTACGTCGTTTGTACCAACATGGACCACGGCAACTGGATCCACCCCCTCCCATTGCAAGTTTCTTTCCAGCCCAGAGGAGATGTCCTTAACCCTGGCACCGGGTAGGCAACACAGCCTTCGGGACTCTCGCTCTCGGCTGCAGAGAACTCTACCTATCCCCCGAATAATACTATCCCCTACCACTACAACATTTCTATTTACTCCCCCCTCTTGAATGGCCCCCCATTCCACGGTGCTGTGGCCAGGTTGCTCACCCTCCCTGCAGTCCCTGCTCCTGTCCCCACAGGGAGTAAGAACCTCGAACCTGTTGGACAAGAGCAAGTGCTGCGGCTCCTCCAGCTCTACCTCCTGGATCCCCGTACCTGCCTTACTCGTAGTCACACCGTCCTGTCCCTGACCATGGGCTACACCTGAATTAATTAACTTCATAGGTGTGACCACCTCCTGATACACAGAGTCCAGGTACTTCTCCCCCTCCCTGATGTGTCGCAGTGTCTGAAGCTCAGACTCCAGCTCATCAACACGGAGCTGGAGTTCCTGTAGCAGCAGACACTTGTCACAGATGTAATCACCGTGAGCCTCAATGGGGTCCACATCTTGCAACAGTAACACATCACCTGCTCCATTCTATGTAATTAATTAAATTTTTTATTGTTAGTTATGGACACCCTCTGCCCGATTTTAGATGCTAGTATCCCCTTTAATTAATTGGATTTAAATTAAACCAATCCCTCTAATTACACCAGTTAAATGGTTTACCAACAGTCACTCTGCACCAGAAAGGCCTTATTAACTACAACCCACAGAGTTGAAGTTTGAAAAGAGCACCTAACACCCCACTTACCCTAACTCACACGTACCCAAATTCACAGCACTCTCTGTTGACTCGCACTCAGTGCTTGCTCGCACTAGCCTGGTCTTTTTATACTGTTTGTTTGTTTACAGCCAAATGAGTCACCCCTGCTGATTGGTTAGAAAACTGGTTTCCACTGCCTGCTGTGCCAATTTACTCTTACTGCAGTGTCACCTTGTTTTACTCTTCTTCTTAAACCAACAGAATCCCAAATATTTAACGTTTCCCCTTTACTTAAACTGCTTAAGTATTCTTATCAAGAATGATTTAAAGAGAAATAACAATTAAAGAACTCTCACACTTACCCAAACTCACAGCACTCTCTGGACAAGGGAATTGGATGTAGTATCTCCAAATTTGCAGACGACACAAAGCTGGGTGGGAGGGTATGCTGTGAGGTGGATGTTGTGAAACTCCAGTATGATTTGGACAGGTTGGGTGATTGGGCAGAAACATGGCAAATGCACTATAATGTGGATAAATGTGAGGTTATCCACTTTGGTGGCAAAAACAGGAAGGCAGATTAATATTTGAATGGCAATAGATTGGGAGAAGGGGAAGTGCAAAGAGACCTGGGTGTTCTTGTGCACCAGTCACTGAAGGTAAGCATGCAGGTGCAGCAGGCGGTTAAGAAGGCAAATGGTATGTTGGCCTTCGTAGCAAGAGGGTTCGAGTACAGGAACAAGGATGTCTTGCTGCCATTGTACAGGGCCTTGGTGAGACCGCACCTTGAGTATTGTGTGCAGTTTTGGTCACCTTATCTGAGGAAGGACGTTCTTGCCATGGAAGGAGTGCAGCGAAGATTCACCAGGCTAATACCTGGGATGGCAGGAATGACGTACGAGGAGAGATTGGGTCGATTGGGCTTGTACTCACTGGAGTTTTGAAGATTGAGAGGGGATCTCATCGAAACCTATAAAATTCTGTCAGGCCTGGACAGACTAGATGCAGGAAGGATGTTCCCGATGGCCGGGGAGTCCAGAACTAGGGGTCATAGTCTAAGGATAAGTGGTAAGCCATTTAGGACTGAGATGAGGAGGAATTTCTTCACCCAGAGAGTGGTGAACCTGTGGAATTCTCTACCACAGAAGGCAGTGGAGGCCAATGCATTAAATATATTCAAGAAGGAGTTGGATATATTTCTTAAGGCTAAAGGGGTCAAGGGATATGGGGAGAAGGCAGGAACGGGGTACTGAATTTGGATGATCAGCCATGATCTCATTGAATGGCGGAGCAGGCTTGAGGGGCCGAATGGCCTACTCCTGCTCCTATCTTCTATGTTTCTATGTTTACCCCAGATATTCGGACCAGCATGACCCTGATAGGCCCAGTATTTGTTCTGTCTGGTTGGTCCACAAAAAACTGCTTATTGAGGACTGTTAAGTCCTTGCTACTGGGCAATTAAGACATCCCTGTACAGTTTTGTTCAGTGTGGGATAAATACAAAGATTAAGTTGATTAGTACTACCTGTGAATTATATTTATGAAGGGTAGGCAAAGTGTCATGGGTGGATTTAAGGGGTTGGAGAGAATGTAACCAAACTCCTGTCAGCAGCCTCAACCTAACCTGACTCCCACGGGTCTATCACATACTCAGATTTTTTTAAATTTATTCACGTGATGTGGACATCATCAGCAAGGCCAGCATTTATTGTCCATCCCTAATTGCCCTTGAGAAGGTAGTGGTGAGCCACCTTCTAGGCCATTTCAGAGGGCAGTTAAGAGTCAACCACATTGCTACTGGTCTGGAGTCACATGTAGGCCAGACCAGGTAAGGATGGCAGATTTTCTTCCCTAAAGGACATCAGTGAACCAGATGGGTTTTATGCGACAATCCAGATTTATTTAATTAATTGAATTTAAATTCTTCAGCTGCTGTGGTGGGTATTTGTGCTCTTGTCTCTGGATTGTTAGTCTAGGTCTCTGGATTACTAGTCCAGTAACATAACCACTTTGCTGCCATACCCCTGATGAATGAATTTACAGCTGATAACCAGAAGTTTATTCATACAAAATATATACATCTTCTCAACAAATTAATGTCAAAATCTACTTTCACTCCAGTATTGAAGAAGTAACTTTTTATGAGATCTAGCCATGATAATGTTTAATTTATTGTCAGTTGATAATAATTTGGAGACATGCCTGAGGAGGATTAGAATTAGAATTAGTGTCTGGTGAGTGGGGCCACTGAAGGATTCTTCAGCGGCCCCCGTTCCCGCGCCCAGAAATTCAGGTCGGGGGCTTCCCGCGGGTGCAAGCCCCCGACCTGCACTTACCTACCGCGCCGGCCGTTGAGCTGTGGGCCCCCATGGAATTCCGATCCTGGGCCTCCTCCAACTGCCAGCGTGCAGTGCTTGCATATCCCAGGGGTGCAGTTAGTTCGATGCGTTCCCTAGGATCACGTGGGCCATGGAGAGCCAATGGTAGCAGGGAATGCTTCATTCATAACTGTCAAACCTATAAATACTATGAGCCCCAAAACATCGCTAAATCTTCAAATAATTTTTTTTTTAAATCACATTTTTAAAATAAACTATAAATTACATGAAATAACTATTTTAAACAATAATTTAAATTTTTGAAAAAATTAATTACGTTTTCTAACAGGGCTAAAAATAAACTTACCTTTCTTTAAAGTATTTAAAAATAATAAACCTGTGGAAAAAATGTTTTAATTTTAATTAATTCACCACTTACCTTGTAAAAAACAGGCCTTGCGCCTGCTTTTTATATGTCTAACTTCTGGAGACTTACCTTCCAGGGAAAACCTGCAAAAAAAACGTAAGTTCCATGCGCACGCGCAGCCTCTCCTGCGCACGTGTTCCACCTCTTAACCCCATTCTTTCAGGGGAACAGAAGTGCCGGTTTCCCGCGCATGCGCAGAACCCCATGCGTACTCACCTGTGGAGACCTGAATTTCTGTGCCATTATTTTTTAAAACACCCTTCTGTGGAGCCAGGAGGAACAGGAGCAGCACTCTCACCCCGCCCCCCACTGACCCCACAGTCCTGCCAATCAGGCCCCGCATTGCCGGATCCAACCCTGCTCCTGAAAGTTACCTGAGACCCACTGCTGTTTTTCTTGTGGGGTGAGGTGCGATCAGCACCATTAGCTTGCCCCGAATATGTAGTTGAGGCCCGAGACCCAATTTAGGTCTGGCTTTGGGTCCCTCTGCTCGTGCAGCCCCAAATCTGGGCTCGTCTTTGGCCCCGTACAAAGCATTGGTGCTTCTGCAAAGTAAATGAACTGTGGAAATCCATGAGATGATATTAAATATTTGACCTGAAATAGATGAAGTGGAACGGTTTAAACTGTGCATTGTAAAGCAAACAGGTTTAATTATTAATATCTGGGGGAAATCCAGATTTATTATCTGAAGCATTATCTGATACCTGTATCGAACCTTGGTTAGACCACACTTAGAGGACTGCATGCAGTACTGGTCGCCATATTATAAAAAGCATATAGAGGCACTGGAGAGGGTGCACAGAAGATTTATAAGGATGATACCAGAAATGAGAGGGTATACCTATCAGGAAAGGATGAACAGGCTGGGTCTCTTTCCTCTTGAAAAAAGAAGGCTGAGGGGTGTAAGATTTGCAAAATTTCTGCATTTCCCCGAAGGCTGTTATTAATAAACGGGACCCTGTATGGACATTTTAAATCAAAAAGGGGTACCCAAGATGGCGTCCGTGCCTCGTGGCAGAAAGCCTGTGAGATTTTAAAATGGACTCTGCAATGCAGACAGCTTGTGGATCGAAACCCAAGCTGTAGGTTTCTGTGAAGAGAGACTTTGGATTTTGGAACCAGACAGGACTCTGAATTATGCATTAGACCGAATTGGAGACAAATCTAAATTCAGTTTAGGCCTACAGTTAAGGCCATCAAGCAGTCTACATATATTATCGGAAACATATTAACAGAGCCATCGAGGCTGGACAGGCCCATCAAGGAACTTTCATGGCAATACAAGTCAATTATCGGGCTGGTAGATGCGATTACCGGCCATCTAAAAACAGTTAGTTTGGATTGCTACCATTATTTAAAATAGCCCGCCAAAATTAAGACAAAGAACTAACCTGATTTGGTGCACAGATAAGGGTTTTCGAAAAAAGGTATAATTGAAGGCCCCCGGGTAGCAATCGGTGTTGGTTGGTGTGCTGAGCTGTCCTGGTGCTGCTGCTCTTCGGCCCCTCACCCTCGTGTCTGCCGCTCTTTCCCCATCCCACGCTTACCCCCTGGCCTTTGCCCGTGCCTTTCCCCACCCCATCTGGAATCGCCCCGGCACCGGGTCGGGCGGACATGGACAATTCAGGCCAGGCGAGGCGGGACGCGATGAGGGGAGGAGGGAAGACCACCGGAGGGAAGGCCACCTGAGGAAGACCGGCTGAAGGAGACCAACTGAGGGGACGAACTGAGGGGAGGCTTCGAATTATCGGGCTTTCAGCCTCAGCCGACCTTCGAATATCTGCACACCAACTCAATCTGTCAGCTGGCGATGAAGAATCATCCCTGCAAGGTAAAGCACCCAAACAGAGACTTTAACTTTGGGGTACTCGAACCTGGACAACGCCCTTGCAGCGCTCGGAGGCCACGTGATGACGGCAGGCTCCAGAGAGAACCAAGAGGCAGCACGGTGGCATAGTGGTTAGCACTGTTGCCTCACAGCGCCAGGGACCCGGGTTCAAATCTGGCCTCGGGTGACTGTCTGTGTGGAGTTTGCACATTCTCCCCGTGTTTGCGTGGGTTTCCTCCGGGTGCTCCAGTTTCCTCCCACAGTCCAAAGATGTGCGGGTTAGGTTGATTGGCCATGATAAAAAATTGGCCCTTAGTGTTAGGGGGGATTAAATATGTGGGGTTACGGGGTTACAGGGATAGGGCTTGGGTGGGATGGCTGTCGGTGTAGGGACCGGGTGCTAGGGTTTGGATGATCAGCCATGATCTCGTTGAATGGCGGAGCAGGCTCGAAGGGCCGAATGGCCTACTCCTGCTCCTAGTTTCTATGTTTCTATGTTTCTAAGAGTGAACCCCGAACCCAACTGCTGTTTTGAGTCCAACAAACCCTTTTGATTGGTGAGCATGAAGTTCTGACCCCGCATAGCTTAACCTAGTTAGGTATAGGGGGTGGGATAATAAGGGGATGGTTAAGATAGTTGTTTTCCCTCGATGTGCCGTGTGTTCCCCATTCCCTGTATAAGTATAGTTATTCTTCTTTTGTATTTTTGCCTGTAGAAGTGTACACTAGTAATTTTTCCATAAGATTGTATCAGTTGTTCCTCTTCAATAAAATCTTGGTTTTTGTTTACATCCAACCACCTGTCTACTCGAGTCTTCTCTGTACCGCCGCCTTGTACTTAAGTCCGGTGTCTAGAACCCAGGGGCGTGGGAGCGATTTGAACCGCTCACAAAACAGTCAGAGGCATAACTGACTGGGCGTACGCGCCAAACACCACCACCACACGCCACCCCCTACAGAAATGGTGACCGAGGCAGGACACCGGCAACAAGGTTGCGATACAGTAGACAAAAGTTCAGATCAGCGAACCATGATGGAGGAAAGGATTTCTGATTATGTGTTTAGCAAGGTGAATATCACAAAGAAGTGGATCATCACTCTGTTAAGGGCTGGGCGTCCGATAGATGCAGCAGCTAAGTGGACAGAGGGAAAGGAACACAAGAAGTCCTTCGAGAAGGCAGTTTGGCTGATGTGCTTTAAAATGCAGGTCCAGCTCTTGGACGGGCTCGTTGCAGCACATGCAGTCAAGTTAAGGGAGTCAGCCCTGGAGCTCCAGGATAAGGCTCTCACAGGGTGATATACCTATCAATTCATCCAATGAAAAGCGACGAGTTAAGAAAGTAACTATAGGTTTTTATTGGCTAAATAACAGAGCCCACCCTCGTGGGTGATCGGATCCAACAAGGAGGAATACCAGCCAGCCGACCACCTTTATACCTGGGCAGGTAGGTGGAGCCATGGGCGGAGTCAGCAGTGGTCAGCCCAGGTATAACAGTGTGACAAGAGGCGACCTCATATAGTGATACAACAGTGTGAACAGTGATAACCATAGAGTAACGATATAACAGTGATAACTATAGTGTAACGATAGTGAACGATAAAAGTGGTTTACCACATTCACCCCTTGTTTAGATTTGAGTCCGGCGGGGTGAAGTGTACTACCAGTTCTGGTATGTCAGTCTGTCTGGAGGCCTCGTAAGCCTTTCTGATCGTCGCAGCGGCGGTGTTGCATTATCCGGTGTTAATGCTGGTGTCTGCGTGGTCGGCGAAGGCTCGTGGGGTTCCGGCATGCCGCCTACCTGGGCTGGAATTGGGGGGTGATGTGCCTCAATAATTCCGAGACTCGAAGTTAGCAGAACAAAAACAAGGCTTTTATTAACTTAGAACGTAACACGTAATAGAGAGATATGATGTCTTCTTTCTGGAGACTGAGGCCAGACTGAGCCAGCCTACAAACGGGGCCAGGTATGGGCGGAGCCCTACACACAGCACATTCCAGCACATTCCAGTATACAATACAGCACATTCCAGTACACAATACAATGAGGTCTGGGGGAAGGGAAATGACACTGAAACCGATCTCAGTCACAGGCAGTGATGATGATGAATATTTCATCACATTCACCCCTTCTATAGATTTAGTCTGTTCGGGGGTTTGATAGTCCTCTGCGACCGACGTGGCTGTTGCGGTGCCGCGGGTGTCGGCTGGGTGTCCCCGGTAGCCTCCTGGGTCTCTGCCGGGGGTGCCGCCGGGTTGTTGAAGGGGTAGTTGGTGGGGGTGCCGTTGGTCGGTGTTCTTCCGGGGGTGATGAAAGAGTAGTGGGTGGGTAAGAGTTGCTGTGACCGTCGTTGCCGCTATTGCCGTGGTTGTTGTTGATGCCGGCTGGGGCGGCGTCTTTTATGGACACGGTGTCCTCCCTTCCGTCGGCGTGCCGGACATATGCGTATTGGGGGTTGGCGTGGAGTAGGTGTACTGGCTCCACGAGAGGGTCCGTCTTGTGGCCCCTCACATGCCTTCGCACGAGTACCGGACCTGGGGTGGAGAGCCATGACGGCATGGATACGCCTGAGGTGGATTTCCGGGGAAAGACAAACATTCGTTCATGAGGCGTGGTATTAGTGGCCGTACACAATAGCGACCGTATCGAATGGAGCACATCCGAGAGGACTTCCTGCCAGCAGGAGATAGGGAGGCCCTTGGTCCTTAGAGCTAGAGTGACTGCTTTCCATACTGTCCCATTCTCTCGCTCCACTTGGCCGTTACCCCGGGGGTTGTAGCTGGTGGTACGGCTCGTGGCGATCCCCCTGGACAGCATGTACTGACGTAGCTCTTCACTCATGAAGGACGCCCCCCTATCCGTATGGATGTAGCTCGGCATACCGAACAGGCAGAACAGGCTGTTGAGGCATTTAATGACCGTGGCGCTGGTCATGTCTGGGCAGGGGAAGGCGAATGGGAACCGGGAGTATTCGTCCACAATGTTCAGGAAGTAAACATTGCGGTCGACGGACGGGAGGGGGCCCTTGAAATCTAAGCTGGGCCGCTCAAAGGGCCATGTAGCTTTGATTAAGTGTGCTCTATCTGGGCGGTAGAACCGAGGCTTGCACTCAGCGCAAGTGCGGCAGTTCCTGGTCAGGGACCGAACTTCCTCAATCGAGTAGGGTAAGTTACGGGACTTTATGAAGTGGAACAGCCGCGTGACCCCTGGGTGGCAGAGGTCGTTGTGGAGGGTCTGTAGCCGATCCCCGGTGGCGCTGGCACACATCCCTCGTGAGAGGGCGTCAGGGGATTCGTTAAGGGCCCCTGGCTGGTAAATGATGTCGTACTCGAAGGTGGAGAGCTCGATCCGCCACCTAAGAATCTTATCATTTTTAATCTTCCCCCTCTGTTTATTATTGAACATAAACGCTACCGACCGCTGGTCGGTAAGTAGGGTGAAGCGTTTGCCGGCTAGGTAGTGGCGCCAGTGGCGCACTGCCTCCATGATGGCTTGGGCCTCCTTTTCCACGGAGGAGTGTCTGATCTCGGGCCCTTGGAGGGTCCTCGAGAAGAAAGCTACGGGCCGTCCCGCCTGGTTGAGGGTGGCCGCCAAGGCAAAGTCAGACGCATCACTTTCCACTTGAAATGGAGTGTTCTCGTCCACTGCCTGTAGCGTGGCCCGCTCAATATCCTGCTTAATGCTTTTGAAGGCGGCGTGGGCCTCAGCAGGGAGCGGGAAAGAGGATGCTTTCAAGAGGGGGCGGGCTTTGTCGGAGTAGTTGGGGACCCATTGGGAATAATAAGAAAATAACCCCAGGCACCTTTTCAGGGCTTTGGGAGTGTTGGGCAGGGGCAGCTCCCGTAGGGGGCGCAGTCGGTCGGGGTCTGGTCCGATTTCCCCATTCTACACCACGCTGCCTAGTATGCAGAGGCGCGTGGTGTTGTAAACGCACTTGTCCTCGTTGCAGGTAAGGTTTAGCTTTTGTGCGGTTTCCAGGAACCTCTCGATGTTCAAGTCGTGATCCTGCTGATTGTGGCCGCAGATGGTGACGTTGTCGAGGTAGGGGAAGGTTGCCTGCAAGTGGTGGTCATCGACCATGCGGTCCATCTCCCTCTGGAAGACCGAGACCCCATTCGTCACCCCAAAGGGGACTCTGAGGAATTGGTAGAGGCGTCCGTTCGCCTCGAAGGCGGTGTACGGGCGGTCCTCTGGTCTGATAGGGAGCTGGTGGTACGCTGACTTGAGGTCGATGGTGGAGAACACCCGGTATTGGGCGATTTGGTTCACCATTTCTGATATGCGGGGTAGCGGGTAGGCGTCTAGTAGGGTGTACCTGTTGATCGTTTGACTATAGTCGATCACCATCCGTTTCTTCTCGCTACCCCTTACCACTACCACTTGGGCGCGCCACAGGCTGTTGCTGCATTCAATAATGCGCTCTTTCAGGAGCCTGTCTACCTCGGTCGCGATAAACCGCCTGTCCTCCCAGCTGTACCTCCTGCTTTTGGTCGCTATTGGCCGGCAGTTAGGGGTAAGATTCGCGAATAGCGAAGGCAGCTTTACCTTCAGGGTAGCCAGACCGCACACTGTGAGGGGCGGCTGGGACCCACCGTACTTGAGCGTGATGCTTTGGTGGTTGCACTGGAAATCCAGGCCCAAGATCACGCTCGCACATAGGTTCTTCATGATTAATACTTTAAAATTATCATATACAGTTCCGTTAACGCACAATTGTACCGTGCAGTAACCCAGAATGGTCGATGTCTGGGTTTTGTCAGCCTTAGAGATGGTACCCTGAGTAGGGACCACCTTTAGGGAGAGTTGTTGTGCCAGTTCTGGGTGGATAAAGCTCTCCGTGCTTCCACTGTCAATTAAGCATTTGACCCGGCACCCGTTTACCTCGATGTCCACCATTGATCTGGATAGCGGGTGCGGCCTGGTCTGGTCCACTGTGACCGATGCCACTGTAGGGCCCTGATCGATACAAGATGGCGTCCAAGATGGCCGCTCCCACGGCGCACACGCGGCGGTGGCGGGTTTTCCGGCGGTTGGTTTTCCGGCGGGGTTCCCTCTGCACACCTTCCCGAAGTGCCCCTTCTTACCGCACTTAAAGCAGGTGGTGCCTTTCGCCGGGCACAGGTTTCTGGTGTGCTTTGGCTGCCCGCAGAAGTAGCAGTTGGGTCCCTGACGCGTCGCGGCTGTCGTAGGGCTTCTGGAGGGAGAGCGGGGCCCAGCCGGTGTCGGGCTGTCGGGCGGGGAAGATGCCTTCCAAGATGGCAGTGCCCTCGGTGCACATGTGGCGGCGTGGACGGCGCGGGCTGAAGAGTAGGCGTCCGAGTTTCTCTGGGCCACATCCAGGGATCGCGCGGTGTCCGCAGCCTGTTTCAGGTCCAACCCCGTTTTTTCCAGCAGTCTTTGCCGGATGTAAGTGGAGCTGAGGCCTGTGATGAAGGCATCGCGAACAAGCTCGTCAGTGTACACTGCGGCTTTTACATCTCGGCACTTGCAGTCTTTGCCAAGCATTTTCAGGGTGCTTAGGAACTCCTCCACCGATTCCCCAGGTCGCTGTGCGCGGGTAGCGAGCAGGTGCCTAGCATACACCTCATTCGTAGGCTGCTGGTAATGCGCCTTTAAGATGTCGCAGGCAGCCAGGTACGTCTCGGCGTCTTGGACGAGGGGGTAAACCCGGTGGCTTACCCAATTCCGCAGAATTCCGAGTCTCATCCTCGCAGCGTCCGTAGCGTCTTTGACGGCTGCGGAATTGTCCAGGAAAAATTCCATACACTCAAACCAGTGTCCGAAGTGTGCTGATGCGTCCGGAGCATGTTGATCCAAATCCAAACGTTCGGGTTTCAGGAGTTGATCCATAGTGTTGAAAAATAAGTTAATAAAATTGATGTGCCTCAATAATTCCGAGACTCGAAGTTAGCAGAACAAAAACAAGGCTTTTATTAACTTAGAACGTAACACGTAATAGAGAGATATGATGTCTTCCTTCTGGAGACTGAGGCCAGACTGAGCCAGCCTACAAACGGGGCCAGGTATGGGCGGAGCCCTACACACAGCACATTCCAGCACATTCCAGTATACAATACAGCACATTCCAGTACACAATACAATGAAGTCTGGGGGAAGGGAAATGACACTGAAACCGATCTCAGTCACAGGCAGTGATGATGATGAATATTTCATCACAGGGGGGTGGTGGGGTGGGGTGAAGGTGGTGTCTCCGGAGTGCCCGAGGGTGCGAGGTCTCGTAAGGAGACTGTGTCCTCCCGCCCGTCTGGGTATGCCACATAGGCGTACTGGGGGTTGGCGTGCAGGAGGTCCACCCTCTCGACCAGGGGGTCCGTTTTATGGGCTCTCATGTGCTTTCGCAGCAAGACTGGCCCTGGAGAGGTCAGCCAGGTTGGTAGAGTGGTTCCCGTAGTCGACTTCCTGGGGAAAACAAACATTCATTCATGGGGGGTGGTGTTAATGGCAGTGCAAAGTAGTGACCGGATGGAATGCAGCGCTGCCGGGAGGACTTCCTGCCAGCGGGAGGTTGGGAGGCCCTTAGACTTTAAGGCTAAGAGGACGGCCTTCCATACCGTCGCGTTCTCTCTTTCCACCTGGCCATTCCCTCGGGGGTTGTAGCTGGTGGTCCTGCTTGCGGCAATACCTCTCGCTAGTAGGAACTGACGGAGTTCCTCGCTCATGAAGGAGGAGCCCCGGTCACTATGTATATAGTTTGGGAACCCGAACAAGGCGAAGAGGTCGTTCAGGCATTTAATGACCGTGGTACTGGTCATGTCTGGGCAGGGGAAGGCAAAAGGGAAACGGGAGTACTCATCAACAATGTTGAGGAAGTACGCATTACGGTCAGAGGACGGGAGGGGCTCCTTAAAGTCGACGCTCAGGCGCTCGAAGGGGCGGGTGGCCTTGATCAGGCTTGCTCTGTCCGGCCTAAAGAAGTGCGGTTTGCACTCGGCACAGGTCTGGCAGTTCCTGGTCATGGTCCTGACCTCCTCGATGGAGTAGGGCAGGTTGCGGGCCTTAATGAAGTGGTAAAGTCTGGTGACCCCGGGGTGGCAGAGGTCGTTGTGGAGGGTCTGAAGTCTATCACTTTGCGCGCTGGCGCATGTAATTCGTGACAGAGCATCAGGGGGTTCGTTCAGCTTACCTGGCCGGTACAAGATATCATAATCATAGGTGGAGAGCTCGATTCTCCACCTCAAGATCTTGTCATTCTTGATTTTGCCCCTCAGCTTGTTATTAAACATAAAAGCGACCGAACGCTGGTCGGTGAGGAGGGTAAATCGTTTGCCTGCCAGGTAATGCCTCCAGTGTCGTACCGCCTCCACAATCGCCTGGGCCTCCTTCTCGACCGACGAGTGTCGGATCTCAGGGCCCTGTAGGGTCCTTGAGAAGAAGGCCACTGGTCTCCCCTCCTGGTTAAGGGTAGCGGCTAGGGCGAAGTCGGATGCATCGCTCTCCACTTGGAAGGGGATGGACTCATCCACTGCGTGCATTGTGGCCTTGGCAATGTCTCCCTTAATGAGGGAGAAGGCTGCGCACGCTTCCTCCGTAAGGGGGAAGGATGTGTACTTCATGAGGGGTCTGGCTTTGTCTGCATAATTGGGCACCCATTGGGCATAGGAGGCGAAGAGCCCCAGGGTTCTCTTTAGAGCCTTTGGACAGTGGGGGAGGGGTAGCTCCATGAGGGGACGCATTCTTTCGGGGTCGGGGCCGATGACTCCGTTCTCTACTACACAGCCGAGGATGGCAAGGCGCGAGGTGTTAAACACACATTTCTCCTTATTGTAGGTGAGGTTCAGCCGTTGGGCCGTACGGAGGAATCTCTCCAGATTAACGTCATGGTCCTGCCGGTCGCGGCCGCAGATGGTGACGTTATCTAGGTAGGGGAACGTGGCGTGCAGCCCGTTCTGGTCAATCATCCGGTCCATCTCCCTTTGGAAGACCGAAACCCCGTTGGTGACGCCGAAGGGAACCCTAAGGAAGTGGTAGAGGCGGCCATTTGCCTCGAAGGCGGTATACTGGCGGTCCTCAGGGCGGATAGGGAGTTGGTGGTAGGCCGACTTAAGGTCGATGGTAGAGAATACTCGGTATTGTGCGATCTGATTGACCATATCAGATATGCATGGAAGGGGGTATGTGTCCAGCTGGGTGTACCTGTTTATGGTCTGGCTGTAGTCGATGACCAGGCGGTTTTTATTGCCGGTCTTAACGACCACGACCTGGGCACGCCAGGGGCTGGTGCTCCCTTCGATGATGCCCTCCTTCAGGAGACGCTGCACCTCAGAGCTAATGAAAGCTCTGTCCCCGGCGCTGTACCGCCTGCTCTTGGTAGCGACGGGTTTGCAGTCGGGGGTGAGGTTAGCGAACAGGGAAGGTGGCGGGACCTTGAGGGTGGATAGGCCGCAGGTGTTACGCGGTGGGCGGTTTAAAATCTGCTGGTTGTCGACTGTGAGTGGGGGGAGGGGTCCGCCGTATGCTAGCGTGACGCTTTGGAGGTGGGATTGGAAGTCTAGCCCTAGTAGGACGGCAGCGCATAGCTGGGGCAGGACGAGGAGTTTAAAATTTTTATACTCCGTACCCTTAACCGACAGGGTCACAACACAGTAGCCGCTGATGTCTGTGGCATGTGACCTCGATGCCATCGAGATCCGGTTGCGCGTTGGCTGGGCAGGGAGGGAGTAGTGGCTCACCGTGTCTGGGTGGATGAAAAATGATAACTATAGTGTAACGATAGTGAACGATAAAAGTGGTTTACCACACAGGGGAAAAGTTATTAGTAGCTTTGCAGGCTTTGAACCAAGAGAGAGTACATTTAGTAGGAGAACACAAGGCACAGTTGGAATACCTATGGTGCCAAGTCACCGAGGCCAAGGGAAATGAGTTTAGGTTGCGGGAGAAAAACGCCCGCTTGGCAAGGCAGATTGGGGAACAGGAAGAGAAAGTACAGGAGGTAAAAGCCGCTTACAAGCTAGCAAGTGAACAGGGGATTGAGGAGGCAGACCACGGCCCCCGTAGAGAGAGGATAGAAAATCTGAGCCGGGCCCTCCGGAAGGCAAAAGGCATGTTATGCCTCATAAGCCCAAAGGCAGGCCAGGCAGATTTTATGGGGAACGAGGGGAGGACAGTTCCAATGTCACCGGTGGTGCCCAGGGACAACCCGATGAGAGAGAGGAGACCTCACAGCCGCCACCCGTAGCGCCAAGTTTCAGCAAGGTTTGGCAGCAAGGGGGGGTGGAACCAGGGGTGGAACCCGAAGTGGAGCCAGAGGTGGAGGCGGAGGTAGAGCAAACCCCGCCCGAGAGGCCGGAGCCAGGACCGATGAGCCCAGCGTGGCATCGGAGGTTCGGCCCACCCGCTAATGGCGACATTGAGGGACCCCTCCAAAACCAGTTCGTATTATCCTTTAACACCCAACAGCTCAGGGCGATGGTCAACCATCTCCCGAAGCTTTCCGCAAAGGGAGACCCCTCGATCTACTTCAGGGAAGTAGAGCAGACAGCCAGCATCAACGACTGCAATGACGCTGAGAAGGCCAAAATGCTGCTATTCTCCCTGGAGAGTAATCTCCTCCAATCCCTCTCTGACGAGTGTAACAGGGGGCAGAGCGGGTATGAGGAGCTTAGAGATGCAGTTCTAGAGGCCATAGGGATGGATGAGGGAAGTCCCTTCTCCTACATGGAGAAGACGATCCAGCTTTCTGGGGAAAACACGCAGGCTTTTGCTGACCGGCTGTGGCCGGTGTATCGGAAAGCTTGCCTGGGGACGCCAGGCCAGGCGTTCCTGAACGGGGATTCCCTGACGCATTGGCTCTGTTGTCTGGTGGCAAACAGCTTGCGACAGGTCCGGGCCAAGGCAGAAGCCTGGTTCGACCCCAAAGATCCCCAGACCACAGAACTCACAGTAATTAGGCAGCTCACTCTGGCTTACAAGAACGGTAGGGGAACCGATGCACATCCACTCAAGGGGAAGGTGCATGAGATAAAACCAGGAGTGCAGAGTAGAAAGGAGTGGCACCAGGAACGGAGTAACCCCCCAACACCAAGACCAATTGTTATGGGTGTGGAAATGATGGTCACTGGCGGAAGGAGTGCAAAAACCCTTGGAAGGATAACAAGGGAAAGCATCCCACAGCCCCAGCCCAAAAGGCAGGGGTGGGGACCCCTTCTGCAGAGGTCGAGTCACTTTTGGATGCCATGAGGTTCTTACTGACTGGCCAGGGGAGAGTAGCAGCCACCTCCGGTGCTCTCACCCCGTCAGCCCCATCCAGCCCACAGCCGTGACTAGAGCCAGCGCAGCCTGTGTATCTGTGTTCGCTCCGATATGATGAGTGGAGGAGACCCCTTTTGGAGATGGAGGTGAAAAAGGTGACGAGGACTTATCTGTTATACACGGGGGCATCGCGCACCGTGGTCTACTCAGCTAACCCCATCACCTCACCTCTCTCCAGCAGGGTCCCATACAGTCTATCGGGGTTCACGGGTAGGGAACAGGCCAGCTCGGTTTCCATCCTACTCGCCATTTGGATAGGACCGCTCTGCTCCAAGTGGACCTGTGTCCTGATGAAATGGGACGTGGAGGTTGGAAGAGGAGTCCTGGGGGCCGACCTTATCGTGGGTCATAGAATCCTGGTGGATTTGAGGAATCACTGCCTTTGGGGGGCAGGCAAAGTAAAGAACGGTGAGATCGTAGTTATCCCGGGTAAGGAAGGGAAGGGGACCCTCTGCACCATGAAGCCCAAAGAGGATTATAACCTCGGGCTCATGGTCAGCAACACCCCACCAGAGTTCCAGGCATTTGTGCAGGCCCACCTGGCCACATTTGCCACTCACAAACACGACTGTGGGAGGGTCACAGGGTTTGAGGTCAGCATAGATGGGGACCCCATGGCCCGACCACAGAAACAGTATAACTTCCCCAGGGAAGCGGAGCCGGACATGGAAGCAGCCATGTCCTCGTTAGTGCAGCAGGGAGTTCTGAGACCGATAGCTACCCACGTGAATTCTCCGTTATGGCCGGTCAGAAAGCCGGACAATTCCTGGAGGGCCACGGTGGACTATCGGGTGCTCAATAGCAACATCCCAGCCTGTGCACCCACAGTAGCAGCAATTGCTGACCTCATCGAGAGTATTCCAGCATCCGCGACCACTTTCACGGTGCTGGATATTTCAAATGGGTTTTGGTCCATCCCTGTAAGAAGGGAGGATCAGTACAAGTTTGCCTTTACGTTTAAGGGGCAACAGTGTTGTGTATGTACCTTTAAGGGAATAACTGGTCTCAGACTGCAGTACCGGCAGTGACCACCCCTGTATAAAAGGCCCTAGCAGGCTTCTGTAGTTTCAGTTTCCAGGTTGTCTCCATTCAGTAAAGACTTGTTATAATCAACTCCTGCAGTCCGTGTCTCAATTATACACGGACATAATACTGGCGACGAGTAAGAAACGAACTTACCTGCAACTCGGCAACACCTCAGACGACGTTATTGAAGGGCGAAGCCAGAAGAAAGAATAAAAATAACCCAAAGAAACTTGAGAAACGGGCGTCGACCGTGGGCAACTGCCCTCCAAATCATCGAATTGAAAAGTGCAGGAGAGACTGTCGAGAGCCAGGCTTGGTCTCCGGTCTGTGGTTTCCCAGCTAATAGGGCTGGTGGCAGGTAGTGCACTGATCCTTCCTGGGCTGCGGCGGGCTAGAGCTCGATCGGGTGGCTCTGCAACGGGGCCGGGCAGCGAGTCGGGAAGCAAAGAGAGAGAGAGAGGGTGGAGCACACAGGGCGCGGCCGGTGCTTCGCAGCCGGGCAGCGTTCGGACCTAAGAAGAGGGAGGGAAGTGTCCCAGAGGGTCTGCTCCACGACGGGAACGGTTCTTCAATTAACGGAGCAAATATTGAAGCGCGATAGAAAAATAAAAATACCGCGGAGAGCGGCGTTGGCAGCAGCGATCGGGGAGGCGCGAAGACCATAGGGCGTCGCCATTACAGGATAGTAAAATAAATATAATCGCCAGCAACAGCGTTGGCAGCAGCGGCAGCGGCGGGAAAGCGCGGGAGGCGCCATCTTAACTCGGTGGGGAAGAAGGAAAAGCGCGGGAGGCGCAATTTTGATCCATCGGGGACGAAGGCAAAGCGCGGGAGGCGCCATCTTAGATTTTCAAGATGTCAAAGACTGGCGATATCACTGCCTTTGATAATGCAATAGAAGACTGGACCACGTATGTGGAAAGAGTCGAGGTATATTGCGAGGCAAACGAAATAGCCGATGAGAAAAGGGCATCGGTATTGCTAAATTTAATGGGCGCAAGAACGTGCGGCCTATTGCGGGACCTGATTACTCCAGCCAAACCGAAGGTGAAGAGTTTTAACGAATTTGTTGCTATCCTACAGGAACACCTAAATCCTACACCGCTGCTGATAGCAGAAAGATTTAAATTCCACAGGAGAAATCAGCATAAAAATGAGAGCAATGCTGATTACCTTACGGAACTACGCAAGCTATCAAAGCACTGCCAGTTTGGAGCAGGACTGGCAGATACCTTATGGGACAAATTTGTCTGTGGACTCCTGAGTGAAGGAACCCAGAAGAGGTTACTCTCAGAGAAAGAGCTGACGCTAGATAAAGCTTTCAGCGTGGCAGTATCGTACGAAGCAGCAGCAAGGGGAGCTGCAGAAATACAACAAAAGCCACAGGAATATGGCACCCACGAAATGACACGGGGATTTGCAAAATGTTATCGCTGCGGCAGAACAAACCATGACCAGAAGGACTGCTGGTCCAAGGACAAAATATGTAGGCAATGCGGAAAGATGGGACACATTGCACGAGTTTGCAGGTCTGGGAAGAAGACCAACGACAACAAAAAGGCTACTAAGGAACCGTACAGGAAAGTACAAAAGATGACGGACAGTAGTTCCGACGACCAGATGAGCGATAGTGAATCCGGGAACAAGAGACTAAGCTGTCTCAAACTTCACAACGTAATCGCAAAAGAGGATCACTGAACCATTTGGGTCACCCTCATGATAGCAGGGTCCCAAGTCAAAATGGAATTGGATACAGGATCAGCTCTAACCGTCATGAATAGATGAGACTACGAGCGGCTATTCTCACACATACCCTTGAGAGAGACATCCATTGTCTTGAGGACGTATACGGGGCAAAAAGTATACCCCAGAGGAAAAATAAGGGTGCCTGTCGAATACAACAGCAAGAAAATACGGAAATTGTATCTCTACATTCTGCTAGATGGTGGACCACCGTTATTGGGACGTGAATGGATCAGAAAGATAAGTTTAGACTGGCACTCCATTCAGGCACTGACGGTGGCTGGTAAAAAGGATGACGCCGTCACTCCTGGTCGATTGTCAACAATCTTAGCTGACGCCAAAGAGGTATTTCAGCAAGATCTGGGCACTCTTAAAGGCGTAACCGCCTCGATAAAAATAGAGGAGAATGCAATTCCCAAGTTTTTCAAAGCAAGACCGGTACCATATGCAATTTGCCCAGCCGTCGAGGCAGAGCTGGAGAATCTGGAGAAGGCAGGCGTGTTATCTAAGGTAGACTCGAGCGAGTGGGCGACACCCATCGTTCCTGTCATGAAGAAAACGTTAAACAATAAGTCTGAGGAGCCAAGGAAGGTTCGCATCTGTGGGGACTTCAAGGTGACGGTGAACCCAATCCTTCACACAATACAATATCCTCTTCCAAGGATAGAAGATATCTTCGCCTCACTATCTGGAGGGAAGCGTTTTACAAAACTTGACCTAGCACAAGCATATTTGCAGATGGAGGTTGAAGAATCCTCTAGGAAGTATCTCACGATAAACACTCACAAAGGTCTTTACCAGTATAATCGACTGGTATTCGGAGTAGCATCAGCTCTGGCGATATGGCAAAGAGCGATGGAACAAGTCCTGCAAGGGATTCCGGGGACTCAGTGTTACTTGGACGACATCCTAGTGACAGGTGAAGATGACAGTGAACACCTTGCCAACCTAGAGCAGGTGCTCACTAGACTAAGAGAACATGGGCTACGAGCCAATCGCCCCAAGTGCGAGTTTTTTAAGAAACAGATATCGTATTGTGGCCACATGATTGATGAAGAGAGGTTACATAAGTCCCCTGACAAAATTGAAGCGGTAGTTAAGGCTCCAGCGCCTGAAAATGTGTCGCAACTGAGGTCATTCCTCGGATTGGTGAATTACTACCATAAGTTTTTGCCGAATTTGTCCACAATTCTGCACCCACTGAACGCCCTACTACAAACTGGAGTAGCATGGAAATGGAGCGATGAATGTAAGCGGGCCTTTCAGAAGAGTAAAGACCTAATCACTTCAAGAGAAGTATTGGCTCACTCCAACCCATCACTACCGATAAGACTGGCATGTGATGCGTCTCCCTACGGCATTGGAGCGGTACTGTCACATAAATTCCTTGATGGTTCAGAGAGTCCGATAGCTTTTGCGTCACGCTCGTTAACTTCAGCCGAGCGTAACTACGCCTAGATTGACAGAGAGGCCCTTAGCCTGGTGTGGGGGGTGAAGAAGTTCAATCCCTACCTGCACGGTCAGAAATTTACTCTACTAACTGATCATCAACCTCTCATCTCCATTTTCAACCCTCAGAAGGGCTTACCGATAATGACGGCACAACGGCTACAGAGGTGGTCCCTTTTCCGAGGGGCACACCAATATGACATCGAGTACAAAGGAACTAAACAGCATGGGAATGCTGATGGATTGTCGCACCTACCGTTGCCGACGGTGGAAGAAGAACTGGCAGTGGATCCAGTGGAGTTATTCCACTCGACTACAGTCGAATGTCTCCCTGTGACGAATGCAAACATAGAAAAGGAAACACGAAATGACCCGACACTCTCCTGGGTCTATGATTTAACGGTGAAGGGATGGCCAGCACATGGCAAACCACTGCTGCCAGCATTCTTGCCGAGAAGAGAACAGCTGTCAGTGTGCAGAGGAACCTTGATGTGTGGGTCCAGAGTAGTAATTCCACCCAAATTGAAGGATAGAGTGCTCAATGAGCTTCATGAGGGTCATCTGGGAGGGGTAAAAATGAAGAACTTAGCCAGAGCGTTTGTGTGGTGGCCGGGAATCGATAGAGAAATCGAAGAGATGACCAAGAGCTGTACAGGATGCCAGAAGGTCCAAAACGCCCCACCACAAGCCCCTCTACATCCATGGGAGTGGCCCTCATCTCCATGGCAAAGGGTGCACATTGATTTTGCTGGTCCCTTTATGGACTCGATGTTTTTAATTGCGGTGAATGCACATTCAAAGTGGCCAGAGGTAATAAAAATGTCCTCAACCACCACAGAAAAAACTATCACAGTCTTACGAACCATATTCACCAGGAATGGGCTGCCTGAACAGATTTGCCCTGACAATGGACCACAGTTTGTGTCTGAAGAGTTCCGGAGGTTAGTAAAGAACAATGGTGTTAAGCATTACACATCTGCCCCATATCATCCAGCCACTAATGGATTGGCCGAGAGGTTTGTTCAAACATTCAAGAAGGCTATCAAGGCAATGTGTAATGAAGATATACCCCTACAACACAAGGTGGATAACTTCTTGTTTGCCTACCGGAATGCGACACATGCGGTTACCAACCAAACTCCAGCCATGATGTTCTTCAATCGAAGACTACGATGCCACTTGGATTTGGTTAAGCCAAACGTCCGAAGAGATGTGGAGAACAGGCAGTTTCAGAATATGAATGAAAGGCCGACCAGGAGTTTTAAGATAGATCAACCAGTTTTGGCCCGGGAATACCGCACAGAGAAATGGCAGCCAGGAACGATCTGTACATGGCAAGGACCTCTAATGTATACCATGGACATTGGAGAGAGCATTGTAAGACGCCATGCTGACCAGATTCTAGAGTCACTGGAAAACGTCAACTCCACACCATGATCTGATACACCTGGCGATGAAACCGAAGTACCAATTGCATCTACCGCAGAATCGGTGATATTGGAAGCAGACGAACCAAACAACGACATTGATCCCGATGCAACCTTGCCAGAAGAACCTGATATCCCAAAGAGGTGTTATCCAGACAGAATCAGGAAGCCTCCTCAAAGACTGAACTTATAATTGCTTAACTTCAACCAATGTATCTAGCAACCGTAATTGTAATTGTAATTAGTTATTATTTAGTTGTTAAATGAATGTTATGTACTGTTTATCTAAAAGGGGAGGAATTGTTGTGTATGTACCTTTAAGGGAATAACTGGTCTCAGACTGCAGTACCGGCAGTGACCACCCCTGTATAAAAGGCCCTAGCAGGCTTCTGTAGTTTCAGTTTCCAGGTTGTCTCCATTCAGTAAAGACTTGTTATAATCAACTCCTGCAGTCCGTGTCTCAATTATACACGGACATAATAAACAGTACACGTGGAACTGTTTGCCACAGGGCTTCCACAACAGCCCCAGCATTTTCCATCAGTGCATGGCCGACAGTTTGAAGGATTTTAGCCAGCCCAGACAGTCGGTTCAATATGTGGATGACCTGCTCCTATTCACTGATTTGAAGGAGGAGCATGGCCCGCTATTGGCAGAACTGCTGGAGCTGTTAGGACAGAAGGGTTTCAAGGTAAATCCCAAGAAGGCGCAGATCGGCCAGCCAGAGGTGAAATTCCTCGGTCTGACCATGCGCGCTGGAGAAAGGGCCATAGATAAGGCTGGGGTAGGAGAGTCCCGGGACCCCTACCGGGCAGGTCCGGAAGCCGCAGTCCGGGACAAGGGAGGCACACGGAGGGTAGTTTTGGCCCCAGACCTAAAGCAGGTCCGGGCCCAAGATCCCGTCTGTAAGGCCGTCCCGGTGAGGAAAGAGAAACGGAAGCCCCTAGAAGTTCCGTTCAGGGCAGCGGGCGAGCCTTCAGCACAGGTTTTAAAACAGGCCGCTGGTTATATCAACAATTGTAAGCTGGTTACACCTGAAAGGGGAAAGCAGCCAGTTGGGAAAAGGTCTGAGGATAAAGATCCTCAGCCTGCAGCAGGAGCGAGTTCACAGACTGCACAGGCAGGCGCTGTGGCTTGTTTGAAGGGAGGGACCATCCCGCCCATCTGTTGGGACATTCCCCCACTCCTCTGGGATCCAGACGATGGGGAGGGACCTGAGGGCGAAAACCCTGCCCCTAACCCAGGTGTAGAGAGGGAGGGACCTGAGTTCGAAAACCCCGCCCCGGACCCAGTCATGGGACCTGGGGGTGGAAACTCTCAGCTCGCGGCAGCAGGCTGTGAAAAGTTACCTGCCCCCAGCCCAAGTTCGGGAGGGGTCAAGCCTGGGGGAGCAGTGGTTCGGGTTAAAGGCCCAGCGGCCAAGAAAGCCCCACCCGTCAAAGCCCCTAGAAGGTCCCCACGGATGCCCCAGCCGAGAAAGCCATGGTCACCAGCCCTCCAGTTACCAAGGGCCGCCCCTCGAGCCAGGGAAAGGTCCAAGGACACAGGTCCTCAGCCAGCAGCCATGGGCTGCAAGGGACCAACAGTCAAGGATGGTACGGTCACGCCGGGGACAGCGGCGAGCCGCAGTCCGACCAGGGATTAGCCTGGCCGCATGGAGATGGGCGGCGCATGTATATAGTTTTAGTTTAATTTTAAGTTTTATGTGAGTATAATTATTTAGCTTAAGTTTGGGTGTTTATAATTTAAGTTAAATAAGGTGATGGGTATTTTTAAGTTAAGTAGTCTGTTAAGAGTGTATATTTGGGTCGAGGTCACGGGACCCGACCATGCTTCACCAAGCCAGAGAATCTCTTGGGGACCTGGCTGCATGTTCTTTTACATCTTTTGCAGAAAGATTTTCGGAATGGAATGGATCGTGATCCTATTTGCCCTGATCGGGATGAGTGTGGAGAGGAGGGGCGACGTCCAGGACTCCCACATCTCCAGGGTGTTCGGGAGGCAAAGCGCCCCTGGCGGTCAATGGGAGCGGTGAACGGGATGCGGAGGAGACCGCCGTTTACTTCCACGAGGGAAGGTGGCCAGGATGGCTGGGGTCCAATTCGTCTCAGTACTCCAGCCAAACCGGATTCACGTACGGGGAAGCCTCCCTCCTGTGCCCCAGGGTACGAGTCGTTACCACGAGGGTCAGCATCACCGTTGGAAAGCGAATATGTTTGACGTGTAAAGGACACATTCCACTGGATAGGTGGTGGTAGCTCAGGAAGTTGAGCAAGGACATGAGGAACCCCGAAGTCGAGTAGGAACGGTTGGGAAACAACACCCATCGGACGATTACCGGGACTCATGGAGGACTAAGCGTGTGTTGGAACAAGTGGTGGGAACCGGACCAAGGGATTTATATCTGTATGTGGGGGTCAGAGATGGTCTGCCCCGCAGGCACATCTGTTAGATCCGTGATTCTGAGAGTATGATGTTTTTCAATAACCACACGGATGCTGTAACTTAACAATCAACAGGTATTTACTGGAGTAGGGTAATCTCAAGACTGGGGTACAGAGGCATGCTCAAGGCTTATATACAGGTGTTGTCACTGCCGGTACTACAGTATACAGGAGCTGTAAAAGTAGTTCTCTCTTAAAAGTACATACACTACAATTCCTCCCCTTTTAGATTAGTAGTACCCATAATATTCAAATAACAATTAACACTTTAACATGTACATTAAACAACAATAGTCCATTTATAGATTCAGTCTTTGGGGCGGCTTCCTGATCCTTTCGGGATAGCGCCTTTCCTGAGGTTCTTGTTCTTGGTGTGGAGGCGATTCTGGCCCCTTTTTATCGGTTAGTTCATCGGGTTCCACTGCTACTGGTTCGGAGGTAGATGCTACCGGTATGTCGGGTTCATCCCCATGTACGCAAGACATAGGGTTGACTTGTTCCTGTGACGCTAAGATCTGATCAACGTGGCGTCTCACAATGTTCTCCCCGACATCCACTGTGTACATTAATGGCCCCTGCCGTGTGCATATCGTTCCGGGTTGCCATTTCTCTGTTCGGTAGTCACGGGCCAAGACTGATTATCCTACATTGAAGCTCCTTGTCGGCTTCTCATTGATGTGCTGGAATTGTTTATCCTCAACATTTCTTCGCACATTTGGTCTAAGCAAGTCCAGACGAGATCGCAACCTTCGGTTAAAGAACATCATGGCCGGGGTCTGGTTGGTAACTGCATGTGTCGCGTTTCGGTAGGCTAATAAGAAATTGTCCACCTTATGCTGTAGTGGAATTTCATCGTCGCACATGGCCTTTATCGCCTTCTTAAAGGTTTGTACGAACCTCGCAGCCAATCCATTTGTGGCTGGATGATACGGGGCAGATGTGTAATGCCTTACCCCATTCCTTCTCATAAATTTCCGAAACTCTTCCGACACAAACTGTGGTCCATTATCAGAGCAAATCTGCTCTGGCAAGCCGTTTCTGGCAAATATGGTCTGTAGGACTGCAATCGTTTTCTCTGTAGTGGTTGAGGACGTTTTTATCACCTCAGGCCACTTTGAATGAGCCTCCACTGCTATTAAGAACATTGAGTCCATGAATGGACCAGCAAAATCAATATGCACCCATTGCCATGGAGAGGAGGGCCACTCCCATGGGTGTAGAGGGGCATGTGGTGGTGCATTTTGGACCTTCTGGCATCCTGAGCAGCTCTTGGTTAGGTCTTCGATTTGTTGATCGATTCCCAGCCACCACACACAAGCCCTAGCAAGGCTTTTCATTTTCACTCCCCCCAGATGACCTTCATGTAGCTCATTTAGCACTCTCTCCCTTAACTTGGGTGGAATCAACACTCTGGATCCACACATCACTGTCCCCTAGCATACTGACATCTGTTCTCTTTTGGATGAGAATGCTGGCAACAGTGAGTTGCCATGTGTTGGCCATCCCCTCACGGTCAAATCATATACCCGAGACAGCGTCGGATCATTGCGGGTCTCCTTCTCTATATCCGCGTTCGTTACTGGCAATCGTTCAATTATTGACGAATAAAATATCTCGATAGTGCCCACTGCTGGTGCTTCCTCCACAGTAGGCAGTGGCAGGCGCGATAGCCCATCAGCGTTTCCATGCTGTTTCGTGCCTTTATATTCTATTTCATATTGATTCACCCCTAGAAACAGGGACCATCTTTGTAACCATTGTGCCGTCATTACTGGAACGCCCTTCTTAGGATTAAAGATGGAGACAAGTGGTTGGTGGTCAGTCAGCAAGGTGAACTTCTGCCCATGCAGATAGTGGTTGAATTTTTTCACTCCCCATACTAGGCTGAGGGCCTCCCTGTCAATCTGGGCGTAGTTGCGCTCGGCTGAGGTTAGTGACCGAGACGCAAAGGCTACTGGCCTCTCCAACCCGTCTGGGAATTTGTGCGATAGCACCGCTCCAATACCATAGGGTGATGCATCACATGCCAAACGAATTGACAGTGCTGGGTTGAAATGGGCCAACACTGGAATTTTTTGAGGATGTACCTGGTAAAATAGATAAGGGAGAACCAGTGGATGTGGTGTATTTGGACTTTCAGAAGGCTTTCGATAAGGTCCCACATAAGAGATTAACGTGCAAAATTAAGGCACATGGGATTGGGGGCAAGGCATTGACTTGGATAGAGAATTGGTTGGCGGACAGAAAGCAAAGAGTTGGAGTAAACGGGTCATTTTCCGAGTGGCAGGCAGTGACTAGTGGGGTACCACAAGGATCGGTCCTAGCACCCCAGCTGTTCACAATATATATTAATGGTCTGGATGAGGGAATTGGATGTAATATCTCCAAATTTGCAGACGACACAAAGCTGGGTGGGAGGGTAAGCTGTGAGGAGGATGTCGTGAAACTCCAGTACGATTTGGACAAGTTGGGTGATTGGGCAGAAACATGGCAAATGCACTATAATGTGGATAAATGTGAGGTTATCCACTTTGGTGGCAAAAACAGGAAGGCAGATTATTATTTGAATGGCAATAGATTGGGAGAAGGGGAAGTGCAAAGAGACCTGGGTGTTCTTGTGCACCAGTCGCTGAAGGTAAGCATGCAGGTGCAGCAGGCGGTTAAGAAGGCAAATGGTATGTTGGCCTTTGTAGCAAGAGGGTTCGAGTACAGGAACAAGGATGTCTTGCTACAGTTGTACAGGGCCTTGGTGAGACAGCACCTTGAGTATTGTGTGCAGTTTTGGTCACCTTACCTGAGGAAGGACGTTCTTGCCATGGAGGGAGTGCAGCGAAGATTCACCAGGCTGATAGCTGGGATGGCAGGAATGACGTATGAGGAGAGATTGTGTCAATTGGGCTTATACTCACTGGAGTTTAGAAGATTCAGAGGGGATCTCATCGAAACCTATAAAATTCTGTCAGGTCTGGACAGACTAGATGCAGGAAGGATGTTTATGATGGCCGGGGAGTCCAGAACCAGAGGTCATAGTCTAAGGATAAGGGGTAAGCCATTTAGGACTGAAATGAGGAGGAACTTCTTCACCCAGAGAGTGGTGAACCTGTGGAATTCTCTGCCACAGAGGGCAGTGGAGGCCAGTTCATTAAATATATTCAAGAAAGAGTTGGATATATTTCTTGAGGCTAAAGGGATCAAGGGATATGGGGAGAAGGCAGGGACAGGGTATTGAATTTGGATGATCAGCCATGATCTCATTGAATGGCGGAGCAGGCTCGAAGGGCCGAATGGCCTACTCCTGCTCCTATCTTCTATGTTTCTATGTTTCTATGTAACACCTCTTTTGATGTGATCAACTCTTTACACTTCTGGAAAGCTCGTCTACGTTCGTCATTCCACTTCCATGGTACCCCTGTTTGCAGTAGGGTGTTCAGTGGGTGTAATACCGTGGAAAAATTTGGTAAGAACTTATGGTAGTAGTTTACCAGCCCGAGGAACGACCTCAGTTGTGACACATTTTCCGGTGCTGGAGCCTTGACTACTGCCTCAATCTTTTCAGGGGACTTATGTAACCCCTCTTCATCGATGACGTGGCCACAATACAAGATCTGCTTCTGGAAAAACTCGCACTTGTGGCGATTAGCTCGTAGCCCATATTCCTTTAATCTGGTGAGCACCTTCTCCAAGTTGGCGAGGTGATCACTGTCATTTTCGCCCGTGACCAGGATGTCGTCCAAATAACACTGGGTCCCTGGAATCCCTTGCAGGACTTGATCCATCGCCCTTTGTCAAATAGCTGGAGCCGATGCTACCCCGAACACCAGCCGGTTGTATTGATAAAGACCTTTATGAGTGTTAATTGTAAGATATTGTTTCGAGGCTTCTGCTACCTCCATTTGCAAGTACGCCTGGGCTAGATCAATTTTGGTGAAGCGTTTACCTCCAGATAGCGAGGCGAAAATATCCTCAATTCGCGGAAGCGGATATTGTACCGTGTGAAGGATTGGGTTCACTGTCACCTTAAAATCCCCACAGATGCGGACCTTCTTTGGTTCCCCAGGCGTATTACTCAATGACCTCTTCATTACAGGAACGATGGGTGTAGCCCACTCGCTCCAGTCTACTTTGGACAGTACTTTGGACATTCCAACCCTTCCAGCTCTGCTTCGACAGCTGGTCTGATCGCATAAGGCACTGGTCTGGCCTTAAGGAACTTTGGGCTTGCATTTTCCTCTATTTTAATCGTTGCTGTTATGCCTTTTAGTGTTCCGAGTCCCTTCTGGAACACTTCTTTTGCGCCAGTTAGCATTTTTGACAGTCGTCCAGGTGTGACGTCGTCATCCTTTTTGGCCTCAACCTTCAGTGCCTGTATGGAATGCCAATCTAATTGTATCTTCCAGATCCATTCACGCCCTAGCAGCGGTGGTCCTCCATCTGGCAATACATATATATCCATTTTAGGTATTTCCTGGCCTTTATATATCACTTTCACCCTTATTTTTCCTTTGGGGTAGACTTTTTGCCCCGTGTACGTCTTCAAGACAATCTCTGTAGCTTTCAAGGGTATATGTGAAAATAGCCGCTTGTAGTCCCTTTGGTTTATGACTGTTAGGGCTGATCCTGTGTCCAATTCCATTTTCACTTGGACTCCGTCTATCTTGAGTGTAACCCAGATAGTCTGGTGATCCTCCATTTTGGTTACCTTATGTAGTTTCAGACAACCCAGCTCCTTGCTTCCGGAGTCTGTGTCACTTTTCTATTCGTCTGAACTACTGTCCATCACCTGGTGTACCTTTTTGTACTTCTCCTGTGGAGATTTCTTACTGTTGCTTTTCTTCCCAGACCTGCAGACTCTTGCTATGTGTCCTGCTTTTCCACGCTGTCTGCACACTTGGTCCTTGAACCAACAATCCTTCTGGTCATGTGTTGTTCTGCCGCAGCGATAGCACTTCTCTGTTCCATAGGACATTTCATTGGTGCCATATTCTTGCGGTCTCCGTTGTATCTCTGCAGCGCCCCTTGCGGCTGCTTCATGTGATACTGCCATACTGAGAGCCTTGTCCAGCGTAAGATCCTTTTCTGATAGAAGCCGTTTCTGGGTTCCTTCACTTTGCAGCTCACACACAAACTTGTCCCTTAACGTATCTGCTAATCCCGCTCCAAACTGGCAGTGTTTCGATAGCTTGCGCAGTTCCGTTAGGTACTCAGCATTGCTTTTGTCTTTGTGTTGGTTCCTTTTATGGAACTTAAATCATTCTGCTATCAGCAGAAGTGTGGGGTTTAAGTGGTCCTGTAGGATTTCTACTATGCTTTCGAAATTCTTGTTCGCAGGCTTCTCTGGGGTTATTAGGTTTCGCAGTAACCCATAAGTTTTTGCACCCATGGAATTTAACAAAACCAGTGCTTTCCTAGCATCTGGCACTTCATTCGCCCTGCAGTACACCTCAATACATTCCACATATGTCGCCCAATCTTCGACTTCATTGTCGAACGTAGAGATACTGCCACTCTTCTGCATCCCTGGGTGTGATTTAACTGTCAAAAATGGCATCTCCCGCGCTTCCCCTTCTTCTCCGCTGGCACAAAATGGCATCTCCCGCGCTTTCCTTCCTTCCCGCGCTCGCCTTTCTTCTCCGCTGCGGCTTCTAAAAATGGCGTCTCCCGCGCTCTTCCATCTTCTCCGCAGCTCAATGGCGTCTCCCGTGCTCTCCCTTCTTCTCCCCGCGGACACTGTTCAGCCCTTGAGCCCTGGCTGTGCTCTGCACGTTCTTTTTTTTTGTGCGCCTTTCCCGTTTCCGCCGCTCAGTCCTGAACCCAGCTGTTGCTTTACCCTCTCTCTCTCCGTTTTATTTTTCCTCGACGCCGCTCGGATTTCAACCCCCGGCTGTGCCCTGTGCGCTTCACCCTCTGTCTTACCCCGTCGACGCTGCTCGGCTTTCTCTCCGCCGTCGGTCGGCTCCAGCCGCCGCTGTCCGGGAAGGGTCTGCGCTGTACCTGTCATCAGTCTATTGCTGATCATCGTGGCTGGGGAACCAAACCCGGCTCTCCACAGCCTCCCCTGCGATGTTCACTCTCTGCCAGACGACTGGGCGGTTGCTCGTGGTCGACGGCCGTGTTTCTGGCCTCGACTTTCTTCCACCGTCCTCCCGGAGCGAATCCTCGAAGGGAAATGCAGAGTTGCAGGTAGATTCGAATCGACATCGTCGCCACTGTTAGATCCGTGATTCTGAGAGTATGATGTTTTTCAATAACCACACGGATGCTGTAACCTAACAATCAACAGGTATTTACTGGAGTAGGGTAATCTCAAGACTGGGGTACAGAGGCATGCGCAAGGCTTATATACAGGTTTGGTCACTGCCGGTACTACAGTATACAGGAGCTGTAAAAGTAGTTCTCTCTTAAAGGTACATACACTACAATATCCATCATGTTCCACCAGCAGTGGCACAACATCAGGAAGGGGATAAGGTGGGATGCCAGCCAGAATGTGTGTGCGGTCCCATCCTCCCAGATCCCAGTCAACGCCACTGAACTGGTAACCCACCCCCATAAGCCCCTGCCCACGGCGCAGGTGGCGAGGTTATCCAGGGAAGATTGCCCCACCACCACCAAGGGACCAGGGAATGGGTTGGTACTAGTCCCCACCGATCAGATGCTCTACCAGGGGATACACTACACGGTAGCCTCTGTGATTTTAAATCTCACGGAGGTACATTTACCGGAGTGGTGCCCCACAGAAACAGAGCAGTTATACCAGGCCCTATTAAAGGACATGTTCAAGAAGTTTTACGAGTTTGATTTTGCCCACGTAGACAAGACCAAACTCTACACCACACACCGAGAATTTTTGGGTAATGCAGGGAGGCAAAGAAGGGGAGTATGGAGTGATGTTTTTACTGCGTTTAATACTGGGTCCTCTGTCATCAACAGCTTGGATGACATAGAGCTGCAGACCCAGATAAACAGTTTAAAAACACAGTTAAAAAGGATATTACTGGATGAGAACAAGGTAGTGGGCTCAGAGTTGCATGAGGACCAGGCCATGACGGTCCATTTAAAAGAGATCATTGCCGAGTTGAAAAAGCACGCAAAGATGGTAAATGCTCTCATAAGGAAGGACAGAAATGCTTCTGACCAGGCTGCGCAGAATGAGGTGTGCGTGTTATACAGGGCGTGGTTACTGGGCGAGGGCCGCAGTAATCTGGAGGATTTAAAACAAGGTTTGGTCCCCTCCTGGATTAGCAACAAGCACCTCGCAGCCCTCCACCCTTTTGAGAATGCATTGAGCCCGTGCCAACTCCGGCTAGCCTCCGAAGCCTATCCAGTCCCCGTGGATTGTGGGCGGTCCAACCACACAATCATGGGAGTAGTAGTTAGGATGCCGGTCATGGGTAGAACAGCCCGACCCGCACCGATATATAGGGTGGAGAACATTGGAGTCATTCAAGGGGGTGCACACATTCGTTTCACAGCGGTCCCGCCTTACGTCATTAAGTGAGAGCACGCTATGACAGGTACTGACCTTTCAGGGTGCCGGAGCTGGGGAGCACACATAACCCTGTGTCCCCAGCACTTAAATGCCTTTTCAAAACCGCAGTGTGGGTTCACAGCTGCTGACACGAAGCCTATAAATTCTACCATGGAGGGAATGGCACAAGGATATGTTCCCCTGCAGGTAGCATATATAGGGGGTGGGACATATTGTGTCACCACCGGCACGTCCCACTACCAGCATGGACAGCATAGCTGGTGTCCAGTTAGTGACAGCAGTTTCTGTTTTAAACCCGAGGCAGAAGTTCAAGTGGCCCAGGAGCGAATTGTCCCCATTCCTGAACC
This sequence comes from Somniosus microcephalus, assembly GCF_052327205.1. Taxonomy (NCBI): domain Eukaryota; kingdom Metazoa; phylum Chordata; class Chondrichthyes; order Squaliformes; family Somniosidae; genus Somniosus; species Somniosus microcephalus. The sequence continues at coordinate 296,117,929 of NC_140988.1, forward strand.
CTCCACTGTTCACCTCACTGTGAAGGAGAATTTTACAGATTTGCAGAAGTACGTAGCACACTTTGGCTACGAAATTCCCCCTCTCCCTGAACACTTGACCAAAATACTCAAAGCCGTTATTGTTTCACAGAAACATTTTTTATACACTCGAACAGAAAACAGTAGAGATAGGGACTAAGATATTGGATATTGTGACTCCACCCTGGTGGAACATTTTCAGTAATATAGAGGTCCCTTCGTGGATCAGACTGGCTTCCCACATTTTTGTCGTTTGCCAGTTAGGGATAGTGTTGTATTTAGTGTGTATCCAGTGTAAGGGAAAGGGTCGGTGGTCAGAATTCCGAAATCAGAGAATTTGGAAGGAACACGATGTAAAGGTGGAAGGAGATATGCCGGTTTAAGTCTTTTACCTGTATTATAAGTAAAGGATTGTTGTTTCTTTGTGTTTGTTGTTTTTAATAAAGGTTTTTCTTTTGTTGTTTTTTTTTGCGACGCGGTTTAATAAAGATATGTGTACCAAGTGGTGCAGGGCTGTTGGTCCCCCTCCATATTGGATGTGTGTGTAAGGTGTGTAATTTTACTCTCTGTATGCTGATGTACACTACATTTTCACGGAATGGAAGTGCATGTGTCGTGGGTATATTAGATAGCTAATTATAGGGGAAGGTTGATGATGGAGGGTCAGAAAAATTTTGCTCACCTTAAAAGTATAACACTTCAAGCAAGTTTTAGTATCACAGGGGGGAATGTAAGATTTGCAAAATTTCTGCATTTCCCCGAAGGCTGTTATTAATAAACGGGACCCTGCGTGGACATTTTAAATCAAAAAGGGGTACCCAAGATGGCGTCCGTGCCTCGTGGCAGAAAGCCTGTGAGATTTTAAAATGGACTCTGCAATGCAGACAGCTTGTGGATCGAACCCCAAGCTGCAGATTTCTGTGAAGAGAGACTTTGGATTTTGGAACCAGACAGGACTCTGAATTATGCATTAGACCGAATTGGAGACAAATCTAAATTCAGTTTAGGCCTACAGTTAAGGCCATCAAGCAGTCTACATATATTATCGGAAACATATTAACAGAGCCATCGAGGCTGGACAGGCCCATCAAGGAACTTTCATGGCAATACAAGTCAATTATCGGGCTGGTAGATGCGATTACCGGCCATCTAAAAACAGTTAGTTTGGATTGCTACCATTATTTAAAATAGCCCGCCAAAATTAAGACAAAGAACTAACCTGATTTGGTGCACAGATAAGGGTTTTCGAAAAAAGGTATAATTGAAGGCCCCCGGGTAGCAATCGGTGTTGGTTGGTGTGCTGAGCTGTCCTGGTGCTGCTGCTCTTCGGCCCCTCACCCTCGTGTCTGCCGCTCTTTCCCCATCCCACGCTTACCCCCTGGCCTTTGCCCGTGCCTTTCCCCACCCCGATTTGAACCGCTCACAAAACAGTCAGAGGCATAACTGACTGGGCGTACGCGCCAAACACCTCCACCACACGCCACCCCCTACAGGGGTGACCTAATAGAGGTCTTTAAAATTCTGAAAGGTTTTGATAGAGTGGATACAGAGAGAATGTTTCCACTTGTGGGGAAGAGCATAACCAGAGACCATCAATATAAGATAGTCACCAAGAAATCCAATAGGGAATTCAGAAGAAACTTCTTTACCCAAAGAGCGGTGAGAATGTGGAACTCACAATTCACAATTCAAATCGCTTTATTGGCATGATAAGTTACATCTTATGTTGCCAAAGCATCAAATACATTTATGGTTGAGCACATAAACGCAGTTCTATTCATACAGTGTATAAACAGGTATATCCCTGAGTGTATAAATATACATTCGCATTGTTTATATATATTCTTTTCTTAGTTTACTGGTTGTCCCTCTGTTCATGGCAAGCTGTAACATAGTGTGCCGCCAGTGTTACACAGCTTCTCTCCTCTCCCAGTAGGAATGGGAGTTTTTGGTTGTCATTCAGATTTCTGAATTCAGGGCATATTTGTGAGAATTTTTGGTAGAAATTCTCCCTGATGTCCTGATATTTTCCACAGGCTGTGAGGAAGTGCATCTCTGTCTCCACTACTCCCTGACTGCAGTGAGAGCATATCCTGTCTTCTCTTGGCAGCCTGGTCTGCCTGTGTCTGCCTTTTTCGATCGCTAGGCTATGTTCGCTAAGTCTGTACCTTGTCAAGGTTCTTCTCAGTTTGTTATCCTTTACCATGGTCAGGTAACTCACTACCACAGGAAGTGGTTGAGGCGAATAGTATAGATGCATTTATGGGGAAGTTAGCCAAGCATATGATGGAGAAGGGAATAGAGGGCTACGCTGATAGATTTAGATGAGTTAAGACGGGAGGAGGCTTGAGTGGAGCATAAACGCCAGCATGGACTGGTTGGGCTAAATAGACTGCTTCTGTGCCGTATATCCTATGTAATCTTCTGAATGCATGCTGCCTGCATTCAAAATGAGAGTCCATGATTTGATTTAAATATTAAATATGTATGTTAAAAATAAAAAAGTATTCACATCAATCTGTAGAAAAGCCACTGAATGGAATGACAGCATATCACCTCTCATTACGATTTCCCTTTCAAAGATCTTTTATGGGAGCCTTCAAGTGCATGTTCTGATTTTCTGTTTCTTCAGCAGGCTGCAAACAGGAAGGTAGGTGCTGTAGAGTGAGACCTGAACTAATCAGTGCAGACATCAGAAACATCATTTGAATACCCTAATGGAGCTTAATGGTAGCATTGCCGCCATTGCAGGGGCAGGGTTCGAACCACACTCTAGACAGTCCCAGCATGGCTTCGTCTCTGAACTCTGGATTGACATCCAGCGGGATACTCGCGTCCAGTGGGCGTAGGTGGTCCTTCTCATCATGTGGGTTGTGGGAGCCCATAAAACCTTCCTGCTATATAGGACCAAGCACCCTATTGGCTGGTGTAATGATGGTTATGGTCATGGAAGCAGTGTTTACATCATGACCTGTCAGATTGTTAATCAGCTATTCTCCAAGGGAAGAGTATGAAGAGTTTTTTTTTATTCGTTCATGGGATGTGGGCATTGCTGACAAGGCCAGCATTTATTGCCCATCCCTAATTGCCCTCGAGAAGGTGGTGATGAGCTGCCTTCTTGAACCGCTGCAGTCCGCGTGGTGATGGTACTCCCACAGTGCTGTTAGGTAGGGAGTTCCAGGATTTTGGTCCAGTGACTATGAAGGAACAGCAAAATATTTCCAAGTCAGGATGGTGTGTGAATTGGAGGGGAACTTGGAGGTGATCGTGTTCCTATGCGCCTGCTGCCCTTGTCCTTCTAGGTGGTAGAGGTCGTGGGTTTGGGAGGTGCTACCGAAGAAGCCTTGGTGAGTTGCTGCAGTGCATCTTGTAGATGGTACACACTGCAGCCATGGTACGCCAGTGGTGGAGGGAGATACAAAAAGAACAAGAACAATATCCTGAAGGTGTGCTCTACAGAAATTTGGGTGGCGACGAGCCTTGATGTGGGGTTTCCAGATTGGAGTCATTAGTCAGGGCAGAAATGTGTATCATTTGTCCCCCTGGTAGCTAACTTTTCATTCATGTGCTCCTTCGATAAGTTGAGGCATCTTTGACCATCACAAAATGAAAGCATCATGGCTGCTGTTGAGATATCCTGATGTTAACTATATTATTCAGTTGTGGTGGTCCGAGATCTCTTGAAGGTTTGTGGAATGAAAACCCTTTCTATTCATCTATGCATTTGTTGTTTTGCACCCTGGTGACAACATGGGTGCTATCAGCGATGCCCTGTACTATCAGACCCCACTCACCATGGGTATTCTGCGGTGAGTCACTCACCTTCTCTGATTCCCCAAAGCCTTTCCACCATCTACAAGGCACAAATCAGGAGTGTGATGAAATATTCTCCACTTGCCTGGATGAGTGCAGCTCCAACAACACTCAAGAAGCTCGACACCAACCAAAACAAAGCAGCCCGCTTGATCGACACCCCATCCACCACCTTAAACATTCACTCCCTCCACCACTGGTGCATCATGGCTGCAGTGAGTACCATCTACAAGATGCACTGCAGCAACTTGCCAAGACTTCTACGACATCACGTCCCAAACCCGCGGCCTCTACTGCGTAGAAGGACAAGGACAGCAGGCGTATGGGAACACCACCACCTCCAAGTTCCCCTCCAAGTCACACACCATCCTCACTTGGAAATATATCACCGATCCTTCATCATCGCTGGGTCAAAATCCTGGAACCCCCTTCCTAACAGCATTGTGGGAGTACCTTCACCACAAGGACTGCAGCAGTTCAAGAAGGCAGCTCACCACCACCTTCTCAAGGGCAATTTGGAATGGGCAATAAATGCAGGCCTTGCCAGCGACACCCATATCCCATGAATGTGTACTAAAAGAAATACTGGGCCCTCTCCAGTTTCACCTTTCTGTTTGGGAAAGTGACAAATGTTACTCCTGGCAAACACGATAGCACCTACTCACTTCTGAGTCTTCTTCTTGTAATGACTGGAAATGAGCTAATAGAATAAAAATTCAATCTGTTTGTAACTTCAACCACAACAGGTTATTGCCCTTGCTATGCTGGATGTTGTCTGATCTGGTCATAGAATCATAGGCCGCAAATTTAATAGCGCTCAGAGGGCGGGTTTGTAGGTGAGTCCGCTGTCAAAATAGCAAAGATTGACAGTGGGAAGGAAACCTGCTGTCAACCCACCTCCACGCGAGTCTCCCAGGTTTCGGGTCTGTCAGCGGAGAACGGACCCAACACCATTACAATTCAACTTGTTAAATGGCTTGTTAAGAGCCAATTTAAGACTATTTTGAGGCTTCCTTCAAATTTTACGTTCTCCCCCATGGGTTACCCGCTGTTCGGGGAACACGGCAGCTCGACCTGGCGTGTTTTGAGTCTGCTCTGATGTTTCTGAAAAGCTGACAGCTGCAGAAGTGGTGTAAAAGATGCCATGTTGCAGATGGTGAGTTTCAGCGCGCAGAAACTGTTGGTTACTGCATTTATAATACAATATACAGATTTCTTTAGCTTTCAAGTTTTTAGATCCAACTGTATGTCCAGTGCCACCTCATTGGGAGAACCTCTCTCACCAGTGACAGATCGTTTCTGTCATCTCACCTGCAGCTGCCATCTATTCCAGCAACATCGGTGCCATTGAAAAATCAGACCTTGGTCCTCCGAATCCTTCCACAATCAGCCCCAACACAAACATAACCAGGCACACCAACATCACCAACAACATCACCAACCTTCTCCACCAGCATCTGATGCTGCACTGGACACAGGGCATTAACCCCCGACAACATTGCTGGCTGGGAGGCCAGTGATGGCATCACCATGGCCAGATTTTCTTCACTTGACGCTGTAAACCCTGGCTGCCACATGATGCGCCAGGTTGACACCATCCCATACCAGCACCGTGAAGCATCCCTTTAACATCCAAGCCATTCCATGCACACTCATCACTACAGTGGGGGTTGGGGGGAAGTGCAAGGTTAGTTGGTGTGAGTAAGGATGCGCAGGAGAAGGGTATGGATGGCAGGGTGATGGTGATGTGCTGAGTGCTACAGCATGGTGAGTTTGAGTGTGGCTTTGCAGTACCATTTCGTGATCCACTGAGATCATTGAAAGGTTGGCGCCGCTGCAGTCAGGGACTCCTGACGACATCCCTGTTTGTGTCCTCCTGTGCAAAGTGCAACCAGGCTGTGTTGGTGTCCTGGGAAGGTCTCTTCTGCCCTTGGAAGGGAAGAGAACCTCCCTGCATGCTGTGAGGTACTCTTCCCAGGTCTGCACCCAGGCTCTCCCATCAGAGAACCTGCATGCAAGGGTTTACCTTTGTGCAGTGCTTGTCAGTGTTTGCAGCACCTCAACGTCAACTGTCAAACTCCATGTAGACGTGGTCCCTTTAAGGAAACCGGCTGATGACACGTCATCAAATGATGTCATCAGACCCGCTTCCTGTTAATTGGCCGTGAAGCCCGCAGGGTAGGCTTAACAAGGCCAATCAAGGCAAAATCCCGTTCACAGAGCGGCTGCAGCTGGGAGCGGGACCGGAACCAGGAAACCAACTCTCCCGCCACCATCCAGCCTCCTCCATTAAATTCACGGCCATAGAGTCATAGAGTCATTACGGCACGGAAGGAAGCCATTCGGCCCATCGAGTTCGTGCTGGCTCTCTGTAGAGCAATCCTGTCAGTCCCATTCCCCCACTCTATCCCCGTAGCCCTGCAAGTTTATTTCCCTCACGTGCCTATCCAATTTCCTTTTGAAATCATTGATCGTCTCCGCTTCCACCACCCTAGTCGGCAGCGAGTTTCAGGTCATTACCACTTGCTGCATAAAAAAGTTCTTCCTCCCGTCCCCCCCTGTATCTCTTGCGCAAAACCTTAAATCTGTGTCCCCTAGTCCTTGTACCATCAGCAAATGGGAACAGCCTTTCTCTGTCTACCTTATCCAAACCCGTCATAATTTTGTATAGCTCTATCAAATAGACCTCAACCTCCTTTGCTCCAAGGAGAACAACCCCAGCTGCTCCAGTCTAACCTTGTAGCTAAAATCCCTCATCCCTGGAACCATTCTGGTAAATCTCCTCTACACCCTCTCAAGGACCTTCACATCCTTCCTAAAGTGTGGTGACCAGAACTGGATGCAATACTCTAGTTGTGGCCTAACAAGAGCTTTATAAAGGTTCAGCATAACTTCCCTGCATCTGTACACAATGGGCTGGATTTTGTCATGGGGACGTGATGGAGGCAGGACTCCCACTTTTTGGGTTGTAGTCCCGCCTCCATCGACTTGTGGCCAACCCATGCTATTTTGCCTTGATTGACCTTGTTAAGCCCGCCCAGCGGGCTCAGCAGGCCAATTAAGGGACACCTGGTTACTGGTGACGTCAGTGATTGACATTTCATCTGTCAAGAGCTTTTGACAGATGAAAAATCAGCATTTGACAGCTCTGTGAAGCTGTCGAACACTGACAATCTGTCTTCTAACTTGAGTCCTTCTACTCAGACTCAGTTAGAGATCTCTCCAGACCAGAAAGCAGAGGCTGCAGCTTTTGACAGTTCAGCGGCCATTCTGCTTTCTGTGCCGGTGAACTGAGGAACTCCTGAGAACTGAAGGAAGGAAGCCTGCAGGAGAAAGTAAAGGTAAATAAAACTTATTAAAACACTTTACACTTACCTCACACACTTACCTCTGCACACATGCACCTATCACTCACCTGCACAACGGACATCTCGACCCTCCAACCCCTTCAGACCGACAGTCCACCTCGCTAACTTGGCGTGGTTCGGAGCCGTCGGGAAGCCCACACTTCAGGGCTAAAAATAGGGATTAGGCAAAAAACTGCCTGTTAACTACCTGTTAACAGGCAGTTAATTGGCACTAATCCCCTTCCCACCTCGGAGAGGCGGCTCCCAGCACAAGTCGGATACCCGTCTCCTGGGACATTGGCACGGAGGCGGGTTAGGGGCGGGATGGGTTCCTGCCCCCCAATTCTGCAATATTCCCACCACTCCCGCCTCCAAACCCGCCTCCACAGGGCTTGGAAATTCGAGCCCAATACCTCTATTTATGAAGCCCAATCACTCATGGGGCCTTCCGCGTATCTAAGTAGGATGCTCATAGATAGCGAAGGCAGGTCTCTTCTGAGTTGCCTAAGTAGTTGTTCCTGGGTTGTATGAAGTAATTGTTCCTGAAAATGGGTGCCAGGCGCCTGCCATGCCAATGCATCAACCTCTCTTCCCTCCTTAAGAATTCTTCTTCCTCCAAATCCAACACTGCAGTGACATGTGACATGTCCATAGTAAGCACTACTTGCAGTTGCAGAGGTAACGTGGTGGCAGCAGGAATGCTGTTGTTGGAGATGTGTAGCAAAGTAGTGCTGAATTGAAAGAAATCAGTAACAAGTAGCTACCAACTGATTGTCCTGTCACAGATGTTAGGTTTTTGAACACCACAGTGGCCAGTACAGATTTTGGATCTTGTGTCTACAGGGCAGTAGTGTGCTCCCTTGGGTCGGGCATATTGTCCTCTTTATCAGGTACCCTTCCTATTTAGATACGCTGAAGGCCCCATGAGTGACTTGATGGAGCTGGATTTTGGAAACTCATCTATGCAGACATAGATACATTCCATTATTGGACTTTGGGATATGCATGTGTTGGTGCTGTTCCTCCATCATGCCTAGGTAGCTGACTTTCTTCAACTGACAAGCTGCAAAACAACAATTTATGCAATAAATTACATAACTAATTTTACTTATTACACAATACGGTGAAAATGTGATGTATTTAGATGGTACACCCTAGGTACCTGCTAACTTCCATCAATCCAGAAACTACAGATTCTAACTGTAGTATATTGCAGATTTACTTACAATATTCCTCATATTTTGTTTAATCATTAAATATGTGAAACATTAAGTGATCCACTAAATGGACTCAGTAGGGTCTGTTGCATGTTTATTATAAACAGGTAATACAATGAGAATATATTTTTATCATAACTTGAAAAATGTAATCTTGTTCTTATTTTCATACTTGATATAAAGGAAAAAGAAGAACTTGCATTTTTCAAGTGTAGTTACTGTTGTAATGTAGGAAACATGGCTGCCAAGTTGGGGACAGCAAGTTCCCACAAACAGCAATGTGATAATGACCAGATAATCTGATTTAGTGATGTTTGTTGATTTTTGATAGAAAAGTATGTCTGGAGCACTCAAAGAGTTAATTATTTAGAAATGTTCTTTACTTCTACCTGCACTTTGATGGCAACAGTTACCCTTATAAATACAATAAAAAATGTCTGAAAACCTCAAAATCATACATTAAAAATTGATAAATCTCCTTTAGTCCACAAACGATGGGACCAACATCTGTACATTGTAACAATATAATGTTTTCTGTCAAATTTCTTGTTGGTCACATCTATTGCTTTACCTTTTGACACAAAAATAGAAACTTTATGAATAACATAAATAAAACATCATTAGTGAAAGCTTCTCATCTTCATACTTGCTGTCTCTTGGGGCAACAACGTGGCGCCATTGCTCACTAACAAGGAGACTGTAAGTGTCATAATCTGCATTATCTATAGGTCTGGATCTGCATCATTACCGAGAAATGGTGTCAAATGTACAGAGATGCTCCCTAAAATCTGTTTAGCTTTGAGGTACTATTACCTCCAACCTGTGCCATACCAAGCAATACCAATCAAGTGCATAGATTATAAAGATTTTCAGATTCTCAGCTGCTATACTTAGAGCATTGTGTTGTTTCTTGCTCGTTGCCCATCTCATTCTTTTCCCCTAAAAGGCAATAAAATACATAACGGCCAAATTACAGAAAATAATCTCTGAACTGTTTGAAAACTTATCTTGAGTTGAATATTATCTGGTGAACATATTTTAATAGCAAATTTGTACATGTTTGTTAGTTTTTTTACTTCATCTTTGAAACAGTTTGCTTTCTGCTCAGACTGTTGTTCCTTGTGGGGTGTTCCATTGAGCAGAATTGAATTGCAAACAGTATAGGCTTTTACTGACTCTTACAGCATCTCATGGAATACTATAGTACTGTCTCAAAAATGTTTTCTTTGAGATAAGGGTAATAGTTGAGTCACAGTGTATTTATTTTTACATTTTTCACAATGAATATTATAGGAGAAATTCACTGGGCAATGTGTTCTTGTCCTTATTAAATCACGATCAATCAGCATGGTTCCTTCCAGCTACAGAACAAAATATAAGCCTTTGCTGTGCCAAAATAACCAAAACTAAAGGAGAAAAATATCACAGGTCAATAAAGAATAGTTTCTTAACATTTCGGAGAGTAGGGCAAATGATAAGCATGTTCTATTTGGCATCATTATGCAGACGGCTATGACAAACTGCATTAGGCTGATTAGTTTTTGTTGCTAACTACATAGCTGACATCTGGGATTGCTAACAAGACCAGTCTCTCATTAGGAAAACATATTTGAGTTTTAAGCACTGCAGAAAATTGCATATCTAAACTACTTGAGATGTGCACTTTATTTGGTTTTAAATTCATAAATGACCTGATTATATATATTTACACCATTGAGAGGGGACTACCAAACATGATTCAAAAAATAAGTTAGTTCATATTTCTGACTTGTTCTATATGTTGGTTGATCTGTAAATTTTTCTACTGACAAAGAATTTTGAATGCATCTTTACGATGTTAGACCTTTTAAATGCTTTAGATGTTAGTCCTTCACATAATCTGGTAAATGAATTATGAACCAAAGGTGAGAGTGTATATTTCAGCCTTTTTAAGATATTGGCTTGACATTATAATAGAGGCTAACATCCTGAGATTACTTTCTGTTTTAAGGCTAGATCATGTAAGATCAAAAGGGAATTGGATAAAAACTTGAAAAGAAACAAATTGCAGGGCTATGGGGAAAGAGCAGGGGAGTGAACATAATTGGATAGCTCTTTCAAAGAGCCAGCAGGGGCATGATGGGCCAAATGGCCTCCTTCTGTGCTGTATGATACTATAATAATGGTATTGATCTCATCATTTCTAATTTTCTGACTGGAAAGCATGATGTAAACAAAAAAAGAGTTATCGTTTATATCTTGATCTCAACCGATCCATAAAAGAAATACTCCAGTGTAAAGGACAGTATGTCAAGAAATATTAGCAAGCTAATGTTTGTCAATGTTACTGCATTAAAAATGTTGTTTCTTATGGAAGCCACAGATGCCTGTAAACAAATGTAAGAAATTTTGCAGGAATGCACTGGCCAATTGTTGGATTAAAATCAAAGCATCTGAACGAGATTATATTGTGATTATATAAAATTTTCACAATTTAATTGATAGGATTGCTATATTTATCATTCCAAACTAATTCATATATTAAAAGGTGGGGTGAGGAAAATAAAATATAAATGAAGCAAGAGCACGATGATGCATTGTATTAGAGAAAAGTGGCTAGAAATTTGTTTGCCTCCGAAAACAGGCGCAGAGCTTGTGATGTGTGATCAACCCATGCCCGTTCAAAGTAATGCAGGCAGCATGCTAACTTGGGTGCTGCTTTCTGATTAACAAGGTTGTGGCATGCAGCCCAGCGCTGAACACGCTGCTGGGTGGCTGCATGCTCAGCATGCGGCCCAAGTTCGTGCGAGGCCAGCACCAATTAAAGCTAGCCTGCACTTCTTAAAGGCAGGCTGCACCTCTTAATGGGGAGGTGCACTCTGCCTGCAGCAGGTGATTCAACTGGCTGGGGAACAGAGTCTGAGTAGTAAAAAGTACTACTGATGCCACAACAGGTGAAAGAACATGCTCCCAGTTTGTCTGATGCAACACTGGAGGCCTTGGTGCAGGAGGTTAACAGAAGGAGAGAGGTCCTGTTTCCACAGGGGGCCAGGAAGCCCTCCAGGCAAAAGTGGTGAAGGCAATGGGAGTAGATAGCCTTCATGGTCAATGCCAGCAGTGTAGCCCCGAGGACCTGAACACAGTGCAGGAAGAAGTTTAATGACCTCACACAAGTGGTCAAGGTCAGTGAATTCATCTTCAAATGCCATATCCCACCATCTGCACCATTAGCCTCACACACTGCTCAATGCACCACACCACCATCACTCAACTACCAACAATCTCTACCAAACACAACTCATACCTCACAATCATAGCTTCACCTCACCCTCACACACTTACCACTGCTGCACACCTAGCACCCACATCTCACAGCTTGCACACACTGTCAGCTATTCCACCATGACAGGCATATTACCCAAACACATTGCACCACACTCACCGACACACTATTTCTTGCAGGACAAGGTGGCTCACAACCACCGGCAGAAGGACCTAACCGGCGGGGGACAGGCGCGCCTGCATTGCCTTATCCCGATGGAGGGGCCGGTGCTGGCAATAATTGGGAGGGACATCACTGAAACCAGCGGCAGGGCTGCAACAATACAAGATGGCAGTATCCTCATAGGTAATCCTCCTTCTCACATCCCACTTCCCTCTCATTGCACAATCTCTTCTCACTTACAAGCTGCTGATGGCGTAAGCATGCACATCTTGCTTTTCCCCATCCCCTCACCACAACCCAACCCTTGTGCCTTTCTCCATTCAGATAGCCAAGAACTGCCAACAGCCCAGCCTGTGCAGGAAGAAGCAGAGGAGGAGAGTAATGGAGAAGAAGAGGCACTGTCACTTGATCTGACAGTCCTAGGCACCAGCTCAGAAAATGGCACTCTGCGTACTTTAGAGGGTAGTATAGAGGCAGAATTTGCACATGGTGAGTCATCGAGCACGAGTGGGCTGCAGCCAGGCCAGGAGAAAAGGGTAGCACAGGTGCCAGCTCCCCGGAGGGCGAGGTCGCACACGAGTTCTGCTGCAGAGAACTCAGAAGAGGACTTCGATAGGCCGGACTTCAGAAAAAGGGTGATGGGAATGCACACAGAAATCCCTGGTGCAATGGTAAGCCTGTCAGAGAGCCTCCTGTCACTGTCATGGAGTCCAGCTCCAACATTGCATGGGGCTTTGTGCAGAGCTTGGAGCCCATGATTTCCAGCATGCAAGTGATGGGGCAACTCCATTAGAGCGCTTATGGACCCAACCATGATGCTGGGTGTGATGGGCGATGTTGCAGCTTCCATTGCAGTACAAGTGGAAGCGACCCAACGTCTGAGGGCTGCAGTTGAAGCTCAGACTTCTATCATGCAGGCTCAGCTTGTGACCATGCAAAGAAAATGGTTGTGGTGGTCGGAGATCAATCATCTCAGCCCCAGGACATCGCTGCAGGAGTTCCTCAGGGCAGTGTCCTAGGCCCAACCATCTTCAGCTGCTTCATCAATGACCTTCCCTCCATCATAAGGTAAGAAGTAGGAATGTTTGCTGATAATTGCACAGTGTTCAGTTCCATTCACAACTCCTCAGATAATGAAGCAGTCTGTGCCCACATGCAGCAAGACCTGGACGACATTCAGGCTTGGGTTGATAAGTGGCAGGTAACATTCGCGCCACACAAGTGCCAGGCAATGACTATCTCCAACAAGCGAGAGTCTAACCACCACCCCTTGACATTCAACGGCATTACCATCATCGAATACCCTATCATCAACATCCTGGGGGTTACCATTGACCAGAAACCTCACGGGACTGGCCACATAAATACTGTGGCAACAAGAGCGGGTCAGAGGCTGGGTATTCTGTGGCGAGTGTCTCATACCCTGACTCCCCAAAGCCTTTCCACCATCTACAAGCACAAGTCAGGAGTGTGCTGGAATACTTTCCACTAGCCTGGATGAGTGCAGCTCCAACAACACTCAAGAAGCTCAACACCATCCAGAACAAAGCAGCCCGCTTGATTGGAACCCCATCCACCAACTTAAACTTTCACTCCCTCCACTATCGGCGTAACATGGCTGCAGTGTGCACCATCTACAAGATGCACTGCAGCAACTCACCAAGGCTTCTTCGGCAGCACCTCCCAAACCCGCGACCTCTACCACCTAGAAGGACAAAGGCAGCAGGCGCATGGGGACACCATGAACTACAGGTTCCCCTCCAAGTTACACACCATCCTGACTTGGAAGTATATTGCCATTCCTTCATCGTCACTGGGTCAAAATCCTGGAGCTCCCTACCTAACAGCACTGTGGGAGTACCTTCACCACACGGACTGCAGCAGTTCAAGAAGGCGGCTCACCACCACCTTCTCAAGGGCAATTAAGGATGGGCAATAAATGCTGGCCTTGCCAGCGACGCCCACATCCCATAAACGAATAAAAATAAAATAACCCCAGGAGTTATTAGCACCAGGCCAGGCTTGCTGTTACCTGTGGAAAGAATAGAGAAGCCATCACTAAATCCCACAACAGCAGCAGCTGTTCCTTAAAAGTAACACTTCTGAAGAACTACCCCAAACGTTAGTTGCTGGACAGTGCTAGGGTATTCCTCAATGTGATAGAATTGTGTTACGGCATGAAAAATTATTTTAAAAATTTATATCAAGAAATTATATAACATTTTCTCAATTTTATTTCACTTGTTTCTTACAAATCCTATTATTTTGTGTGCATATTTTCATAATGTGCACCTAGCTCCTGCCACTGTAAGGGGCGGGGGAGGGTACAAGATTCAGTGAACATGCCAGGCAGGCTTTGCAAAGATTAACATTGCCAAATGGACAAGAGTTGCAGCCTCCACTAACATGCACAGGAACATTCAACAGCTAGTTCAAATGAAAATTAACGTATTGCATTTGATAAAGAAAAAATTAACTAAAGAAGTGGCATTGTAGGCAGTGTAGATGGAAACATAAAATTACAAAGGCATATCGACAGATTAAGTGAATGGGCAAAACTGTGGCAAATGGATTTCAATGTAGGCAAATGTGAGGTCATCTACTTTGAACTTAAAAATGATAGATGAGGGTACTTTCTAAGTGGTGAAAGGCTAAAAACAGTGGAGATCCAAAGAGACTCGGAGGTCCAAGTACATAGATCATTAAAATGTTATGAACAGATACAGAAAATAATCAAAAAGGCTAATGGGATGCTGGCCTTTATATCTAAAGGACTAGAGTACAGGGGGGTAGAAGTTATGCTGCAACTATACAAAATCCTGGTTAGATCACACCTGGAGTACTGTGAGCAGTTCTGGGCACCACACCTTAGGAAGATTATACTGGCCTTGGAGAGAGTGCAGCGTAGGTTTACCAGAATGATACCCAGACTTCAAGGGTTAAGTTATGAGGAGAGATTACACAAATTAGGGTTGTATTCCCTAGAATTTAGAAGGTTAAGGGGTGATCTGATCAAAGTTTTCAAGATATTAAGGGGAGCAGATAGGGTAGATAGAGAGAAACTACTTCCACTGGTTGGGTGTTCTAGGACGAGGAGGCATAGTCTAAAAATTAGAGCCAGACCTTTCAGAAGTGAAATTAGGAAACACTTCTACACACAAAGGGTGGTAGAAGTTTGGAACTCTCTTGCGCAAACGACAATTGATGCTAGATCAATTGTTAATTTTAAATCAGAGATTGATAGCTTTCTATTAACCAAAGATATCAAGGGATATGGGGCAAAGGAGTCAGCAAATGAATTAGCAAACTTTACGTACCATTTAAATTGTTGATTAGTTGCTTCATAAATGTTAAACAGTCTTGTGGCTGGTGCTGTATAACTGATGTTTCCCCTTGATTAAAGGACATATTTGCAAAGTGACAATTCTCCCACACAAATCAGTGTGCACCAGCTATCCTGATGATGGTTCACTATTCTCAGACCAAATATATTTTCAAGGAAATCTTCCTCCGATAACTAATCAGGGATTGTGCTGGAAAATGCTCATGTGTGGAGGTCGGGAAAGGACAGGATCAGAATTGGCTGTTATGCCTTCCATGGTCAAATAGCCTGCCAACACTCACTCTCCAAATCTTCAAAATACTGCCAGTGCCTGTGAATCAGGAAAGGAGCCAAGTCAATTGGAAAAGAGGGGGGGAATGAATGGTGAATCATTTTGCCTTCTAAAAATCTATGCACTTCATGACCCAGATTTTCTGCTCGAGGTACACTGGGCCCCTGTATAACTCGAGCGGATGGAGGCAGAAATTACTTCAAGAGGCACTCTGCCAGCTCCGGGTTCTCCTTTGCCACTTCCAGGATTTCTTGCCGAGGGTGCTGGGGAGAGTACAATACATCCTCCTAACTATGAGCGGGCATATTGTAAATCAATGTAAATGATGGAAAGACATCATCTAACAAACTTTCCATGATTTATGCCACAGCAACGCTTGATGCAAGGGACACCTATTTTCCCCTGGTGCTCAGCATTCCTATGGCCAGCGGAGGGGCCAGTTAAAGTTTAAAGGGCCAAAAAGACTATGCAATTGATTGTAGAGTCAATTTCCCCAACCCTTCAGGCAGAATGACTGGAGAAATCAGGGAGTCCACCTTAAACCTGTAAATAACCCTGAACATGGAAAAGCAGCTGGGGTCAGAGCACATCCTAATGGAAAGAACTCCGACCTCTCTGAAGTTGTGCCAGGATTTCATTATAGCAAAGAATCCTGGACAACGTGTGTGCACATCAGCTGTGTAGGTTGTATTAAAATGCAAAATAATCTTTGCCTGGCCAAATATGTACAAACACAAGCTACTCTGAGCATCGCAGTTCTTCTTAACAGATTTTAATTTTTTACTCGTTAGGGAGATTAGTTTTTCTTCCAGAATTTTTATACTCATTAAGGTAAAGGGATGTTAATGCTGGAGAGTGAAACACTTACCATTGTGGGGAGCCATTATCAGCGCCAAGCATGCCCAGTCAGTATAACATAGTTTAATGCAAAGTAAAGTTCCATGTATTCTACCCCGACAGCGTCCCTCAGAAAAGCACCTCTAAGCGCACAAAAGTAATGTTTGTCCATTTCCCACACCAGCTGTCTGGGCCTCTCTGACTGAGATTGACCATTCATTTCAATTCATGCCGAATTAGGAGTTTTTATTTTTGCTGTGGGGCCATGTCCACCGGGACCTGGAACAAGATTGCTCAAAATCATTTCACCGAGGACCTTTAGAATCAGCAGACAGAGGAGACTTTCATTCCATCAGTCTGGGCTGGATTTGAACCAAGGGCTTTGAGATCAAAGGCCAATGTTTAACCCACTGCATTACCATATCTTATTAAGGAATTTTCTTTTTATTGTAATAATAATAATCAAATTGCCGACCCCCAGGGGTCAGTGGTGAGTCCACTGCTCTTTCTGACATATATTAATGACCTGGACTTGGGTATACAGGGCATAATTTCCAAGTTTGCAGATGACACGAAACTCGGAAATGTAGTAAACAATGAGGAGGATAGTAACAGACTTCAGGAGGACATAGACAGACTGACAAAATGAGCAGACACATGGCAGATGAAATTTAATGCAGGGAAGTGTGCAGTGATTCATTTTGGTAGGAGGAATGAGGAGAGGCAATATAAACTAAATGGTACAATTTTAAACGGGGTGCAGGAAAAGAGAGACCTGGGGGTGTACATACACAAGTCTTTGAAGGTTACGGGACAAGATGAGAAGGCTGCTAAAAAAAATCCATTGGGATCCTTGGTTTTATTAATAGAGGCATGGGGGGGGATTTTAACTCAGGACTCAGGTGCGGGATGGTGTCGTGTTATCCGAATTTCGTGTTTCCCACACGAATCTAAATGGATGTGGGAGATTGATGCAATTTTAACTTAATTGGCCAATTGATTTCCAATGTGTGGGAAGCCTTTACAAATGGGTTTTTCATGACTGAAAGTCCCCTCCGATGAGGTCATCATTGCTGCTGCATTTAAGGTCCACAGCAAGCCTTCCTTCTTCTGCAGACTGCCAAGCTTCTTGACTATGCAGTGTGAGGGAGCTGCAGCAAATATGACAAGTGGGAGGGCAAGATCACTCTTCGCTTTGACAAGGTGGCACTGCAGGCATTAATGGATGGGGTTAGGGCCAACAGGGATGTGCTCTTCCCTTCATCAGGGAGGAAGAGGCCTCCCATTCAGACCAAGGCAGTGTGGATGCAGGTGGCTGAGGAGGTCAACTCCTTGGGAGTCACCCGCAGAACCTGGATACAGCGCAAGAAAAGATTTCATGACCTTCAGCTCACTGGAAAAGTGTGTATGAATTTCCCATCACCCTCAATCTGATGCCCATTGCCTTTCCTCACCAGCACTCAGCATTAGCAATCTCTTCCTCCATATCCCACTTGACACTGACATCCATGCACTCTTACCCATTCCCTTTCTCTCTATGGTCACATTCACGTAACTATTCGACCATGCAGCCCTCACACTCCCAATCACTCTGATGCTTTGATCACAACTGACAACACACAGGGAGGGCCCTTCATCTTGCAACCTCACTCCATCTTTGTCTCCTTCTAAGTATCTATGCTATGCAATCTCTACTCTCACTGCTTCATTCTCACTCAACCTCTACTTGTCTCCCTCATTGCAGGAAAAGAGTGCTCACAACAAAAGAGAGCCTGCCAGAACAGGAGGAGGGACAGCCTCAATAGCCCACCTGACCCCCTGGGAGGAGGCCGTCCTGGAAATTATGGGAATAGAGGATGATTTGCTCATGGGGGATAGACAGACGGGTGTAACACAGCAAGCTGGTGACAGAAAAGTTTCCCATCTCTCTCTTTGACATTGCATGAGTCGCTGATAATGATTGTGAAGCTGCAACAGATGGACTTATGAGTATCTGCAAAAATTTATGTGCATGTAGCCTTTGCATCACATCTCTGACTTTTTCCTTTACTCCCCCACAGGACCATCACAAGCATCCGTCCCCCCTAGCCAGGAAGAAGAGGCTGAGCAGCCAGACTCCTCAGAGGAAGCTGCAACCTCTGAGGGCGCAGCGTCAGCAGAATTCAGCGCACCCAGCACCAGCGCAGACACTCATACCTCGGTGGGACCTTTGGGACATAGAGCAGTGTTGTCACCTGGTGTATCACAGCTCACAAGTGAGCATCAACAGATTGTGGAGACAGGGACAGCAGTGAAGAGTCCTAGTCAGAGGGCGCAGGACTCTGCTAGCTCGGCTCAGCAGCATGTCGACCCTCTGCCTCTGGGTCAATCCATAAGATCAGAGGTGATAGAACTCCAGGCACAGATGCAGGAGTCTCTGGCAGGTTTTGTCTCTAGGGTCGCTGCGAGTGTGGAGCGAATGGAGGAGTCCATAGCGAACATTAGCAGAGCCTTTGTGGAGTCATTGGCGCATGAATGCATCTCCACGGAAAGGATGGCTACCTCCATGGTAAGGCTGGCTGCCGTAGAGGAGAGGATGGCTACGATAGAGGAGAGGATGGCTACGGCCATGGAGGAGCTTAGTCGCCAGGGTATAGAAAACATGGTCATTGTACAGAATAGAATGACATCTCTTGAGGAGCGATGGGCATCTATTCAACAGAGAAACCAGACCTTCATGGAAGTCCTTCTGAGTAGGACTGCCATTGCAGATACGGGTCCCCATAGCCCCCCTGATGTGCAGCAAGGTGCTCTCCAACCACTTGCAGGTGCTGAGGGGGACCTGACCCATGAGAGGGAGGTTGGTGGCAGACCTCAAGGAAGTGGGGGCTCCTCTCCAAGCGCTCACACTGCCATGCCACTGCAGAGCCCTCGGTCAGATTTCCACCGGAGTCCACACCCAAGTGAGATAGACGTCTCAACCCCTGCACAGCCGCAGGAGAAGCAGACTGTTGACGAGCCCTCACAGGCTCGCAACCCTAGAGGACGCCCGCCAAAGGTGTCGAGACAGGAGCAGCAGGAAAGTGAGCAAGGGGCCTCCACATCTGCTGAAGCCACAGGGGAGGCACCACATAGGAGCACGCAGAAGAGGAAAATTCTGCAGAAATAGTCACAACGGTAGTCACTTGGGTGCAATTTTGTGTTTATTGTAAAAATGCCATCACGTCGTTATTGAACATAAAAATTCTGATGGCAAATGTTGCAGTTGTGGCATCTGTCATTTCGCTATTGGGACTTCCACATTGAGGCCTTAGGAATACTTGCAACTGTCTGGTAAGAAGCAGCGAGGCAAAAGTGTTTGATTGACTAGGCTAAGCAAATCTGGCCAGGATGAGTGCGTTCCTTGCATCCCAGGCAGCAATGTTCTCGCGTAATGCTGCCGCTGGTTGATGGGCCTCTGCAGGATGTTCGTTTTCGCACTTCTCCTCCTCCTCCTCATCTGAGGAGGATATGTGAGGAGCTACTTGGTCTTCAGGAATCTGCAAGCCACGATGCTGTGCCATGTTGTGAAGTGCACAGCAAACCACGACGATTCTGGAGACCCTGGCTGCTGAGTACTGTAGGGCTCCACCTGATCTATCCAGGCATCTGAAGCGCATCTTCAGCAAACAAATGGTTTGCTCGATAATGGATCTGGTGGAAATGTGGCTGGAGTTGTAGCACTCCTCAGCTTCATTGGCTGGCCTCCTCAATGGCGTCATTAGCCAAGTCCACAGGGGATAGCCCTTGTCTCCAAGCAGTCATCCGTTAATTTGGTCTGCCGGACTGAATAGCAGAGGCACACTAGACTGGTGCAGTATGAAGGAGTCATGGCAACTGCCAGGTTACATGGCACAAACATGCAAAATTTCCTTCTTGTGGTCACACACCAGCTGAACGTTGAGGGAGTGGAAGCCCTTGCGGTTGACAAAAATACCTGGATTGCGATGGGGTGCACTAAGGGCCACATGTGCGCAGTCAACGATGCCCTGCACCCTTGGAAAGCCTGCCAGATTAGCTAATCCAACCGCTCGCGCCATGACACTTGCTCGATCCTTGGTAAAATGGATGTGATTGTGCGTGAGGGCAAAGAGGGCATTGGTTACCTGCGTGATGCAAGTGTGTGCGGCCGCCTGGGAGATGCCACTGGTGTCTGCTACTGATCCCTGGAATGAGCCTGAGGCAAAAAATTTGAGTGCGGTGGTGACTTTGATGGCCATTGGTAATGCTTGTCCACCTGGTCCTCTGGGCAGCAGGTCTTGCTGTAGCATTGCGCAGATGTCAGTCACTACCTTTCGCGGAAGTCGAAGCCACCTTTGGCACTGCTGCTCAGACATGTTGAGGTAGCTGACCCTGCGTCTGTAAACCCTGTTTGGGGGGTATCTCCTGCGCCAACGGGATTCCAGGCACTGGCCCCTTCTGGCCTGTGCAGCTTCAGGTGGGTGAGCAGCAGCCTGGCACTCCTGCTGCTGCTGCTGTTGCTGGTGCTGCTGTTGTTCCTGGTTCTGCTGGTGCCACGGCTGGTGCTCGAGCTCCTCTAATGCCCAGATGGGAAGGAAATAAATGGCTCCCATGCTTCTGGTATATGCCTCTGTTGAGGAAGTGCTGAGTGAAGGTGGCGAGAGGGGTTTCCCAGGAAGTCACACTGGAGATGGGTGTGAGGCTCAAACCTTCCACAGGTGTGGTTAAGCCTTCTAAAAGTTGCCCCAGACCTGAGACCACTAAGTCCTGCCACCTGCAAATCATGGCTGATCAAATCTCCTCTTTAATGGTTGACCTGCAGTTGATAGTCAGCAATCCAATAGTGCTCCCACCAGGTTTCACCATCGTGTTTCCCAGCAGGTGTGTTTGATGTGTGAAAAGGGTTAAATTCGCAAGGGCCTTTCAAAATAGGATTATAGAGGCCATTTAGTGGTTGTTAAGGGCCTTAACGACCAGTCCCGCCTGTTGGATGCGGGACGGAGTCGGGACCATTAGACATGACTGAGTTAAAATTGCTCGGAGTCGGGAACCAGGCGAGGGGTGGGGGGGGGATTCCGCCCGCCAGTTTTTGTGATTTTAACCCCCCGCACGCCTCCAAGCCTGCCTACACGGCTCAATGAAAATCGAGGCCATAGAGTACAAAAGCGAGCAAGTTATGCTAAACCTTTATGAAACACAGGTTAGGCCCCAGCTGGAGTACTGTGTCCAATTCTGGGCACCACACTTTAGGAAGGCTGTCAAGGCCTTAGAGAGGGTGCAGAAAAGATTTACAAGAATGGTTCCAGAAATGAGGGGCTCGATTTTCATTGGGCCGTGGAATCGGGTTTGGAGGCGTGCGGGGGGTTAAATTCCTGAAATCGGGGGTCCCGACACCATCCCGCCCCTAACCCGCCTCCATGCCAGTTTCAAAGGAGGCGGGTACCTGCTCCGCACTGGGACCCGCCTACCTGAGGTGGGAAGGGATTAGTGCCAATTAACTGCCTGTTAACATGTAGTTAACAGGCAGTTTTTAGCCTAATCCCTATTTTTAAGCTTGAACTGTGGGATTCCCGACAGCTCCAAACCACGCCAAGTTGGAGGAGTCGGGCCGTCGGGTTGAAGGGCTTGGAGGGGTCGAGATGTCGGTGTTCAGTTGAGTGATGTGTGCATGAGTGCAAAGGTAAGTGTGTTTGGTGTGTCTAAAGTGATTAAATAAGTTTTACATACATTTTCTTACCTTTTCAGCCTTCCTTTAGGGAGTCCCTCATCTCACCGGCACAGAAAGCAGAATGGCTGCGATCTGTCAAAAGTGACAGCCTGCAGCTTTCTGTGCAGGAGAGATTTCTAACTGAGTCTGTGGAGAAGGACTTATGTTAGAAGTAAGACTGTCAGTGTTTGACAGCTTCAAACAACTGTCAAACGCTGATATTTCATCTGTCAAAACGTCTTGACAGATGAAATTTCAGTCTGTGACGTCACCTGTTGCCGGGTGACCCTTAATTGGCCTGCTGAGCCCGCTGGGTAGGCTCAACAAGGTCAATCAAGTTAAAATCACGTGGATTGGCCGCATCTCGATGGAGGCGGGACTACAACCCCGAAAGTTGTAGTCCCGCCTCCAACCCGACTTCTGAATGAAAATCCAGCCCAAGGACTCCAGTTGTGAGGAGAGACTGGAGAAGTTGGGGCATGTTCTCCTTAGAACAGAGAAGGTTAAGAGAAGATTTGATAGAGGTGTACAAAATAATGAACGCTTTTGATAGAGTAAATAAGGAGATACTCTTTCCAGTGGAAGAAGGGTTGGTTAGCAGAGGACACAGATTTAAGGTGATTGTATAAGTTGTTAGGATCTGGAATGCACTTCCTGAAAGGATGGTGGAAGCAGATTCAATAGTAACTTTCAAAAAGGAATTGGATAAAAATTTGAAGCTAAAATATTTACGGGGCTATGGGGAAAGAGCAGGGGAGTGCGACAAATTGGATTGCTCTACGAAAGAGCCGGCACAGGCATGCTGGGCCGAAGGACCTCCTTCTGTGGTGTATGATATTATGAAATAGTATGAAATGAAGAGGTACTTTTCTGAACTAACAGTATTATGCAAAATATTAAACAGAAGGAATCTCATTACACATTTGATATAAAACAAGTTTGAATGCTATCATATTATATGCTAGAGAATTTTTTATAAATATTATCATTTTAAGAACAATTTTAAGTCAACAATGATTATCAAAAATGTTACTATTGTTGAATACATTGGCTCAGAAAAAATAAATCCAAATGAAAAGAAAAAAGAATTTGCATTTATATTGCACCACATCATCTCTGAGTCCCAAAGTGTATAAACTTGCAATGAATTTTTTTGAAGAGCATGTAGGCAAACAGAGGGGGCATTTTGCACAAAGCAATCCTCACAAACAGCAATGAGATAATTGATCAGTTAATATGATTTTTCCATATGTTGATTGAGGGAAGAATATTGGCCAGGGGACCAGGTGAAAGCGCTTGTTTGTCTTTGAATCTTGCTGTGAGATTTTTAAATTCAACTGAATCACTGGAATATGAAGATGGCGTCTTAGCCGAACAGCACCTCTGACAACATGGCACATACTCAGTACTGCACTGAAGTGTCAGCCTACATTACATGCTCATGTTTTCTTTGTATATTAATGATTTGGTAGTTCTTAGTATAACCTTAGACTACTTTAAATGTTTTGAATAATTTTAGAGACCCTCCAGAATCCCTTTCCCCAATACCTCCGCCCTGTCACGTTCCTCTCATCTGATGGTCGTGAAAGGTGCTATATAAATGCAAGTCTTTCTTTCTTCTCTTCTCTCTCCCTTTAAAACTTCCTTAAGACTCTTCTCTTTGAACAGGCTTTAATGTCTCCAACCTTTCACCTCTCCACCTTGCTCAAAATTCACTCTCTTGTTGTCCATCACCCTATAAAGCACTGTAAGGCCTCTTTCTGTTTGTGAGGAGCACTATAGAAATGTAAGTTATTATAATAGTTGTTGCTTGATTTATTCTGTAATATCTCCCATTGATACATCTGTCTACATGTATTCATGGGGGGGATTTTAACTCCCCCACTTGGCAGAAACTGGGCAAGAGCAGTTAAAATGGAGCGGAGGACTTAACCACTGGCCTCCCGTCGACTGCACGTACCAAGGACACCCGCTCGAAGCCGGTAGGGCCCTTCTATAGATATGCAGATCGTGGTCCAATGACCTCATTGGACATGACTGCTATTTTAACATTGAACTGACTGAGGAAGTGGCTGAGGCTTTCCCACCAGGCTGAAGCATGTCGGAGGCAGGACAGCAAAAGAAAAGGCCCCTCAAGGCACCACAAGAAAAGTGAAGGCCTCTCCTGCCCCGGATTCCACCCCTCCCACCCCGCAGACCACCTAAGAACCAGCCCCCCCCCTCTCCCCCCGATCCCCGCACTTACCTTGGGTCCAGCCGCCCGATTTTAACAGCTAGGAAGTGGCTTCCCGACAATCTTTTGGCTATTTTGGTCGGAAAATTGGAAGGCCTACCGCTGCCACTCCCAAACTGACCGGAAACTTGCTAGGCCGCTTTCCCATTCGGGAGTTATTCCCCAGAATAAAAAATACTGTCAATCTGTTGGTTGTTTTAAAATGTATCATATTAGTCAATGTTTAACTCACATTTTTCCAATTATCTTTATTATTATTATTGGCCCCCTTGCAAACAGAAATTTATATCACACCGATATCTTTAGAGGGCTGCACACCAAAAACTCTTGCTTGCACAACCTAGCTGCATGACAAAAGCTCATGTTCTCACACACATAATGAGATATTTACAAAGTTGGTGCAAATGCAGATCAGATTTGGTTTAATCTAAGCGATGGTTTGATGAAGGAAAAAGGACTTAAATGGAATTAATACAGAAAATGCTGGAAACATTCAGCAGGTCAGGCATCATATGTGACCTACTGAGTGTTTCCAGCATTTTCTGTTTTAATTTCAGATTTCCAGCATCTGCAGTAATTTGCTTTATAGAATTTAAATGGTCTGTGCTTATTGAGACCGATCTATGTATATTTGTTCGTGATGGTGTGCAGCTTTAGGCAGTTACTTCTTTGGGGCATATGCCGGATGCAGTTTAAGATATTGGTTGTAACAGGAAGTTTTAGGTCATATGCGACATGGATAATATTGAGGTTAGTTCTGTGTAATGAGTTTTGGAGGCTAGTTGTCAGTTTGTTATTCCTAAACGAGTGTTCTAATAGTTTTTATGCAAATATGGTACCTAATTTAGAAAATACGCAATTACATTCATACGTTCCCTAGATTCACTAGACAGCAACAAAGTACTTAAATGTATATGATTGGATTTACATTTGTCTAAAATATCTTTTCAAAGCAAACAATTGTACCCTAAAAGAGTAGATCAATAATAGGATGTTTTGAATCAACCGGAGACACAAATATAAAGTGAAGAGTCCTTGCCAGATCATTTTTTAAAATCAAAATAGAAATCACATGTAGGATTTAATTGCCAGAGAGTTTACAAGTAAAAACTAATAAATTGTGTTCTCTTCCATGCATATTTTAAGGGAATTCTAATCAACAGAAATAGTTTTGACATGCTTGTATCGGGACATTTTGTTACTTTATTATGATGGAATTCAACAACAGTCTTTTTCTTTACTTCCAATCAAAATAATATTTTTTGGATCCATATGAAACTCCTTTTGATAGATGACTGTAGTAAAGCCTCTTCCACTGATCCCAACATGAAGATTTACTGCACCCACAACCTGCCTGAACTTCCCCACTCAGGCTCATTACTGACCGCTGGCTGCGAGTGATGGGGAGGAAGGAGATATGAGGAATAATTTGCTGGGAGCAGACGCCACTGCTTTCCCTTTACATCGTGGAGTGCAAAAGCACCAGCTTAGGGAGAAGTGGAGAGCAATTCAGCTCTGAACTGTTCTTCCACCATAAGCCTTTTGACGCTGGAGCCATGTGCGAAGGTGTCTGTCAACTTCAAGTGGGACCAACCGACAGCGGAGAAAGAGCTGCCTGTTCCAGGGTTCAGATATTTAACCCTTCTTTGCCAGCTTCAGTTAATGTTTCACATTTGTGCTGATTCAGAGCATAAATAGGGGTGGAGTGGAGCGAGTGAAGAACTTTTGTCGTAATTGCACGTTTGAACCAGATGTGACTTTCTAAAAATCCCACACATATAAGCCCCGATTTTAAGGGAGACATGGGGTTGGGGCCTGTGACGGCCGGAAAACCATCTGGACTTCCACAGCATGAGGCCTAGGGGATTTAACTCCCGAGCTCATTTGCATAGGGACCATCAGTCTCCCGCCTGAACCCAATGAGAAGCAGTAGCAGGTTGGCAGGAAAAAGCGGGATGTCAGGCCAGAGGAGACCACCGCCACGGGCCGGAAGGAACGGTCCCCAGCACTCAGGTAAGTAGTTCGGATGGGGGAATCAGGAAGGCCTCACAGTGGAGAAATGGGGAAGAGAAGCCCAGGGTAGGGGAGCCGAAGGTTTCCTTGTGGGCCCTACAGGAGCACACCTGCTCCTACTGGCCTACAAGGAAACTAAAAATGAGTAAAATTCACTTACATTTCTGGGCCTTTTCTGGCCCCACACAGCTTCTCCATACAGGCCTCTGGTTAAAATTACAATTGGGCCCCAATGACATCATCAAAGCCCGATCTATATATTTAAAGAAGGACCCCACTGCCTCCTGTCAGCTGTCCCTCTCGCCTGCTCAAAAGAGTAGGTCAAGATTGCTACCCACACGAAGGTAGCGGGTGATGGGCCTCAATAATTCCGAGACTCGATGTTAGCGAAACAAAACAAGGCTTTTATTAACTTAGAAAGTAACACGTAAGAGAGAGAGGTATCTTCCTTCTGGAGACTGAGGCCAGACTGAGCTAGCTTACAAAAGGGGCCAGGTATGGGCGGAGCCCTACACACACAGCACATTCCAGCACATTCCAATAAATACAATGAGGACTGGGGGAAGGGAAATGACACTGAAACCGACCACAGTCACAGGCAGTGATGAATGGAATATTTCATCACAGCGGGATCGCTGCGGGTGAGGCAAACTGGCCATTTTAACTGCTCGCTCACCCGTTCTCGACCCTATAGAGCAAGATTGAATTATAATTTGTAGAGAAACTTAATTATTTTTAACTACACTCATTTATTTGCCAATTTTAGCTTATTCCTTGTTCCATTGCATGAGACTTAGCAAGTCTGAATTTTTTTAAGCTATTCAGATACAGTGAAATACCAAACTGCAGGAAATGGTGTTATATTGAAGAAAGTTTGCTTAAAATAATTTTAATAGAAATCTTTATTTTAAATGTATTTTTAACCTGAAAACTGGAATTAATTAGGCTGGAATTTTCTGGGGTCCGTGCGGGCAAGAATGGAGGTGGGTCGGGTGGGAGATTTGAAAAAAGTCAGAGCGGGTCAGAAACCCGCCATCATCCACCCGACCCCCGCCCATGCAACGTTCCCAGATATCAAGTCTGTCAGGGCTGAACAGACCCAAACTGCAGTGGCAGGGAAGGCAACTCAGATCATTATGACCTTGTTAACAGCCCATTAAAAAGTATTTTGAGATCACCTTACCATTTTACAAGGTCACCCACGGGGTCCACACCGCTTGGGGATCACATCAGGTCAGGAGTTGTATGACCATGGAATCATCTCTTTACTTGACAGTTGCAAATGTGCTATAAAAGCTCCCATCTCACAGCTGTTCATGTTCCAAGCTCAGAAGCTGTTGCTTACTGCATTTGGAAGACAGATTGAGCTTTATGCAGGTTGCAAATGTTTGGAGTAAACTCTTTATCCAGTGTCAGCTCATTGGAACAATCTCTCTCACCATTGACAGATCGCTTCTGTCATCTCAAGTTCACCTGCCATCTATTACATCAGCATTGGTGCCCTTGAAACTATCTCAACTTGGTCCTCAGAATCCCACCATGATCAGCCCCAACACCAGCAGCACCAGGCACACCAGCAGCAGCACCAACAACACCAACTTACTCCGCAATCAACTGATGCTGCACAGGACACAGGGCATCAGCACCCAACTACATTGCTGTCTGGGATGCCAGAGATGGTCTCACCATGGCCAGATTTACTTCACTTGATGCTGTACACCCTGGCTGCCACATCCTGTGCCAGGGTGGCACCACCCCACACCAACACCATAAAGCATCCCGACAATGCCCAAGCCATTCCTTTCACATTCATCACCATTGCAGGGGGTACTGTTATGTCTCACCATTCATTGCAACTCACTAAGTCAATTCTAAAGGTGCACACAGATCTGTCCAAGAACGCAAAATGTTGAAAATAAAGTTTTCAATGTTTGACACCACATTAACAGAAACTTTACATGAACATTGGCTAAAACACATAAGTGCCTATCCTTCTGTGTTGTTAACTGGCTGTTCACCCTCCCCTTCCAAAATACTCTGCAGCCGCTCCGAGACATCCTTGACCCTTGCACCAGGGAGGCAACATACCATCCTGGAGTCATGTTTGCGGCAGCAGAAACGCCTATCTATTTCCCTTACAATAGAATCCCCTATTACTATAGCTCTCCCACTCTTTTTCCTCCTGTCCTGTGCAGCAGAACCACCCATGGTGTCAGGAAGTTGGCTGCAGCTGCCTTCCCCTGATAAGCCATCTCCCTCAACAATATCCAAAGTGGTATATCTGTTTGAAAGGGGGATGGCCACAGGGGACCCCTGCACTACCTGCCCGCACCTACTATTCTGCCTGGCAGTCACCCATTTCCTTCCTGCCTGTGCAGCCTTTACCTGCTGTGTGACCAACTGATTAAACATGATGTCCACGATGTCCTCAGCATCGCGAATGCTCCAGTATGTATCCATTCGCAGCTCCAGCGCCGCAATGCGGTCTGCCAGTAGCTGCAGCTGGATACACTTCCCGCACACATGGTCGTCAGGGACACAGAAAGTGTCCCTGATTTCCCACATAGTGCAGGAGGAGCATGCCATGGGGCCGAGCTGTCCTGCCATGACTTACCCTTTAATTAATTCAAATTAAATTAAATCAAATCAATACCACTAATTACACTAAAATTAAATGATATACTCAAGGGCCCTTGTTTCCTAACACTCCCCACTTCACAACAGAGACCTTAGCAACTATAAACCACAAAATTAAGACCTTTTAAACCTTATAAACTATTAACCTTAACTGTCAAACTATAGAGTAGTATAAATACTCACCTGGCCGTACTCACCCAATCAGCTGCTTCCCCTGCGCTGGCGTCACTTTCTGTACTGTGACGTCACTCTTGAATTCTGCCGCTGCTCCCGCTGCTCCCTCGCAGGTCCACCGCTCCCGCTGCTGCCGCTGCTCGACTGGGCCTGAAAATCACCGACCTTTATTTTTACCCACAGCCGCTGCTCCCTCGCAGGTCCACCGCTTCCGCTGCTGCCGTTGCACGACTGGGCCTGAAAATCACCGACCTTTATTTTCACCCACAGCTGCTGCTCCCTCACAGTTCCGTCGCTCCCGCTGCTGCCGCTGCTCCAATTAATAGTCTCTCACCATTTTAAAAATATTCTGTTTTTCTACTCTTCCTACCAAAGGGAATAACCTCACATTTCCCCACATAATACTCTACATGCCACCTTATTGCCCACTCACTTAACCTGTCTATATCCCTTTGAACAAAGAAAAGAAAGTCTTGCATTTATACAGTGCCTTTTACAACCACCAGACATCCCAAAGCGTTTTAGTCAATGAAGTACTTTTGAAGTGTAGCCACTGTTGTGATGCAGGCTCATTGTGTCCTCCTCACAGCTTACTTTACCACCTAGTTTTGTATCGTCAGCAAACTTGGATATGGTACACTTGGTCCCTTCATCTAAGTCATTAATATAGATTGTAAATAGCTGAGGCCCAAGCACTGATCCTTGCGGCACCCCACTAGTTACAGCCTGCCAATCTGAAAATGACCCATTTATCCCAACCGTCTGTTTTCTGTCTGTTAACCAATCCTTTATCCATGCTAATAGCTTACCCCCAACCCCATGTGCCCTTATTTGCTTAACAACCTTTTACGTGGCACCTTGCCGAATACCTATTGGAAATCAAAATATACTACATCTACTGGTTCCCCTTTATCTACCCTGTTAGTTGCATCCTCAAAAAACTCTAATACATTTGTCAAACACGATTTACCTTTCATAAAACCACACTGACTTTGCCTAATCATATTATGATTTTCTAAGTATGGATTCCAGTATTTTCCCAGTGACTAATGTCAGGCTAACTGGCCTGTCGTTCCCAGTTTTCTCTCTCCCTCCTTTCTTAAATAGCGGGGTTACATTTGCTACCTTCCAATCCTCTGGGACCTTTTCTGAATCTAGGGAATTTTGGAAGATCACAACCAATGCATCCACTATCTCTGCAGCCACCTCTTTTAGAACCCTAGGATGTAGACCATCAGGTCCAGAGGGTATGTCAACTTTTAGTCCCATTAGTTTCTCAAGTACTTTTTCTCTACTGATATGAATTACTTTAAGTTCCTCACTTGCATTAGCCCCTTGGTTCCCCACTATTTTTGGTATACTTTTTTTGTCTTCTACTGTGAAGACAGATACAAAATATTTGTTTAAAGCCTCTGCCATTTCCTTGTTCCCCAATATAATTACTCCTGTCTCAGCCTCTAATGGACCAACACTTACTTTTGCTACTCTCTTCCTTTTTACATACTTATAGAAGCTCTTACAATCTGTTTCTATATTTCTTGCTAATTTACTCTCATATTCTATTTTCTCTCTTTTTATCAATTTTTTGGTTATCCTTTGCTAGTTGCTAAAGCTCTTACAATCCTCAGGCTTACTACTGTTCTTCACAACATTATAAGCCTCTTCTTTTAATCTAATACTATCCTTAACTTCTTTAGTTAGTCACAGATGGATCACTTTTCCTGTGGAGTTTTTATTTCTCAATGAGATTGAGGGACAGAATCTGAAATCATCTGGATTTTTATCTTGTACATTTATTTTTTTTCTCCTAAATCTGACTGCTCAGAAGATAAAGAATACTGGATGACTGCCAATGCATTACAAGGCAGCCATCCAGTGGAGAGGTTCACATTATCTCATAAACAGTGACTGCGTTTTGCTCATTGGCTGGACTCTATCATTAGATTATTTCACTGACAGCCATGTAGTAATTTATATCATGTTGAGGTCAGTCAGTTTTTATTTTTTTAAATGAAGCATATTTTTAGCAGCAAATAAAAACAGAAAATGCTGGAAATCCTCAGCAGGTCAGGCAGCATCTCGGGAGAGAGAAACAGAGTTAACGTTTCAGGTCAATGACCTTGCGAAAGGGCCTTCAACCGTCTAGGCCTTATACTCTGGAATTCCCTCCCAGAACATCCACCTCTCTACCTCACTCTCCTCCTTTAAGACCCTCCTTAAAACCCAGCTCTTTGACCAAACTTTGATTCACCCCTCCTTGCATCCCCTTCTCTGGATGAGCGTCGATGTTTGCCTGATTGCACTCCAGTGAAGCATCTGCCAACATTTAAGGTGCTATATAATTGCACGTTATTGTTGTTGTTGTTCCTTGTCCTATTCTGTTAACTTTAATAAACTAAGCAATTGAAGTAGGTGCAGAAAGTCTAGGCAGCATCCCACAATAAAAGGTGCAATATTTTCTTAAGTCAAATTTCTGGAAAATCTTATTAATATAGATTAATAAAATCACTATCAATATACTGTCCCACCAAAAATGGTGCTGAAAAGATGATATGATGGTATAGATTTTCACCTTTACTGCCCAGGAGTTATGAATCACCTAAAAGGAAAATTGGGCAGAAAGCATTGCACACTCAGAACAGAGTTCACTCGATTACTCCTGCATACTTGTGCCCAAGATTCACGACGTGAAGCCCCTTCCTCTACTCTAATTTCTAAAGTATGCGCAGTGCCGGTCTCTGAGCTGAATCAGATCGAGAAGGCTGGCCTCCTCTTTCTGAAGTGACAGAGATACCTCCACATTTTCAGCATCTGACTGAAGGAGAGGGCAAGGGTTAGCTTTAGTGGGACGGGAGAGCAGAAAGAGAGATGAGTGGCTGCAGAAAGCAGCTGCAGTTTGTCATGAAAAGTGTGTAAGAGAGAGAAGTCAGAAGGGAAACAGAGGGTAAGGTGTGAAGTAACCCTGGTTTTCTCCAGCACTAGCCATGGTCGTGACTCGCCCCTGACCCATAATGTCCAGCATGTCCTTCTCAAGTGGGGAGAGGGTATAGCAGGCGGCCTCTGGCTTCTCTGGTTGTTACCTGTTGCCTCATGTTGTGCGCGACCTTCTTCTGCAAGAAAGAAGCGAGTGGGCTGAATTTTAACACCCAAAAATGGCTGGGTTGGGTTCGGGTCAGATGTTAAAATTTAAAAAATCTCAAACCCAACCCCAGCTCACCTCCACCCTGTCCACTCTAGGTTTAACGGAGGCGGACAAGGGCCGGGCAGCCAAACCGCTCCCAGGAAGTGGGTTGGCAATTTAAATATTTTAATGAGGCTGACAGCCTCTGATTTAACTTGCTTTGCAGGTTTAACAGTCGCCGGCCAGGTTTCCCAGGCCACGGGAAACCTGGCAGCTGAAGGGAAATGAGAACAGCTTCGAGGAGAAGGTTTTACAGAACTGCTTATGGGCCAGGAGGAGCAGGAATGCTTCCCCCCAGCACTCCAAGCTCCACCCCACCATCAGACCACCCATACAAAGACCACCAGTGTCGGGGATTGGACCCCGTCCCACCCACCCGGAATCGGAACCCCCCCCCCACCCGGTGTCGAGGATTGGACCTACCTGTTCCTGCAGCCTGCTCTGCAGTCCTCCCTACCCAACTGCAAGTCAAGCCTGTCAATCAGGCTGACGTCCAGGCGGGGAACCTGTCAAGGAGAAAAGACGCATGCTGTGGACTTAAAACTTCGCAGCATGCGGGTTTCCTGTCTGAAACTCTGCTACCCCTTCGCCTACACAACCTGCACCTGTTAATATCCATGCCAGTGTGTGGGAAAGTAATTTGTGAGGACAACGCAAAGAGGCTTCAAAGGGATATAGACCGGCTAAGTGATTGGGCTAGAGGTTGGCAGGTGGAGTATAATATGGGGAAGTGTGAAATTATCCATATTCGTATGTAGAATTGGAAAAACACAATGTTTCTTAAAAAGTGAGAGACTGGTCAATGTTGGTATTCATAGGGATTTGAGTGGCCTTGTACATGAATCACAGAAAGTTAACATGCAGGTACAGCCAGTAATTAGGAAGGCAAATGGTATGTTAGTATTTATTGAAAGGGGGTTGCAGTATAAGAATAAGTGGCCTTGAAATTCAATAATGCTAAAAATTTGGCACAGGCACTGTGATGGGAGATATGCCCATGCCCATTCAAAAAGCGTAGGCAGCATGTCAACTTTCTGTTGCCTGCTAATTATAATGATTGCAGCACACAGCCTAGCGCTGAACACATGCTGACAGGCTGTGTGCTCAGCAGGGGGCCGACGTTTGTGTATCTTGAGCGAGGCTAACTTTACTTAAAGCTGGCCTGCTCCTCTTAAAGGCAGTCTGCATCTTTTAAAAGTGAGCTACCTTCTGCAGATGAGAGTGGAAAGAATTTCTGAAGTGTGTTCAGGAGAACTTTCTTGATCAGTATGTTTCCAGCCCAATGAGGAAGGAGGCATTGTTGGATCTGGTTCTGAGGAATGAAGTGGGTCAAGTAGAGCAAGTGTCAGTAGGGGAACATTTAGGGAACAGTGATCACAGTATCATAAGGTTTAGATTGGCTATGGAAAAGGACAGGGAGCAATCTAGAGTAAAAATACTTAATTGAGGAAAGCCAATTTCAGTAGGTTGAGAACAGATTTGGCCCGGATAAATTGGAATCAAAGATTGGCAGACAAAACTGTAATTGAAAACTTTAAAGAGGAGATGGTTCGGGTAAATTCAAGGTACATTCCCATGAGGGGGACAGGCCAGAGCTCCCTGGATGATGAAAGAGATAGAGAGTAAGATGAAGCAGAAAAAGGGGGGCGTATGACAAATGTCAGGTTGAGAATACAAATGAGAACCAGGCTGAATATAGAAAGTTCAGAGGGGAAGTGAAAAAGGAAATAAGAGGGGCAAAGAGAGCGTATGAGAATACATTGGCAGCTAACATGAGAGTGAAACCCAAAGTCATCTATAAGCATATAAATAGTAAATGGTTAGTAAGAGGAGGGGTGGGGCCGATTAGGGATCAAAATGGAGACCTACACACAGAGGCAGAAGGCATGGCTGAGGTACTAAATAAGTACTTTGCATCTGTCTTTACCAAGGATGAAGATGCTGCCAAAGTCGTAGGGAAAGATGAGATAGTTGAGATACTGGATGGGATAAAAATTGATATGGCGGAGGTATTAGAAAGGCTGGCTGTACTTAAAGTAGATAAGTCACCAGGACCAGATGGAATGCATCCTAGGATGCTGAGGGAAGTAAAGGTGGAAATTGCGGAGGTACTGTTCCAATCCACCTTGGATGCGAGGCTGTTTACAGAGGACTGGAGAATTGCAAAAAAGGGTGTAAGGATAAACCCAGCAAGGATAAACCCAGCAATTACATGTGAGTCAGTTTAACCTTGGTAGTGGGGAAGCTTTTAGAAACAATAATCCGGGGCAAAATTAACAGTCACTTGGACAAGTATGGATTAATTAAGGAAAGCCAGCATAGATTTGTTAAGGCAAATCCTGTTTAACTAACTTGATTGAGTTTTTTGATGAGGTAACAGAGAGGGTTGATGAGGGCAATGCAGTTGATGTAGTGTACATGGACTTCCAAAAGGCATTTGACAAAGTGCCACATAATAGGTTTGCCAGCAAAGTTGAAGTCCATGGAATAAAAGGGACAGTGGCAGCATGGATATAAAATTGCCTAAGTGACAGGAAACAGAAAATAGTGGTGAACTGTTGTTTTTGGACTGGAGGTAAGTATACACAGTGGTGTTCCCCAGGGGTCGGTACTAGGACTTATAAGAAAATAAGCATGTGCTATAATCTTTTTCTGTAAAGGTTTGCTGTAACTTGACCAAACTTAAAAATTGACCAAATTTAATCTACCAGCATTCCTTGAGAGGTTTTCTGCTGAGCAAGTGTAAAATAAACTGCGGCAACATGAGCTGTGAATGCTGCAAGCTGTTAATTATGTTAAGGAAGTGATAGACCCTGAGCAGGAACAAACAGTTGGGCAGTACAAAGACACGTACATCTTCAGGCAAATGGTGTGAATAGCCTTGGGGCCCTGGGGTCATAAAATGAGACATCTGTAGCTGAAGGGAGGAGACAGACACGAGTTAATGAGTTTTGCACAATGTGTATTGTGACCAAATGGTCGGCAGACCATATCGGCAAATAACAAAGGTCGGCAGACATAAGATGTGTATGTTTGAGAAATTGACAGCTGTAAGTCTAGGGTTCTCATAATTCCCGCACTCCCCAAAATTATGGATCAAGGGACCCTGTTTGGACAAGTTATTAAAAACAGGGTACCCAAAATGGCTTCTGTAACCTCGTGACCAAAACCGACAGGATTTTTAAAGCAGGGCTCTGCAGACAGGCAGGCCGGAGACGAAACTTAAAATGCAGGAATCTGTGAGAAGGACTCTGTGGAGACAGACAGCCAAAGTAAACACAGAATATGCATTCATTCGACTTGTAACAAATCAAGCTAGAATGGGCCTATAATCGTGGCCATTAGGTTTCTGCATATTTAATCGGTAACAGCTCACAGTAGCCATCAAGTCAGGATGGGGACAATTAAGGTGCATCCATGACAAACAACCAGGACAACCACTCCAAAAGTCGTTAAAGTAAATGGTTGTAATCATTTAAACAAGCCCGCCAAAAGTAAGACAAAGGGACTGACCTGATTTGGCGCGCAGATAAGGAGTTGAAGAATGGATATAATTCTGGGCCCATCAGTGGTAATCGCTCTTAGCTTATGCTCTGGCCTCTCATCATTTGGCTTTTAGCCTGCTGCCGCTCGTTCTCGTGCCCTGGCCTCGTGGCGGGCTCTCTTCTCGCTCCCCACACCGCTCAACAACCAAGGACGCCCATTACACCGGGGCCAAACGCGGGAGGAGAACGAGACCCAAGTTCAAACCCACACAGGACACACAGGCCACAAATGGGCAGACGAGACGAGATGAGATGAGGAAGAAGGTAAACTGATAAAAGCAGAGAAGGGCAGCGAAAGACGCATTGGGAAAAACCAAACGCCTAGTTATAAGCTGGCGTTTGGTGAAAAGGTTGGCGTTGCATGCGTGGATAGTACGAATAAGCTGGCATTCGAAGAGTGGGTAGTAAAATCTTTTGAACGGTAAAGACCACCAATTGACCCCCGACCATGACGTTACCGCCGACGACCGCCCGAGGGAGAAGAAGAAGAAAACCCATCGTGACTCAACGACGACGGTAGCTGAGGAAAAGGAAGGGTGCTTCGCATCAACAACTTCAGCGCCGCGCCCTGAGACCACATGGCGACAGGATACCCCAAAGGACAGCAGGAGCGGACCTCAAAAACTCACAACCGTTTAAGCAACAGGTTTTGGATTGGTAAGCATGAATTTCTGGCCCCTCATAGCTTAATCTAGTTAGGAATAGGGGGTGGGACAAGGAAAAGGGGATTGTTTAATGTAGTTGTTTTCCCTCGATGTGCTGTGTGTTCCCCATTCCCATATGAGTGTAATTGTTTATGCCTGTAATTTTCATGCCAGTAATTTTCATAAGATTGTTTTATTCTGCTTTTAATAAAATTTTGGTTTTCTTACACCAAACCACTTGTCTACTTGATTTTCTGTATCACCACCTGTACCTAAGTCCGGTGTCTAGAGCCCAGGGGTATGGGAGCGATTCGAACCACTCAAAGGACAGTCAGAGGCAAAGCTGACTGGGCATACACCACCCCCTATACAGCTTAGACAACTTAAGCCAAACATTGGAGGAACACCCCTGACAGCCTGCATGATGGCAATTTAGGGAGAAGAACAAGAACTTTATAAAAGACAGTGACTAAAAGATACCAGCTGTGCAGTCAGAAGGAGATGGCCTGGCCAGTCATCTCGCCTATGAGGACCTGCTGCAGTCAGAAGGAGGTGGCCTGGCTAGTCACCTAGCCTAGGAGGACCTACAATCAACGTTGGAATGATCATCTGCGGGTGGTTGTATGTATGATCTCTTGTAACATTATTGGTGTACTGCTTGAATTCATAGTAATAGTGATGGAGGTTTTGAATCTGTCTTAAGGACTATAAAATCTTAAAGACAGAACTCGTGTGTCTTGTGTAATTTCTCGTAAATCTCAAGTATGAATCAGTAACCTGTAAGTCTCAGGAGTGAGGTCTTACCGATTTTGGCGACTGCAGCAGGACTTGAGTGAGGAAATTTACGGACCATTAAAATGGGTGGAAAACCCGCCAAAATGATGGATGAGTTAGTCACTAAATATGTTGCAGGAAATCTGCCTCTGAAAGAGAGGTGGATTCGGTTAATCATAGACAGGGATGACCCAGTCTATGAGGCGGAACAGTGGACTTAAGGGTCCACTTGTCGCCGTGAAATAATGAAAGCTGTTTGGTTACTGGTGTACCAATGGCAAGTTAAAGATTATGAATGCAAAAAGATCAGATTAAGACAGGAAATTAAAAGTAAGGATAGTAAAGCGAGTGATTGGGAAGCAGTTGTCAACCGGTTATTCAAGTAATTAGAAGAAGAACAAAAAGGTCGTAAGAAAGACACAGAGGTGTTTGAGAAAGAGAAAGTGAGTGGTATAATAAAGAGCAATATTTGGAAAGTCACTTTGTGAATCAAGGGAACAAGAGTAAAGCTTAGAAAGAGGAAGAGCCAGCAACAACGGGCAGAAAAGGCAGAGAAGGATAATGAGGATTTCAAAGCTGCCATTAAGGTGGTGCAGAAATAGGTTGTGGACTGACGTGGTCAGCAAGACCATGCGGAATGCAAAAGGAAGGGTAAAGAGTTAGAAGAAAAACTATGAGTGCAAAGGGGAATGGTGTGCACAACAATCCCGGATGAACAGCCTGTACTTGGGTGGCCTTCATCAGACAGTGAGGGGGAGGAGGTTGAAGAAGAAGGGGAGTTAGGATCTATACCTGGGAAAAAGGCTAGACCACCCCCTACTGCACCTTCCCCAATGAGCCCCATATGTCAATGGAGGTATCTTGCCCCGGGAGCAGACGCCCGACTGGGTGAGAGGGGTGAAATGGACAGAGAATTCTTTGTCAATTATGATTATAGGAGTTTGAAAGACATGGGGCTGGATTTTAACTCAGGTGCAGGATGGTGTTGTGTTATCTGCATTTCGTGTTATCCACACAAACCTAAATGGATGTGGGAGATTGATGCAATTTTAACTTAATTGTCCAATTGATTTCCAACATGTGGGAACCCTTGGCAAATGGGTTTTTCATGACTGTAAGTCGCCGTCGATGATGTCATCATTGCTGCTGCATTTAAGCTCTACAGCAAGCCTTGCTTCTACTG
Source organism: Somniosus microcephalus (assembly GCF_052327205.1). NCBI lineage: Eukaryota > Metazoa > Chordata > Chondrichthyes > Squaliformes > Somniosidae > Somniosus > Somniosus microcephalus. Next base: position 296,156,269 of record NC_140988.1, read on the forward strand.
CAGGCTGCCAAGCTTTCTCCGTTTGGTGTGAGAGGGACCTTCAACAAGGATGACAAGCGGGAGGCCCAGATCAGCTCCTCGCTTCGATGAGGTGGCCCTGCAGGCATTGGTGGATGGGGCTAGGGCCAACAGGGAGGTGCTCTTCCCTTCCTCAGGGAAGAAGAAGCCTTCCAAGCAGACTAAGGCAGTGTGGTTGCAGGTGGCTGAGGAGGGCAACACCTTGGGAGTCACACGAAGAACGTGGATTCAGTGCTGGAAAAGATTTCATGACCTTCAGCGCACTGGAAAAGTGAGTATGAATTTCCCATCACCCTCAATCTGATGCCCATTGCCTTTCCTCACCAGCACTCAGCTTTAGCAATCTCTTCCTCCACATCCCACTTGACACTGATATCCATGCACTCTTACCCATTCCCTCTCTTTCTATTGTCACATTCACATAAATATTCGACCATGTAGCCCTCACACTCCCTATCACTGTAATGCTTTGAACACAACTGACAACACACAGGGAGGGCACTTGGTCTTGCAACATCACTCCATCTTTATCTCCTTCTAAGTATCTATGCAATGCAATCTCTACACTCACTCCTTCATTCTCACTCAACTTCCACTGGTCTCCCTCATTGCAGGAAAAGAGAGCTCATAACAAAAGAGAGCAAGCGAGGACAGGAGGAGGGAAAGCCTCAATAGCCCACCTGATCCCCTGGGAGGAGGCGGTACTGGAAATAGTGGGAATCGAGGAGGATGTGCGCGTGGGGGACGGACAGACGGGTGCAACACAGCAAGCTGGTGACAGAAAAGATTTCCATCTCTCTATTTGACATTGCATGAGTCGCTGATAATGATTGTGAAGCTCTAACAGATGGACTTATGAGCATCTGCAAAAAGCAATGTGCATGTAGCCTTGGCATCACATCTCTGACTCTTTCCTTTACTCTCCCACAGGACCATCACAAGCATCCGTCCCCACTAGCCAGGAAGAAGAGGCTGAGCAGCCAGACTCCTCAGAGGAAGCTGCAACTTCTGAGGGTGCAGCATCACCAGAATTCTGCGCACCCAGCACCAGCGCAGACACTCACACCTCGGTGGGACCTTCGGGACATAGAGCAGTGTTGTTACCTGGTGTATCACAGCTCACAAGTGAGCATCAGCAGATTGTGGAGACAGGGACAGCAGTGGAGAGTCCTAATCAGAGGGCGCAGGACTCTGCCAGCTCGGCTCAACAGCATGTCGACCCTCTGCCTCTGGCTCCATCCATGAGATCAGTGGTGATGGAACTCCAGGCACAGATGCAGGAGTCTCTGGCAGGTTTTGTCTCTAGGGTCACGGCGAGTGTGGAGCGAATGGAGGAGTCCATAGCGCACATGACCAGAGTCTTTGCGGTGTCATTGGCGCATGAATGCATCACCACGGAAAGGATGGCTACCTCCGTGGAAAGGATGGCTACCTCTGTGGTAAGGCTGGCTACCATAGAGGAGAGGAAGGCTATGGTAGAGGAAAGGATGGCTACGGCCATGGAGGAGCTTAGTCGCCAGGGTGTGGAAAACATGGTCATTGTTCAGAATAGAATGACATCTCTTGAGGAGCGATGGGCATCTATTCAACAGAGAAACCAGACCTTCATAGAAGTCCTTCTGAGTAGGACTGCCATTGCAGATACGGGTCCCCATGGCCCCCCTGATGTGCAGCAAGGTGCTCTCCAGCCACTTGCAGGCACTATGGGGGACCTGACCTATGACAGGGAGGTTGGTGGCAGACCGCAAGGAAGTGGGGACTCCTCTCCAACTGCTCACACTTCCATGCCACTGCAGAGCCCTCGGTCAGAGCCCCACTGGAGTCCACACCCAAGTGAGATAGGCGTCTCAACGCCTGCACAGCCGCAGGAGCAGCAGACTGTTGATGAGCCCTCACAGGCTCGCAACCCTAGAGGACGCCCGCCAAAGGTGTCGAGACAGGAGCAGCAGCAAAGTGAGCAAGGGGCCTCCACATCTGCTGAAGCCACAGGGGAGGCACCACATAGGAGCACGCGTAAGAGGAAAATTCTGCACAAATAGTCACAAGGGTAGTCACTTGGGTGCAATTTTGTGTTTATTGTAAAAATGCCATCACTTCTTTATTGTCCATAAAAATTCTGATGGCAAATGTTGCAGTTGTGGCGTCTGTCATTTCGCTATTGGGACTTCCACATTGAGGGCTTAGGAATACTTGCAACTGTCAGTATGATGGTCAGAGTGATAGGAATCTCTGGTTTTTGGCCACTGTCAATGCTCTGGTAAGAAGCTGCGAGACAAAAGTGTTTGATTGACTAGGCTAAGCAAATCTGGCCAGGAGGAGTGCGTTCCTTGCATCCTAGGCAGCAATGTTCTCGTGTAATGCTGCCGTTGGTTGATGGGCCTCTGCAGGATGTTCATTTTTGCACTCCTCCTCCTCCTCATCTGAGGAGGGTATGTGAGGAGCCACTTGGTCTTCAGGAATCTGCAAGCCACGACGCTGTGCCATGTTGTGAAGTGCACAGCAAACCACGACGATTCTGGAGACCCTGGCTGCTGAGTACTGCAGGGCTCCACCTGATCTATCCAGGCATCTGAAGCACATCTTCAGCAAACCAATGGTTTGCTCGATTATGGCTCTGGTGGACATGTGGCTGGAGTTGTAGCTCTCCTCAGCTTCGTTTGATGGGCTCCTCAACGGCGTCATTAGCCATGTCCACAGGGGATAGCCCTTGTCTCCAAGTACCATCTGTTAATTTGGTCTGCCGGACTGAATAGCGGAGGCACACTAGACTGGTGCAGTATGAAGGAGTCATGGCAACTGCCAGGGTACTTGGCACAAACATGCAAAATGTCCTTCTTGTGGTCACACACCAGCTGAACGTTGAGGGAGTGGAAGCCCTTGTGGTTGACAAAAATACCTGGATTGCGATGGGGTGCCTTAAGGGACACATGTGTGCAGTCATCGACACCCTGCACCCTTGGAAAGCCTGCCAGATGAACTAATCCAACCACTCGCGCCGTGACACTTGCTCGATCCTTGGTGAAATGGATGTGATTGTGCGCGAGGGCAAAGTGGGCATCGGTTAACTGCGTTATGTAAGTGTGTGCGGCCGCCTGGGAGATGCCGCTGATGTCTGCTGCTGATCCCTGGAATGAGCCTGAGGCAAAAAAGTTGAGTGCGGTGGTGACTTTGATGACCACTGGTAATGCTTGTCCACCTGGTCCTCTGGGCAGCAGGCCTTGCTGTAGCATTGCGCAAATGTCACTCACTACCTCTCACGAAAGTCAGAGCCGCCTTTGGCACTGCTGCTCAGACATGTTGAGGTAGCTGACCCTGTGTCTGTAGACCCTGTTTGGGGGGGTATCTCCTGCGCCGACGGGCTTCCAGGCACTGTCCCATTCTGGCCTGTGCAGCCTCAGGCGGGTGAGCAGCAGCCTGGCGCTCCTGCTGCTGCTGCTGTTGTTGGTGCTGCTGTTGTTCCTGGTTCCAGTGCATCAGAGGTGGTCACACCTATGAAGTTAATTAATTCAGATATAGCCCATGGTCAGGGACAGGACAGTGTGACTACGAGTGAGGCAGGTACAGGTATCCAGGAGGTAGTGTTGGAGGAGCCGCAGCCCTTGCTCTTGTCCAACAGGTTCAAGGTTCTTACTCCCTGTGGGGACAGGAGCAGGGACTGCAGGGAGGATGAGCAACCTGGCCACAACACCGTGGAACGGGGGGCCATTCAAGAGGGGGGAGTAAATAGAAATGTTGTAGTGGTAGGGGATAGTATTATTAGGGGGATAGATAGAGTTCTCTGCAGCCGAGAGCGAGAGTCCCGAAGGCTGTGTTGCCTGCCCGGTGCCAGGGTTAAGGACATCTCCTCTGGGCTGGAAAGAAATTTGCAGTGGGAGGGGGTGGATCCAGTTGTCGTGGTCTATGTTGGTACAAACGACGTAGATAGGACTAGGAAGCCAGTTCTGTTAAAGGAGTATGAGCAGCTAGGGGTCAAATTAAAAAACAGAACCTCAAGGGTAATAATATACCTGAGCCACGAGCGAATTTGGCTAGGACAAATAAAATTAGAGAGTTAAATGCGTGGCTCAAAGACTGGTGTGGGAGAAATGGGTTTTGCTTCCTGGGACACTGGCACCAGTATTGGGGCAGGAGGGAGCTGTTCCGTTGGGACGGGCTTCACTTGGCCAGTGCTGGGACTAGAGTCCTGGCGGATCATATAACTAGGGCTGTAGAGAGGGCTTTAAACTGACTAGTCGGGGGGAGGTTCCTAGAGAGCAAATAATAAAAATGACAACAGAGAAGGTCATAGACTTAGGTAGCAGTGGGGAAATTAAAAACCAGAGCATGTCAGGAAGGGGCAGAAGGTATGGAGTAAAAGGTAAAGTAATAAAAAGGGCAAAAGCAGGAACTAAGTGTCACAAAACATATTTGAAAGTTCTCTATCTGAATGCACGTAGCATTCGTAACAAAATAGACGAGTTAATGGCACAAATAACTACATATGGGTATGATCTTGTGGCCATTACAGAAACATGGCTGCAGGGTGACAATGCTTGGGAATTAAACATACCAGGTTATTTAACGATCAGGAAGGAAGGGGAGGTGGGGTGGCTATGTTAACAAAGGAAGGAATCACTGTAATACAGAGAAATGATATTGGGTTAAAGATCAGGATAATGAAACAGTTTGGGTGGAGATAAGGAATAATAAGGGGAAAAAAACACTAGTGGGTATAGTCTATAGGCCTCCGAACAGTTGCAACTCTGTTGGACGGAGTATCAATCAGGAAATAGTAGAGGCTTGTAATAAGGGAACATCTATAATTATGGGGGATTTTAACTATCATATTAATTGGTCAAATCAAATTGGGCAGGGCTGCCTTGAGGATGAGTTCATTGAGTGTATTAGGGATGGGTTTCTTGAGCAGTATATAACTGAACCGGCCAGGGGGCAAGCAACCTTAGATCTGGTCCTGTGTAACGAGACAGGATTAATTAAAAATATCCTAGTAAAGGATCCCCTTGGAATGAGTGACCTTAACATGGTTGAATTCCATATTCAATTAGAGGGTGAGAAGGTTGGATCTCAAACAAGCGTACTAAGCTTGAATAAAGGAGACTATGAAGGTATGAGAGCGGAATTGAGTAGAGTGGATTGGGAAAATAGATTAAAGGGTAAGACGATACATGATCAGTGGTGTACATTTAAGGAGTTATTTTACAACTTCCAAAAAATATATATTCCACTGAGAAGAAAAGGGTGTAAAAGAAAAGACAGCCATCCGTGGCTAAGTAAAGAAATTAAGGATAGTATTCGACTAAAAACAAGGGCATATAAGGTAGCCAAATCTAGTGGGAGGATAGAGGATTGGGAAAACTTTAAAAGACAGCAAAAAATAACAAAAAGATTGATTAAGAAAGGGAAGATAGATTATGAAAGTAAATTAGCAAAAAATATAAAAACAGATAGTAAGAGTTTTTATAGTTGTATCAAAAGAAAAAGGGTGGCTAAAGTAAATGTTGGTCCCTTAGAGGATGAGACCGGGAAATTAATGGTGGGAAATATGGAGATGGCAAAAACACTGGATGAATATTTTGTATCAGTCTTTACAGTAGAGGACACTAAGAATATCCCAACACTGGACAAACAGGGGGCTATAGGGGGGGGGGGAGGAGCTAAACATGATCAAAATCACTGAGGAAGTGGTACTCGGTAAAATAATAGGACTCAAGGCGAATAAATCACCTGGACCTGATGGCGTACATCCTAGGGTCTTGAGGGAAGTGACGGTAGGGATTGTGGATGCATTGGTAATAATTTTCCAAAACTCCCTGGACTCAGCAAAGGTCCCGGCAGACTGGAAAACTGCTAATGTAACACCCTTATTTAAAAAGGGCAGTAGACAGAAGGCTGGAAACTATAGACCGGTTTACCTAACATCTGTGGCAGGTAAAATTTTGGAGTCCATTCTTAAGGAGACAGTAAGAGGACATTTGGATAATCATAATTTAATAGGACAAAGTCAGCATGGTTTTATGAAGGGGAAGTCATGTTTGACAAATTTGCTGGAGTTCTTTGAGGAAGTAACATATAGGGTGGATAAAGGGGAACCAGTGGACGTAGTGTATTTAGACTTCCAAAAGGCATTTGACAAGGTGCCACACAAAAGATTATTGCTTAAGATAAAAAATCACGGGATTGGGGGTAATATTCTGGCATGGATAGAGGATTGGCTATCTAACAGAAGGCAGAGAGTTGGGATAAATGGTTCATTCTCAGACTGGCAATCAGTAACTAGTGGTGTTCCGCAGGGGTCAGTGCTGGGTCCCCAACTCTTTACAATCTATATTAACGATTTGGAGGAGGGGACCGAGTGTAACATATCAAAGTTTGCAGATGATACTAAGATGGGAGGGAAAGTAGTGAGTGAGGAGGACATAAAAAACCTGCAAGGGGACATAGACAGGCTAAGTAAGTGGGCAGAGATTTGGCAGATGGAATACAATACTGGAAAGTGTGAGGTTATGCACTTTGGCAGGAAAAATCGTAGAGCAAGTTATTATCTTAATGGCAAGAAACTGGAAAGTACTGAAGTACAAAGGGATCTGGGGGTCCTGGTGCACGAAACTCAAATGGTTAGTATGCAGGTGCAGCAAGTGATTAAGATGGCCAATGGAATGTTGACTTTCATTGCTAGGGGGATATAATATAAAAATAGGGAGGTATTGCTTCAGTTGTACAAGGTATTGGTGAGACCGCACCTGGAATACTGCATACAGTTTCGGTGTCCACACTTAAGAAAAGACATACTTGCTCTCGAGTCAGTACAAAGAAGGTTCACTCGGTTAATCCCAGGGATGAGGGGATGGACATATGAGGAGAGGTTGAGTAGATTGGGACTCTACTCATTGGAGTTCAGAAGAATGAGAGGCGATCTTATTGAAACATATAAGATTGTGAAGGGGTTGGATTGGGTGGATGCGGGGAGGATGTTCCCGATGATGCGTTAAACTTGAACTAGGGGGCATAGTCTTAGAATAAGAGGCTGCTCTTTCAAAACTGAGATGAGGAGGAACTACTTCACTCAGAGGGTGGTAGGTCCATGGAATATGCTGCCCCAAAAAGCTGTAGAAGCTACATCATTACATAAATTTAAAACAGAAATAGACAGTTTCCTAGAAGTAAAGGGAATTAAGGGTTATGGGGAGCGGGCAGGAATTTGGACATGTGTCTAGGTTCGGATCGGACATGGCCCTGTGGGTAGCGGAGCGGGCCCGGCCCAGGGGCCGTGTAGCCTGTTCCTGCTCCTATTTCGTGTGTCTAATTCTGTTAGATACAGGAGATGGTTCTGTGATAGTAGATTGGTGGTTAGGATCAGATCAGCCATGATCTTATTGAATGGCGGAGCAGGCTCGAGGGGCCGATTGGCCTACTCCTGCTCCTATTTCTTATGTTCTTATGTTCTTATGTTCTTATGTTCAGTTTATGACTGTTAGGGCTGATCCTGTGTCCAATTCCATTTTCACTTGGACTCCTGCTATCTTGAGCGTGACCCAGATAGTTTGGTGATCCTCCGTTTTGATCACATTATGTAGTTTCAGACAACCCAGCTCCTTGCTTCCGGAGTCTGTATCACTTTTCTATTCATCTGAACTACTCTCCGTCACCTTATGTACCTTCTTGTACTTCTCCTGTGGAAATTTCTTGCTGGTGGTTTTCTTTCCCGACCTGCAGACTCTTGCTATGTGTCCTACTTTTCCACACTGTCTGCACACTTTGTCCTTGAACCAGCAATCATTATGGTCGTGTGTTGTTCTGCCGCAGCGATAGCACTTCACTGTTCCGTATGACATTTCATTTGTGCCATATTCTTGCGGTCTCCGTTGTATCTCTGCAGCGCCCTGTGCTGCTGATTCATGTGCTACTGCAATGCTGAAAGCCTTGTCCAGCGTAAGATCCTTTTCTGATAGAAGCCGTTTCTGGGTTCCTTCACTTTGAAGCCCACACACAAACTTGTCCCTTAAAGTATCTGCTAGTCCCGTTCCAAACTGGCAGTGTTTCGATAGCTTGCGCAGTTCCGTTAAATACTCAGCATTACTTTCATCTTTATGCTGTTTCCTTTTGTGAAACTTAAATCTTTCTGCTATCAGCAGCGGTGTGAGGTTTAAGTGGTCCTGTAGGATTGACACTATGTTTTCAAAATCCTTTTCTACTGGCTTCTCTGGGGTTACTAGGTTTCGTAGTAAGCCATACATTTTTGCACCCATTGAATTCAACAATACCAGCGCTTTCTTGTCATCTGGCACTTCATTCGCCTTGCAGTATACTTCTATGCGTTCGACATATGTCGTCCAATCTTCGACTTCATTGTCGAACGCTGTGATACTGCCACTCTTCGGCATTTTTGGGTGTGGTTAGACTGGCTTAAAATGGCGTCTCCCGCACTTTCCTTTCTTCCCCGCTGCGGCTTAAAATGGCATCTCCCGCGCTGCTGCCAACGCCGCTCTCGGCGGTCCTCGTGGCAAATGGCAATGCCCTGTGGGTTTCGTGCGCTGCTCCTGCACTGCTGCCAATGCCGCTCTCTGCGGTCCTTGTGGCAATGGCAGCGCCTCGCGTTTTCCTGCGTGCCTCTCTCCCCCGTTGACGCTGCTCGGCCCTTGAAAACCGGCTGCGCTCTGCTCTCTCTCATCTCTCTCCCCGTTGACGCCGCTCTGTCCTGAACACCGGCTGCGCCCTGTGCGCTCTGCCCTCTCTCTCTCCCCCGTCGACGCAGCTCCGCCTTTTTCTGTGCCGCTCGGTCGGCTCTAGCCGCCGCTGTCCGGGAAGGGTCTGCGCAGTACCTGTTGCCAGCCCGCTTCGCTGGACCACCGTGACTGGAAAGCCAAGCCTGGCTCTCGACAGCCTCCCCTGCGATGCTCAAATCTCCGCTGGATGACTGGGCGGTTGCCCATGGTCGACGCCCGTGCTTCTGGACTCGACCTCCTTCCACTGTTCTCCAGGAGCAAATTCCCTGGGAGGTGATGCAGAGTTGCAGGTAGGTTCGAATCTGCGTCGTCGCCAATGTTAGATCCATGTATCTTAATGTTGTGTCCTTCAATAATCAGAGAAAGACTGCAGGGAACGATCAACAGGTGTTTACTGAATGAGGGTTCAAACTGCAACTGACTGTACAGATCACTACTCAGGGTTTATATACAGGTGTGGTCACTGCTGATACTACAGGATACAGGAGCTGTAAAAAGTAGTTCTCCCCCTTAAAAGGTACATACATTACACACCACGCATTCTGAGAGAGAGAGAGGGAGACTTCTGGAGGATTCAATGCTGTGTGAAAGAATTTTGGGTACTGAGCAGCACTTTGCAGGTTCATTTTGATTTGCCCTTCCTTGTATCGATTTAGAAGAGACTGTGGGAGCTGCACTCTGAGCTCTTTCCCTGGGCCTCTCCATTGTTCTTTCCAGCAGATTTAATGTACAGGTCTCTCCAGGCCGAGATTCAAGGCTGCAATGAGCAGGATGTGGATGGAGAGCAAAATCAACCCTCCCCTTTAAGATAAAAACAGAAAATGCAGGAGAAACTCAGCAGGTCAAGCAGCATCGGTGAAGAGAGAAACAGAATTAATGTATCAGGTCGATGACCTTTCGTCAGAACTCCCCTTTAAGAACTGGCCGGCGCCAGTGTGTCTGTGTTCCATTGCTGACTGACATCACATGAGCTTCACCAGCGCTCTGAGGTAGCACCTCGCTTCTTGGCCTTTGCGCCTTAAGACAGGTGTGAAGCACCTGATTTAGCGCTCCAATCACCTCCAGGGGTGATAAAAGCCAAGTTTGCCGTCGGAGGCGATAATTAGCGGCAGGCGCTAAACTTTGCGCACGGCTGATAATGGCGCCCCAAAAGGTGCGATACTGAATTTTTCCCCCATAGAGTCATGGGGAGAAATTTGGTCTCGCCCCGTTTGGGACGCTATTATCGGCCGGGCGCAAAGTTTAGCGCCTGCCGCTAATTATCGCCTCCGACTGCAAAATTGGCCTCTATCGCCCCTGGATTTGATTGGAGTGCAAAATCAGGCGCTGCACACCTCTCTTAAGGTGCTAACGTCGAGGAGCGAGGTGCTACCTCAGAGCGCTGGTGAAGCTCATGTGATGTCAGTTAGCAATGGAACACAGACAGACTGGCGCCAGCCAATTCTTAAAGGGGAGGGTCTATGTTGCTGTCCAGCCACATCCTGCTCATTGCAGCCTTGAATCTCGGCCTGGAGAGACCTGTAAAGTAATTGTGCTGGAACCACTAATGGATAGGCCCAGGGAAAGAGCTCAGTGTTTCAGCGACCAGGCCTCGGTGGCACTGGTCTACCCACAGATTGGCAGGAGGCCATTGCCCATGAATACAGAAGAGTCTGGAGGGAGGTGGCTCATTACGTCTCCTTGAGGAGCCTGGTGTTGAGGACCCACACCCAATGTCATAAGAGGTTCAATGACGTCACTCGGGTGGTCAGGGTGAGTGGCTGCTTTTCAATACCTCTACATCCCTCCATCTCATAGAAACATAGAAGATAGGAGCAGGAGTAGGCCATTCGGCTCCTCGAGCCTGCTCCGCCATTTAATGAGATCATGGCTGATCATCCAAATTCAGTGCCCTGTCTCTGCTAACGCCCCATATCCCTTGATCCCTTTTGCCTTAAGAAATATATCTAACTCCTTCTTGAATATATTTAATGAACTGGCCTCAACTGTCTTGTGGTAGAGAATTCCACAGGTTCACCACTCTCTGAGTGAAGAAATTCCTCCTCATCTCAGTCCTAAATGGCTTACCCCTTATCTTTAGACTATGACACCTGGTTCTGGACTCCCCCGCCCTCGGGAACATCCTTCCTGCATCTAGTCTGTCTAGTCCTGTTAGAATTTTATAACTTTCAATGAGATCCCCTCATTCTTCTAAACTCCAGCAAATATAAGCCCAATCGACCCAATGTCTCCTCATATGTCATTCCTGCCATCCCAGGTATCAGCCTGGTGAATCTTCGCTGCACTGCCTCCATGGCAAGAACATCCTCCTCAGATAAGGTGATTAAATTGCACACAATACTCAAGGTGTGGTCCCACCAAGGCCCTGTACAACTGCAGCAAGACATCCTTGCTCCTGTACTCGAATCCTCTCGCTATGAAGGCCAACATACCATTTGCCTTCTTAACCGCCTGCTGCACCTGCATGCTTACCTTCAGCGACTGGTGCACAAGGACACGCAGGTCTCATTGCACGTCCCCTTTGTAAGGTTCAAAAATTTCTGCACAACTCCAGAACAGCAGAAAAGCATTATTTTTAAATTATTTTGGAACATTATAGAAGAAATCTGTAAAAGGGATAAATGTATGGTTGGGACAAACAGAAGAATTTCAAAGAGTTAAATTAAGGAAGAGATTTTAGACTGTTTTAAGGAATATTGGGCCAAAGGGTTTTAAAATAAAATCCCCAGGAAGATTTGGTTGGTTTAAAAAGATATGTTTAGACTTGTAGGAAAAGGCTGCGACAGGAACGTGGGATTGACCTCTGCAGAGGAACAATTTGTGTATTCGAAAGTAGCCAGACTGTCTTGGAGGAACAATAAATGAAACCCAGCCCCTATCTGGGAATTTGCATTCAATCAATAAATCAATGAAAACCCCAGCCTCACCTAAAGCCCAAAGCCCATTAAAACCCATGCATAAAAGAACCTGCACAGAATTTGAAGGCCTTACAGGAAATCTAAGATTAAAAGACTGTTTGAGACATCCAAAACCACTTCACACCTTCTTCAACTACTCAGGAAGCTATCCCAAAACCAGTTAACTAAATGGGACCAATCAAGTGGCCCTTAACGAGCCAGCCAAAAATCTAACAAGATTAGCAGGTTTCGTTTTAGTATAAACTAAAGACCTGTCTCCACAAGAAAGCAGTTCGTTCGATGGGTTCGAGCAGTTCGATCAGTACAGAGACAGTCGTTCAGGCAGAGAATTGAAACAGTAGTCAGTGAATTGAAGTCAGCAGTACAGTTCGGACAGACACAGAAAAAGGCACAGCTCATTCGAAAGACATCAGCCTCGGGACAACAGGAGGAGAATGGAAGGAATCGCAGCAACCAAGGGCCCCACGAAACAACCAACCAACAATATTACCAACAACTAGATAATATTGGGCCACCGCGACCAACAAGAAACCAACCTGGAAGAAACCGAAGATCTGCAAGTTTTTCCCACTCAACAAACTATTCCTGCGTTTGGTGAGCATTTCCTGGTCCTCTGGAATTCAACCTAGTTAGTACAGTGGGATTGGGAGGGGTAAGGTATTTTTGTCTATTGTCATTCTCCCTCGCATATTCCGAAGTGTTCCCCGTTTTAGAGTGATAAGATTTATTGTGTTGTGTATATTTTCTTGTCTCAAATAAAATCCAAGTTCTTTTCACCAACCCAGGTGTCTGTTGCAATTTCATTACAACCCCCAAATAAGTCCAGGTCTAGAACCAAGGGAGTGGGAGCGATTCGAACCGATCAAAGGAGTCAGAGGTGAAGCTGCCCACACACACCACCCCCTACAGAATGGCGACCGTGGCACGAGCTTGGCAAAAGGGATGCAATGCAGTAGACACTGTTTTTGAGGACAGAATGAAGATAGAAGAGAGGATTTCCTCTTACGTTTTTGAGAAGGTGAATATCACCAAGAAATGGGTGACCAGTCTGTTGTGCGCTGAGCATCGCATAGACGCTGCAGCCAAATGGACTGAGAGCAAGGACCATAAGAAGTCGGTGGAGAAGGCCATCTGGTTGGCCTGCGCCCGACAATAGATCCAGCTTTTAGATCAGCACATTAAAATGTTAACAGAAGAGCTGCAGGAGGCTGAAGGGGAAGTCATGTTTGACAAATTTGCTGGAGTTCTTTGAGGAAGTAACATATAGGGTGGATAAAGGGGAACCAGTGGACGTAGTGTATTTAGACTTCCAAAAGGCATTTGACAAGGTGCCACACAAAAGATTATTGCTTAAGATAAAAAATCACAGGATTGGGGGTAATATTCTGGCATGGATAGAGGATTGGCTATCTAACAGAAGGCAGAGAGTTGGGATAAATGGTTCATATTCAGACTGGCAATCAGTAACCAGTGGTGTTCCGCAGGGGTCAGTGCTGGGTCCCCAACTCTTTACAATCTATATTAACGATTTGGAGGAGGGGACCGAGTGTAACACGTCAAAGTTTGCAGATGATACTAAGATGGGAGGGAAAGTAGTGAGTGAGGAGGACATAAAAAACCTGCAAGGGGACATAGACAGGCTAAGTAAGTGGGCAGAGATTTGGCAGATGGAATACAATACTGGAAAGTGTGAGGTTATGCACTTTGGCAGGAAAAATCGTAGAGCAAGTTATTATCTTAATGGCAAGAAACTTGAAAGTACTGAAGTACAAAGGGATCTGGGGGTCCTGGTGCACGAAACTCAAATGGTTAGTATGCAGGTGCAGCAAGTGATTAAGAAGGCCAATGGAATGTTGGCTTTCATTGCTAGGGGGATAGAATATAAAAATAGGGAGGTATTGCTTCAGTTGTACAAGGTATTGGTGAGACCGCACCTGGAATACTGCATACAGTTTTGGTGTCCATACTTAAGAAAGGACATACTTGCTCTCGAGTCAGTACAAAGAAGGTTCACTCGATTAATCCCGGGGATGAGGGGATGGACATATGAGGAGAGGTTGAGTAGATTGGGACTCTACTCATTGGAGTTCAGAAGAATGAGAGGCGATCTTATTGAAACATATAAGATTATGAAGGGGTTGGATCGGGTGGATGCAGGGAGGATGTTCCAGATGATGGGTGAAACTAGAACTAGGGGGCATAGTCTTAGAATAAGGGGCTGCTCTTTCAAAACTGAGATGAGGAGGAACTACTTCACTCAGAGGGTGGTAGGTCCATGGAATATGCTGCCCCAAAAAGCTGTCGAAGCTACATCATTACATAAATTTAAAACAGAAATAGACAGTTTCCAAGTAGAAAAGGGAATTAAGGGTTACGGGGAGCGGGCAGGAATTTGGACATGAGTCTAGGTTCGGATAGGTCATGGCCCTGTGGGTAGCGGAGCGGGCCCAGGGGCCGTGTAGCCTGATCCTGCTCCTGTTTTCGTGTGTCTAATGCGGTTAGATTCAGGAGATAGTCCTGTCATAGTGGATTGGCGGTTAGGATCAGATCAGCCATGATCTTATTGAATGGCGGAGCAAGCTCGAGGGGCCAATTGGCCTACTCCTGCTCCTATTTCTTATGTTCTTATGTTCTAATCTGTCTCAAGCAAGGGCTTTAGCAGGGGAACGATTATTGGAGGAATTAAACACCCAAAATCAGGAAAGACTACAGATAGTAGAGAAACATAGGAACAAACAGGAATACTTTTGGTGTCAAGTCACCGAGGCCAAGAATAACGAGCTGAGGTTGCGGGAAAAGAATGCCTGCCTAGCAAGACAAGTAAGAGAGCAGGAGGAGAAAGTAAGAGACATAAAGGCAGCCTATAAGATAGCGAGTGCACAGGGGTTTGAAGATGCAGATCATGGCCCCTGCCAAGAACAGATGGAGAATCTGAGCCTTGCCCTAAGGAAGGCAAAGGGCATGGTGTGCCTCATATGCCCGAGTGCAGCCCAGGTTGACTTTACAGGGAACCTGGGGAGAACGGTTCAAACACCACGGGTAGTGCCAAGGGACGACCCTGTTGAGGAGCAGGACGTCCCACGACCACCACGTGTATCGGCAGGTTTCACTGAGGTCTGACAGCAAGCGGGGCTGGAGCTAGGGGTAGAAGCTGAGGTGAGTAAACCCCCGCGAGAGAGGCCGGGACCGGGGCCAATGTGCCCGGCCTGGCAGCGAAGGTTTGGCCCACCCGCTGATGAAGGGGAGGAGGGACCCCTCCAAAACCAGTTTGTAGTTCCCTACGGCACCCAACAGCTTAGGGCCATGGTAAGCCATATACCAAAGCTCGCAGAGAATGGGGACCCCTCGGTCCACTTCAGGGAAGTGGAGCAGGCAGCCAGCATCAACGAGTGCGATGATGCTGAACAGGCCAAAATGCTGCTATTTTCCCTGGAAAGTAAGCTCCTCCAGTCCCTCTCTGACCAGTGTGAGAAGGGACAGTGCGAGTATGGGGAACTCAAGGAGGAAGTTCTTGAGGCCATGGGGATGAATCAGGGAAGTCCTTTCTCCCGGGTGGAGAAAACAGTGCCGCTCGCAGGGGAAACCCCGCAGGCTTTCGCGGACCGGTTGTGGCTGGTGTATAGGAGTGCCTGTATTGGGGCACCTGACCGGGCTAACCTGGACCAGGATCAGCTGGCCCACTGGCACCGTTGCCTGGTGGCAAACAGCTTGCTACAGGTCAGGGCCAAGGCAGAAATGTGGTTTGACCCAAAGCATCCCCTGACTACCGAACTGACGGTGATCAGACAATTGACCGTAGCTTACCGGAATGGTAAGGGAACCGATGCACACCCACCTAAGGGAAAGGTGCATGAAATAAAACCCGGCCAGGGTAGGAAGGAGTGGCATCAGGAAGGGAATAACCCTTCTAGCACAAAGCTTAACTGCTACGGGTGTGGGAAGGATGGACACTGGAGGAAGGAGTGTATAAATCCTTGGAAGGATAACAAGGGAAAGAATTCCTCAGCCCCAGCCCAAAAGACAGAGACAGGAATCCCTCCCGCCACGGTCGAGTCATTTTTGGACGCAATGAGGTCCCTATTGACTGGCCAAGGGAAGGTAGCAGCCACTACTGGTGCTCTGACCCCATCAGCCCCATCCAACCCACAGCCCTGACTAGAACCAGTGCAGCCTGTTGACCTGTGTCCCCTTGAAAATGATGAGGGGAGCAGGCCCTGTGTTAAGATGTGGGTGAAGACGGTGCAGGGGAAATATTCGGTGGACACTGGAGCTTCCAGCATGGTGATCCATTCGGAAGACCCGACCAATTCACCCAGGTCTAACAAGGTCCCATTTAGCCTAATGGGATTCACAGGGAATGAGCAGGCTGGGGAAAGGTCCATACCTTTGGCCATAGATTTAGGATCCCTCCATACCACGTGGGAGGGTAACCAAAAGACCAACAAGGTGGCCAAGCAGAGGGCTAGGGAAGGAGAGTCTTGGGAACCCTATCGGACAGGTTCGGTGGCCGCAATCTGGGACAAGGGAGGCACACAGGGGGTTGTTTGGCCCCGGACCTAAAGCAGGTCCAAGCCCAAGATCCCGCCCTTAAGGCTGTCCCGGTAAGGAGAAAGAATGGGGAGTCCATAGAAGGTCCGTTCAGGGCAGCGGATGAGACTTTAAGGCAGGCTGCTAGTTACATTAACCAATGCAAATTGTTTAAGCCCGAGAGGAGAGAACAGCCAGTTGGGATAAGGTCTGAGGATAGAAATCCTCAGCCTGCAGCAGGAGTAAGTTCACAGACTGCACAGACAGGCGCTGTGGCTTGTTTAAGGGGAGGGGCCATCCCACCCACCGATTGGGACACTCCCCCACTCTTCTGGGATTTAGATGAGTTAGACGTGAGGGCGAAGACCCCGCCCCTGACCCAGGTTTAGATGAGGTGAGACCTGAGAGCGAGGACCCTCAGCCCGCAGCATCAGGCTGCGAAGAGTTACCTGCCCCTAGCCCAGGTTCAGAAGGGGTAAAGCCTGAGGGGGAAGATCCCCAGCCAGCGGTAGTGGAAACCCTACAGACCGCACTGGAGGGGGCAGTGGCTCGGGTTACAGAACCACCAGCCAGAAAAACCCCACCCGCCAAAGTCCCGAGAAGGTCCCCACGAATGCCCCAGACAAGGAAGCCATGGTCACCGGCTCCCCAGTTTAAAAGGGCAGCCTCTCGAGTCAGGGATCGGTCTAAGGACAGAGGTCCCCAGCCAGCAGCCACAGGCTGCGAGGGACCGAAAGTACAGGACAGTGCGGCCACACCGAAGGGAGCGGTGTGCCGCAGCCCAAACAGGGATTAGGCTGGTCGCCCGGAGACAGGCGGCGGATGTACATAGTTAGGTAATTTAAGTGTGATATTGTTAAGTTTGGGTGTTTAGAGTAAGTTTAAACAAGGTGATTGGTAGTTTTATAATAGTAGTAGTATTGTTAAGAGTGTTTGTATTGAGTCGAGGTCGCAAGACTCGACCATGCTTCACCCAAGCAAGAGAATCTCCTCGGGACCTGGCTATGTGCTCTTGTGTCTCTTTGCAGGAGAGGATTTCAAGATGAAGGGGGGCGTACTCCTACTCGCCCTGATAGGAATGAGCATTGGAAAGTGAGGTGACGTGGAGGACTCCCACATCTATGGGTGCTCAGGAGAGAGAGCACCGATAGTTACCGATGGAGGTGGCGAACGGGGTGTGGAGGAGCTCGCCATCTACTTCCATGAGGGAAGGTGGCCAGGGTGGCTGGGGTCCAATTCAACTCGGTACTCCAGCCAGACCGGGTTCACGTATGGAGAGGCCTCCCTCCTGTGCCCCAGGGTACAGGTCGTTGCCACAAGGGTCAGCGTCACCGTAGGGAAATGTGTATGTTTAACATGCAAGGGACAGATTCCTTTGGATAGGTGGTGGTGGCTCAGAAAACTGAGCAAGGATATGGGAAACCCCGCAGTCGAGTGGGAACGATTGGGGAACAATACCCATCGGATGATTACAGGGACTCACGGGGGATTGAGTGTGTGCTGTGACAAGTGGTGGGAACTGGATCAGGGGATTTATGTCTGTATGTGGGAGTCAGAGAAGGTCTGCCCCACAGGCATAGCCATCATTTTCCACCGACCGTGTCAGGATGCCGGGGAGGGGGTGAAGTGGGATTCCAGTCTGCAGGCGTGTGTGGTCCCATACACCCCGGTCCCAGTGAATGCCACTGAACTTGTAACCCGCCCCCGAAAGCCCCTGCCCATGACTCAGGCAGCAAGGACACACAGAGAGGGGTGCCCCGCCACCACCAAGGGACCAGGGAATGGGCTGGTACTAGTGCCGATGGAAAAGTTGCTATACCAGAGGGTACACTACGTGGTAGCTTCTGTGATCCTGAACCTTACCAAGGAACACTTACCTGAGTGGTGCCCCAAAGAGACAGAACAGCTACACCAGGCCCTGTTAAAAGAAATGTTTAGGAAATTCTATGAGTTTGATTTTGCCAATGTAGACAAGACAGGATTGTACACCACACGCACTGAGTATTTTGGTAATGCGGGTAGACAAAGAAGGGGAACCTGGAATGATGTTTTCACAGCGTTTGACACAGGATCATCTGCTATAAACCGCCTGGATGACATAGAATTACAGACACAGATAAACGGTTTGAAAACACAATTGCGAAAAATCTTAATGGATGAAAATACAGTGGTAGGCTCAGAGTTACACGAAGACCAGGCTATGATGGTCCATTTAAAAAAGAGATCATTGCTGAGCTGCAGAGGCAGGCAAAGACTGTAAATGCCCTTATAAGAGAGGATAGAAATGCTTCAGATCAGGCTGCACAGAACGAGGTGTGCGTACTGTACGGGGCATGGTTGCTAGGCGAGGGCCGCAGTAACCTGGAGGATTTAAAACAGGGTTTAGTCCCCTCCTGGATCAGCAACAAGCACCTCACAGCCCTCCACCCATTTGAGAATGCATTGAGCCCGTGCCAACTCTGGCTAGCTTCTGAGGCCTACCCTGTCCCAGTAGATTGTGGGCACTCTAACCACCCTATCATGGGGATAGTAGTGAGGATGCCGGTCATGGGTGGGACAGCCCGACCCGCACCAGTATACAGGGTAGAGAACATTGGAGTCATTCAAGGGGGTGCACACATCCGTTTTACAGCGGTCCCACCTTATGTCATAAAGTGGGAACACGCTATGACAGGTACTGACCTCTCGGGGTGCCGGAGCCGGGGAGCACACATAATACTGTGTCCCCAGCATCTGAATGCCTATTCTAAACCACAGTGCGGGTTTAAAGCTGCTAGCGCACGCCTTATCAACTGTACCATGGAGGTAATGGCACAAGACCATGTTCCCCCACAGGTAGCATATATAGGAGGTGGGACATATTGTGTCACTACCTGTGCGCCCCACTACCAGCTTGGACAGCATAGCTGGTGTCCGGTAAGTGACAGCAGTCTCTGCTTTAAACCCGAGGCAGAAGTTCAAGTGGCCCAGGAACAGATTGTCCCCATTCCTGAACCCTCCACTGTTCACCTCACTGTAACAGAAAATTTCACCAACCTGCAAAAATATGTAGCACATTTCGGCTAGGAAATCCCCCCTCTACCAGAACATCTGACCAAGATACTCAAAGCAGTAATCGTCTCACAAAAACATTTCTACACGTTGGAGCAGAAGACAGTAGAGATAGGGGCCAAGATATTGGATATTATGGTTCCACCCTGGTGGGACATTTTTGAAAATGTAGAGGTCCCTTCATGGGTTAGAATGGTTTCCCACATCCTCGTGGTTTGCCAGCTGGGAATAATATTGTACCTAGTGTGCACTCAGTGCAAGGGAAAAGGCCAAATACTAGAATTCCAAAACCAAAGGACTTGGAAGGATCATTATGTTAAGGTGGAGGGAGATACATCTGTGTGAATCTTTTTACTTTATATTTCTGAATAAAGATTGTTGTTTTTTGTGTTTGTTATTTTTAATAAAGATTTTGATTTGTTACTTTTAATAAAGATGTATGAGTAGCAAGTGGTGCAGGAGTGTTGGACCCCTCCATGCTTGGATGTTTGTCAATAATTGTATTTTTGCCTATGTATACTTATGTACACTGCATTTTTAAAGAATGGGAGAGTGTTTTGTTTGGGTATTATCAGTTTAGGTAATGCAGGGGAAGGTTGGCTCCCAAGGATCAGAAATTTTGCTCACACCTGCATGATACTATAGTGTTATAAAGTACCACAGGGGGGTGTGTAAGGTTTGAACATTTCTGCACAACCCCAGAACAGCAGAAAAGCATTATTTTTAAATGATTTTGGAACATTATAGAAGAAATCTGTAAAAGGGATAAATGTGTGGTTGGGCCAAACAGAAGAATTTCAAAGAGTTAAATTAAGGAAGAGATTTTGGACTGTTTTAAGGAATATTGGGCCAAAGGGATTTAAAATAAAATCCCCAGGAAGATTTGGCTGGTTTAAAAAGACATGCTTAGACTTGTAGGAAAAGACTGCGACAGGAATGTGGGATTGACTTTTGCAGAGGAACAGTTTGTGTATTCGAAAGTAGCCAGACTGTCTTGGAGGAACAATAAACGAAACTCAGCCCCTATCTGGGAATTTGCATTCAATCAATAAATCAATGAAAACCCCAGCCTCACCTAAAGCCCAAAGCCCGTTAAAACCCATGCATAAAAGAACCTGCACAGAATTTGAAGGCCTTACAGGAAATCTAAGATTAAAAGACTGTTTGAGACATCCAAAACCACTTCACACCTTCTTCAACTACTCAGGAAGCTATCCCGAAACCAGTTAACTAAATGGGACCAATCAAGTGGCTCTTAACAAGCCAGCCAAAAATCTAACAAGATTAGCAAGTTTTGTTTTAGTATAAACTAAGGACCTGTCTCCACAAGAAAGCAGTTTGTTCGATGGGTTCGAGCAGTTCGATCAGTACAGAGACAGTCGTTCAGGCAGAGAATTGAAACAGCAGTCAGTGAATTGAAGTCAGCAGTACAGTTCGGACAGACACAGAAAAAGGCACAGCTCATTCGAAAGACATCAGCCTCGGGACAACAGAAGGAGAACAGAAGGAATCGCAGCAACCAAGGGCCCCACGAAACAAACAACCAACAATATTACCAACAACTAGGTAATATTGGGCCACCGCGACCAACAAGAAACTAACCTGGAAGAAACCGAAGATCTGCAAGTTTTTCCCACTCTACAAACTATTCCTGCATTTGGTGAGCATGTCCTGGTCCTCTGGAATTCAACCTAGTTAGTATAGTGGGATTGGGAGGGGTAAGGTATTTTTGTCTATTGTCATTCAACCTTGCATATTCCGAAGTGTTCCCCCTTTTAGAGTGATAAGATTTATTGTGTTGTGTATATTTTCTTGTCTCAAATAAAATCCAAGTTCTTTTCACCAACTCAGTTGTCTGTTGCAATTTCATTACAACCCCCAAATAAGTCCAGGTCTAGAACCAGGGGAGTGGGAGCAATTCGAACCGCTCAGGGAGTCAGAGGTGAAGCTGACAACACACACCACCCCCTGCACCTTCTCCCAATCTATTGCCATTGAGATAATAATCTGCCTTCCTATTTTTGCCACCAAAGTGGATAACCTCGCATTTATCCACATTATACTGCATCTGCCATGCTTCTGCCCAATCACCCAACCTGTCCAAATCATACTGGAGTTTCTCTGCATCCTCCTCACAGCACACATGCCCACCCAGCTTGGTGTCGTCTGCAAACTTGGAGATATTACATCTCGTTCCCTCGTCTAGATGATTAATATATATTGTGAATAGCTGGGGTCCTAGCACCGATCCCTGCGGTGCCCCACTAGTCACTGCCTGCCACTCGGAAAAAGACACGTTTATTCCAACTCTTTGCTTTTTGTCTGCCAACCAGTTCTCTATCCAAGTCAATACCTTACCCCAATCCCATGTGCTTTAACTTTGCACGCTAATCTCTTATGCGGGACCTTATCGAAAGCCTTCTGAAAGTCCAAATACAGCACATTCACTGGTTCTCCCTTATCTATTCTACCAGTCACATCCTGAAAAAATTCCAGCAGATTAGTCAAGCACGATTTACCTTTTGTAAATCCATGTTGACTTTGTCTGATCCTGTCACTGTTTTCCAAGTGCTCTGCTATTACATCATTTATAATGGACTCTAGCATTTACCCCACTACCAATGTCAGGCTTACCAGTCTATAATTCCCCATTTTCTCTCAACCACCTTTTTTAAATAGTGGGGTTACATTAGCTACCCTCCAATCCATGGGAACTGTGCCAGAGTCTATAGAATTTTGGAAGATGACCAGCAATGCATCTACTATTTCTAGGGCCACTTCCTTAAGTACCCTAGGATGTAGATTATCAGGCCCTAGAGATTTATCGGACTTCAATCCCGTCAATTTGCGTAACACCATTTCCCTACAAATACTGATTTCATTCAGTTCCTCCCTCTCATTAGGCCCTATTTTCCCCGACATCTCTGGGAGGTTATTTGTGTCCACCTTTGTGAAGACCAAACCAAAGTATGTATTTAATTGGTCAGTCATTTCTGTGTTCCCCATTATAAATTCCCCTGATTCTGACTGCAAGGGACCTACGCTTGACTTCACCAATCTTTTTCTCTTCACATATCTATAGAAGCTTTTACAGTCAGTTTTTATGTTCCCTGAAAGCTTACTCTCATACTCTATTTTCCCCTTCTTAATTATCCCTTTTGTCCTCCTTTGCTGAATCCTAAACTGCTCTCAATCCTCAGGTTTGCTGCTTTTTCTGGCCAATTTATATGTCCTCTCCTTGGATCTTATGCTATCCCTAATTTCCCTTGTTAGCCACGGTTGCTCCACCTTTTTTGTTTTATTTTTATGCCAGACAGGGATGAACAAATTCTGTAGTTCATCCATGCGATCTTTAAATGTTTGCCATTGCCTATCCACCGTCAACCCTTTAAGTAATGTTTCCCAATTCATCCTAGCCAAATCGCGCCTCATACCATCATAGTTTCCTTTATTTAAATTCAGGACCCTAGTCTCTGAGTCAACTACTTCACTGTCCATCTTAATGAAGAATTCTATATTATGATCGTTCCTCCCCAAGGGGCCTCGTACAACAAGATTGCTAATCAATCCTTTCTCATTACATAATACCCAGTCTGAGATGGCCTGATCTCTAGTTGGCTCCTCAACATATTGGTCCAGGAAACCATCCTGTAAACACTCCAGGAATTCCTCCTCCACAGTATAGTTACTAATTTGGTTAGCCCAATCTATATGTAGATATATCTCTACTTCACTCTGGGCACAGAGGGGTTAAAAACCCCACATTCCCAACACTCATCCAAGACATATGGCCATCTCATAAAACACACACGTACATTCCATGCCTTGCATACATTAAGCGCTGTTCAACTATGGGTGGCATATCAGGCAAGCACATGGCTTCATACATTAAGGGCTATTCAACTATGGGAGGCACATCACGCAAGCACATGGCTGCATATTCACTCAGACGCCGTACTTTTTCTTGCAGGCCAAGCTCTCTCATAACAGGCGGCAGCAGCAATGCATGTGAAGAGGACCGGCTGACCTACACACCCTCACCAATTTGGAGGTGCACGTGCACAGGATCGTTGCCAGCCAGGTGATAGGTGCCGTGGCCGCTGGAGAGGTCGACCCCCTTGGAGACAGCAATGGTAAGTTCATCAGCTTTCTCTCCTCTCTCATTCCACTTGCCCCTCACAACACCAGCCTTTTACACTTTCAATCCAACTTACTAAATATCTCCAGTCCTTGCTCCAGACAGTGCAGATACCCTTGAAGGATGCCCTGTCCTGACGCTAAAGCCTTTCTTGTACCTCCCTGCTTTCAGATAGTGAACCAGCAGCTGACCAGCCTGTCCCTCAAACTACCAATGGCAGCGACGCCCCAGGTGAGGAGGAAGAGGAAGCCGGAGCCTCACCACCTGCGTCTCCCAAGGGAACCCATTCCGACACTGGGACCACGCCTTCCCTGGAGGGGAGCAGGGGGGTAGTGCCTGACGAGGGCGATGCTCCGGGGCCCAGCGGGCTGCAGCAATGCCATAGCGGTAGGGAAGCTCGGGGATCAGCTTCCTGGAGGGCGAGTAGGCAAGTGAGTCCTGCTGCACAGGACTCAGATGAGGACTGCGCCATTGCGGCCATGAATAGCCAGGCCTTGAGCATACACACTGAGATCATGGGTGCAATGGCAAGGGTGCCCAAAAGCATGGATGGACTGGCTAGGAGTGTGGAGCAGTCCGCTGCAGCACAGGCCGACGCAAGGCAACGGCTTAGTGCTGCAATTCAGTCATTGGCTGGTGCCATCCAACCTCAGACTGCTCTCATGCAGTCTCAGATTGATGTCACGCAAACACTGACTGCTGCCATCCTCGCTGGGTCTGCCACATTGCCCCGGGGCTCTCACGGTGCCGCGGCAGGCCAGCAATCTGTGCTCGAGCAGATTGCTCCGGATGCTGAGGTGCTGCCCCGTGGGAGTGCCAATGTGTCGGTTGAGCTCCCACCACTGCCATTCCGCCATTGCACTTGCCACGGCCTGCAACAGAGCCAGCCCAGACTGCTGCCACCCATGCAGAGTTGGTGCAGTCTGCAGCCGGGGCCTCCAGGTCCAGAGCTGGTTGAGGGCGTCCTTCAAGGGCATCTGCAGTGTCTGGATCCAGCATTGAGCAGCCTTCCACCAGCCTTGCTGCAGCAACTGGGGTCCCATTATGGAGGAGCAGTAGGGTGGGAAGGGGGGAAGTGCGCAGGGGATGGAGATCACATAGAAACATAGAAGATAGGAGCAGGAGTAGGCCATTCGGCCCCTCGAGCCTGCTCCGCCATTCAATGCGATCATGGCTGATCATCAAAATTCAGTACCCAGTCCCTGCTTTCTCCCCATACCCCTTGATCCCTTTAGCCTTAAGAAATATATCCAACTCCTTCTTGAATATATTTAATGTATTGGCCTCTACTGCCTTCTGTGGTAGAGAATTCCACAGGTTCACCACTCTCTGGGTGAAGAAATTCCTCCTCAATTCTGTCCTAAATGGCCTACACCTTATCCTTAGACTGTGAACCCTGGTTCTGGACTCCCCGACCATCGGGAACATCTTTCCTGCATCTAGTCTGCCCAGTCCTGTCAAAATTTAATAAGTTTCAATGAGATCCCCTCTCATTCTTCTAAACTCCAGCGAGTACAAGCCCAATCGACCCAATCTTTCCTCATATGTCATTCCTGCCATCCCAGGTATCAGCCTGGTGAATCTTTGCTGAACTCCTTCCTTGGCAAGAACATCCTTCCTCAGATAAGGCGACCAAAACTACACACAACACTCAAAATGTGGTCTCACCAAGGCCCTGTACAACTGCAGCAAGACATCCTTGTTCCTGTACTCAAACCCTCTCGCTACAAAGGCCAACATGCCGTTTGCCTTCTTAACCGCCTGCTGCACCTGCATGCATACCTTCAGCGACTGGTGCACAAGGACACCCAGGTCTCGTTGCACTTCCCCTTCTCCTGATCTATTGCCATTCAGATAATAATCTGCCTTCCTGTTTTTGCCACCAAAGTGGATAACCTCGCATTTGTCCACGTTATATTGCATCTGCCATGCTTTTGCCCAATCACCCAACCTGTTCAAATCATCCTGGAGTTTCTCGGCATCCTCCTCACAGCACACACGCCCACCCAGCTTTATGTCGTCTGCAAATTTGGAGATATTACATCTAGTTCCCTTGTCTAGATCATTAATATATATAGTGAATAGCTGGGGCCCAAGGACCGATCCCTGCGGTACCCCACTAGTCACTGCTTGCCACTCAGAAAAAGACCCGTTTATTCCAACTCTTTGCTTTCTGTCTGCCAACCAGTTCTCTATCCAAGTCAATACCGTGCCCCCAATCCCATGTGCCTCAACTTTACACGCTAATTTCTTATGCGGGACCTTATCAAAAGCCTTCTGAAAGTCCAAATACACCACATCCACTGGTTCTCCCTTATCTATTTTACCAGTTACATCCTCAAAAAATTCCAGTAGATTAGTCAAGCACGATTTACCTTTTGTAAATCCATGTTGACTTTGTCCGATCCTGTCACTGTTTTCCAAGTGCTCTGCTATTACATCCTTTATAATGGACTCTAGCATTTTCCCCACTACCGATGTCAGGCTTACCGGTCTGTAATTCCCCGTTTTCTCTCTACCACCTTTTTTGAACAGTGGGGTAACATTAGCTACCCTCCAATCCATGGGTACTGTTCCAGATTCCATCGAATGCTGGAAGATGATCAGCAAAGCATCAACTATTTCTAGGGCCACTTCCTTAAGTACCCTAGGATGTAGATTATCAGGCCCTGGGGATTTATCGGCCTTCAATCCCATCAATTTCCCTAACACCATTTCCCTATAAATACTGATTTCTTTCAGTTCCTCCCTTTCATCAGACCCTATGTTCCCCGCCATCACCCTCAAATGGCAGACAGTAGGAGGCCTAAAGAAATGGTGGGAATGTTTGTGGTAAAGGTCGAGGTTTGTGTGATTACATTTGTTTACGATTTTGTCATTTATCTCCATCTTGTGAGAACGAGTTCTGTTAGTTCATGATTTGTTGTGTTGGTTTCTAATTGTGCGTCATTCAGTCAGGACAAACACAGAGTTTGTTAAATAAAGACATTTTTGTATTCAAAATTTACATTTTTGCGCTTTGGAATCATTCCAGCTTTGGCCGGCAATAGGGGTTGTGGGTTGCTTTCCATGATGTTGTTCTCCATGCCAGAAGCCATCTTCTGAGGAGGGTCCTAGAAGCAGCTTATCAGCTGTTCATGGATGGCCCTTGCACTGGCAACATTGTGCGCCTTCCTCCCACGTTGGTACTGGTACTGATCCTCCTCCTCACCCTCCTCCTCATCCTCCTCATCCACCTCCTCCTCTTCCTCCTCCTCCTCCTGTGGTGCACCAATCCCTGGTAGCATTGGCTGGGTCCTCAGGATTGCCAGGTTGTGAAGCATGCAGCACACAACTATGAACAGGGAGACTCGCTCAGGAGAGTACTGCAGGGCTCCTCCTGAGTGGTCCAGACAGCGGAACCGTTGCTTAAGCATGCCGATCGTCTGCTCAATTATGTTCCTGGTGGCGATATGGCTCTCATTATACCGCAGCTCGGCAGGGCTGTTAGGGTTACAGAGTGGTGTCATCAGCCAGGTGCAGAGTGGATAACCCTTGTCCCCGAGAATCCATCCACTTGGGTGATGCGGTGCCTGGAAAAGGTCTGGCACACCAGTCTGGCGCAGGATGAAAGCATCGTGGCTGCTGCTAGGATAGCGGGCATTGACGGCGAGTATGAGCTGTGTGTGGTCACAGACCAACTGCACATTTAAGGAGTGGTAGCCCTTGTGGTTTTGGAATACCTCTGCATTTTCATGCGGTGCCCGCAATGACATGTGTACAGTCAATGGCGCCCTGCACCATGGGGAAGCTCGCTATCCTAGCAAAGCCACATGCGCATTCATGCTGTTTGGCCTGGGTCATGGGGAAAGAGATGTACTGGCGTCTCCTTTTATACAGGGCATTTGTCACATCCCGGATACAACAATGGACAGCGAACTGGGAGATATTGGCGATGTCCCCAGAAGAAGCTTGAAAGGAGCCGGTGGCATAAAAATTCAGAGCCACTGTCACCTTCACTGCCATCGACAGAGACCTCAGTTGAGGCAGCAGATCTGGTTGCGGCAGGTGGCAGATCTCAGTGACCACCTCCTTGCTGAAGCACAGCCTGCGCAAACATTGCTCCTCAGACAAATGAAGGTATGAGAAATGCTCCCTGAATACCCTCGGAGGGTAAGGTCTCCTGTGCAGAGGCCTGTTGGCCCTCCTCCCTCTGGCCATATTTGCCACTCTCTCTCTGCATCTCTGCTGCCTTCGATTCTGCAGGTGCAGGATGACGCCCCGATTCAGCGCAGCCCCCCAAGTCTCTTCTAAATCGCTGGAATGAAGGTCAAATCAAAATGAACCTGCAAAGTGCTGCTCAGGACCCAAAACTCCTTCACACAGCGTTGAATCTCTCCAGAAGTCTCCCTCTCAGAATGCGTGGTGCAAAAATTTTGTCGACAAGAAAAGGCAGGAAGCGGCCACCTTTAAATAGCGCTCCCCCAGCCCCTTCCCGACCGCAAAACTTTCCCCTCTACCTGTTGTTGCTAGCGGCAGGCGGAAAGGCAGGGGGCGCGACTCAATATCCGGTCCAGGGTGCTACCGGGGGGTTGCATGCTCAATTGAGGTCACGATCTGCGGGGGCATGAGATCGTGGTGGTAGTGTTTAACGTCGCTGCAAAATGGTCAATTTCGCGAATGGCGCTAACATCGCCGCGCTTGGGCGTTAACTTCCGAGTGCCCCATTAGCGCCCCTGGATGTGCTAATGGGAGGAGCTAAGCAACCAAATTTTTCCCCATAGAGTCATAACGGCCATTTGGCCCATCGAACCCGTGCCGGCTCTCTGCAGAGCAATCCAGTCAGTCCCATTCCCCCGCTCTATCCCCGTAGCCCTGCAAGCTTATTTCCCTCAAGTGCCTATCCAGTCTCCCCTTGAAAACATTGAATGTGTCCGCTACCACCACTTAAGAACATAAGAACATATGAAATAGGAGCAGGAGTAGGCCATACGGCCCCTCGGGCCTGCTCCACCATTCAATAGGATCATGGCTGATCTGAACCTAGACTCACATCCACTTCCCTGCCCTCTCCCTGTAACCCCTAATTCCCTTATCTGCTAGGAAAATGTCTATCTCCATTTTAAATTTATTTAATGTTGCAGCTTCCACAGCTCTCTGGGGTAGCAAATTCCATAGATTTACTACCCTCTGAGTGAAGAAGTTTCTCCTCATCTCAGTTTTGAAAGGGCAGCCCCTTATTCTAAGATTATGCCCCCTAGTTCTAATCTCACCCATCAGTGGAAACATCCTCACCGCATCCACCCGATCAAGCCCCCTCACAATCTTATATGTTTCGATAAGATCGCCTCTCATTCTTCTGAACTCCAATGAGTAGAGTCCCAATCTACTCAACCTTTCCTCATACGTCAACCCCCTCATCTCTGGAATCAATCGAGTGAACCTTCTCTGAACCGCCTCGAGAGCAAGTATATCTTTTCTTAAATATGGAAACCAAAACTGCACACAGTATTCCAGGTGTGGCCTCACCAATACCCTGTATAACTGCAGCAAGACTTCCCTGTTTTTATACTCCATCCCCCTTGCAATAAAAGCCAAGATTCCATTGGCCTTCCTGATCACCTGCTGCACCTGCATACTAACTTTTTGTGTTTCATGCACCAGGACCCCCAGATCCCTTTGTACTGTAGCACTTTGCAGTTTCTCTCCATTTAGATAATAACTTGCTCTTTGATTTTTTCTGCCAAAGTGCATAACCTCACACTTTCCAACATTATATTGCATCTGCCAAATCTCTGCCCACTCACTTAGCCTGTCTATGTCCTTTTGCAGGTTTTTTATGTCCTCCTCACTCACTGCTTTCCCTCCCATCTTTGTATCGTCGGCAAACTTGGATATGTTGCACTCGGTCCCTTCCTCCAAATCGTTAATATAGATTGTAAAGAGTTGGGGTCCCAGCACTGACCCCTGCGGAACACCACTAGTTACTGATTGCCAGCCCGAGAACAAACCATTTATCCCAACTCTTTGTTTTCTGTTAGATAGCCAATCTACCACCCATGCCAGTATATTACCCCCAACCCCGTGATTTTTTATCTTGATCAGTAATCTTTTGTGTGGAACCTTGTCAAATGCCTTTTGGAAGTCCAAATACACTACATCCACTGGTTTCCCTTTATCCACCCTGTATGTTACATCCTCAAAGAATTTGAGCAAATTTGTCAAACATGACTTCCCCTTCGTAAAACCATGCTGACTCTATCCTATTAAATTATGTTTATCCAAATGCTCTGTTAATGTATCCTTAATAATGGACTCCAACATTTTGCCAACCACAGATGTTAGGCTAACTGGTCTATAGTTTCCAGCTTTTTGTCTACTTCCCTTCTTAAATAAGGGTGTTACATTAGCAGTTTTCCAATCTGCCAGGACCTTTCCTGAGTCCAGGGAGTTCTGGAAAATGATCACCAATGCATCCACAATCCCTACCGCCACTTCTCTCAAGGCCCTAGGATGTAGGCCATCAGGTCCAGGGGATTTATCCGCCTTAAGTCCCATTATTTTACTGAGTACCATCTCCTTAGTGATTTTAATCGTGTTTAGCTCCTCCCCCCCATTGCCCCCTGTTTGTCCAGTGTTGGGATATTTTTAGTGTCCTCTACTGTAAAGACTGATACAAAATATTTGTTCAGCGTCTTTGCCATCTCCATGTTCCCCACTACTAGTTTCCCAGTCCCATCCTCTAAGGGACCAACGTTCACTTTAGCCACCCTTTTTCTTTTTATATAGCTGTAGAAACTCTTGCTATCTGT
Source organism: Somniosus microcephalus (assembly GCF_052327205.1). Lineage (NCBI taxonomy): Eukaryota > Metazoa > Chordata > Chondrichthyes > Squaliformes > Somniosidae > Somniosus > Somniosus microcephalus. Next base: position 296,186,435 of record NC_140988.1, read on the forward strand.
TTTTATATTTTTGCTAGTTTACTTTCATAATATAACTTCCCTTTCTTAATTAATCTTTTAGTTATTGTTTGCTGGCTTTTAAATGCTTCCCAATCTTCTATCCTCCCACTAGATTTGGCTAATTTATATGCCCTTGTTTTCAGTCGAATACTATCCTTTATTACTTTACTAAGCCACGGATGGCTGTCTTTTCTTTTACTCCCCTTTTTCCTCAGTGGAATATATTTATCTTGAAAGATGTGAAATATCTCCTTGAATGTAGACCACTGCTCTTGTACCGTCTTACACTTTAATCTGTTTTCCCAGTCCACTTTTTCAATTCTACTCTCATACCTTCATAGTCTCCTTTATTTAAGCTTAGTACGCTGGTTTGAGATCCAACTCTCTCACCCTCAAACTGAATTTGGAATTCAACCATATTATGGTCACTCATTCCAAGGGGATCCTTTACTGGGACATTTTTTATTAATCCTGTCTCATTACACAGGACCAGATCTAAGATTGCCTGCCCCCTGGTTGGTTCAGTTACATACTGCTCAAGGAACCCATCCCTAATGCACTCTATGAACTCTCCCTCAATGCTGCCATGCCCAATTTGATTAGTCCAGTCAATATGAAAGTTAAAATCCCCCATGATTATAGCTGTTCCCTTGTTACAAGCCCCAACTATTTTCTGATTTATACTCCGACCAACAGAGTTGCAACTGTTAGGAGGCCTATATACTACGCCCACTAGTGACTTTTTCCCCTTATTATTCCTTATCTCCACCCAAACTGTTTCACTATCCTGATCCTTTGATCCAATATCATTTCTGACTATTGCAGTGATTCCATCCTTGATTAACATAGCAACCCCACCTCCCTTTCCTTCCTGTCTGTCCTTCCTAATTGTCAAATACCCTTGTATGTTTAGTTCCCAGTCATGATTATCTTGCAGCCATGTTTCCGTAATGGCCACCAGATCATACCCATGTGTAGTTATTTGCACCGTCAACTCGTCAATTTTGTTACGAATGCTGCGTGCATTCAGATAAAGAACTTTCAAATATGTTTTCTGACAATTTATTCCTGCTTTTACCCCTTTTACTACTTTACCTTTATCATTATACATTCTGTCCCTTCCTGACACGCTCTGGTTTTTAATTCCCCCACTGCTACCTTGCTCTATTGCCTTCTCCGCTGTCATTTTTATTTTTCGCTCTCTTAAAATCTCCCCCCCACTAATTAGTTTAAAGCCCTCCCTACAGCCCAATTATTCGATTCACCAGGATTCTAGCCCCAGCACTGGCCAAGTGAAGTCCGTCCCAATGGAACAGCTCTCGCCTGTCCCAGTACTGATGCCAGTGTCCTAGGAAGCAAAACCCATTTCTCCCACACCAGTCTTTGAGCCACGCATTTAACTCTCTAATTTTATTTACCCCAGCCAAATTTGCACGTGGCTCAGGTAGTAATCCAAAGATTATTACCCTTGTGGTTCTGCGAGTTCCATTTCCTCACCACTCGCTGCGTAAAAAAGCTTTTCCTCACATTCCCCCCGTATCTCTTCCCCAAAACTTAAATCTGTGTCCCCTAGTCCTTGTACCATCAACTAGTGGGAACAGCCTTTCCCCGTCTAGCCTATCCAAACCAGTCATAATCTTGTACACCTCTATCAAATCACCCCGCAAACTCCTTTGCTCTAATGAAAACAAATCCAGCTTCTCCAACCTGTCCTTGTAGCTAAGATCCCCCATCCCTGGAACCATTCTACTAAATCTCCTCTGCACCCTCTCAAGGGCCTTCACATCCTTCCTAAAATGTGGTGACCGAACTGGATGCAATACTCCAGTTGTGGCCTAACCAGCATTTTATAAAGATTCAGCATAACTTCTCTACTTTTGTACTCAATACCTCTATTTATGAAACCCAGGATCCCATATGTTTTGCTAACCACTCTCAATATGTCCTGCCACCTTCAGGGACCTATGCACATTAACTCCCAGGTCCTTCTGTCCCTGCACTCTCTTTAAAACTGTGCCATTAAGTGTATATTGCCTCTCCTTGTTCCTTCTGCCAAAATGCATCACCTCACAGATCTCTGTATTAAATTCCATCTGCCACTTGTCTGCCCATTTTGCTAGCCTTTCAAGCAGTGTTGCAGTCAATTGGCATCATCATCACTGTTTGCCACACCCCCAAGTTTGGTGTCATCGGCAAATTTAGAAATTCTACTCTGTATTCCAATATCCAGGTCTTATATATATATATAAAAAAAAGCAGTGGCCCCAGCACTGACCCTTGGGGAACACCACTGTCTACCATCCTCCAGTCTGAAAAACAGCTATTTACCACAACTCACTGTTTTCTGTCTTTAAGCCAATTCCTTATCCAAGTTGCCACTGACCCACCTATTTCATGAGCCTCAATTTTGTTAACCAACCTTCTATGTGGTACTTTGTCAACTGCCTTCCAAAAATCCATGTAGACAACATCCATTGCATTCCCTTCAGCAATCCTCTCTGTTACTTCATCAAAAAATTCAATTAGATTAGTCAAACATGATCTGCCTTTTACAAATCCGTGTTGGCTCTCCTTAATTAGCTTAAATCTCTCCAGGTGTCTGTTAATTGTTTCCTTGATTATTGTTTCTAAAACTTTACCCACCACTGATGTTAAACTGACCAGCCTATAGTTACTAGGATCGTCCTTACTCCCTTTCTTGAACAATGGTGTCACATTTGCCACTTTCTAATCCTCAGGCACCTCCCCCACATCTGGGGAAGATTGGAAAATTGTGGCAAGCCCTTCCGCTATCTCCTCCCCCAATTACCTTAGCAACCTGGGATGCAAGCCATCTGGACCAGGCAACTTATCCACTCTAAGCATACTCAGCCTTTCTAATACATCATGGGCTAAAAATTCAGTTTGGGGCGCCAAGCTCGCCTGGGCGCCGGAATTACCGCTGCGCGCGGAGCCACTTGCGCCATCGGGATATTCAGTTTCTGCGCCCCAAATGGAAGCCGGCCGCTAAACGAGGCTTCCCGCGCCCCGCTTGGGGCGCTGAAACTGAATATCGGCGCGCAAAGTGCCGCAGCGCCACCCGCTGCGGCATGGCACGCAGCGGTACTGCAGGCCTTCCTCCCACTGTTAAGGGGGAGGTGGCTGCAACAGCGCGATCCCCGCTCGCGAGTGCCGGTAAATGAGCCCGGCACCAAGGAGAAGTGCCGGGCTCTCGGGAAACAGCCGGCAATGCCGCGGGGGGTGGGTGTAGGAGGCCGGGGATGGAGGTGCGGGCAGGCGGCCGCCGAAAAAGCGGCCGGCCACACCTCCACCTTAACTCGCTCCACTACCACCACAGGTTGGCCCCTGTGTACCGGTCGCTATTTGCGGCTGGCGCGGAAGAGGCGGGCGCGACCTAATATGGCGTTTGGGGCGGTAGCGGGGCGCTGCGCACACCGATGACGCCATCCGTGGCGGCGCAGCGCTACAGGCTAACGCCGCCATTAGCGCCCCGCTTAATATCGCGGTGGTTGTGGCCAGTGGCGCTAAAGCCTCTGAGTGGCCTCTTTGGGCGCAAACTGGTGGCGCAAGCAATTGAATTTCTAGGCCCATGTCTATTAATTTTCACACCTTCCATTGCTTCTATCTTTTCCACTTCTACTGATATTTTGTCAGCATCCACCTCCTCAGTAAACACCGATACAAAGTACTCATTAAGTATTCTAGCCTTGCCCTGCACCTCTAAACATAAAGCACCTTCTTTGTCCCTAATAGGCCCCACCCCACCTCTTACTACCTGCTTACTGTTTACATGCCGGTAGAAGATTTTTGGGTTCCCTTTTATGTTAACCACCATTCTACTCTCATATTCTCTCTTTGCCAATCTTATTTTCATCTTCACATCCCCTCTCAACTTATTGTATTTGGTCTTGTTCTCCCTTGACATTCATCATACACCCTTTTTTTTGTTTCATCATCTTCTCAATCTCCCTCGTCGTCCAAGGAGCCCTTGCTTTGGTTCCCTTACCCTTCCCTCTTGTTGGAATGTACCTATCCTGTACTTGGAACATCTCCTCCTTAAAGATCTCCCATTGTTCTGTTACAGTTTTTCCTGTTAGTCTTTGTTTCCATTTTACTCTGGCTAGATCCTTTCGCATCCCATTGAAGTTAGCCCCATTCCAGTTTAGAAGTTCCACTCTAGATTGTTCCTTGCTCTCCCCATTGCTAATCTAAATCTTATGATACGATGATCACTCATACCCAAGTGTTCTCCCGCAGACACTTGGTCGACCTGGCCCACCTCATTCCCCAGCATCAGATCCAGCAATGCCTCCTTCCTAGTTGGGTCAAAAACATACTGGGCAAGGAAATTCTCCTGAACATATTTCATAAATTACTCCCCCTCCTTTCCCTTTACCCTCGCATTATCCCAATCGATATTTGGATAATTAAAGTCCCCCAATATCACCACTCTATAGCTCTTGCATATCTCTGTAATTTCCCTGCAGATTTGTTCCGCTACCTCCCTCTCACTATTTGGAGGTCTGTAGAATACCCCCAATAGCGTGATCATACCCTTTTTGCTCCTCAACTCTAACCAAATGGATTCTGTCCTTGTCCTCTCAAGAACATCCTCCCTTTCTAACACTACAATGTCTTCCTTAATCAGCATTGCCACCCCACCTCCCTTTTTTCCTCCCCTATCTTTTCTGAACACCTTGTACCCTTGAATATTAAATGCCCAGTCCTCCCCATTTTTAAGCCACGCAAAAGGTTTTCTGTATTTCGGGTTCAAAAGTGCAGAGTGAAAGGGGATACCCCTAACATATAATGACATCAGGCGGGGATTCATCACTATAATCCCACCTAAAATTGGGCAGGATCGGGACGGAGAATATCAGTGTCCTGACTGGCAATATCCTAAACAGCATTCCCCTCCCCCAGTAGAATCTCTTCTGGCCTCTCCTTTCCTGCAAATATCAATGAGGCAGTAGAAGCCCAGGACTGCAGCAGATTTTCCCTGTGTCCGCCCATGTTATCACCGCTTCCTGTGACCACCATGGGGAAGATGGTGGTAGGTTCCAGGAATTAATGATAATGGCCCTGAGGTACCCCTATGGAGGGAGCAGGCCTTGTAGCGGTCTTCTTGTTCGCAAATCTGGTCCCCACTGACTGACCTGTTTAAGCTCCATTCTCTGCCGAGGCCTACAAGGCTGCAGCTTCAACCAAAGCAGTTCTGCCCCAGCTCGAGTCCCACTGAGGTTTTACCAGCATTCCCTCAGGACAAATTGTGGGCTCTCTCCTGGTGCTGGGAATCCTTTTGGGGGCCCACCATGCATATTTGATGATCTTTGACCCAGGCAACTGGGTCAGGGCTAACACGCAATTGGAGTGATAGACAAAAGTCCCAGCATATCGGAACTCCAGCCTGAAGAGGATAATCCCAGCCTAGGCTTGTTAACTTCCTCCCATCTAATGTGGAATGCTTATTTTTAAAATTTGAACTTGGCAAGTACACAGCACCAGTAATATTTCTGACTGAGAAAATTCCTTATAGATTTGCACAGAACTTTGCCCGCAAGCCAAGTAAACTTGCTTTTGCTTTTCATTTCCAATTGGATGTTCCTCCAATGTAGTAAATATCTTTATTTATTGGTAAGCACTGTAAACTTTCAAAATTTCAGCATGTACTTGGTACGATTGATGTATTTTCATATTTCCACTATAAATGGTGCCAGGGTTGGAACATGGGTTCCATCATTTGCACCTGCTGCTTGTGGGAAATCAGTTTTCTATTTAAAACTGCCACAACCAGCAATTGTTCATTTGCCTTTGGTACTTTGATGAGCTGTAATTGCATCAGTGCTACAATTTCAGTGTACACTTACTGCACAATTACACAGAAGGTGCCTGGCCCAAATCAACAAAATGTATAAGTATGTAGAACTTAGAACATTTTCCCAGTTACTAACAAGAGCTGGAACAGCATGACAAAAGGCAGAAGATGTACAGATATGTAATTCATCTACAATAAAGAACGATGTTTCCTTACTCACTTGGAAATTCTCCATCCAATCTGTACCAACGAATCCCTTCATAATTCTTTCCACTCAAAACAGTTTTTAATGTGGCTTGCTCGGTGACATAAGAGATGCTCCATTAACTATTGCAAAGCAACATGTTCCACTTAATCATCGACTTTCCACTTCATCACTCAGTTAGAATGACATTTATTTGGATCAGAAACGTTTAGGCATGATTTGACCTAGAATTTGCAACATCTGACTTTTCATGTCAATATTCTTCTTAGTCATAATGGAAAAGAGGTTGCACAATATCATTTATTCCTCAGTTACTCCTTGTGCCAACAATATGAAACAATTTAAACTTCAAGGGGGGAAATTTGTGCTAGCCAGTAAAGTTGCCTGTGTCACCGGCAGGTGGGGTTAATGGCAACTGAAAATGTCCACAACGCTAACAGGGCAAAAGTCGTCTGGGGGGGCTGGAGAGTGTTGGCGCAGCGCTTACCTTCCATACAGCGCTGTCCTGCTGGTGTTGGTGGAGGCATCCTGTAAGATTCGCAAAATTTCTACATTTCCCCAAAGGTTATTAATAATAAAAGGGACCCTGCATGGACATTTTAATGAAAAGGGTACCCAAAAATGGCATCCGCACCCCGTGGCCAAAAGCCTGCAAGATTTAAAAAGCTTGGATTCTGTGGCACAAGCAGCTTTTGGGAAATCGAAACCCAAGTTGCAGTTTCTGTGAAGAGAGACTTTTGTATTTTGAAAGCAGACAGGACTTTGAATTATGCATTAAGTCAAATCGGAGACAGATCAAAAACCAGTGAGGCCTATACTTAAGGCCATCAAGTTGTTTGCATAAATAATCAGAAACAGCTTAGGGAAGCCATCGAAGCTGGGCAGGCCGATTAAGATGTATTAAAAGCAAAAGCAACACAGGAATCGGGCCAGTAGGTGCGATTACCGGCCATCTAAAAACAGTTAGTTTAGATTGCTACAATTATTTAAACTAGCCCGTCAAGACTGGGACAATGAACGAACCTGATTTGGCGTGCAGATAAGGGCCATCTGAAGGAATATAATCGTAGGCCCACTGGCAACCTTCTCTCTCTGCTCTCTGCCCTCGCTCTTGGCTCCTGCTCCGGCCCCTCGCCCTCGTGGCTGCTGCTCTTCCCCCGGCCCGCGCTTACCGCCCGGCCACTGCCCGTGCCTTTCCCCATTCCATCAGGAACGCTCGGCATTGCACCAGGTGGACACGGACAAACCAGGCCAGGCGAGATGGGACACGACGAGGCGAGACGAATTGGGAAGACGAATGGGAAGACGATTGAAGAAAAGCTTCGAATAATCGGGCCTTCAATCCAGCTGACCGTCGACTATCTTCGTGCAAACTCCAACTGCCGGCCGAGGAAGAGGAACCATCATCCCTGCGAGGTAAAGTACCCAAGCAGAGACTTTAACTTTGGGGTACTTGTACCTGGACGGCGCCCGTGCAGCACCCAGAGACCACATGACGACGGCAGGCTCCAGAGAGCACCAAGAGCGAGCCCCAAGCCCCACCGCTGTTTGAATTCAACAGATCTGTGATTGGTGAGCATGAATTCTGGCCCCTCATAGCTTAATCTAGTTATGTATAAGGGGTGGGATAAGGATAAGGGGATTGTTAAGATAGTTTGTTTTCCCTCGATGTGCCATGTGTTCCCCATTCCCTGTATAAGTATAGTTATTTTGTATTTGCCTGTAATTTTATACTAGTAACTTCTCGTAAGATTGTGTTATTTTCTGTTCAATAAAATCTGGGTTTTCTCACATCCAAACCACCTGTCTACTTGAGTCTTTTCTGTATCGCCGCCTGTACCTAAGTCTGGTGTCTGGAACCCAGGGGCGTGGGAGCGATCCGAACCGCTCATAAACAGTCAGAGGCATAACTGACTGGGCGTACGTGCCACCCCACACCACCCCCTACAGAAATGGCGATCGCGGCAGGACACCGGCAACAGGGTTGTGATACAGTAGACAATAGTTCGGATGAGCGAACCATGATGGAGGAAAGGATTTCTGATTATGTGTTTAGCAAAGTGAATATCACTAAGAAGTGGATCACCACTCTGTTAAAGGCTGGACATCTGGTAGATGCAGCAGCTAAGTGGACAGAGGGAAAGGAACACAAGAAGTCCTTAGAGAAGGCAGTTTGGCTGATGTGTTTTAAAAAGCAGGTCCAGCTTTTGGACAGGCTCGTTGCAGCACAGGCATTCGAGTTAAAGGAGTCAGCCCTGGAGATACAGGATAAGGCTCTTGCAGGGGAGAAGTTATTAGTAGCTTTGCAGGCTTTGAATCAGGAGAGAGTACATTTAGTGGGAGAACACAAGGCCCAGTTGGAATACCTATGGTGCCAAGCCACTGAGGCCAAGGGAAATGAGTTAAGGTTGCGGGAGAAGAACGCCCACTTGGCAAGGCAGATTAGGGAACAGGAAGAGAAAGTACAGGAGGTAAAGGCAGCGTATAAGCTAGCGAGCGAACAGGAGTTTGAGGAGGCAGACCACGGCCCCTGTAAAGAGAGGATAGAAAATCTGAGCCGGACCCTCCGAAAGGCAAAAGGCATGGTATGCCTCATATGCCCAAAGGCAGGCCAGGCAGATTTTATGGGGAACGAGGGGAGGACAGTTCCAACGTCACCGGTAGTGTCTAGGGACGACCCAGTTGAGAGAGAGGAGACCTCACGGCCACCACCCGTAGTGCCAAGTTTCAGCGAGGTTTGGCAGCTAGAGGGGGTGGAACCCGGAGTGGAGCCAGAGGTGAAGGCGGAGGTAGAGCAACCCCCGCCAGAGAGGTCGGAGCCGGGACCGATGAGCCCAGCGGGGCATCAGAGGTTCGGCCCACCCGCCAATGGCGACAATGAGGGACCCCTCCAAAACCAGTTCATATTACCCGTTAAAACCCAACAGCTTAGGGCTCTGGTCAACCATCTCCCGAGGCTCTCCGAAAAGGGAGACCCCTCGATCCACTTCAGGGAAGTAGAGCAGGAAGCCAGTGTCAACGACTGCGATGACGCTGAGAAGGCCAAAATGCTGCTATTCTCCCTGGAGAGTAGTCTCCTCCAATCCCTCTCTGACAAGTACAAAAGGGGGCAGTGCGGGTATGAGGAGCTTAGAGATGCGGTTCTGGAGGCCATGGGGATAAATGAGGGAAGTCCTTTCTCCCGTGTGGAGAAGACGATCCAGCTCTCAGGGGAAACCTCGCAGGCTTTTGCGGACCGGCTGTGGCCGGTGTACCGGAAGGCCTGTCCGGGGACGTCGGGCCGGGCGTTCCTGAACGGGGACCTCCTGGCCCACTGGCTCCGTTGCCTGGTGGCGAACAACTTGCCACAGGTCCGGGCCAAGGCAGAAGCCTGGTTCGACCCCAAAAATCCCCAGACCACCGAACTTACGGTAATTAGGCAGCTCACTCTGGCCTATAAAAACGGTAGGGGAGCCGATGCACACCCACCCAAGGGAAAGGTGCATGAGGTAAAACCCGGACCGGGTAGGAAAGTGTGGCACCAGGAAGGGAGTAACCCCCCACAACACCAAGACCAATTGTTACGGGTGTGGGAAGGATGGTCACTGGCGGAAGAATTGCAAAAACCCTTGGAAAGTTAACAAGGGAAAGCATCCCACAACCCCAGCCCAAAAGGCGGGGGCAGGGATCCCTTCCGCAGAGGTCGAGTCACTTTTGGACACCATGAGGTCCTTACTGACTGGCCAGGGGAGAGTAGCAGCCACCACCGGAGCTCTCACACCGTCAGCCCCATCCAACCCACAGCCGTGACTAGAGCCAGCGCAGCCTGTTTATCTGTGTTCTCTCCGATACGATGAGTGGAAAAGACCCCTTTTGGAGATGGAGGTGGAGAAGGTGACGAGGACCTATCTGTTAGACATGGGGGCATCTTGCACCGTGGTCTACTCAGATAACCCCACCACCTCGCCTCTCTCTAACGGGGTCCCATACAGTCTATTGGGGTTCACGGGTAGGGAACAGGCTGCCTCGTTTTCCATCCCACTCACCATTCAGTTAGGACCGCTCCGCTCCAAGTGGACCTGTGTCCTGATGAAATGGGAAGTGGAGGGTGGAAGCGGGGTCCTGGGAGTCGACTTTATCGTAGGCCACGGGATCCTAGTGGATTTGAGGAATCACTGCCTTTGGGGGGCAGGTAAAGTAAAGAACGGTGAGATCGTAGTTATCCCGGGTAAGGAAGGGAAGGGGACCCTCTGCACCATGAAGCCCAAAGAGGATTATAACCTCGGGCTCATGGACAGCAACACCCCACCAGAGCTCCAGGCATTTGTGCAGGCCCACCTGGCCACATTTGCCACTCACAAACACGACTGCGGGAGGGTCACAAGGTTTAAGGTCAGCGTAGACGGGGACCCCATGGCCCGACCACAGAAACAGTATAACTTCCCCAGGGAAGCAGAACCAGACATGGAAGCAGCCATGTCCTCGTTAGTGCAGCAGGGAGTTCTGAGACCGATAGCTACCCACGTGAATTCTCCATTATGGCCGGTCAGAAAGCTGGACAATTCCTGGAGGGCCACGGTGGACAATCGAGTGCTCAATAGTAACATCCCAGCCTGCGCACCCACAGTAGCAGCAGTTGCTGACCTGATCGGAAGTATTCCAGCATCCGCGACCACTTTCACAGTGCTGGATTTTTCCAATGGGTTTTGGTCCATCCCTGTAAGGAGGGAGGATCAGTACAAGTTTGCCTTTACATTTAAAGGGCAACAGTACACGTGGAACTGCTTGCCTCACGGCTTCCACAACAGCCCCAGCATTTTCCATCAGTGCATGGCCAACAGTTTAAGGAATTTTAGCCAGCCCAGACAGTTGGTCCAATATGTGGATGACCTGCTCCTGTTCACGGATTCGAAAGAAAAGCATGGTCCACTATTGGCTTAACTACTGGAGCTGTTGGGACAGAAGGGTTTCAAAGTAAGCCCCAAGAAAGCGCAGATCGGCCAGCAGGAGGTAAAATTCCTCGGCCTGACCGTGCGCGCTGGAGAAAGGGCCCTAGATAAGGCTAGGAGGGAAGCGGTACAAGAACTACCGGTCCCTAACACAGTAATGGGTGTGAGGTCATTTCTAGGGCTAACCGGATACTGTAGAGACTTTATTGAGGACTATGCAGCCACCGCAGCCCCTCTGCTCCGACTCCTTCACAAGGGAGTGGAGTGGCTTTGGGATGAGGGTTGCCAGGCAGCATTTGTCAGGCTCAAGAAAGACTTGCAGACCGCACCAGCTCTAGGGGCCATAGATGGGGGGAATGAGTTTTTCCTGGAGGTAGCAGCCAGCGGGGACAGCCTGAGAGCTGTGCTGCTCCAAGAGCGGCATGGCAGGCTGATGCCGGTGGTCTACTCTTCCAGGATACTCATGGATGTGGAGAGGAGCTATTCCAACTGTGGGCGGCACCTTTTGGCCATACATTGGGCTGTGAAAAAATCGCTGATCTTCACAGGCACCTCTCCCATCACCCTCCTCACCCATCACACACCCACCCAGATGCTTCTGAATGGGAGGATCAAGGATGGGACAGTGAGCAGTGCCCACATTGCCCGCTGGACCTTGCTCCTCTCACAGATGGATCTGAAGGTGAAGGGTCTCTGTGAGCCAAAACTCGTAGCCAACCTGGTATATGCTGCAACAGCCCACTGGTGTTCCATTGAAGGGGTTTGGGAAGTAAACATAGGTTTACGGGCCGGGATACACCCCACAGGCCGCAAGATCTATGTAGACGGTTCCAGCACGGTATCTGCTGGCGAGCGTCTCACGGGGTGTGGAGTTTATGACCCAGCGGCAAACATTGCCCTGGCGATTAAGCTCCCCAGCACCCTGAGCGCCTAGCAGGCTGAACTGTCCGCGGTGGTGTACGTTGTTACACACCCCAAAATCTTCCCTACCCCCTACACGATTTGCTCGGATAGCATGTTCACGTGCAATTCGTGTACAGAGTACCTGGCCATCTGGTCACGCCGCGGATACACCTCCACTGATGGGAGACCCCTCACAGCAAAGCCCCTGCTGGAAAAGATCCTGGCAGCAGTGGGGGAGGAAGGGAAGGTTTTCATCCACAAGGTGAAAGCCCATTCCTCCACAGAACCCCACGGCCAGGGCAACCAGCAGGCTCACTTGCTCGCCAAGGAGGGTGCCCGTACAGGCACTTTCTGGGACCCATTTGGGTCCAGACCCATGGTGGCGGTCAGAGGTAGGGACGGGACCCAAGGGAGTGTAGGGGTAGCGTTAGCCCCGGACCTAAAGACAGTCCAAGCCCAAGACCCCGTCCTAAAAGCAGTCCTCAGTGCAGTCGCTGAGGGAAAGGGAATAGAAGGTCCGTACGGCACAGCGACTCTCTCCGTTAAAGAGGGCATGCTGTTCCGGGGGGAACAGAGGGTTGTGCTGCAGCAGCACCGGAGGGAATTCCTTCAACCATCCCATGAGGGTCCAGAAGTGGGACACCCCGGGCCTGAGACCACCTGACAGCGGGTGGTACAGTTGGGATGGTGGCTGGGACTCAGGGACGATGTACGTGACTTCTGCGCCAGCTGTCTGGTGTGTGCTGCTAACAACCCGGACCCCCACAAAAGGAAGGTACCTATGGGACACATCAGGAGGGTAGAGGGACCATGGCAGTCGATACAGGTCGACTACATCGGGCCCCTGCCCACCGCCCAGGGAGGCTATAAGTACTGCCTAGTCCTGGTGGACGTGTTTACCAAATGGGTTGAGGCCTTTCCCTGCAGGACAGCCACAGCTCTGGGTACTGCCAGGATCCTGGTCCAGGGAGTGTTCTCGTGGTGGGGACTACCACAGTTTGTGGAGTCCGACCAAGGGAGTCACTTCACCGGACAAGTGATGCAGAATACCCTTATGCTGTTAGGCATTGAGGGGAAATGGCACGTGGCCCACAACCCGCAGTCATCCGGGATTGTGGAACGTATGAACCGGACCCTAAAGGAAAGGTTAAGAAAGGAGACGGTGGACTCACCCCGTAAATGGGCCGAGGTCCTACCGTTGGTTTTGAAGGGGATCCGGGCCAGCCAGTCTAAAAGCACGGGGTACTCCCCGTATGAGCTAATGACTGGTAGGGTTATGCGGACCCCCTCCCAGGTACTAGCCCCGGTGCTCACGGAGGGTCAGCTCAGGGAGGTCAACCGGGACAGGTTCGCCCGAAACCTTTTTGAGCACCTGAAGCAGGTCCATGAGCAGGCGGCTGGGAACATGGGAAGGCAGCATCGGAGTAATCGATTGCTGCTCGAACCGAGAAAGCACCATGAGTGGGAGATAGGAGATCAGGTCATGGTAAGAAACTATGCCCGAGTAGAAAGTTTGGAACCATTGTACATGGGGCCCTACAGCATTGTAGATAAAGCCAGCCCCATGGTATACGCCGTGAAGATGCCCCGGCGTACAAAATGGTTTCATATCAACCAGTGTAAGCTGTTTACACCTGAAAGGGGAAAACAGCCAATTGGGAAAAGGGCTGAGGATAAAGATCCTCAGCCTGCAGCAGGAGCGAGTTCACAGACTGCACAGGCAGGCGCTGTGGCTTGCTTGAAGGGAGGGAACATCACGCCCATCAATTGGGACACTCCCCCGCTCTTCTGGGATCCAGACGAGGGGGAGGTGTTAGATCCTTGTATCTTAATGTTGTGTCCTTCAATAATCAGACAAAAGACTGCAGGGAACGATCAACAGGTGTTTACTGAATGAGGGTTCAAACTGCTATTGACTGTACAGATCTCTACTCAGGGTTTATATACAGGTGTGGTCACTGCTGGTACTACAGGATATACAGGAGCTGTAAAAAGTAGTTCTCCCCCTTAAAGGTACATACATTACAATTCCTCCCCTTTTAGATTAACATTTCCATAACACTCATTTAACAATTAAATATCAAACTAATTACAATTAACACTTTTAACATGCAACAGTAACTGAAAATAGTCTATTTATAAATTCAGTCTTTGGGGAGGCTTCCTGATTCTTTCTGGATAACGCCTTTCCCAAGTGTCTCGCTCTTGGTGCGGAGGCGATTCGAAAACCCTGTCGTCAGTTGATTCATCAGCTTCCAATGCTATTGTTTCTGAGGTAGATGCGACCTGTACGTTGGGTTCCTCACCAGGTACGTATGGCCGAGACATGGGGTTGACTCGTTCCTGTGACTCTAGGATCTGGTCAGCATGGCGTCTCACAATGTTCTCCCCAACATCCACTGTGTACATTAGTGGCCCCTGCCGTGTGCATATCGTTCCTGGTTGCCATTTCTCTGTTCAGTAGTCGCGGGCCAAGACTGGTTGCCCTACATTGAAGCTCCTTGTCGGCTTCTCATTGATGTGCTGGAATTGCTTACTCTCAACATCTCTTCGTACATTTGGTCTGAGCAAATCCAGACGAGATCTCAACCTTCGGTTAAAGAACATCATGGCCGGGGTCTGGTTGGTGACTGCATGTGTCGCATTTCTGTAGGCTAACAGGAAATTGTCCACCTAATGCTGCAGTGGAATGTTATCATCGCACATGGCCTTTACTGCTTTTTTAAAGGATTGTACGAACCTCTCAGCCAATCTATTTGTGGCTGGATGATACGGGGCGGATGTGTAATGCCTTAGCCCATTCCTTTCATAAATCTTCGAAACTCTTCGGACACAAACTGTGGTCCGTTATCAGAGCAAATCTGCTCTGACAAGCCGTTCCTGGCAAAAATGGTCCGCAGGACTGCAATAGTTTTCTCCGTGGTGGTGGAGGACATTTTGATCACCTCAGGCCATTTCGAGTGCGCATCCACGGCTATTAAAAACATTGAGTCCATGAATGGACCAGCAAAATCAATATGCACCCGTTGCCATGGAGATGAGGGCCACTCCCATGGGTGTAGAGGGGCATGTGGTGGTGCATTTTGGACCTTCTGGCATCCTGAGCAGCTCTTTGTCAGGTCCTCGATTTGCTGATCGATCCCCGGCCACCACACATAAGCCCTAGCAAGGCTTTTCATTTTCACCCCTCCCAGATGACCTTCGTGAAGCTCATTGAGCACTCTCTCCCTCAACTTGGGTGGAATTACCACTCGGGATCCACACATCAAGGTCCCCTGGCATAATGACAGCTGTTCTCTTCTGGATGAGAATGCTGGCAACAGTGAGTCGCCATGTGCTGGCCATCCCTACACCGTCAAATCATATACCCGAGACAGTGTCGGGTCATTTCGGGTCTCCTTCTCTATACTAGCGTTAGTTACTGGCAAGCATTCAATTATAGTCGAATGAAATATTTCGACAGGATCCACTGCTGGTGCTTCCTCCGCAATAGGCAGTGGCAGGCGTGATAGCCCATCAGCGTTTCCATGCTGTTTCGTGCCCGTATACTCGATTTCATATTAGTGCGCCCCTAGAAAAAGGGCCCATCTTTGTAGCCGTTGCGCAGTCATCACCGGAACGCCCTTCTTTGGATTAAAGATGGAGACAAGTGGTTGGTGGTCAGTCAGCTAGGTGAACTTCTGCCCATGCAGATAGTGATTGAACTTTTTCACTCCCCACACTAGGCTGAGGGCCTCCCTGTCAATCTGGGCGTAGTTACGCTCGGCTGAGGTTAGTGACCGAGACGCAAAGGCTACTGGCCTCTCTGAGCTGTCCGGGAATTTGTGCGACAGCACCGCTCCAATGCCATCGGGTGATGCATCACACGCCACCCGAATTGGTAGTGCTGGGTTGAAATGAGCCAACAACTTTTTTGATGTGGTCAATGCTTTGCTCTTCTGGAGAGCTCGTTTACATTCATCACTCCACTTCCATGGTACCCTCGTTTGCAGTAGGGTGTTCAGTGGGTGTAGTACGGTAGACAAATTCGGCAAGAACTTATGGTAGCAGTTTACCAGCCCGAGGAACGACTTCAGTTGTGACACATTTTCCGGTGCTGGAGCCTTGACTACTGCCTCAACCTTTTCAGGAGACTTATGTAACCCCTCTTTATCAATAACGTGGCCACAATACGAGATCTGCTTCTGGAAAAACTCGCATTTGTGGCGATTAGCTCGGAGCCCATATTCCTTCAATCTAGTGAGCACCTGCTCCAGGTTGATGAGGTGATCACTGTCATTTTCGCCCGTGACCAGGATGTCGTCCAAATAACACTGGGTCCCTAGAATCCCTTGCAGGACTTGTTCCATTGCCCTTTGCCAAATAGCCGGAGCTGATGCTACCCCGAACACCAGCCGGTTGTATTGGTAGAGACCTTTATGAGTGTTGATCGTGAGGTACTGTTTCGAGGCTTCTTCTACCTCCATTTGCAGGTACGCCTGGGCCAGATCAATCTTAGTGAAGCGTTTCCCTCCAGATAGCGAAGCGAAAATATCTTCAATCCGCGGAAACGGATATTGTACAGTGTGAAGGACTGGGTTCCCTGTCACCTTAAAGTCCCCACAGATGTGAACCTTCTTTGGTTCCCCAGGCATGTAAAAACATTACAGGAACGATGGGTGTAGCCCACTCGCTCCAGTCCACTTTGGACAGTACTCCTGAATGTTCCAAACTTTCCAGCTCTGCTTCGACGGTTGGGCGGAGTGCATAAGGTACCGGTCT
Organism: Somniosus microcephalus; assembly: GCF_052327205.1. Taxonomy (NCBI): domain Eukaryota; kingdom Metazoa; phylum Chordata; class Chondrichthyes; order Squaliformes; family Somniosidae; genus Somniosus; species Somniosus microcephalus. The sequence goes on from NC_140988.1 coordinate 296,203,047, forward strand.
GGCCTTAAAAAACTTTGGGCTTGCATTTTCCTCTATTTTGATCATCGCTGTTATGCCTTTTAGCGTTTCGAGTCCCGGCTGGAACACTTCTTGTGCGTCAGTTAGCATTTTTGACAGTCGTCCAGGTGTGACATCGTCATCCTTTTTGGCATCTACAGTCAGTGCTTTTATGGAATGCCAATCTAGCTGTATCTTCTGGATCCATTCATGCCCTAGTAGTGGTGGTCCTCCATCTGGCAATACATATAGGTCCATTTTTGGTGTTTCCTTGCCGTTATTTATAACGTTCACCCTTATTTTTCCTTTGGGGTACACTTTTTGCCATGTGTACGTCTTCAAGACAATCTTTGTATCTCTCAAGGGTATATGTGAGAATAGCCGCTTGTAGTCCCTTCGGTTTATGACTGTTAGAGCTGATCCTGTGTCCCATTCCATTTTCACTTGGACTCCTGCTATCTTGAGCGTGACCCAGATAGTTTGGTGATCCTCCGTTTTGATCACATTATGTAGTTTCAGACAGCCCAGCTCCTTGCTTCCGGAGTCTGTATCAATTTTCTGTTCGTCTGAACTACTCTCCGTCACCTTATGTACCTTCTTGCACTTCTCCTGTGGAGATTTCTTGCTGCTGGTTTTCTTTCCCGACCTGCAGACTCTTGCTATGTGCCCTACTTTTCCACACTGTCTGCACACTTTGTCCTTGAACCAGCAATCATTATGGTCGTGTGTTGTTCTGCCGCAGCGATAGCACTTCACTGTTCCGTATGACATTTCATTTGTGCTATATTCTTGCGGTCTCCATTGTATCTCTGCAGCGCCCTGTGCGGCTGCGTCGTGTGATACTGCAATGCTGAAAGCCTTGTCCAGCGTAAGATCCTTTTCTGATAGAAGCCGTTTCTGGGTTCCTTCACTTTGAAGCCCACACACAAACTTGTCCCTTAAAGTATCTGCTAGTCCCGTTCCAAACTGGCAGTGTTTCGATAGCTTGTGCAGTTCTGTTAAATACTCAGCATTACTTTCATCTTTATGCTGGTTCCTTTTGTGAAACTTAAATCTTTCTGCTATCAGCAGCGGTGTGGGGTTTAAGTGGTCCTGTAGGATTGACACTATGTTTTCAAAATCCTTTTCTACTGGCTTCTCTGGGGTTACTAAGTTTCGTAGTAAGCCATACGTTTTTGCACCCATTGAATTCAACAATACCAGCGCTTTCTTGTCATCTGGCACTTCATTCGCCTTGCAGTATACTTCTATGCGTTCGACATATGTCGTCCAATCTTCGACTTCATTGTCGAACGCTGTGATACTGCCACTCTTCGGCATTTTTGGGTTTGGTTAGACTGGCTTAAAATGGCATCTCCCGCGCTTTCCTTTCATCCCCGCTGTGGCTTAAAATGGCGTCTCCCGCGCTGCTGCCAACGCCGCTCTCGGCGGTCCTCGTGGCAAATGGCGACGCCCTGTGGGTTTCGTGCACTGCTCCTGCGCTGCTGCCAATGCCGCTCTCTGCGGTCCTCGTGGCAATGGCAGCGCCTCACGCTTTCCTGCGCGCCTCTCTCCCCCGTTGACGCTGCTCGGCCCTTGAACACCGGCTGCGCTCTGCTCTCTCTCGCCTCTCTCCCTCGTTGACGCTGCTCGGCCCTTGAACACCGGCTGCACTCTGCTCTCTCTCGTCTCTCTCCCCGTTGACGCCGCTCGGTCCTGAACACCGGCTGCGCCCTGTGCGCTCTGCCCTCTCTCTCTCCCGCATCGACGCTGCTCGGCCTTTTTCTGTGTCACTCGGTCGGGCTCTAGCCACCGCTGTCCGGGAAGTGTCTGCGCAGTACCTGTTGCCAGCACGTTTCGCTGGACCACCGTGACTGGAAAGCCAAGCCTGGCTCTCGACAGCCTCCCCTGCGATGCTCAAATCTCCGCTGGATGACTGGGCGGTTGCCCGTGGTCGACGCCCGTGCTTCTGGACTCGACCTCCTTCCACTGTTCTCCAGGAGCGAATCCCTGGGAGGTGATGCAGAGTTGCAGGTAGGTTCGAATCTGCGTCGTCGCCAATGTTAGATCAGTGTATCTTAATGTTGTGTTCTTCAATAATCAGACAAAAGACTGCAGGGAACGATCAACAGGTGTTTACTGAATGAGGGTTCAAACTGCAACTGACTGTACAGATCACTGCTCAGAGTTTATATACAGGTGTGGTCACTGCCGGTACTACAGGATATACAGGAGCTGTAAAAAGTAGTTCTCCCCCTTAAAGGTACATGCATTAGAAGAGGGACCTGAGGGAGAAAACCCCGCCCCTAACCCAGGTGTAGAGAGGGAGGGACCTGAGGTCGAAAACCCCACCCCGGACCCAGCCATCGAACCTGAGGGCGGAGACTCTCAGCTCGCAGCAGCAGGCTGCGAAAAGTTACCTGCCCCCAGCCCAGGTTCGGGAGAGGTCAAGCCTGAGGGAGCGGCCGTTCGGTTTAAAGGCCCAGCAGCCAAGAAAGCCCCACCCGCCAAGGCCCCCAGAAGGTCCCCATGGACACCCCAGCCAAGAAAGCCATGGTCACCAGCCCGCCAGTTACCAAGGGCCGGCCCTCGAGCCAGGGAGAGGTCCAAGGACAGAGGTCCTCGGTCAGCAGCCACAGGCTTGAGGCACCAACCCTGAAGGACAGTGCGGTCACGCCGGGGGTGGCGGTGAGCCGCAGTCCGACCAGGGATTAGCCTGGCCGCCCGGAGACAGGTGGCGGATGTATATAGTTTTAGTTTAACTTTTGGTTATTGTTTATTGTTAAGTTTTATTATTTAGCTTAAGTTTGGGTGTTTTAGCTTAAGTTAAATAAGGTGATGGGTAGTTTAAATAAGTAATCTGCTAAGAGTGTGTATATTTCGGGTCGAGGTCGCGGGACCCGTCCATGCTTCACCAAGCCAGAGAATCTCTTGCGGACCTGGCTGCATGTTTTTTGTATCTTTTACAGGAAGACTTTCAGGATGAAGGGGGTCGTGATCCTATTCGCCCTGATTTAGATGGCTGTCAGGAGACGAGGCGACGTTCAGGATTTCCACATCTACGGGTGCTCGGGAGACAAGGCGCCCACAGCGACCGATGGAAGCGGTGAATGGGATGCGGAGGAGACTGCCGTCTACGTCCACGAGGGAAGGTGGCCAGGATGGCTGGGGTCCAATTCATCTCAGTACTCCAGCCAAACCAGATTCACGTACGGGGAGACCGCCCTCCTGTGCCCCAGGGTACGGGTCATTACCACAAGGATCAGCGTCACCGTTGGAAAGCGAATATGTTTAACATGTAAAGGACACATTCCTCTGGATAGGTGGTGGTGGCTCAGAAAGCTGAGCAAAGATATGAGGAACCCCGAAGTCGAATGGGAACGGTTGGGGAACAACACCCACCGGACGATTACAGGGACTCATGGAGGATTAAGTGTGTGTTGGGACAAGTGGTGGGAACCGGACCAAGGGATTTATATCTGTATGTGGGGGTCAGAGGAGGTCTGCCCCGCAGGCATATCCATCTTTTTCCACCGGCAGTGGCAAGATGCCGGGGAGGGGATGAAGTGGGATACCAGCCTGAAGGCGTGCACAGTCCCATTCTCCCCGATCCCAGTCAATGCCAGCGAGCTGGTAACCCGCCCTCCTAAGCCCCTGCCCAAAGCGCAGGCGGCAAGGTTACACAGGGAAGGTTGTCCCACCACCACCAAGGGGCCAGGGAATGGGTTGGTACTAGTCCCTACCGATCAGGTGCTGTACCAGGGGGTACACTACGTGGTAGCCTCCGTGATTTTAAATCTCACCGAGGTACATTTGCCGGAGTGGTGTCCCAAAGAAACAGAGCAGCTATATCAGGCCCTATTAAAGGACATGTTCAAGAAGTTTTACGAGTTTGATTTTGCCCACGTGGACAAAACCGAACAGTACACCACACACCGAGAGTTCTTGGGTAATGCAGGGAGACAAAGAAGGGGTGTATGGGACGATGTTTTTACTGCGTTTAATACTGGGTCCTCTGTCATCAACAGTTTAGATGACATAGAGCTGCAGACCCAGATAAATGGTTGAAAAACACAGTTAAAGAAAATATTACTGGATGAGAACAAGGTAGTGGGCTCGGAGTTGCATGAGGACCAGGCCATGACGGTCCATTTAAAGGAAATCATAGCCGAGTTGGAAAAGCACGCAAAGACGGTAAATGCTCTCATAAGGGAGGACAGAAATGCTTCTGACCAGGCTGAGCAGATTGAGGTGTGCGTGTTATACGGGGTGTGGTTACTGGGCGAGGGCCGCAGTAACCTGGAGGATTTAAAACAGGGTTTAGTCCCCTCCTGGATTAGCAACAAGCACCTCGCAGCCCTCCACCCATTTGAGAATGCATTAAGCCCGTGCCAACTTTGGCTAGCCTTCGAGGCCTACCCAGTCCCCGTGGATTGTGGGTGGTCCAACCACACAATAATGGGAGTAGTAGTTAGGATGCCGGTCATGGGTAGGACAGCCCGACCCGCGCCGGTATACAGGGTTGAGAACATTGGAGTCATTCAAGGGGGTGCACACATTCATTTCACAGCGGTCCCGCCTTACGTCATTAAGTGGGAGCACGCTATAACAGGTACTGACCTCTCAGGGTGCCGGAGCCGGGGAGCACACATAATCCTGTGTCCCCAGCATTTGAATGCCTATTCAAAACCGCAGTGTGGGTTCAGAGCTCCTGGCGCAAAACCTATAAATTGTACCATGGAGGCAATGGCACAAGGCCATGTTCCACCGCAGGTAGCATATATAGGAGGTGGGACATATTGTGTCACCACTGGCGCGTCCCACTACCAGCATGGACAGCATAGCTGGTGTCCGGTTAGTGACAACAGTTTCTGTTTTAAACCCGAGGCAGAAGTTCAAGTGGCCCAGGAGTGAATTGTCCCCGTCCCTGAACCCTCCACTGTTCACCTCACTGTGCAAGAGAACTTTACGGATTTGCAAAAGTACGTAGCGCACTTTGGCTACAAAATTCCCCCTCTCCCTGAACACCTCAAAGCCGTCATAGTTTCACAGAAACATTTTTACACTCTAGAGCAGAAAGCAGTAGAGATAGGGACTAAGATATTGGGTATTTTGATTCCACCCTGGTGGGACATTTTCAATAACATAGAGGTCCCTTCGTGTATCAGACTGGCTTCCCACATTCTCGTGGTTTGCCAGTTAGGGATAGTGCTGTATCTAGTTTGCATTCAGTCTAAGGGGAAAGGTCAGTTGTTAGAATTCCGAAACCAGAAGATCTGGAAGGAACGCTATGTAAAGGTGAAGGGAGATATGCCTGTTTAAGGCTTCCCCTGTATTTTTGATTATAAAGGTTGTTGTTTTTTTCTGTGTTTGTTATTTTTTATAAAGGTTTTTCTGTTTTTTTTTGCAACACGTTTAATAAAGATGTATGTGTACCAAGTGGTGCAGGGGTGTTGCACCCCCTCCATGCTTGGACTTGTGTAAAGTCTGTAATTTACTCTTTGTATGCTGATGTACACTACATTTTCGTGGAATGGGAAGTGCATGTGTCTTGGGTGTATTAGATAGGTAATTACAGGGGAAGGTTGACTATGGAGGATCAGAAAAATTTTGCTCACCTTGTAAAAGTATGATACTTCAGGCAAGTTTTAGTATCACGGGGGAAGTGTAAGATTCGCAAAATTTCTACATTTCCCCAAAGGTTATTAGTAATAAAAGGGACCCTGCATGGACATTTTAATGAAAAGGGTACCCAAAGATGGCGTCCGCACCTCGTGGCCAAAAGCCTGCAAGATTTAAAAAGCTTGGACTCTGCAGCTTTTGGGAAATCGAAACCCAAGCTGCAGTTTCTGTGAAGAGAGACTTTTGTATTTTGAAAGCAGACAGGACTTTGAATTATGCATTAAGTCAAATCGGAGACAGATCAAAAACCAGTGAGGCCTATACTTAAGGCCATCAAGTTGTTTGCATAAATAATCGGAAACAGCTTAGGGAAGCCATCGAAGCTGGGCAGGCCGATTAAGATGTATTAATAACAAGAGCAACTCAGGAATCGGGCCAGTAGGTGCGATTACCGGCCATCTAAAAACAGTTAGTTTAGATTGCTACAATTATTTAAACTAGCCCGCCAAGATTGGGACAATGAACTAACCTGATTTGGCACGCAGATAAGGGCCATCCGAAGGAATATAATTGTAGGCCCACTGGCAACCTTCTCTCTCTGCTCTCTGCCCTTGCTCTTGGCTCCTGCTCCGGCCCCTCGCCCTCGTGGCTGCTGCGCTTCCCCCGTCCCGCGCTTACCGCCCAGCCACTGCCCGTACCTTTCCCCATTCCATCAGGAATGCCCGGCATTGCACCAGGCGGACACGGACAAACCAGGCCAGGCGAGGCGGGACGCGAGGAGGCGAGACGATTTGGGAAGACGAATGGGAAGACGATTGAAGAAAAGCTTCGAATAATCGGGCCTTCAATTCAGCTCACCGTCGACTATCTTTATGCAAACTCCAACTGCCGGCCGAGGAAGAGGAAGCATCATCCCTGCGAGGTAAAGTACCCAAGCAGAGACTTTAACTTTGGGGTACTTGTACCTGGACGATGCCTTTGCAGTGCCCTGAGACCACTTGACGCGGCAGGCTCCAGAGAGCACAAAGAGCGAACCCCAAGCCCCACCGCTGTTTGAATTCAGTTGATCTGTGATTGGTGAGCATGAATTCTGGCCCCTCATAGCTTAATCTAGTTAGGTATAAGGGGTGGGATAAGGATAAGGGGATTGTTAAGATAGTTTGTTTTCCCTCGATGTGCCATGTGTTCCCCATTCCCTGTATAAGTATAGTTATTTTGTATTTGCCTGTAATTTTATACTAGTAACTTCTCATAAGGTTGTGTTATTTTCTGTTCAATAAAATCTTGTTTTTTCTCACATCCAAACCACCTGTTTACTCGAGTCTTTTCTGTATCGCCGCCTGTACCTAAGTCCGGTGTCTAGAGCCCAGGGGCGTGGCAGCGATCCGAACCGCTCATAAACAGCCAGAGGCATAACTGACTGGGCGTACGTGCCACCGCACACCACCCCCTACAATCCGACCCAAAGTTCCTGTGCAGCTGCGGCATTCGAGCTCCACACCCTCTGGAAGTGAGGCTATGGAGCTCGCAAGGAATTGTGGGCAATGAGAAGGCCTGTGAATTAAAGGGGCCATGCACACTGAAGCAATACAAATAAAAATCCAGTGAAATAATGCCGTTCTCAGCCCTTTCTGCCGATCAAAAAAAAATTGTCATTGAAAAGAAATCCCAAATGTGAATATTCAGCTCTTAAAGCGAAATTCCCTTCCTAACCTCAAATGGGAAAACTGCTTCAGCACTAACACAGGGCGGACGTGTTGTACCACAACAGGGTCGGAACCATTATCCTCGCGGGGAGTTTTGCTAGTGCTGTTGGGGAGGGTTTAAACTAATTTGGCAGGGGGATGGGCACCAAGATGTAACTTTAGAAAGGGGAAATAAAGTGCGCAAAGGATTGGGAGAGGCAGAGAGCACTAAAGTAAGAAATAGTAAGGTGTTAGGGGGGGTCAAACTAAGAGAGAATACAGGATGGTCTAAGATGGGTTTACAGTGTATGTGTGTAAGCGCACGGACTGTAGTAAACAAGGTAAGTGAGCTGCAGGCACAAATAGCCACATGGGAATATGATGTTGTAGCAATAACTGAGACCTGGCTCAAAAAAGGACAGGATTTGGTATTAAATATTCCTGGTTATAAAGTGTTTAGGGAAGGAAAGAGAGGAGGTGATGTGGCAGTATTGGTCAAGGAGAATGTTACAGTGCTGGAGGTGGAGGATGTCCTGGAGGGGTCAAGGACAGAATCTATATGGCTAGAGTTGAGAAATAATAGAAGTGCCATTACATTGCTAGGTGCATTCTATAGACCACCAAATAGTGGGAAAGATATGGAGGGGCAAATTTGAAGGGAAATTACAGAGAGATGCAAGAACTATAGAGTAGTAATAATGGGGGACTTCAACTATCCTAATATAGACTGGGATCGTAACAGTGTTAAGGGCGGAGAAGGGGAAGAATTTCTGAAGTGTGTTCAGGAGTACTTTCTTGATCAGTATGTTTCCAGTCTGACGAGGGAGGAGGCATTGCTGGATCTGGTTCTGGGGAATGAGGTAGGTCAAGTGGAGCAAGTGTCAGTAGGTGAACATATAGGGAACTGTGATCATAGTATCATAAGGTTTAGATTAGCTATGGAAAAGGACAGGGAGCAATCTAGAGTAGAAATGTTTAACTGGGGGAAGGCCAATTTCACTGGGATGAGAATGAATCTGGCCCGGGTAAACTGGAATCAAAGATTGGCAGGCAAATCTGTAATGGAACAATGGGCTGCCTTTAAAGAGGAAATAGTTCAGGTACAGTTGAGGTACATTCCCACGAGGGGGAAAGGTAGGGCAACTAAAGTCAGGGCTCCCTGGATGATGAAAGAGGTAGAGAATATGATGAAGCAGAAAAAGAGTGCGTATGACAGATGTCAGGTTGCAAATACATCTGAGAATTAGGCTATATATAGAAAGGTCAGAGGAGAAGTGAAAAAGAAAAAAGAGGGGCAATTAGAGGGTATGAGAATAGAATGGCAGCCGACATCAAAGGTAATCCGAAAGTCTTCCAATGGCATATAAATAGTAAAAGGGTAGTAAGAGGAGGGGTGGGGCTGATTAGGGACCAAAAAGGAGACCTATGCATGGAAGCAGAGGGTATGGCTGAGGTACTAAATGAATACTTTGCATCTGTCTTCACCAAGGAAGAGGATGTTGCCATAGACATAGTAAAGGAGGAGGTAGTGGAGATACTTGATAGGATAAAAATTGATAAAGTGGAGGTGTTAGAAAGGCTGGCTGTACTTAAAGTAGATAAGTCACCTGGAGCGGATGGGATGCATCCTAGGATGCTGAGGGAATTGAGGGAGGAAATCGCAGAGGTACTGGCCATAATATTCCAATCCTCCTTAGATACAGGGGTGGTGCCAGAGGACTGGAGAATTGCAAATGTTACACCATTGTTCAAAAAAGGGTGTAAAGATAAAGCCAGCAACTGCAAGCCAGTCAGTTTGACCTCAGTAGTGGGGAAGCTGTTAGAAACAGTAATCAGGGACAAAATTAACAGTCACTTGGACAAGTGTGGATTAATTAAGGAAAGCCAGCATGGATTTGTTAAAGACAAATTGTGTTTAACTAACTTGATTGAGCTATTTGATGAGGTAACAGAGAGGGTTGATGAGGGTAATGCCATTGACGTAGTGTACATGGATTTCTAAAAGGCGTTCGACAAAGTGCCACATAATAGGCTTGCTAGCAAAGTTGAAGCTCATGGAATAAAAGGGACAGTGGCAGCATGGATATGGAATTGGCTCAGTGACAGGAAACAGAGAGTAGTGGTGAACGGTTGTTTTTCAGACTGGAGTAAGGTATACAGTGGTGTTCCCCAGGGGTCGGTTTTAGGATCACTGCTTTTCTTGATACATATTAATGACTTCGACGTGGGTGTACAGGGCACAAATTCAAAATTTGCAGATGACACAAAACTTGGAAGTATAGTGAACAGTGAGGAGGTGAGTGATAGACTTCAAGAAGACTTAAACAGGCTGATGAAATGGGCGGAGACGTGACAGATGAAATTTAACGCAGGAAAGTGTGAAGTGATACATTTTGATAGAAAGAATGAGGAGAGGACATATAAACTAAATGGTACAATCCTGAAGGGGGTGCACGAACAGAGAGACCTGGGCGTATGTGTGCACAAATCGTTGAAGGTGGCAGGGCCGGTTGAGAAAGCTGTTACAAAGGCTTACAGGATCCTGGGCTTCATGAATAGAGTCATAGGGCTGGATTTTCCAAGCCCCGAGGAGGCGGGCATGGAGGTGGGACAGCCGGTAAATTCGGAGAAAGTGGGGGCGGATGGCAAACCCGCCCCCATCCCGCCTCCTTGCCCTTTTGCCAGGAGGCGGGAAGATGTGCAGCTTCGGGTCGTTAACAGGCAGAAAAAAGGAGTAGTGCCGTTTTACCTTTGCAGGTGAAGGCTTCCCGACCTCGGAGAACCCCGTCGGGTTGGAGGAGACGTGGAGGAGGCCTGCGGGGGTTGGAGGCACCAGGAAGTAAGATGTAGAGGTGAGTGATGGGTGCAAGTGTGGAGTGGTAAGTGTGCAAGGTGAGTGATAAGTTTTAAAAAGTGTTCACTTACCTTGTTTACTTCCTACAGCCTTCAGCCGTGGTGGATCGGGAGAGCCAACATCCTCCTTGTCAATTTCACAGACTGGCTGTTGGAACCTCCGAACCAACAGCCATATGAAATTTATAAATTTGAAAGGTTTGATGAGTCCTGAACACAAGATCTCATCAAACTAAAGAGAATGTCAGTGTTTGACAGCTTCACAGAGTTGTCAAACGTTGACATTTCTTCTTTCAAGACGTCTTGACAGATAGCACTTCTGACATTGACGTGCTCTGTCAATTACTTCCTCCCTAATTGGCCTGCTGAGCCCGCAGGGCGGGCTTAACAAGGTCAATTAGGGGAAAATCCCTCTGGTTGGTCAGGCGAGGATGGAGGCGGGACATTGACACGAAAAGCAGCAGTCCCGCCTCCAACTCACCTCCATTCACAAAATCCAGCCCATAGAGTACAAAAGTGTGGAAATTATGAGGAATTCTCTACCACACAAGGCAGTTGAGGCCAATTCATTAAATATATTCAAGAAGGAGTTAGATATATTTCTTAAGGCTAAAGGGATCAAGGGATATGGGGAGAAAGCAGGGACAGGGTACTGAATTTGGATGATCAGCTATGATCTCATTAAATGGCGGAACCGGCTCGAGGGGCCGAATGGTCTACTCCTGCTCCTATCTTCTATGTTTCTATGTTTCTTTGATGAACCTGTATAAAACACTGGTTCAGCCCCAACTGGAGTTCTGTGTCCAATTCTGGGCACCACATTTTAGGAAGGATGTGAAGGCCTTAGAGAAGGTGCAGAAAAGATTTACAAGGATGATTCCAGGAATGAGGAACTTCAGTTACGTTAATAGATTGGAGAAGCTGCAGTTGTTTTCCTTGGAGCAGAGAAGATTGGGAGGAGATTTGATAGAGGTGTTCAAAATCATGAGGGGTCTGGACAGAATGCTGGCCTGCTGCGACACCGTGAATGCCCCGGTTGACAGTGGTAGACCCAGCCACGAAAGCAGCAGTCAGAGCTTGCGCGGCATCAAGCTGAGACTGCATGAAAGCAGTCTGAGATTGGATGCCACCAAGCATAGACAGCATTGCAGCACTAAGACGTTGCACCGCTTCCACCTGTGCTACAATGGAAGCTGCCAGATCGCCCATCACAAATCGCTGCATCAGGTCTGGGTCACTACGATCTCTCTGGGAGTCTACCATCCTTTGCAGACTGAAAAGGTGTGCGCAGAGCCTAGTGCAATGTTGGAAGCGGACTCCTTCACCATCCTTACCATTGCCGAGAGGCTCTCGGGCACCCTTACAATTGCACCTATCAACTCCGTGTGCATGGCCATCACCCTTCGTCTGACAGGGCTAGACAGACTGGATGCAGGGAGGATGTTTCCCCTGGCTGTGGGACCTAGAACGAGGGGTCACAGTCTCAGGATATGGGGTAGGACATTTAGGACTGAGATGAGGAGAAATTTCTTCACTCAGAGGGTGGTGAACCTGTGGAATTCTCTACCACAGAAGGCTGTGGAGGTCAAGTCACTGAATATATTTAAGAAGGAGATAGATAGATTTCTAGACACAAAAAGCATCAAGGGGTATGGGGGGAGAGCCGGAATATGGTATTGAGATAGAGGATCAGCCATGATCATATTGAATGGCGGAGCAGGCTTGAACGGCCGAGTGGCCTGCTCCTGCTCCTATTTATCTATGTTTCTATGTTTCTATGAAAGGCATCCCCATCGAGATCCTCATCTGAGTCGTGTGCAGCAGAACTCACCAGTGAACTCGCCCTCTGGGCAGCTGGCGCCCGAGCTACCCTTTCCCCCTGACCTTGCTGCAGCCCACTCGTTCCCAGTGCATCACCCAGTGCAGATCCCGCTACTATACTAGCTTCTAAAGAATGCGTAGCGCCAGTGTCTGAGCTGGTGCCTGCAGGTGAGACATGTAGTGACGCGATGTGTTCTTCCTCCTCCTCTTCTCCCACCTTGCTCTCTATGGTGCCCTCAGGGACAGGCTGCTCAGCTGCTTGCTCATTATCTGAAACCATAAAGGCACAAGAATCGGGTTAAGGTGCGTGAAGAGGGGCAGGAAGGGATAAATGCAAGAATTTGGCATGAATAGCTGGAAAGTGCAAAACATTTGTTAGGTGAGGAGGAAGTGGGATGTGAGAAGAAGGAAAAGGGATGAATATACTGTTGTTGTCCCCAAGGGGATCAATGTCGCCATTGGCTATGGCGCCCACCACCTGGCCCCCAATGATTTGCAGCACTAGATTCTCCAGCGCAGACAATGGTTGGGTGTCAGCTTGTCCCCTGCCTGTGCGTTCCTGCTCCCTCCTGTTGTGAGTCACCTTGGCCTGCAAGGGAAAGGAAAGTGTGTGAGTGAGTGTGGAGCAATGTGTTTGGGTGATGTGCCTGCCATAGTTGAATAGCTGTCATTCTGTGCAAGGTGTGAGATGTGGGTGAGTGTTGGTAGGTATAGATTGTTGGTGGGTGAGTGCTGGGGGTGTGGTACTTTGGGCAGTGTGTGAAGACTGGTTCAGATGGTGGTATGTAACATTTGTTGAAGCAGTGACTCATCCTGACCACCCGAGTGAGGTCATTAAATTTCTTCCTGCACTGTGTGTGGGTCCTGGAGACCACAGTGCTGCCCGAGCTGTGCTGCGCTACCTCCCTCCACATGGTGCGGAAGACTTGTGGCGAGGGCCTCCTGCCACATGCCGGGTAGAGCACTGCCCACCGTCTCTCCACAGCAAAAAACAATGCCTCCAATGCTTCATCGCAGAATCTGCGGGCTCGCTCCCTTGGGCGTGGTTCTGCCATGAGCACAGCTGGTTCAGTCCTCCGGCACCTTCTCCCTATTGTGCTTCTCCATGCTGAGGCAGCTGCACAGCCAGCAATGCAGAGAATGAGGTGCTGCAGCTTCAATGAAACTCCCCTTTAAGATTGAAAAAAGCCTGTGGCAATGATGAGTTGCAATTAAACTCACCCCAATATAGGTCCAGCCTTTAAAGGTAACACAAATGAACATGGGTTTTAAGACTTGATTTAGGACTCCAATCATTTTATTGAGCAGTGAAGATGAATTTTGCATGCAGTCTAAAGCATTTGCACCTGGCGCCAGTTCTCCAACTTTTCTACTGACACCGCCCATTCCTTGGCTATAACGTGGCTGCAGTGTGTACCATCTACAAGATGCACTGCAGCAACTCGCCAAGGCTTCTTCGACAGCACCTCCCAAACACGCGACCTCTTCCACCTAGAAGGGCAAGGGCAGCAGGCGCATTGGAACAACACCACCTCCAAGTTCCCCTCCAAGTCACACACCATCCTGACTTAGAAGTATATCGCCGATCCTTCATCATCGCTGGGTCGAAATCCTGGAAATCCCTACCTAAAATCACTGTGGGAATTTATCGCCCAAAGTTCCATCTTCATACTGAGGACACCTTCCATTGTGTTGTGTGGCACTAACACCATGCAAATGGGATTGATTCAGAACAGGTCTAGCAACTCAAAACTAGGTATCCATGAGGCGTTGTGGGCCATCAGCAGCAGCAGAACTGTATTCCACTACAATCTCTAACCTCGTGGCCCAACAAAGTCTTCACTCTCCCATTACCATCAAGCCAGGTGATGTGCTGTGAGTGCAGCCAGCACTGAGTGAACAACAGGGAGTTTGGTAAGTGTGGGAGTTTTAAGGGTTAATCTCTTTCAAAATCTCTTTAAAAATCTAGTGTTATGTGCTAGTAGCTCTAAAGTAAGATCAACTTTTTTTTTATCCGCTTATGGGATCTGGGCGTCGCTGGCAAGGCCAGCATTTATTGCCCATTCCTAGTTGCCCTTGAGAAGGTGGTGGTGAGCTGCCTTATTAAACCGCTGCAGTCCAAGTGGTGATGGTACTCCCACATTGATTTTAGTAGGGAGTTCCAGGATTTTGACCCAACGACGATGAAGGATCGGCGATATACTTCTAAGTCAGGATGGTGTGTGACTTGGAGGGGAACTTGGAGGTGGTGGTGTTCCGATGCGCCTGCTGCCCTTGTCCTTCTAGGTGGAAGAGGTCACGGGTTTGGGAGGTGCTGTCGAAGAAGCCTTGGTGAGTTTCTGCAGTGCATCTTGTAGATGGTACACACTGCAGCTACGGTACACTGGTGGTGGAGGGAGTGAATGTTTAAGGTGGTGGATGGGGTGCCAATCAAACGGGCTGCTTTGTCCTGGATGGTGTCGAGCTTCTTGATTGTTGTTGCAGCTGCACTCATCCAGGCAAGTGGAGAGTGTGCCATCACACTCCTGTTAACTGTTTAAGATAAAATTTAAACTTTTAATTTTTATGTTTCTTCAGCCTTAAGCAGAGACAAACAAGCAAGCTGTCCTGCTGGAGAGCTGCTGTAGTTAGTTAATCAGCTAACTGGATTAAACTGGTTCCTGAAACAGTGGCAAAGCAGTGCTGAATCATCTGAGTTACATACAGTATAAACACAAGGGCCTATGAGTTCAGCGAGCACAGAGTGAACAACTGGGAGTTTGGTAAATGTGGGAGTTCGGTGAAGTGGGGGAAGGAGGTGTTTGCTTTTCCTCACTTCTCCTGCAGAGTGGTGGCGGACCTGAGCAGGAGCAGACCGAGGCCCGAGAGCGGGGATAAAAGCAGCAGCAGACTTGCATCAACAAGAGAAAACAGCAGTGTGATGTCACAGGTAAGGCAGGTAAGTGATTGGTAATGACTGTGGGCCAAGTTTTAAGTTAACATATAACTACATTTTAAAAACTTAACTTAATTTAATAAACTACTCGAGGTAATTAATTTGATTAACACTAAACTAATTAATAAAATAAATAAAATAATGGGAGAACAGGAGATGTGTTGCTGCTGCAATATGTGGGAGCTTGTGAACATTTTTGTCCAGGGCGACTACATCTGCGGTAAATATCTACGGCTCGAGGAACTTCAGCTCTGAGTTGAGGAGCTGGAGTCCGAGTTGCAGACATTACAAGACATCAGGGAGGGAGAATGTTACTTGGACCTTTTGCTCCAGGAAGCAACTACGCCCCTTAGATTAAATACTTTAGAATTGTCACATGGTCAGGGACAGGAGGGTGTGACTGTGAGTGAGGCAGGTACGGGGATCCAGGGGATAATATTGCAGGAGCCTCAGTCCCTGTGCTTGCCCAATAGATTCGAGGTTCTTGCAACCCTTGTGTACAAGTGTGGGGACTGCGGGGAGGATGAGCAAACTGACCACGGCACCATGGTACAGGAAGCCATTCAAGTTGGGGGAGTGAAAAGGAAGTTGGTTGTAGTGGGCCACAGTATAGTTAGAGGGATAGACACTGTTCTCTGTAGCCAGGAGCGTGAGTCCCGAAGGCTATGTTGCCTACCCAGTGCCAGGGTAAAAGACATCTCCTCCAGGCTGGAGAAGAACTTGGAGTGGGAGGGGCGGATCCAGTTGTTGTGGTCCATGTAGGTACCAACGATATAGGTAGGACAAAGAAAGAGGTTCTACTGAGAGAGTTTGAGCAGCTAGGGACTAAATTAAAAAGCAGAACCACAAAGGTCATAATCTCTGGATTATTACCGAAGCCACGAGCAAATTGGCACAGGGTCAATAGAATCAGGGAGATGAATGCATGGCTCAAAGATTGGTGTGGGAGAAGTGGGTTTCAATTCGTGGGGCACTGGCACCAGTACTGGGGAAAGAGAGAACTGTTCTGTTGGGACGGACTACACCTGAACCATGCTGGGACCAGAGTTCCAGCGAATCGAATAACTAGGGAGGTAAATAGGGCTTTAAACTAAATAAGGGAGGGCGGGGGGAGAGAATGCTAAAGAGAAAAGACAAGGAAGCAGTGCAGGAAAGTGATAGGGGTAAGGATCACCAGATTGTGTCAGGAAGGGACAGAGCGTACAAAGGAGTACACTAACAAATAGGGTCCGGGTAAGAAAAAATGGTAATAAGACAAATAGGGCCACAGTTAAAAAAAATGTTAAAATGTCTATAAATGTTAAAAAGACAAATCTAAAGGCACTGTATCTGAATGCACGAAGCATTCGTAATAAGGTAGATGAATTAACAGTGCAAATAGATGTAAACAGATATGGTATAATTGCAATTATGGAGACATGGCTGCAGGGTAATCAAGGCTGGGAGCTGAATATCCAAGGATATTCAATATTTAGGAAGGGCAGGTGAAAAGGAAAAGGAGGTGGGTGGCATTGTTAGTAAAGGATGAAATCAGAGTAATAGTCAGAAAGGATATTGGCTCAGAAAATCAAGATGTAGAATCAGTCTGGGTGGAGCTAAGAAGCACCAAGGGGTAGAAAACATTGGTGGGAGTTGCCTATAGGCCTCCAAACAGTAGTGGTAATGTAGGGGATGGCATCAAACAGGAAATTAGAGATGCATGTAACAAGGGTACTACAGTAATTATGGGTGACTTTAATCTACATATAGACTGGCCAAACCAAATTAGCAATAATACTGTGGAGGATGAATTCCTGGACTATGAGATGACCAGTACATTGAGGAGCCAACTAGGGAACAGGCTATCCTAGATTGGGTATTGTGCAATGAGAAGGGGTTAATTAATAATCTTGTTGTGTGGGGTCCTTTAGGGAAGAGTGACCATAACAGGATAGAATTCTTCATTAAGATGGAAAGTGAAGAAGTCCAATCCAAAACTAGGGTCCTAAATCTAAACAAAGGAAACTACGAAGATATGAGGAGTGAGTTGGCTATGATAGATTGGGGAGCTTCATTAAAAGGCATGACAGTGGATAGGCAATGGCTAACATTTAAGGAACAAATGTATGAATTGCAACAGTTATACATTCCTTTCTGGTGCAAAAACACAAAAGGAAAAGCGGCCCAACTACGGCTAACAAAAGAAATTAAGGATAGTATTAGATCCAAAGAGGAGTCATATAAAGTTGCCAGAAAAAGTAGCATGCCTGAGGGTTAGGGACAGTTTAGAGTTCAGCAAAAAAGGACCAAGAGATTGATTAAGAGGGGAAAAATAAAGTATGTGAGTAAACTTGCAAGGAACATAAAAGCGGACTGTAAAAGCTTCTACAAGTATGTAAAAAGAAAAAGATTAGTGATGACAAATGTAGGTCCCTTACAGTCAGAAATGGGAGAATTTATAATAGAAACATAGAAGCATTGAAAAATAGGAGCAGCAGTAGGCCATTCGGCCCTTCGAGCCTGCTCCACCACTCAATATGATCATGGCTGTTCCTTTATCTCAGTACCATATACCATGGGGAACAAGGAAATGGCAGAGCAATTAAACAAATACTTTGGTTCTGTTTTCACAGAAGAGGACACAAATAACTTCCCAGAAATGTTAGGGAAACAAGGGCCTAGTGAGAAGGAGGAATTAAAGGAAATGAGTATTAGTAAAAAAAATAGTGCTGGAGAAATTAATGGGACTGAAAGCTGATAAATCCCCAGGGCCTGATAATCTGCATCCCAGCATACTAAAAGTGATAGCCATGGAAATAGTGGATGCATTGGTTGTCATCTTTCAAAATTCTATAGATTATGGAACAGTTTCTGCAGATTGGAGGGTGGCAAATGTAACCCCACTATTTAAAAAAGGAGGGAAAGATAAAACTGGAAACTACAGACCGGTTAGCTTAACATCAGTAGTAGGAAAAATGCTAGAGTCTATTATAAAGGATGTGATAACTGAACACTTAGAAAATATCAAAGGGATTAGACAAAGTCAACATGGATTTATGAAAGGGAAATCATGCTTGACAAACTGTAGGGGGTGGTGTGTGTGTCAGCTTCACCTCTGACTCCTTTGAGCGGTTTGAATCGCTCCCACTCCCTTGGTTCTAGACATGGGCTTATTTGGGGGTTGTAATGAAATTGCAACAGACAACTGAGTTGGTGAAAAGAACTTGGATTTTATTTGAGACAAGAAAATATACATATGTAGGAACGGAGGTTCCTAGCTGAAGAATTGAGATCGACGCAGAGAATCAAAAACAATAAAATTTAATGAACAAACGAAGTTAAACAGTAAACTGCTGGATACAATGCAAATAGGTCTGGTCTGGTTGAAAGCCTCTCTAGAACTGCTAGAAGGTTCCGAGCACTGACGTCATGACGTCATCACGTTCTTCCCGCTGTTGGGGATCATGTGACGGGCGGCATGACGTCATCACACCGAGTAAAGGAAAGAAGCCACAGTACAGTTAACAGATACATTAAAGGTGCAGCCCCCGGTTGCACTACATTGCTGTTAAAGGAATTATAAACAATTGTCCTGAATCCCCTGGTGGCTCCGCCACATATGACGCCCCCCCAGAATTGTCTTTAACAGAAAAGGTAAGATGAGAAGGGGGTCTGACGAGTCTGTCCGACCGACTGCGATACTCTGGCAACTGGAACGGAGCGCTAGAAGACGAACTGGCAGTTGGCCGTGGTTGGGATGGTGCCGCAGGCATAGGAGAAGAAGTGGCTGGCTGCAGCTGTACTGGACCGACGGTCGACGGTGGACGCCCACGACGAGGCGGTTGAGCGGTGACGACTGGCTCGCTCAGATCCAGATGAGCCGGTTTTAACCGGTCGATGGAGATGTGGTCAGGCTTACCGCCGACGTCGACTGTGAAAGACTTGTCACCTGACGAGATGACGCGGAACGGACCAGTGTAAGGCGGTTTGAGCGGGTCTCTGTGAGCATCTTGATGAATAAAAATGTATTCGGCGCTCTTAAGCTCCACCGGGACATGGGAGCGCTGCAGGTCGTGATGAGACGTAGGCACTGGGATGAAATTCTTATCCGCCTCTTGGTGGCTGATGAGCTGCTGAGCTGTGGACCAGGGTTCCGTGTGAGGAGGAAGAAAATCACCAGGAACTCTGAATGGTTGGCCGTAAACCAGTTCTGCAGAAGAAGATTGTAGGTCGTCCTTAGGAGCCGTGCGAAGACCCAGCAGCACCCAAGGGAGCCTGTCCACCCAACCAGTCCCACGAAGACTAGCACGCAGTGCAGCTTTAAGGGACCTGTGAAATCTCTCGCACAGACCGTTTGCCTGTGGATGATAGGCAGTGGTGCGATGAAGCTTGGTACCCAAACCCTGAGCCACGGCATTCCAAAGTTCCGAGGTAAATTGAGGTCCTCGGCCGAAGGAGATGTCGGCTGGTACCCTGAACCGAGCCACCCATGACGAGATGAAGGCTCTGGAAACGTCCGCCGCTGTGGTGGCAACCAAAGGAATTGCCTCTGGCCACCGGGTGGTGCGGTCTACCATGGTGAGGAGATGCGTGAAATCATGAGAAGAAGGGAGAGGGCCAACCAGGTCCACGTGAACATGGTCGAAACGACGCTCTGGAACTGGAAAAGTGGCCACTGGGGCCTTAACATGGCGTTGGATTTTGGACTTCTGGCAACTCACGCAGGTATTGGTCCAGTCACGGACGTCGAGATGCATGCCTTTCCAGACGAGCTTCTTTGCCATGAGTCGTTGTGAAGCCCTCATACCAGGGTGCGATAAACCGTGGATTGCGTCGAAAACTCTCCGGCGCCATTCGACTGGTACAATTGGTCGGGGGACTCCCATCGAGATGTCGCAAAGGAGTGTGGTCCCCGCGGCCTGAAAACTGACATCAGCCACTTGTAAGCTGGAAGGTGTTGTCCGGTATGCCTGCACTTCAGGGTCTGCCATCTGTTCTTCTGCCAAACCAACATAGTCGATTCCCAGGTGGACTGCGTGGACCGGGGCGTGGGAGAGACAATCCGCCACCAGGTTGTCCTTGCCAGACACATGTTGTATGTCTGTTGTAAATTCTGATATGAACGTAAGATAACGTTGTTGCCGAGCCGACCATGGTTCCGCTGTCTTGGCCATGGCAAACGTAAGTGGCTTGTGGTCTACGAAAGCCGTGAATGGGCGTCCTTCCAGTAAGAAGCGAAAATGGCGGATGGCCAGGAAAAGTGCCAACAACTCCTTATCAAAGGTACTGTATTTGCGTTCATTTTTTTGCAATTGGCAGCTGAAGAAAGCCAGTGGTTGCCACGTGCCGTTGACCAATTGCTCCTGCACTGCCCCGATGGCATAGTCAGATGCATCTGTGGTAAGGGCGATGGTTGCACCTGGAAGAGGATGTGCTAACATGGTCGCATCAGCCAAAGCGTCCTTAGTGTTGAGGAACGCCTGGTCCATCTGGGGTGTCCAGCCGATGGGGACTTTACCCGATTTACCTTTTAGAGCCTCGTACAATGGTTGCATTAACAGGGCTGCCTTGGGGGCAAAACGATGATAAAAATTGACCATCCCCAGGAATTCCTGGAGAGCCCTGATGGTCTGAGGACGCGGGAACGAGGTAACTGCCTCCACCTTCGTAGCCAGCGGAACGGCGCCTTCTGAGGTGATTCTGTGTCCCAGAAAATCAATGCTTTGTAAGCCAAACTGGCACTTGGCTGGGTTGATAATAAGGCCATGCTGGCTGAGACGAGCAAAAAGGGTATGCAAGTGCGTAATGTGCTCTTTCTTGCTGGTACTGGCGATGAGGGTGTCATCGAGGTAGACGAAGATGAACGGCAGATTGCGCAACACAGAATCCATGAGACGCTGGAAGGCTTGCGCTGCGTTCTTCAACCCAAACGGCATACGAAGGAACTCAAAGAGCCCGAAAGGCGTGATGACAGCGGTTTTGGGGACGTCCTGAGGATGAACGGGCACTTGATGATACCCCCGGACAAGGTCTACTTTGGAAAAGAAGGAATTCCCTGCCAGGTGGGCCGAAAAATCCTGTATGTGAGGAATCGGGTACCGATCTGGAGTAGTAGCTTAATTCAGGCGTCTCTAGTCGCCGCATGGTCACCATCCGCCGCCTGGTTTAGGAACGATGTGTAATGGTAAAGACCAAGGACTATTCGATCGTCGAATAATTCCCAGGCGCTCCATGGTATGGAACTCCGCTTTTGCGGCTGTGAGTTTACCGGGTTCCAGCCTTCAAGCCCGTGCATAAACTGGGGATCATGTTGTGGTAATGTGGTGCGCTACACCGTGTCTCACGACAGAAGAAGAAAAAGTGGGCCTGGTGAGCTCCGGAAACTCACCGAGAAGACGAGAGAACTCATCTGGAGATGGGACTGCACAGGCAACTGACCAAGACACAGCGGTGCTGCGGTGGCAGGGGACCGAATGAAAGGTGGCCGCGTTGATTAACCGGCAGTGCCGGACGTCGACGAGAAAACCATTGGCGCAAAAAAAATCTGCCCCCAGGATGGCCTGTGAGACTTTCGTTGTGATGAACTCCCAAACGAAATGCTGGCCGCCAAAACGCAACTGGACCCTACGCTTTCTGAACGTGTGGATGGCTGCACCATTGGCTGCCTCAAGGGAGGGACCGTGACCGCCGGATTGAAGATCGAGCTTCGCCGCTGGTAGGATACTGCACTGGGAGCCAGTATCACAGAGAAAACGTTGGCCTGACAGGGAGTCTGTGATATAAAGGAGTTTCCCTGTGGAACCGATGGCCATCGCAACTCCGGCATGTCCCTCAGGCCCTGTCGCCCTTCTCAGAAACCGCTGGTTTGAGGTAGGTTTTTTTGGGGGGGAAAAACTGCAGGGAGAACGGCAGCGTCGGGCTATCATGCCAAAATGAGCGTGGTATGCACACCAGCCTGCTGACGGAGGAGTCGGCTTCACTCTTGTGGGGGTTGGGCGCCTCGTGGCCGCACAACATTGTTGTGTGATGGTGAAAATTTTATCCGCTTCTGCAGCGAGTTCAGCACAGTCCGTGATTGCGGAATTGGCCAAGGCCGCCTGTACTGGCTCTGGCAACTGGCAGAGAAACAACTCCCGGAACAGAAAACATTCCAATTCCGAGCCCAAGAGCGTGAGCATTTGGCTCATGAGCTCTGATGGCTTTGAGTCCCCGAGGCTGGGCATGGAGATAAGTCTGCGAGCGCGCTCCGACTTGGACAGACCGAAAACCTGCAGTAACCGTGTTTTTAAAGCTTCATACCTGCCATTGTCCAGAGGACTCCCGAGGAGGCAGACGACCGGCGAGGCCGTGGTGCTGTCGAGGATGGAGACCACGTAATAATAACGGGTCGAATCCGCTACTACTCCCCGGATTGCAAATTGGGCTTCCGCCTGGAAAAAACACGCGCTGGTTATTGCTCCCAAAATTGCGGCAGTTTGAGGTTGACGGCATTCGTGTCCATGATGTAACTTCAACGAAAATTGTTCAAAGAAATCGGGGTCACCAATGTAGGAACAGAGGTTCCTAGCTGAAGAATTGAGATCAACACAGAGAATCAAAAACAATAAAATTTAATGAACAAACGAAGTTAAACAGTAAACTGCTGGATACAATGCAAATAGGTCTGGTCTGGTTGAAAGCCTCTTTAGAACTGCTAGAAGGTTCCGAGCACTGATGTCATGACGTCATCACGTTCTTCCCGCCGTTGGGGGATCACGTGACGGGCAGCATGACATCATCATGCGGAGTAAAGGAAAGAAGCCATAGTACAGTTAACAGATACATTAAAGGTGCAGCCCCCGGTTGCACTACATTGCTGTTAAAGGAATTATAAACAATTGTCCTGAATCCCCTGGTGGCTCCGCCACACACAACACAATAAATCTTATCACTCTAAAAGGGGGAACACTTCGGAATATGCGAGGGAGAATGACAATAGACAAAAATACCTTACCCCTCCCAATCCCACTATACTAACTAGGTTGAATTCCAGAGGACCAGGAAATGCTCACCAAATGCAGGAATAGTTTGTAGAGTGGGAAAAACTTGCAGATCTTCGGTTTCTTCCAGGTTGGTTTCTTGTTGGTCGCGGTGGCCCAATATTACCTAGTTGTTGGTAATATTGTTGGTTGTTTGTTTCGTGGGGCCCTTGGTTGCTGCGATTCCTTCCATTCTCCTTCTGTTGTCCCGAGGCTGATGCCTTTCGAATGAGCTGTGCCTTATTCTGTGTCTGTCCGAACTGTACTGCCGACTTCAGTTCACTGACTGCTGTTTCAATTCTCTGCCTGAATGACTGTCTCTGTACTGATCGAACTGATCGAACCCATTGAACGAGCTGCCTTATTGTGGAGACAGGTCTTTAGTTTATACTAAAATGAAACCTGCTAATCTTGTTAGATTTTTGGCTGGCTCGTTAAGGGCCACTTGATTGGTCCCATTTAGTTAACTGGTTTCGGGATAGCTTCCTGAGTAGTTGAAGAAGGTGTGAAGTGGTTTTGGATGTCTCAGTGTTTGTTATGCATAATGTAAATCGGTATCTTCCTGGCTTGGTAGCTAGTTTGAACTGTAAGCACATTCACTTTGCCTCCTATTTCCACCCTTCCCTCACCTTCACATGGTCCATCTCTGACTCTTCCCTTCCCTTCCTCGACTTCTCCATCTCCATCTCTGGGGATAGGTTATCGACCAATATTCACTACAAGCCCACTGACTCCCACAGCTACCTGGACTACACTTCCTCCCACCCCGCATCCTGTAAGGACTCTATTCCATTCTCCCAGTTTCTCCATCTCCGCCGTATCTGCTCCGACGATGCCACCTTCCACACCAGTGCTTCCGACATGTCTTCCTTTTTCTGCAACCGAGGATTCCCCTCTACCGTGGTTGACATGGCCCTCGACCGTGTCCGTTCTATCTCCCGCACTTCTGCCCTCACCCCTGCCCCTCCCTCCCGGAACCACGATAGAGTTCCCCTTGTCCTCACCTTTCACCCCACCAGCCCCCACATCCAACGGATCATCCTCCGCCATTTCCGCTACCTCCAAAGTGATCCCACCACAAAGTGCATCTTCCCCTCCCCTCCCCTTTCAGCATTCCATAGGGACCGCTCCCTCCGAGACACACTAGTCCACTCCTCTATCACCCCCAACAGCCCCTCCCCTTCGCCTGGCACCTTCCCGTGCAAGTGCAGGAGATGTAACACCTGCCCCTATACCTCCCCCCTTCCCACTGTCCAGGGCCCCAAACACTCCTTCCAGGTGAAACAGCAATTTACTTGTACTTCTTGCAATCTAGTATACTGTATTCGCTGCTCACGATGCAGTCTCCTCTACAATGGGGAGACCAAACGCAGATTGGGTGATCGCTTTGTGGAACACCTCCATTCAGTCCGTAAGGGTGACCAGGAGCTTCCGGTCGCCTGTCATTTTAATTCACCGCTCCATTCCCACTTGGACCTCACCATCCTTGGCCTCTTGCATTGTTCCACGGAAGCTCAACGTAAACTTGAGGAACAGCAGCTCATCTTCCGATTAGGCACTTTGCAGACTTCCGGACTCAATATCGAGTTCAACAATTTCAGATCATAACCTCGGCCCGTATTACATTTTTACTGTATTTTTTTTCTACCCCTTTGTTTTGGGTTTTCCCTTCCCCCCACTTTCCTTTTTTTTCTTCTCTCTCCCACATGGCAGCTGTCTCCCATCCTGCCAGCACACTTCACACCTAATCTTGTCGTCTTTTGTCTCCACTGTCCTATTACCATCTCGTCTTGTTTTGAATACGTCTTAATGTCTCTTTTACTTCTTTTACTTCTTTTGTTCTATTGCAGCCCTGCCTTCGATCTATTTTATTTCTTTTCCAGTTTGAAAAAGGGTTAGACCCAAACGTCACTCTAATTTCTCTCCACGGATGTTGCCTGGCCTGCTGAGTTTTTCCAGCATTTTCTGTTGTTATTTTGGATTTCCAGCATCTGCAGTATTTTGCTATCGTACTAGTGTTTGGTTCACTGCCACACCTCTTCTAGGAATGCCTACCTTGAAGAAGTTCTGCTCTTCTCTTCGACGGGATCTCTGTTTGGCTCTTCAACCTTGTTCATCTTCATTACTTTCAGTTTCCCTTCTCGTGCTTGATCAGGTATCTGCCAAGACTCGCTTTCCCAGGCACTTCATTTTCTTCAGCAACTGTCTCTGGTTCCGACTTAATCCACGTGGGTTCCAACTAAACTTCCACCCTTCGTGTTTCGGATCCACCCAGGATTACAAATATCTCCAAGATATTCATCGTTCCTCGAACTACTGCTCTCGCCGCATCCTGAGATCCACGCTCAACGCCATGCGGCACCACATGAACACTCTCGACCTCCCTCTTCAGCAACGCCGGCGCACTCTATCTCAAAGCTGTCCGGGTCCACAGTTCCATTTCATCCTTCGACTCATCCGACGCTTCAACAAAAAACTTTTTTTCTTCCTTTCCGATGTCAAGGATTGCAAGCTTCATCAACTCTTGGATACCAACGCCCCTCCGGAACCTTCTTCCCCTTCACTTTCCTCTGACCCCCCTTCTCCCAATCTCACCCCCTGCCGTGTTTTCACTATCCCCTCTGACCTTCCACTCTCTGATCCCGAACGATCAGTCCTCAGCAAAGGCCTCAGCTTCATCCCCTTGCGCACCCAGCTCAATAAATTTCGAGCTGAGCATGATGTTGAGCTCTTTTTCTGCCGCCTTCGTCTCCGTGCCCACTTCTTTGGCCAGGAGTCTTCCCCCCGCACGACTGACCCTTTCTCCTGCTTGCAGAATTCCCATTCTACCTGGACCCCTCCCCCTGGCCTCTTACCCTCTCTAGATCTTTTCATCGCTAACTGCCGCCGTGGCATCGGCCGTCTCCATTTCTCTGCCCCCCTCACTCACTCCAACCTACCTCCCTCTGAACTTGCAGCACTCCATTCTCTCAGATCCAACCCCGACATTGTCATTAAACCCGCTGACAAGGGTGGTGCTGTCGTTGTTTGACGAACTGACCTCTACCTAGCGGAAGCTGAATGCCAACTCTCTGAGACCTCCTCCTACCTCCACCTGGACCATGACCCCACTACCAAACATCAAACCACCGTTTCCAAGGCTGTCACTGACCTCATCTCCTCTGGAGATCTTCCCCTCACGGCCACCAACTTCATAGTTCCCCAACCCCGCACAGCCAGCTTCTACCTCCTTCCCAAGATCCGCAAACAGGACTGCCCTGATAGACCCATCGTTTCAGCCTGTTCTTGCCCCACGGAACTTATCTCTTCCTATCTCAACTCTATCTTTTCTCCCCTTGTCCAGTCTCTTCCCACCTGCATTCGCGACTCTTCGGACACCCTCCGCCACTTAAACAGTTTCCAGTTTCCTGGCCCCAACTGCCTCCTTTTCACTATGGACGTACAATCCCTCTACACCTCCATCCCCCACCTGGATGGCCTGAGGGTGCTCCGCTTCTTCCTTGAACAGAGGCCCGACCAGTTCCCATCCACCACCACCCTCCTCCGCTTGGCTGAACTTGTTCTCACATTAAACAACTTCTCCTTTAAATCCACTCATTTCCTCCAAATCAAAGGTGTTGCTATGGGTACCCACATGGGTCCTAGCTCTGCCTGCCTTTTCGTGGGATATGTGGAAAACTCTTTGTTCCAGTCCTACTCAGGTCCCCTCCCTCAACTCTTTTTCTGATACATTGATGACTGTATCGGTGCCGTTTCCTGCTCTCGCCCCGAACAAGACAATTTCATTCACTTTGCCTCCAATTTCCACCCTTCCCTCACCTTCACATGGTCCATCTCTGACTCTTCCCTTCCCTTCCTCAACTTCCCCGTCTCCATCTCTGGGGATAGGTTACCAATATTCACTACAAGCCCACTGACTCCCACAGCTACCTGGACTACACTTCCTCCCACCCCGCCTCCTGTAAGGACTCTGTTCCATTCTCCCAGTTTCTCTGTCTCCGTTGTATCTGCTCCGACGATGCCACCTTCCATACCAGTGCTTCCGACATGTCTTCCTTTTTCCGCAACCGAGGATTCCCCTCTACCGTGGTTGACACGGCCCTCGACCGTGTCCGTTCTATCTCCCGCACTTCTGCCCTCACCCCTGCCCCTCCCTCCCAGAACCACGATAGGGTTCCCCTTGTCCTCATCTTTCACCCCACCAGCCTCCACATCCAACGGATCATCCTCTGCCATTTCCGCTACCTCCAAAGTGATCCCACCACCAAACGCATCTTCCCCTCCCCTTTCAGCATTCCGTAGGGACCGCTCCCTCCGAGACACCCTAGTCCACTCCTCTATCACCCCCAACAGCCCTTCTCTTCGCCTGGCACCTTCCCGTGCAAGAGCAGGAGATGTAACACCTGCTCCTATACCTCCCCCCCTTCCCACTGTCCAGGGCCCCAAACACCCCTTCCAGGTGAAACAGCGATTTACTTGTACTTCTTGCAATCTAGTATACTGTATTCGCTGCTCACAATGCGGTCTCCTCTACATTGGGGAACGCCTCCGTTCAGTCCGTAAGGTGACCCTGAGCTTCCGGTCACCTGTCATTTTAATTCACCATTCCATTCCCACTTGGACCTCACCATCCTTGGCCTCTTGCATTGTTCCACGGAAGCTCAACTTAAACTCGAGGAACAGCACCTCATCTTCCGATTAGGCACTTTGCAGCCTTCCGGACTCAATATCGGGTTCAACAATTTCAGATCATAACCTCGGCCCCTATTACATTTTTACTTATATTTTTTTCCACCCCTTTGTTTTGGATCTTCCCTCCCCCCTCTTTCCTTTTTTTTTCTCTCTCCCACACGGCAGCTGTCTCCCACCCTGCCAGTACACTTCACACCTAATCTTGCCGTCTTTTGTCTCCACTGTCCTATTACCATCTCGTCTGGTTTTGAATACCTCTTAATGTCTCTTTTACTTCTTTTACTTCTTTTGTTCTATCGCAGCCCTGCCTTCAATCTATTTTATTTCCTTTCCAGTTTGAAAAATGGTTAGACCCAAACGTCACTCTAATTTCTCTCCATGGATGTTGCCTGGCCTGCTGAGTTTTTCCAGCATTTCCTGTTGTTATATATGCATAGTCTTGATGGGTTTTATGTTTGTGCAGGATTAAGTCATTTCCTGAGTTGATTTGTTTTAAAGGGAAGAATGCGTGTTCTGTCTCCTTTAGCTGTCTGGTTTGAAATAACAAATGAGAGCTGTCTCCCACAGGCCCGGGCATGTCAAGTTTTGAGTTTTGAACTTGACATGCTGTTTGCAGGGTCCTGCTTTAACCTTGCAGGTTTTGCCATGAAGTCCAAAAGCCATTCCCTTTAGGGTACCCTTGTTAATAACTTGTCCTTCAGGGTCCCTTGTTAACAACTTGGGAGATGTGGGAATTTTGTGAATCCTACACCCCCCCGTGATACTTCAACTCGCTTCAAGTATCATACTTACGAAGGTGAGCAAAATTCCCGACCTTCCCTGTAATTATCTATCTAAAATCCCATGACACACACATTTCCCATTCTTAAAATGTAGTGTACATAAGTATACATAGGCAAAAACACAATTATTTACACACATCCAAGCATGGAGGGGGCCCAACACCCCTACACTGCTTGGTACACGTACATTTTATTAAAAGTAAGAAATCAAAGTCTTTATTAAAAGTAACAATCACAAAAAAAAACAATCTTTATTCAGGAATATAAAATAGAAGATTCAAATAGGTGTATCTCCCTCCACCTTAACATAATGCTCCTTCCAAGTCCTTTGGTTTCGGAATTCTAGTATTTGGCCTTTTCCCTTGCACTGAGTGCACAACAGATACAATATTATTCCCAGCTGGCAAACCACGAGGATGTGGGAAGCCATTCTAACCCATGAAGGGACCTCTATGTTTTCAAAAATGTCCCACCAGGGTGGAACTACAATATCCAATATCTTGGACCCTATCTCTACTGTCTTCTGCTCCAACGTGTAGAAATGTTTTTGTGAGACGATTACTGCTTTTAGCAACTTGGTCAGATGTTCTGGTAGAGGGTGGATTTCGTAGCCGAAATGTGCTACATATTTTTGCAGGTTGGTGAAATTATCTGTTACAGTGAGGTGAACAGTGGAGGGTTCGGGAATGGGGACAATCCGTTCCTGGGCCACTTGAACTTCTGCCTCGGGCTAAAAGCAGAAACTGCTGTCACTTGCTGGATACCAGCTATGCTGACCAAGCTGGTAGTGGGGCGCACTTGTGGTGACACAATATGTCCCACCTCCTATATATGCTACCTGTGGGGGAACATGGTCTTGTGCCATTACCATCATGGTACAGCTTATAGGTTTTGCACCAGCAGCTTTAAACCCGCACTGTGGTTTAGAATAGGCGTTCAAGTGCTGGGGACACTGTATTATGTGTGCTCCCCGGCTCCGGCACCCCGAGAGGTCAGTACCTGTCATAGCGTGCTCCCACTTTATGACATAAGGTGGGACCACTGCGAAACGGATGTGTGCACCCCCTTGAATGACTCCAATGTTCTCTACCCTGTATACCGGTGTGGGTCACGCTTTCCCACCCCTGACCGGCACCCTCACTACTATCCCCATGATAGTGTGTTTGGAACGTCCACAATCTACTGGGACAGGGTAGGCCTCAGAAGCTAGCTGGAGTTGACACAGGCTGAAATAAATAATAGATTTGCCTTTCTAATCTAGGCTTTATTAACTTAAAAATCCTGTAGCACATCTTTCAACACCCAGTCCCAACTAAAGGCTGGAAAGAACTGAATTTAAGATGGCCACCACAAATCACATGACATCAACTACCAATGAGATTACAGCATATATCTCAAGGCAGGAAACAAACAACCAATCACAATACTTCTTACTAAACATAAAGAATAATCACCACATTCACCCCTCCTTTTAAAATATACTCCAACCTAAATAACCTTTACAATTTATAATTAATTATTTACAACTAAAACTATGCACAGACAAAATAAAACTATTCAACATGACACAATACTAAGTGAGCAACAACAAATAGTAACATTGCACATAAGCATTAAGTATCTCTCAACTAAAACAATATAATATAATATTTCAACAATTTTAAAACATTACTATCAATTTAAAAGTCCATTTTCAATCGGTCGACCAGATATCTTGTTCATGTCGACCTTCTTAACCTTGGTGAAATTCCTTGCCCTCCCACACCAGGAGACACAGAAGTATCTTCTGCAGGAAGGCTATCCATATCCTGATTTTCAACGGTTTCCGGATTAGAAATCCCATCAGGAGGTAAACTGGGACGGTCATGAACATCCATCGAGGGCTGACTAATAGAAGTATAATTATCTGCAGTCGGATTGGAAATATTCGTAGTATCTGTAACAGCATCCACATTATCTGAATCATGACTATTGTTAATATCCTCAGAAGAGGGCTGGCCACCACAAGGAGCCAAGTCTTTAATTGAAACGGTACTTTCTTTCCCATCTTGGAATCGAATATGAGCATATTGGGAATTTGCCTCCAACAGCTCCACCTCCTCCACTAAAGGATCATATTTTGACAATCTAACATGGTGTCGAAGCAGCACAGGTCCCTGCATAGTAAGCCATGAAGGTACCGAATATCCCGTAGTAGATCTCCGTGGATAGTTAAAGAGCCTTTCATGGGGGGTCACATTAGTAGCCGTTGAAAGCAATGATCTAATGGAATGCAGGGCATCAGGCAGTACCATTTCCCACTGTGTATTCTTAAGGTTCCGGGATGTCAAAGCCAACATAACTGCCTTCCAGATCACCCCATTGTATCGTTCGCACTGTCCATTATCCTGGGGAT
Organism: Somniosus microcephalus; assembly: GCF_052327205.1. NCBI lineage: Eukaryota > Metazoa > Chordata > Chondrichthyes > Squaliformes > Somniosidae > Somniosus > Somniosus microcephalus. The sequence goes on from NC_140988.1 coordinate 296,233,805, forward strand.
TATACGGGGTAGTTCTGCTAGTAGAAATTCCCCGACTCTGAAGGTATTCCTTCAACTGGGAAGACATAAAAGAACTTCCCTGATCCGAATGGATATACGCAGGCATCCCAAAGATGACAAAAAGTTGAGTCAGACATTTGATAACTGTAGCAGCTGATACATCTGCACAAGGAAAAGCAAAAGGGAACCTTGAAAACTCATCCACAACAGTAAATATATATCGGTTTTAAGTAGTTGAAGGAAGAGGCCCCTTAAAATCGACGCTCAAACGTTCAAAAGGAGAAGTAGCCTTTATAAGATGAGCTCGTTGAGGCTTAAAGAAATTCGGTTCACACCGAGCACAGATAGAACATGATGAAGTCATCCGCTTGACGTCTTCAACTGAAAAGGGCAAATTCTTACTGCGTACGAAGTGTATCATCCTCGTAACCCCAGGATGGCATAAGGCATTGTGAAGATTAATAAGCGTATCTCCGTGAATCACAGAACAATAAAGCCCTCGACAGCGCATCAGCAGCAACATTATCCTTCCCCGGGCGATAAACTATATCAAAATGGTAACATGCCAACTCAATCCTCCACCTCATTATTTTATCATTCTTAATCTTTCCAAAATGTTTGACATCAAACATAAAGGACACAGACTTTTGATCAGTTACCAACGTAAAATGTCGCCCCGATAAATAATGTCTCCATTTACGCAGTGCTTCTACTATTGCATACGCCTCTTTCTCTATTGAAGAATGCCTTTTTTCACTATTGTTCAAGGTACGTGAGAAAAAGGCCACAGGTCTTCCATTTTGGTTCAGAGTAGCCCCAATTGCAAAATCAGAAGCGTCCGTCTCAATCACAAAAGGAACCTGCTCATCAATAGAATGCACAACTGCTCCAAGGATATCCTTTTTAAAATTATCAAAACACGTCCTGGCCTCCCATGATAGAGGATATGTCGTAACCCGAATAAGAGGCCAGATCTTCTGTGAAAAATTTGCAATCCAATTAGAATAGTAAGAAAACAGTCCAACAACTCATTGCAAAGCCTTAGAATTAGTAGGACAAGGTAAATCAATCAATGGTCGCAGACGTTCTGGGTCTGGTTTAATCTTGTTTCCCGAGATAATGTACCCCAGTAGATTTACCTCAGTGGTCGAAAAGGTACACTTCTCTTTATTGAAAGTTAAACCAACTTTTTCCGCAGCTTGAAGGAATCTTTCTAAATTAGAATCATGCTCCACCCTTGATTTGCCACACACCGTGATGTCATCTAAGTATGAAAAGGTGTCAGAGAGAGAGTTATCACTTATAAAAGCATCCATTGCCTGTTGAAAACAAGCAACACCATTAGTAACACCAAATGGTATTCGGCAAAACTGATACAGCTTTCCACCAGCCTCAAAGGCCGTATATGGTTGATCCTTCTTAACAATAGGAATCTGATGATAAGCACTCTTTAGGTCAATAGTGCTAAAAACCTTATACTGAGATACTTTATTGATAAGCTCATCAATCTTAGGCAAAGGGTACGCATCTAATTGAGTATACCTATTAATAGTTTGGGAATAGTCTATCACCATTCATTTCTTATGTCTCTCGTTAGTCGTGACAACTACCTGTGCCCGCCAAGGCGAACAACTAGGTTCAATGATTCCTTCCAATAAGAGACGTTGAACTTCAGAATTAATAAATTCTCTATCCTGACTGCTATACCTTCTTGACTTGGTAGCAATTGGCTTACAATCCGGCATCAAATTGGAAAAAAGTGATAATGGAGAAATGGATAAAGAGGTTAATCCACAAATAGATAAAGGTGGCTTAGTCCCTCCAAATGAAAGACTGAGAGACTCGTGTAACTGAAGCACATCATGACCAATCAAAATATCCGCACAGAGATTAGGCAAAACAGATAGGCGTATATCAGTATACGTATTACCTAGAAGAATCAATTTCACAAGGCAACAACCAGCTACTTGTGAAGTGAGAGTCGTCTGAGCCATACACACCTGATAGGAAACAGGCGAAATTTTCAAATGCTTCTCCTTTGCAAACTGAAGACTTATAAAACTCTCGGTACTGCCCGTATCTATAAGGGCCTTCACTTCCAACCCATTAACTTGGGCCGTAACTATAGCTTTGTTTAGGCCATGAGCAAATGCAGCAGAAATTGATGCAATAAACGCCCTATCGAAAGGCTGAATAGTCACAGAGGAGGTAATTGAACCTGATGATTTACACACACGTGCGTAATGACCTCTCTTGCCGCATTTACCACACACAGCCTCCCGAGCAGGACATTTCAGACGAGGGTGCCGGACGTTCCCACAAAAATAACACTTCTGAATCCTAGAGGCAACAGCCACTGAAGTAGAAACTGTTTCAGAATCTAGTAAACCACTCCTATTAAGTCCACATAATTCCTTTTCACCCGGAACTGCCGAAACCACAATCACAGGCCGATTAAAAAGAGCATAAGAATCCAAACTTCTCTGAGCCACATCCAATGTAGAAGCTTGCTCAAAAGCACTCTTAAGATCCAAAGTCTTATTTTCTAACAACCGCTGACGAATTGATCTAGACAGTAATCCATTAATAAAAGCATCCCGTGCCGATTCTTCCTTATATTCTTCAGCCGTCACGGCCTTATAATTACAGTTAACACTAAGGCACCAAAGTGCTTGTAAATAAGTATCCAAAGATTCTCCCACCTGCTGCCTACGGGCAGATAGAAGGTGACGTGCAAATACCTCATTCTTTGGTTTAACAAAAATCTTTTCCAATGTAGAAATAGCCACTTTGTAAGTTTTACAGTCCAAAATATACTTATACACATCCGGAGCAATGTAGTTGATCAGCATATTCAGCTTATTTAGAGACTCTTGATCCAACACGCCCAAAAAGTTTTTAAATGTACAATACCAGTGTTTCCATTTATCATCCACTCCTGCAGAATTAGGGTCAGCATTGAATCGTTCTGGTTGAAGATATCGCTCCATTCTGACATAAAGTTAATAAATTGAAATAAAGAATAGATTTGCCTTTCTAATCTAGGCTTTATTAACTTAAAAATCCTGTAGCACATCTTTCAACACCCAGTCCCAACTAAAGGCTGGAAAGAACTGAATTTAAGATGGCCACCACAAATCACATGACATCAACTACCAATGAGATTACAGCATATATCCCAAGGCAGGAAACAAACAACCAATCACAATACTTCTTACTAAACATAAAGAATAATCACCACACAGTCTTAATGCATTCTCAAATGGGTGGAGGGCTGCGAGGTGCTTGTTGCTGATCCAGGAGGGGACTAAACCCTGTTTTAAATCCTCCAGGCTACTGCGGCCCTCGCCCAGCAACCATGCCCCCTACATTACGCACACCTCGTTCTGTGCAGCCTGATCTGAAGCATTCCTGTCTTCACGTATGAGGGCATTTACAGTTTTGACATGTCTTTCCAGCTCAGCAATGATCTCTTTTAAATGGACCTTCATAGCCTGGTCCTCATGTAACTCTGAGCCTAATACTGTATTTTCATCCATTAAGATTTTTCGTAATTGTGTTTTTAAACCGTTTATCTGTGTCTGCAATTCTATGTCATCCAGGCTGTTTATAACAGAGGATCCTGTATTATATGCAGTAAAAACATCATTCCAGGTTCCCTTTCTTTGTCTCCCCGCATTGTTAAAGTACTCAGTGTGTGTAGTGTACAGTTCGGTTTTGTCTACATCGGCAAAATCAAACTCGTAGAATTTCCTAAACATTTCTCTTAACAGGGCCTGGTATAGCTGTTCCGTCTCTTTAGGGCACCACTCAGGTAAGTGCACCTCAGTAAGGTTTAGAATCACGGAGGCTACCGCGTAGTGTACCCCCTGGTATAGCACCTTTTCAGTCAGCACTAGTACCAGCCCATTCCCTGGTCCCTTGGTGGTGGCAGGAAACCCCTCTACGTGTGTCCTTGCTGTCTGGGTCATGGGCAGAGGCTTTCAGGCACGTGCCTCGAGTTCAGTGGCTTTAACTGGGGCTGGGGAGCGTGGGACTGTACAAGTGTGTAGGTGGGAATCCCATTCCACCCCTTCCCCTTATCCTGCCATGATGTGGAGAAGATGATGGATATGCCCGTGGGGCAGGCCCTTTGCGACCCCAATGCAGACATAAATTCCCTGTTCCGACTCCCACCACTTATCCCAGCACACACTATTTCCCCCTTGGGTCCCTGTGACCATCCCGTAGGTGTCATTCCCTAGCCGTTCCCAGTCAGCTGTATGGTCCCCCATGTCTTTGCTCAGCTTTCTGAGCCACCACCACCTTCCCAGGGGAATCTGTCCTCTGCAGGTCAGGCACACGCGTTTCCCCTCAGTGACCCCAACCCATGTGGCCACCAGCTGTATGCTGGGGCAGGGGAGGGAGGCCTCCCCGTAGGTGAACCCGGTCTGGCTGGAGTACCGGGTGGAGTTAGATCCCAGCCACCCTGGCCATCTTCCCTCATGGGAATAGATAGCGAGCTCCTCCATGCCTCGTTCGCCGCCCCCAGCAGTCACAACCAGTGCTTTCGCTCCTGAGCACCTATAGATGTGGGAGTCCTCCACGTCACCTCACTTCCCAGTGCTCATTCCTATCAGGGTGAGTAGGAGTATGCCCCCCTTCATCCCAAAATCCCTTCTGTAAAGAGACACAAGAGCACATAGCCAGGTCCCGAGAAGATTCTTTGGCTTGGGTAAAGCATAGTCGAATCTCGCAACCTCGACTCAATACAAACACTCTTAAACAATAACACCTTGTTTAAAATTAAACTAAAACACCCAAACTTAACTTAAACTAAAATGACATTATAGAAGCTATGTGCATCCGCCGCCCATCTCCGGGTGGCCAGCCTAATCCCTGTTCGGGCTGCAGCACGCTACTCCCTTCGGTGTGGCTGCTCTGTCCTGTACTTTCACTCCCTCGCAGCCTGCGGCTGCTGGCTGGGAACCTCTGCCCTCAGATTGATTCCTGACTCGAGAGGCTGCCCTTTTAAACTGGGGAGCCGGTGACCATGGTTTCTTTGGCCGTGGCATTCGTGGGGACCTTCTAGGGACTTGGGCTGGTGGGGGTTTTCTGGCTAGTGTGACTTTAAAATGAGCCACTGCCGCCTCCTGCTCAGTCTGTGAACTTTGCACTTGTCTCAGTGTTTGTTATGCATAATGGAAATCGGTATCTTCCTGGCTTGGTAGCTAGTTCGAACTGTATGCGATTATATATGCATAGTCTTGATGGGTTTTAGGTTTGTGCAGGATTAAGTCGTTTCCTGAGTTGATTTGTTTTAAAGGGAAGAATGCGTGTTCTGTCTCCTTTAGCTGTCTGGTTTGAAATAACAAATGAGAGCTGTCTCCCACAGGCCCAGGCATGTCAAGCTTTGAGTTTTGAACTTGACATGCTGTTTGCAGGGTCCTGCTTTAACCTTGCAGGTTTTGCCATGAAGTCCAAAAACTGTTCCCTTTAGGGTACCCTTGTTAATAACTTGTCCTTCAGGGTCCCTTGTTAATAACTTGGGAGATGTGGGAATTTTGTGAATCCTACAAAACCTACTGGAGTTTTTTGAGGATGTAATTGATAGAATAGATAAGGGAGAACCAGTGGATGTGATGTATTTGGATTTTTAGAAGGCCTTTGATACAGTCCCACATAAGAGGTTAGTGTGCAAAATTAAAGCACATGGGATTAGGGGTAATATACTGGCATGGATTGAAAATTGGTTAACAGACAGAAAACAGAGAATAGAAATAAATGGGTCTTTTTCGGGGTGGCAGGCGGTGACTAGTGGGGTACCACAGGGATCAGTGCTTGGGCCCCAGCTATTCACAATATATATCAATGATTTGTATGAGGGAACCAAATGTAATATTTCCAAGTTTGCTGATGACACCAAACTAGGTGGGATTGTGAGTTGTGAGGAGGATGAGAAGAGGCTTTAAGGTGATTCAGACAAGTTGAGTGAGTGGGCAAGTACATGGCAGATGCAGTATAACATGGATAAATGTGAAATTATCCACTTCGGCAGGAAAAACAGAAAGGCATAGTATTATTTAAGTGATGATAGATTGGGAAATGTTGATGTACAAAGGGACCTGGGTGTCCTTGTACACCAGTCACTGAAAGCAAACATGCAGGTGCAGCAAGCAGTTAGGAAGGCAAATGGTATGTTGGCCTTCATTACAAGAGGATTTGAGTACAGGAGCAAGGATGTCTTACTACAGTTATACAGGGCCTTGGTGAGACCACACTTGGAGTACTGTGTGCAGTTTTGGTCTCCTTACATATGAAAGGATATACTTGCCATAGGGGGAGTGCAACAAAGGTTCACCAGACTGATTCCTGGGATGGCAGGACTGTCGACTAGGCCTGTGTCAGGGCGAGGCTGGTTCTGGACCCAAGTGCAGACAGACGAGGTGAGAAGCAGTTATGCAGTCTTAAATAAAAGTACTTTACTAGAATCACACAGGTAAACAGTTACAAGCATAGGAGCTCAAGACAAGCTACCACTAGGCAAATGGCTTGTCAAGACTGAGCACAGAGGGAAGAAACCACAGAACTTAAATACAAGCAAAAACAGGTGAAACCAATAAACCTGATAAAAGGCAGTTAAGTTATAAACACAGGAGAAACTAGTAACAATTAGCAAAGGGAAAAAAACAAGTGAAGGTGCCATCTAGGGGTTACTGAGGGAACGAACCAGCACCATCACAGGACCCCCTCCCCTAGGAACGGCTCCTGACGTTCCTCCTGGAAGATCAGGGTGGCAACGGCAAAAATCCCTGGTGAGTTCAGGATCCAAAATGTCCCGGGCCGGAACCCAGGAACACTCTTCAGGGCCATAACCCTCCCAGTCGACCAGGTATTGAATGCTCCTCCTAACCCGGCGACTATCAAGGAGGCGATGGACAGTGTAGGCTTGCTGACCGTCAATCATGCGGGGCGGTGGGGGGAGGTCTGGAAGCAGGAACCAAGGGACTGGTAAGTACCGGCTTGAGGTGAGAGATGTGGAACGTGGGATGTATCTTCATCGACCGAGGAAGGAGGAGCCGGTAGGCTACAGGGTTTACTTTTTCCAAAATCCTAAAAGGTCCGATGAACCGGGGAGCCAACTTGTGGGACTCCACATGGAGCGGAAGATTCTGGGTAGACAGCCAGACCTTCTGTCCGGTCCGGAACCGAGGAGCTGGGCGGCGGTGTCGGTCAACCTGCACTTTCTGCTGAGAAGCAGCGAGCTGCAAGGCAGAGCGGACCCTCCTCCAGGTACAGCGGCAGCGTTGGACGAACCCCTGGGCAGCCGGGACTCCTACCTCCCTCTCCTGTACAGGGAAGAGTGGCGGTTGGAAGCCATATTGACATTCGAAAGGTGAGAGGCCAGTGGAGGAGCTCTGAAGTGTATTGTGCGCATACTCCGCCCAGACCAGATACTTGCTCCAGGTGGAAGGATTGGAGGACACAAAGCTTCTTTGCGCCCTCTCTCAGTCTGGCCGTTAGACTGTGGGTGAAACCCAGAGGAGAGACTGACGGAAGCGCCCAGCAGGGAACAAAAAGCCTTCCAGAACCTGGATGAGAACTGGGGACCACGGTCATAGACAACATCCAGGGGCAAGCCATGGAGGCGGAAGACATGCTGGACAACCAGCTGGGCAGTCTCTCTGGCAGAGGGAAGCTTGACAAGAGGGACGAAGTGAGCAGCCTTGGAAAAGCAATTGACCACAATTAGGATGGTAGTGAATCCCTCAGATGGAGGTAGCCCGGTGGGGTAGTACCCAAAGGAACTGACTGAGGAGGAGCATCCTGAGCAGAAGCCACAGTGGCTGGGTGTTGAATGGTCTGAGTCCACTTATTTACCTTGTCCGAAATGCTTTGGAGAAGTTGCTCAAGGCGGCCAAGGAAAGCACCTTGATGGCAGAGGATAGAACAAAATTCCTCCATCACTGCTGGGTCCATACCGGCTCAGTCTTGCTGTCAGGGCGAGGCTGGTTCTGGGCCCAAGTGCAGACAGACGAGGCGAGAAGCAGGTATGCAGTCTTAAATAAAAGTACTTTACTAGAATCACACAGGTAAACAGTTACAAACATAGGTGCTCAAGACAAGCTACCACTAGGCAACCGGCTTGTCAAGACTGTGCACAGAGGGAAGAAACCACAGAACTTAAATACAAGCAAAAACAGGTGAAACCAACAAACCTGATAAAAGGCAGTTGAGTGATAAACACAGGAGAAACTAGTAACAATTAGCAAAGGGAAAAAAACAAGTGAAGGTGCCATCTAGGGGTTACTGAGGGAACTAACCAGCACCATCACCGGACCCCCTCCCCTAGGAACGGCTCCTGACGTTCTTCCTGGATGATCAGGGTGGCAACGGCGAAAATCCCTGATGAGTTCAGGATCCAAAATGTCCTGGGCCGGAACCCAGGAACGCTCTTCAGGACCATAACCCTCCCAGTCAACCAGGTATTGAATGCTCCTCCTAACCCGGCGACTATCAAGGAGGTGATGGACAGTGTAGGCTTGCTGACCGTCAATCATGCGGGGCGGTGGGGTGGGGGGGGAGGTCTGGAAGCAGGAACCAAGGGACTGGTAAGTACCGGCTTGAGGTGAGAGATGTGGAACGTGGGATGTATCTTCATCGACCGAGGAAGGAGGAGCCGGTAGGCCACAGGGTTTATTTTTCCAAAATTCCAAAAGGTCCGATGAACCGGGGAGCCAACTTGCGGGACTCCACATGGAGCGGAAGATTCTGGGTAGACAGCCAGACCTTCTGTCCGGTCGGAACCGAGGAGCTGGGCGGCGGTGTCAGTCAACCTGCACTTTCTGCCAAGAAGAAATGAGCTGCAAGGTGGATCGGACCCTCCTCCAGGTACGGCGGCAGCGTTGGACGAACCCCTGGGCAGCTGGAACTCCTACCTCCCTCTCCTGTTCAAGGAAGAGTGGTGGTTGGAAGCCATATTGACATTCGAAAGGTGAGAGGCCAGTGGAGGAGCTCTGAAGTGTATTGTGCGCATACTCCGCCCAGACCAGATACTTGCTCCAGGTGGAAGGATTGGAGGACACAAAGCTTCTTAGCACCCTCTCCAGATCTTGGTTGGTTCTCTCAGTCTAGCCATTAGACTGTGGGTGGAACCCAGAGGAGAGACTGATGGAAGCACCCAGGAGGGAACAAAAAGCCTTCCAGAACCTGGATGAGAACTGGGGACCACGGTCAGAGACGACATCCAGGGGCAAGCCATGGAGGCGGAAGACACGCTGGACAACCAGCTGGGCAGTCTCTCTGGCAGAGGAAAGCTTGACAAAAGGGATGAAGTGAGCAGCCTTGGAAAAGCGATCGACCACAACTAGGATGGTAGTGAATCCCTCAGATGGAGGTAGCCCGGTGGGGTAGTACCCAAAGGAACTGACTGAGGAGGAACATCCTGAGCAGAAGCCACAGCGGCTGGGTGTTGAATGGTCTGAGTCCACGTATTTACCTTGTCCGAAATGCTTTGGAGAAGTTGCTCAAGGCGGCCGAGGAAAGCACCTTGATGGGAGAGAATAGAACAAAATTCCTCCATCACTGCTGGGTCCATACTGGCTCAGTCTTGCTGTCAGGGCGAGGCTGGTTCTGGACCCAAGTGCAGACAGACGAGGCGAGAAGCAGGTATGCAGTCTTAAATAAAAGTACTTTACTAGAATCACACAGGTAAACAGTTACAAACGTAGGCGCTCAAGACAAGCTACCACTAGGCAAACGGCTTGTCAAGACTGTGCACAGAGGGAAGAAACCACAGAATTTAAATACAAGCAAAAACAGGTGAAACCAATAAACCTGATAAAAGGCAGTTCAGTAATAAACACAGGAGAAACTAGTAACAATTAGCAAAGGGAAAAAAACAGGTGAAGGTGCCATCTAGGGGTTACTGAGGGAACTAACTGGCACCCTCACAGGCCTGTATTCACTAGAGTTTAGAAGAATGAGAAGGGATTTCATTGAAGCATTTACAATTCTGACAGAGCTAGAATGGATGCAGGGAGGGTGTTTTCCCTGGCTGGGGGTCTAGAATGAGGGGTCACTGTCTCAGGATATGGGGTAGGACATTTAGGACTGAGATGAGGAGAAATTTCTTCACTCAGAGGGTGGTGAACCTATGGAACTATCTACCACAGAAGGCTGTGGAGGCCAAGTCACTGAATATATTTAAGAAGGAGATAGATAGATTTCTAGACACAAAATGCCTCAAGGGGTATGGGGAGGGAGCGGGAATATGGTATTGAGATAGAGGATCAGCCATGATCATATTGAATGGCGGAAAAGGCTCGAAGGGCCGAGTGGCCTACTCCTCCTCCTATTTTTCTATGTTTCTATGTCTCTATGAACCCTGGTTCAGTAAGGAGTGTAGAAGTTGAGTATATTCAAGGCTGAGAGAAAGATTTTTGGACTCTAGGGGAATCAAGCGATATGGAGATCGTGCAGGAATGTGGAGTTGAGGTTGAAGATCAGCTGTGATCTTAATAAATGATGGAGCAGGCTCGAGGGGCCGTATGCCTATTCCTGCTCCTAATTCTTATATTCTTATGTTCTAAGAGAATGTGAGAAGCACGAGGCGTACCTGAAAATGGGGTGCCAACCTGGCGAAGCTACAATACAGGACTACATGCTAAACAGCAGAAGAGCTAAGTGATCCCGCGACCAACGGATCAGCTCAAAGCTCTGCAGTCCTGCCACATTGTAGGGGGTTGGCGTGTGCGTCCAGTCAGCTTCGCCTCTGACTGTCCTCTGAGCAGTTCGAATTGCTCCCATACCCCTGGGTTCTAGACACCGGACTTAGGTACAGGCAGCGATATAGAAAATCGAGTAGACAAGTGGTTTGGTGCAAGAAAACCAAAATTTTATTAAAGCAGAATAAAACACATTCTTATGAGAATTACTGGTATGCAAAATACAGGCATAAATAATTACACTTATATGGGAATGGGGAACACACGGCACATCGAGGGAAAACAACTACATTAACAATCCCCTTATCCTATCCCACTCTCTATATCTAACTAGATTAAGCTATGAGGGGCCAGGAATTCATGGTCACCAATCCAAAACCTGTTGCTTTAACGGTTGTGAGTTTTGAGGTCTGTTCTCCCTGTCATTTGGGGTACCCCATTGTCACTTGGTCTCAGGGTGCGGCGCTGAATTTGTTGATGCGAAGCACCCTCCCTTTTCCTCAGGTACCATCATCGTCTCGTCGCGATGGATTTTCTTCTTCTTCTCCCTTGGGCGGTCGTTAGCGGTAATTTTACGGTCAGGGGTCGGTTGGCGCTTAGATGATTTCACTACCCAAGCTTCGAATGCCAGTTTATTCATCGCGGGCGCTGTCACCCACGTTTAACGCCAGCTTATTCGCAATGTTCAAACGCCAACTTATTCTCACTGTCCATACATGCACTGCCAATTTCTTCACCAAATGCCAGCTTATAACTAGGCGTTTGGTTTTTACCAATGCGTCTTTCGCTGCCCTTCTCTGCTCTTATTGGTTTATCTTCTTCTTCGTCTCGTCTCATCTCGTCTCGTCTGCCACTTTGTGGCCTGTGTGTCCTGTGTGGCTTTGAACTTGGGTCTCTTTCTCCTCCCGCGCTTGGCCCCGGTGTAATGGGTATCCTTGGTTGTTGAGCGGTGTGGGGAGCGAGTAAAGAACCCACCATGAGGCCAGGGCGCGAGTATGAGTGGCAGCAGGCCAAGGCCACAGGCAAGAGGTCAGAGTCAAGAGCCAAGAGATAAGAGAGTGATGGCTACTGATGGGCCTGCAATTATACCCATTCTTCAACTCCTTATCTGTGCGCCAAATCAGGTTAGTCCATTGTTTAACTTTTGGCGGGCTTGCTTAAATGATTACAACCATTTATTTTAACGACTCGTGGAGTGGTTGTCTCCGGGTCTAATGGCCCCGATGTCCTGGTTGTTTGTCGTGGATAAGACCTAATTGTCCCCATCCTGACTTGATGGCTGCTGTGAGCTATTACCGACTAAACATGGAGAAACCTAATGGCCACGATTATAGGCCCATTCTCGCTTGATTGGATTCAAGTCGAATGAATGCATATTCTGCGTTTACTTTGTCTGGCTGGCTCCACAGAGTCCTTTTTCACAGATTCCTGCATTTTAAGTTTTGTCTCTGGGCCTGCTTGTCTGCAGAGCTTTGCTTTTAAAAATCCTCTCAGTTTTGGTCATGAGGTAAAAGAAGCCATTTTGGGTACCCTGGTTTTAATAACTTGCCCAAAACAGGGTCCCTTGATCCATAATTTGGGGAGTGCGGGAATTTTGAGAACCCTGCACTTACAACATCCAGTCATGAATGGTGGTGAACAATTGAACAGCTAACGGGAGGAGGAGGAGGCTTCCTGAACATTCCAATCCTCAATGACGGCAGAGCCCAGCACGTGAATGCAAAAGATAAGGCTTAAGCATTTGTAACCATCTTCAGCCAGAAATGCTGAGTGGGTGATCTATCTTGGCCTCCTCCTGAGGACCCACCATCACAGATGCCAGTCTTCAGCCAATTTGATTCACTCCATGTGATATCAAAAAACTGCAGAGTGTACTGGATACAGTAAAGACTATGGCCTAGAAATTCAGTTGCTTGCGCCACCAGTTTGCACCCAAAGAGGCCACTCAGAGGCTTTAGCGCCACTGGCCACAACCACCGCGATATTTAGCGGGGCGCTAATGGCGGCGTTAGCCTGTAGCGCTGCGCCGCCACCGATGACATCATCGGTGTGCGCAGCGCCCCGCTACCGCCCCAAATGCCATATTAGGTTGCGCCCGCCTCTTCCGCGCCGGCCGCAAATAGCGACCGGTACACAGGGGCCAACCTGTGGCGGTAGTGGCGCTAGTTAAGGTGGAGGTGCGGCCAGCCGCTTTTTCGGCGGCTGCCTGCCCGCACCTCCGCCCCCGGCCTCCTACACCCAACCCCCCCGCGGCATTGCTGGCTGTTTCCCGAGAGCCCGGCACTTCTCCTTGGTGCCGGGCTCATTTGCCGGCATTCGCGAGCGGGGATCACGCTGTTGCAGGTACCTCCCCCTTAACAGTGGGAGGAAGGCCTGCAGTACTGCAGCGTGCCGTGCCGCAGCGGGTGGCGCTGCGGCACTTTGCGCGCCGATATTCAGTTTCAGCGCCCCAAGCGGGGCGCGGGAAGCCTCGTTTAGCGGCCCGCTTCCATTTGGGGCGCAGAAACTGAATATCCCGATGGTGCAAGTGGCTCCGCGCGCAGCGGTAATTCCGGCGCCCAGGCGAGCTTGGCGCCCCAAACTGAATTTTTAGCCCTATGGGTCCTGACAACATCCAGGCTGTCATGCTGAAGACTTGTGCTCCAGAACAAGCCGCCCACACTAGCCAAGCTGTTCCAGTACAGCTACAATAATGGTACCTACCCAACAAAGTGCAAAATTGCCCAGGTATGTCCTGTCAACAAAAGCAGGACAAATCCAATCCAGCCAATTACTGCCTCATCAGTCTACTCTCATCATCAGCAAAGTGATGGAAGAGGTCGTCGACAGTGCTATCAAGCAGCACTGACTCACCAATAACCTGCTCACTGATGCTCTGCTTGCCAGGGCCACTTGGCTCCAGATCTCATTACAGCCTTGGTACAAACGTGGACAAAAGAGCTGAATTCCAGAGGTGAGGTGAGAGTGACTGCCATTGACATCAGGGCAGCATTTGACCGAGTGTGGCACCAAAAGCTCTAGTAAAATTGAAGTCAATGGGGATCAGCAGGAAAGCGCTCCACTGGCTGGAGTCATACCGAGCACAAAGGAAGATGGTTGTGGTTGTTGGATTTCCTCAGGCAGTGTCCTAGACCCAACCATCTTCAGCTGCTTCATCAATGACCTTCTCTCCATCATAGGGTCACCCCATCCAAAACCTTAGTCATTCACTTCCTCCATCACCGGCGCAATGTGGCTGCAGTGTGTAGCATCTACAAGATGCACTGCAGTAATTCGCTAAGGCTTCTATGATAGCACATCCCAAACCTGCAACCTCTACCACCTTGAAGGACAAGGGCAGCAGGCATATGGGAGCACCATCACCTCCAAGTTACCCTCCAAGTCACATCCTGACTTGGAAATAAATCTGCCATCCTTGATCGTCGCTGGATCAAAATCCTGGAACTCCCTCCCTAACAGCACTATGGGTGTACCTTCACCACACAGACTGCAGCGGTTCGAGAAGGCGGCTCACCACCACCTTCTCAAGGGCAATTAGTGATTGGCAATAAATGCTGGCCTTGCCAGCGATGCTCACATCCTGTAAATGAATAAATGAAACAAAATACTCTTGGTGGCTGTCTCATTCTATACATTTCTTGCACAATAATTTAGTTACCCTGATATGGCAACTTCTTGTCTCAACATGTCCTGACCCTATAATTATTTTATCCAACTGTCCTATTTATTGGCAGTAAGTGGTGGATGTGCTCAGTCAACATGACTGTGTCAACTCCATCCTTATCTTAGCTCGTTAGACAGTTATTGCTGGCATTTTTCCATTCTTATTTAAGCACAGCTGAAGGAAATACTTGACCACACATGCCTCGAACCATCTTACAACATCAAAACATCATAAAATTTCATACTAATTTAAAATCCAGGAAGTAAGATAAGGGGCTAGAATTTCCAGTGTATTTGCTCCCAGAGATATGCGCAATCAGGAAGTAAAGCAAATATCCGACGTAAACGACCCAGCAAACTTGGACACAAGTTTGTTATGCACGTAATTACGCTACACACGAATTTCCTTACTCTTTCATGCCCGTCTATCAATGCCTGCAGCTGAACGCATCTTGATTCGTTATAATGGCTCTGCCCCAGGCCAAAGAATTATACACGTGAATTGCCTGCACTTACTCTGGTTCAAAACAGATGTAAAATTACAGAATTTTAGGTGCAGCAGGAAACAAAGTCATTTTTCTGGTGTTTCACTGATTTTTTATGCCATTTTTAAAATTTATCCTCACGGAGATCCACATTTTATTTTCTGTTTCTTTGAATAGAAAGAACGACTTGCATTTGTATGTATCATGACCTCAGGATGTCCTGAAGTGCTTTACAGCCAATTAAGTACTTTTTGAAATGTAGTCACTGTTGTAATGTAGAAAATGCGGCAGCCAATATGCGCAGAGCAAGGTTCCACAAACATCAGTAAGATACAAGACCAGATTGTAGCCTGGAGTTTCCTCCATATTTACGCCCAGACACATACGTCCAGAAGGACAAGGGCTACAGGTGCATGGGAATACCACCACCTTCAAGTTATCCTGCAAGCCATTATTTTTTTGGGGGTGGAAAGTCATAGGAATTTAGGCATATGTACCTCAATTTGCACTCCCAGCAGGCATGCTTCACAGAGTTCAATTTTGTAAAATTATCCCTATAGGTGCCGCTATAAAAATGTTTACAATGAACTGGTCAGACCACCCTTGGAATAATGGTGTAAATGTGTTTTGGTCATCACATCAGTAATCTACTTGTACAGGAAACTTCACGATATCCAGCACCGACGGGACCGAGCTGCTGCCGATCTATCAAAACTTCTGGATAGACCAGCGCTAATGTTGAAGGGTATGGAGGTTTTCATCTCCGTATCTGACAACAAACACTGTTACTTAGCAACAGCTTGTAAACACTCGGCCCATAGCTTGGAAGCGTCTCTGAAGCTGTTGCTAAGCTACAGAGACGCTTTCCAGAGCCTAACTGTTAAAAAAATGCTAGGAGAAGAAAAAAAACCTAACCAAAACGGCTGCTGATTTCTGCCATTAGATCGAGGTTTCCGGACATACAACCTCCGGATAAACCAAAGTTTCCTGTAATAGAAAGGCTACAAAAATGAGCAACAACACTGATCCTAACTTTAATGAGATTGTGCTATGAGAAATGATGAGCTTGAGATTTACAATCTAGGAAGGTGGTTAAAGGGGATGGTAAAGTATATGAAAAAATATAGATAAAGCAAACTGATTATTTCAATGCATGCCAAGAAAGTAATACCATAACAGTATAGCCTAATTAACTACATGCTAAGCACATACAAGAAAATATGGGGCTGGGCCGTGTCGTGCAGTTCGTTGCACTTGCCCATAGACTTTTTAATGGGCTTTTGCACTAGAAATTCCTGTCAGCCAGCTATTGAAAAAGTGCAGCACCCTCTACGGAGCATCTGGGACCTGTGAATAGTGCAAGCAACTGTGTATCTCCATAACCAATCAGATTGAAGAATCATTAAATGAGCAGCACAGAGTCTGAAACAGGAAGTGTCAGAATATTTAATTCAACGTCAAATCAGGTAAAGAAAGTGAAATAGAGAGGGAAAGAAAGATTGGATTAAGAGAGAGGTATAAAAGAGACAAAAAGTAAAAAATATATATATATTGGTCATGTGATACATCATGCTGACCAATATACCACATTGCCTGCTTTTAAAGCAAACAATATTTGGGTCAGCTTGCACCAAAATCTGCCTAAAGCTTCAAATACTGTGCAAAGTGCACTAAGCATCTGCTGTTCATCTGTAACATCTTCCTGTACTGACAAAGGACTGTGCCTGAAATGTTAACATTATTTGTTTCTTTATAGGTTAAAGAAGGGATTAACACAATTGTAATGAAGGATATTAGCTCTGATGATGTGGAATCTGTATGGGTAGAATTGAGAAATACTAAGGGGAAGAAAACGTTAGTGGGAGTGGTACATAGACCTCCAAACAGTAAGGCGGAGGTTGGGGATGGCATTAAAAGGGAAATTAAAGAAGCGTGCAATAAGGGCACAGCAGTCATCATGGGTGACTTTAATCTACATATAGATTGGGCTAACCAAATTAGTAACAATACTGTGGAGGAGGAATTCCTGGAGTGTTTATGGGATGGTTTCCTGGACCAATATGTCGAGGAACCAACCAGAGATCAGGTCATCTTAGACTGGGTATTATGTAACGAGAAAGGATTAATTAGCAATCTTGTTGTACGAGGCCCCTTGGGTCAGAGCGATCATAATATGATCGAATTCTTCATTAAGATGGAGAATGAAGTCGTTGACTCAGAGACTAGGGTCCTCAATTTAAATAAAGGAAACTACAATGGTCTGAGGATCGAGTTGGGTAGGATTGATTGGGGAATGTCAATCAAAGGGTTGACGGTGGATAGGCAATGGCAAACATTCAAAGACCGAATGGATGAACTACAGAATTTGTTCATCCCAGTTTGGCATAAAAATAAAACAAAAAAGGTGACTCAACCATGGCTAACAAGGGAAATTAGGGATAGCATAAGATCCAAGGAGAGGACATATAAATTGGCCAGAAAAAGCAATAATCCTGAGGATTGGGAGCAGTTTAGGATTCAACAAAGGAGGACAAAGGGATTAATTAAGAAAGGGAAAATAGATTACGAGAGTAAGCTGGCAGAGAACATAAAATCTGACTGTAAAAGCTTTTATAGATATGTGAAGAGAAAAAGATTGGTGAAGTCAAGCGTAGGTCCCTTGCAGTCAGAATCAGGGGAATTTATAATGGGGAACAAAGAAATGGTAGACCAACTAAATACATATTTTGGTTCTGTCTTCACAAAGGAGGACACAAATAACCTCACAGAGATGCTGGGGAACATAGGGTCTGATGAAAGGATGGAACTGAAAGAAATCAGTATTTGTAGGGATATGGTGTTAGGAAAATTGATGGGACTGAAGGCCGATAAATCCCCAGGGCCTGATAATCTACATCCTAGGGTACTTAAGGAAGTGGCCCTAGAAATAGTAGATGCATTGCCGGTCATCTTCCAGCACTCGATAGACTCTGGAACAATACCCATGGATTGGAGGGTAGCTAATGTTACCCCACTATTCAAAAAAGGTGGTAGAGAAAAAGCGGGCAATTATAGACCGGTAAGCCTGACAGCGGTAGTGGGGAAAATGCTAGAGTCTATTATAAAAGGTGTAATAGCAGAGCACTTGGAAAGCAGTGACAGGATCGGACAAAGTCAACATGGATTTACAAAAGGTAAATCATGCTTGACTAATCTACTGGAAATTTTTGAGGATGTAACTGGTAAAATAGATAAGGGAGAACCAGTGGATGTGGTGTATTTGGACTTTCAGAAGGCTTTTGATCAGGTCCCGCATAAGAGATTAGCGTGCAAAATTAAGGCACATGGGATTGGGGGCAAGGTATTGACTTGGATAAAGAACTGGTTGGCGGACAGAAAGCAAAGAGTTGGACTAAACGGGTCATTTTCCGAGTGGCAGGCAGTGACTAGTGGGGTACCGTAAGGATCGGTCCTAGGACCCCAGCTGTTCACAATATATATTAATGATCTGGACGAGGGAATTGGATGTAATATGTCCAAATTTGCAGACGACACAAAGCTGGGTGGGAGGGTATGCTGTGAGGAGGATGTCGTGAAACTCCAGTACAATTTGGACAGGTTGGGTGATTGGGCTGAAACATGGCAAATGCACTATAATGTGGATAAATGTGAGGTTATCCACTTTGGTGGCAAAAACAGGAAGGCAGATTATTTTTTGAATGGCAATAGATTGGGAGAAGGGGAAGTGCAAAGAGACCTGGGTGTTCTTGTGCACCAGTCGCTGAAGGTAAGTATGCAGGTGCAGCAGGCGGTTAAGAAGGCAAATGGTATGTTGGACTTCGTAGCAAGAGGGTTCGAGTGCAGGAACAAGGATGTCTTGCTGCAGTTGTACAGGGCCTTGGTGAGACCACACCTTGAGTATTGTGTGCAGTTTTGGTCACCTTATCTGAGGAAGGACATTCTTGCCATGGAAGGAGTGCAGAGAAGATTCACCAGGCTGATACCTGGGATGGCAGGAATGACGTATGAGGAGAGATTGTGTCGATTGGGCTTATACTCACTGGAGTTTAGAAGATTGAGAGGGGATCTCATCAAAACCTATAAAATTCTGTCAGGCCTGGACAGACTAGATGCAGGAAGGATGTTTCTGATGGCCAGGGAGTCCAGAACCAGGGGTCATAGTCTAAGGATAAGGGGTAAGCCATTTTGGACTGAAATGAGGAGGAATTTCTTCACCCAGAGAGTGGTGAACCTGTGGAATTCTCTGCCACAGAGGGCGGTGGAGGCCAGTTCATTAAATATATTCAAGAAGGAGTTGGATATATTTCTTAAGGCTAAAGGGATCAAGGGATATGGGGAGAAGGCAGGGTCAGGTACTGAATTTGGATGATCAGCCATGATCTCATTGAATGGCGGAGCAGGCTCGAGGGGCCGAATGGCCTATTCCTGCTCCTATCTTCTATGTTTCTATGTTTCTATAGATGCTGCCTGACGTGTGTGTTTCCAGTATTATTTTGTTTTTCATTTTAGGCAACTTGTGATAGTTAACGCTTTGGAAACAAGCACTTTATATATACTGCATCTTGCCATAATTAATTCTCTTTGATTCATGGAATGAAGCTGTAAGGAAGGACTGCACTGTCACCTGCATCATTCAGAATAAGATAGACAATATACATAAGAAACTAGACATGTCAAATTGGATCTCGCTTAACATCCACCAATTATTACTAAGGATCTGAAAGAAAAAAACTTGCATTTATATCGCACCTTTCCCGACCACCAGACGTCCCAAAATGCTTTATGGCTAATAAAGTACTTTTTGAAGTGTAGTCACTGTTGTAGCATAGGAAACATGGCAGCCAATATGCACACAAGGTTCTACAAACAGCAATGTGATAATGACCAGATCAGCTGTTTTTTTAGTTTGATTGAGGGATAAATATTGGCCAGGACACCAGGGAGAACTCTCCTGCTCTTCTTCGAAATAGTGCCATAGGATTTATTATGTCCACCTAAGGGAGCAGCTGGGGCCTCGGTTTAACGTCTTATCCGAAAAAACAGCACCTCCGACAGTGCAGCGCTCCCTCAGTACTGTGCTGGAGTGTCAGGCTAGATTTTTGGGCACAAGTCTCTGGAGCGGGGCTCGAACCCACAACCTCTGACTCAGAGGTGAGGGTGCTCCCCCACTGAGCCAAGGCCGACACATTTTTATGAGTTCAGTATACATTACATTAAAAATCAAAAAGCTTTCATGATTGCAGGTCCTTAAAAATGCTGTGCCCAATGGGCACGAATAATGATTAGATGCTTGAAACTTTCATACTTAAAGAAGCAATATATGGTATGAGCTCAACACTTCCCTCAGGCCCTAGATTGACTACGTTGATTACCACTTGTTTATGCCTATTTTTAAGTTTTGGTGCATGGTAATGAGATTAGCAGGAAATCTGTGTATAAATAAGGCCCTGGCAAAATGGGCACATAATGGTGTTGTAACTTTGGGTGTAATTTCCCGATTACAGCCACACAGGAAATTCTACCCAAAGGTTTTGGAAAAGCCCAATGGAAATCGGCTCGCAGTTCATTTGGTGAACGTGTAAGTGCAGCATAAAAAAGTAAATTCTTAAATCATGTCGAAAATAAAATCATAAGCTGACCCAGAAAAGCCTCATCATAGCTGCAGCAATAGACTGAAGAACAACTGTCAGATTTTATACTAAATACATTATTAAACTGCTTTGCTGCTTACTTAATGCTCAGGTCACCTTCAGGCATAAAACAAATATCGACTTGTAGGGCTTAATTTACTCCAGCGCACTAATTGTGCATTGAACAAGAGTTCAATTTTTTTCCCTTTTATTAGCACGCTCTCACCAGAGGCTCGTTCATACTGCATTCTTGGAGCGCGTATATGCTATAAATAATGCACAACTGGGTAGTCAAGCAAATAAAAAGCGCAATAATAGTGTTGAGTGACCTGCTAACCACCTTGTTAGGCAAGTAAGGACAATGAAGAATGTTTAATGTGTCAATTCAGCTTTGGAGTGCACCAATTTGGAGCATTGATGGTGGAGTAAATTGTTTTACACTGTATATTCTGTATATTATTAATTTACCTGTGTATGTACTAGACATTCACTTGGGTTCAGTGCAACTGGTCACTCCCATAAGCGGATCCCATATCCACTATGATCAGAAGTATACATGATCGAATTGAATGCAGAACAAGCTCAAGGAGCAGAATGGCCTACTTCTGTTCCTAATTGTGGCTTATCCAAGAATGGGTGTAGGATAAGCAGTCTAGACAGCACAGAAGCAGTGGAGGGGTTGAGAAGTGATACAGATGTAGAGCTGGGTGGCTGCAGCACACATGTGGGAGCTGATCCCATGGGCTGAATTTTAATGGGGAAGGCGGGTTGGGGGTGGGGCGGCTCCGAGGCGGTCAGGAAACCTGGAAGAATGGGTTTCCCGCAGTCCCTGCTGAATTTAACAGTAGGGGCTGATTTGTGTGCCCCAACCATAGCCAGCCAGATTGAGAGGCTGGCTGGTCCAGGCGGGTAGGCCTGTGGCACTAGGCTGTACAGAGGAGGGAGAGGGCAGGGGGTCTGCATGAAGATCGGGGGGGTGTGGTGGTGCTGTGGTGCTGGGAATAAGATCAAGGGCCGGAAGATGATCAGGGGGGAGGGGACGGGAAAGATCGGGGGATTGGGTGGGGGAAGTCCGAAGAGGATCAGGGGCCGGAGGAGCAGCATGGGGGGGGGGGTCCTGAAGGGATCGGGGTCGGAGGAGGAGCACGGTGGGGGGGGGTTCTGAAGGGATCGGGGGCCGGAGGAGCAGCACGGGCGGGGGGGGGGGGGTCTGAAGGGATTGGGGGCCGGAGGAGCAGCACGGGGTGGGGTGGGTGAGGGCGGTCTGAAGGGATCAGGGGCCGGAGGAGCAGCATGGGGGGGGGGCCGGGGGGGCTCTGAAGGGATCGGGGGCCGGAGGAGCAGCACGGGGGGGCGGTCTGAAGGGATCAGGGACCAGAGGAGCAGCACGAGGAGGGCCGGAGGAGCAGGGGAGGAGGACTCGTGGGGGGTAGGAGGTCTTGCGAGGGGAGGGTCCAAGGCCTCGTGGGGGTGGGTCTTCGATAGCAGGGGGTGGGTTAAGTAGGGACCCTGGATTCAGGTCAGTGTAAAGCCATTTACCTCCTGGATCCAGCAGTCCTCGCCTTGCATTAGCTGGCCAGTTTCACGAGGCCTACAAAATCTGACCAGCTAAAGTTAAATTCAAAATGGAGGTTAAAGCAGAGGCTTCCAGACTCATTATAATATATAAATAGATGACCCGTCTCCTGGCAGGGGTTGGCTGCCCCCCACCCCCCACATCCTGCCTCCGTTAAAACCGGAAGTGGGCAGTTGGGAGGCGGGTTCTGGTCGGGATTCAGATTTTTAACACTTTAACTACCCTCACAACCCCATCCCACTCGTGTTTTTAGGTTAAAATCCACCCCCCCCATGTCTTCAGATGATGTCACACAGGGGCAGCATGTAGATGAGGAAGAGGACTACAACAAGGATAGATCCTTGAGGGGCTCCAGGGGTAACTGTCTGCGGGGGCTGCAGATGCTATTGCGATGATGCTCTGGCTATGATTGGATAGGTAAGAGTAGAATCAAGCAGGGGCAGTCTCACTGAGTTGGACAATGGAGGAGAGGCGTCGGTGAAGGGCGCTGTGGTCGACCATATCAAAGGCTAGCCGGATGTGTACAGCCATAGATGACTGAATTATATGGGCTGTTGTGTGCCATGCAGGACATGGCATTTGCAGATGAACCCTCAATGGTACAGGTCTAAAGCACAATTGGAGTGCCTCTGATGAAAGCTCAGACTGCAGCTAAATGGCCTTGGGCTCAAGTCCATAGCAGTTTCTCTTGTCTTACTACATCACGCTGGGTTATTACATTGAGACAACCTTGAGGCAGGAGTTACATACCTGATTACTGTTCAGAGCTCTTTCCCACACAGATAGTGACATAGTGAGGAGGTGTCTAACAGTAGTTACATGCCTGGAGTAGGTGCTGATGAGGTTGCTGCCACTCAAGGCAACTGCATATCTGGCCCAACCAGCAGCCTTGTGCAAGTGACAGAAGATGTGCCAGAAAGTAGTCAGGACCAGCCAGCTGTTGCAATAGCGAACATGGCTGAATTTGTTGCAGGGTCATTGTATGAAACAGCCCATGAAGCTACAGGGACACATTGTATTGGATTTTCATTCTGGAGGCGTGTAGGAGGCGGGACTACAACTTTCGGGGTTGTGGCCAACCCACGCGATTTTCACTTGATTGACCTTGTTGAGCCCACCCAGCGGGCTCAGCAGGCCAATTAAGGGCCACCCGGCAACAGGTGACATCACAGATTGATATTTCATCTGTCAAGAGCTTTTGACAGATGAAATATCAGCATTTGACAGCTCTGCGAAGCTGTCAAACACTGACAATCTGTACTCCAAGTTAATTCCTTCCTCTCAGGCTGATTTAGAGATCTCTCTGGAACAGAAAGTTGAATGCTGCAACTTTTGACAGCTCGCGGCCATTCTGCTTTCTGTGCCGGTGAGATGAGGGACTCCCGAGACCTGAAGGAAGGAAGGCTGTAAAGGTAAGTAAAGGTAAGTAAAACTTCGTTAAGCACTTTACACACACCAAACACACTTACCTCTGCACTCATGCACCCATCACTCACCTGAACACTGGACATCTCGAACCCTCCAAGACCTTCAGCCCGACAGTCCGCCTCACTAACTTGGCGTAGTTTGGAGCTATCGGGAATCCCACACTTCAAGAATAAAAATAGGGATTAGGCTAAAAACTGCCTGTTAACTACCTGTTAGCAGGCAGTTAATTGGCACTAATCACCTTCCCGCCTCGGGGAGGCGGGTCTCAGCACAGGTCAGTTATCCGCCTCCTTTGAAACTGGCATGGAGGCGGGTTGGGGGCGGGATGGGTTCGTGCCCCCCGATTTCGAAATTTTAACTCCCCACACGCCTCCAATCCCACCTCCATGGCCCAATGAAAATCCTGCCCATTGAGTCCCAATTATCTGTCACTGAAACCCTACAATCAGCCAGCATACTTCCTTCTTGCTTAGCTGATTTACTCAGAAGAAGTCACAGGTTAGGGGTTTGATACAATCCACCAGCACTGAGGGAAATCAAAACGGGGGTAATTTTCACTTTTGACGGGGTAGATAACTGTCAGTAGTGGATCAGCCGCCTGTTTTTCACACCATCCTAATACTTTTCCATTGATACTCCACTACCGCCAGTTTTCCACACCAATCACATCACTCACAAAACACACAAGGTCGGTAAATAAATTGGTGCACTCTATTTTCACTTTGCCCTGAATTGTTTGTGATTGTACAGAGTAAGGGAATAGTAAAAGAAAGACTTGATTTAATACATGGACTGCAGGAGAACAATAAAACAGGTATTTACTGAACAGAGGGTACTCTTTTATTTGGACCCAAAAAAAAAACCAATTCAACTGTAAATAAACAAAAGTTCAACGAAAGCTTAACAAATCAAATTAAAATTTGGTTTTCCATGTTGATGATGCACTCCAGTCCCCGCGGCGCCCACCGGTCGTGGAAAAACTCAAGCACACCGGCGGACACCGCGTGCTCCATCTCCAGGGCCACCCGGGCGCGAACATGGCCGCGGAAGAGAGGCAGGCAATCCGGCTGGACGACCCCCTCGACTGCCCGCTGCCTGGACCAATTGATGGCTCTTTTAGCCTGGCCCAGGAGCAGGCCCACAAGGAGGTCCTCCAACCTGTCCGCTCCCCTCCGCACCGGGTGACCGTAGATCAAGAGCGTGGGACTGAAGTGCAACCAAAAATCGAGGAGCAGCCCCTTCAAGTAGTGAAAGAGGGGCTGCAACCTCTCACAATCCATATAAACGTGAAACACGGACTCCACCAGGCCGCAAAAAATGCAGGCGGCCTGGGAGTCCGTGAACCTACTTAAAACCTTATTGCACGGGACCGCTCCGTGCAACACCCTCCAGGCCAAGTCCCCGATGGAACAAGGGAGGACTCCCGCATAGAGAGCCCTCCATTGGGGACCTCCACCACCGCCGGTCGGCAAGACGCCACGCCAAGGCGTGTCCGGACGGTAGACGAAGATGGCAAAGTGGAGAGTGTGCAGGAGCAGCCCGTACAGGAAACCCCTCCGCGCGGAATGAAAAGGCACGGAGGGTATTTCCTCGAGACGGCTCAACTTGTGAGGCGCCGGTTCCCGAGGGGAGTTTCGGGGCCGGGCGCCGATGAGGAATTCCGTCCGAACGGGGGTAAGCTCGGACGGGATCGCCCCACGTGCTTGAGTCGCCTCGATACACCTAGTGGAGTCGGGGCCCAGTGCCGCTTTTACCGATTCGATGGTTTCGACCGCGAGCCGGACGTTGGCCCAGGACAGGCGCCGCGCCAGCTCCTCCGGCGCCATCCAGCCCGCTCCTCCGCCATCGAGCAGGTCCCCGACTCTGGTCACCTTGCCAGCCACAGCCCTACCCTCTGCCGGCCGCCCGAACCCGTGTTCGTGGAGGTGCGGATTCCTGAGCAGCGGCTCCCGAAGGAGAGCCGCCGCTCCTGACGGGGGAGAGCTCCGCCTGGAAGCGACGTAGTTCCAAACCCATAGTAGTTCCTGGTAGAAGACAGGCAGCTCCCGCAGGCCGGCACGCCTGCTGTCCACTTTCGCAAACAGGAGCTGCGTGTCGTAATTGAGGCCGTGCAGCTGGCGGAAGAAAAACGTTGCCAGCGCACACCATCTCGGAGGATTCTCGACGTACAGGTATCTCTGCAGTGTCTGAAGACGGAAAGTCGCAGCCTGGGTGCGAAGGCACACCAGCGCCTGACCACCCTCCCTAAGCGGGAGACACAGAACCGCAGCAGAGACCCAGTGCTTCCTTTTGTCCCAGAAGAAGTCGATGAGCTTCTTCTGAATCTTGGCGACAAACGCAGGGGGAGGGATCAAAGTGACCAACCGGTACCACAACATGGTGGCCACCAGCTGGTTTATGACCAGCGCTCGACCCCTGTAGGACAACACTCGGAGCAGTCCTGTCCAGCGTCCTAGGCGAGCGGTGACTTTGGCCTCCAGCTCTTGC
Organism: Somniosus microcephalus; assembly: GCF_052327205.1. Lineage (NCBI taxonomy): Eukaryota > Metazoa > Chordata > Chondrichthyes > Squaliformes > Somniosidae > Somniosus > Somniosus microcephalus. The sequence goes on from NC_140988.1 coordinate 296,259,780, forward strand.
CAGTTCGCCGGCCAGGCGTCCTCGGCAGGGCTAAGGTAGACTCCCAAATAGAGGAGGTGCGTGGTGCTCCAGGCGAAAGGCCTGAACTCCTCCGGCAGGGAGTCCACCCGCCACTGACCCACCAGGAGTCTGGGACATTTCTCCCAGTTGATCTTGGCGGAGGATGCGTCCGAGTAAATCTGCTGGCATTCCCGCATCCTCCGCAAGTCAGCGGGATCCGTGACCATGAGGAGCACGTCATCGGCGTAAGCCGAGAGGACCACCTCCACGCCCGGCCCTTGCAGAGCCAGTCCCGTCAACCTCTTCCGCAAGAGGTGCAGGAAAGGCTCCACGCAAATGGCATATAACTGACCGGACATGGGGCATCCCTGATGCACCCCCCTCCCGAAGCGAAGGGGCGCCGTCAAGGACCCGTTAACTTTAATCAGACACTCCGCGGCGGCATACAGAAGTCAGATCCGGGCGACGAAATGCGTCCCGAACCCGAATGCGCGCAGAGTCCCGAAGAGATACTCGTGATCCACCCTGTCGAACGCCTTCTCCTGATCCAGGGAAAGGAAGGCGACCGACAGACCAGCCCTCTGGGAGTGGTGGACCAGGTCCCGGACCAGATGGATGTTATCGTGGATGGTCCGGCCCGGGACCGTGTAGGGCTGGTCGGGGTGGATCATGTGGGCCAGCACGGTGCCAAGGCGAGCAGACATGGCCCTGGCAAAGATTTTATAGTCCGTGCTGAGGAGGGAGACCGGGCGCCAGTTCTTAAGGAGGCGGAGATCGCCCTTCTTAGGCAGCAGGACAATGACCGCCCTGCGCCAAGAGAGGGGCATCTCCCCGGTCGCCAAACTTTCCCCCAGGACCCGCGCGTAGTCGCCCCCCAAGACGTCCCAGAACGCCCTGTGGAACTCCACGGTCAGCCCGTCCAGCCCCGGGGACTTTCCCCTAGAGAGCTGGCGGAGGGCGCCGGTCAGCTCCGCCAGGCTTAGCGGAGCGTCCAATTTTTCGGCGCCCTCCGGGCCGACCTTCAGCAGGTCCTCCCACAAAACTCTGCACGCATCCTCGCTGGACGGATCCAGAGAGAACAGAGCTCCGTAATAGGCGCGGGTCTCCGCGCTGATTCCCTCCGGATCCGAGACCAGAGATCCATCGTCGGCCAGCAGCCCCAAGAGCTGCTTACGGACCCCCCATCTTTTTTCCAGTGAGTAGAAGAAGGGGGAGCCGCGGTCCAGGTCCCGCAGGAGCTGGATCCGCGACCTCACGTACACGCCTCGGGACCCAACGAGCTGCAGGTCCTTCAGCGCGCCCTTCTTCTCTTCGTACACCTTCCGCAGGGCCGGGTCCTCGACGACCTGACCGAGACGGGACTCCAGGTCGAGCACCTCCTTCTCCAACCGCCCGACCCGGGCCTCCCGCCTCTTGGTCGACCCCTTCGCGTACTCCTCACAGAAGAAACGGATGTGAGCCTTGCCCACATCCCACCATAGCCTCAAGGAGGGGAAGCCCCCCTGCTTCCTTCTCCAGTCGGCCCAGAATCGACGAAACGAATCCCGGAACCATGCGTCCTCCAGCAGCAGGTTGTTAAAATGCCAGTACACGGACCCCCCCCCCGCGCGTGCAGCGGAGCGAGCCCCGCCCACACCAGGTGGTGGTCCGTGCACGGCACCGGCCGCATGGAAGCTGCCGGAACACAGGAGACGTACGCCCGGGAAATGTAGAGGCGGTCGATTCTGGATCTTCCTCCCCCAGACCTCACGCTAGTGAAGGCACTGGAGTCGGGGTGGAGATTTCGCCAGACGTCCACCAAGTCGAAGGACCGAACCATGTCCCTCAACTTCTCCATCGCCGCCGGGCTTCGCGGGGGACCCGAACGGTCCCTCGCCTCGAGTGTGCAGTTAAAATCCCCCCCGAGGATGACGCACTCACCCACGTCGATGGAGCCCAAGAGAGCGGACACTTCTTCGAAGAAGCGCACTTGCTGCGCACTGGCCTGAGGGGCGTACACGTTCACTAGATGGAGCGGCATGCCCCCCAGGCGAACAGTGACCTGGAGCAAGCGGCCCGGCACGTGCTCCTTGACCCCCAAGATCTCCGGCTGAAAATGCGGGGCCAGCAAGATAGCCACCCCGCTGGAATTGTTGGAGAGGTGACTCATGCTGACCCCTCCTTGCCACTCCAGGAGCCACGTGGCTTCGTCTCCCGGAATGGTGTGGGTTTCTTGCAGGAAGCACACCGCATACTTCCCGTCCCGAAGGACCGAGAAGTTATTGAATCTGCGGCGTGCCTCCCTGCTGCCGTTGATGTTGAGGCTGGCTATGGTTATCTTCATGTCAGAAGCATAGTGCAACCTCTACCTACACCTAACGGGGGGACGAAGCGCAGCCACTGGTCCGCCGCCACTTCCTCAGCAGCCCAGTGAGAAACGTTGTGAGCCGACGCAGCTCGAGCGGGTTCACACCCTCGTCCGCGCCCATGATCTTAACGGCGGCGCGGACGGAATCGATGAGCAGCGCCAGCTCTGACCACCTGTCGAGGGCCAGCCGGACCTTATTGCGCTGACCCAGGCACGTGGCCATAAAATCCCGGAGTTCCCTTACGGGAATGAGGGGAGACTCGGCAAGGGGCACGAGGTCAACCATCGCCTCGTTGGCGCTGGAGTCCGAATCGTCCTCCGTGCCCATCACCGAGTCCCCATCCTCCTCCAGGGGGTCGTCACCAGCGGCCGACCCGTCCGCCGCGCAGTGCAAAGCGAACGGCTCGGCCGCGCCAGCCAGCCCCGCCTCCGCCCGGATCCCACCCCCAGGATCGGCGGCAGAGGATTTCTCCCTGGGCTCCTCTAGGGGTGCTGGGCCAGAAGACGGCGGCGGTTCAGAGCCCCCCTCCACCTCAGATGCCGGAACGACCGGAGAAACCGGGGAGAGAACAATTCCCAGCTCCTCCAGTACATCGGGCACCAGAGACGCAGCCAGGGGGCCATCCTCCTCCCCGCCACCAACCTCCGACCCAGCGGATGGGGGGTTTTGAATTAGAAGCTCTACCAGGACGAGCATCCCCTGGGAGATGTCCGGGTCGCAATGGGTGAGCTCAATATCCTCGAGCTCGTCCGACCCAGACCCCAGGCCGCCCGACCCGGCGAGGGGTAATGGCACCGATAGGTCAATTTCAATTACGGCCGCGGGTGGTTCCGCGACCCCCCCCACGGGCAGGGTCTCGTCCCCATCCCCGGGAGGCACGCGTCGGACAGACACATCTGCCTCAGCCTCCCGAGGGACAGGCGACCCCTGCCGATCGCTGGTGATGACGACAGCGGGGGGGGGGGGCGCAGCACCCGCGGCGGGCGACGACTCCCCCTGCTCAGAGGGACCTTCCTCCTCCCGGTCCTCCTCCTCTTCCAGGGGGTCGCGCCTTCTTTTTAGCACGGAGGGAGCGAGGGAGACCTCCATGTCTGCAAAGGCCTCCTCCTCAGCTTCCTCCGGCGGAGCAGGTTTGTCGGGTTCCTCGGGCCCAAGCCCGGCCGCAGGTATCGGCATTACCGCTGCGGCGGTTGCGGCCACAGGCTCGGGCACGAGGCCCCTCCCGCTCGCGTCTGCCTCGATTAACTCCGCGAGGAGCGCGGGTCTAAGGGGCTCAAGGGGCAAGGGCTGGCCATCCACGGGGGGACTCGCCCTAAGGTGTTTATTTTTCCGCCGCGCCTTCTTTCCAGCGGGACACGCTCCCTCCCCCCCCGCCGGAGGCCTTGTTGGCATCGGCCCCCGACGTCGACCGCGCATCAGGCGTTCCCGACGCGTGGGCAGATCCGGTGGGAGGAGCGTCGGCGGCGCCAGCCTCGGCCGCACGAGATGATCCGGCGGCCTTGGAGGCGGGGCAGTTTTTCCGGATGTGCCCCACCTCCTTGCAGGCGTGGCACCGCACACCGTCCGACGTCCAGAAGACGCAATAGGTGGTCCCCTCGTGGTGGACGACGAATGCCCCGTCAGTGTCCTCCTCCCGTGCCAGCTGGATGAACAGCTGGCGTCGGAAGGAGAAGACGTGGCGAAGGCTGGCCTCCCAGAAGCCGAGCGGGATGGGTGTGATCCCTGACCTCACCTCCCCAAGGAGCCCGGTGTAAAAACCAGAGGCACCAGCGAGGCCAGAGCACTCGGAGCAGGGAGCAGCGTGGTGAGGAGCCCGGTGTAAAAACCGGAGGCACCAGCGAGGCCAGAGCACTCGGAGCAGGGAGCAGCGTGGTGAGGAGCCCGGTGTAAAAACCGGAGGCACCAGCGAGGCCAGAGCACTCGGAGCAGGGAGCAGCGTGGTGAGGAGCCCGGTATAAAAACCGGAGGCACCAGCGAGGCCAGAGCACTCGGAGCGGGGAGCAGGGGGGTGAGGAGCCCGGTATAAAAACCGGAGGCACCAGCGAGGCCAGAGCACTCGGAGCGGGGAGCAGCGTGGTGAGGAGCCCGGTATAAAAACCGGAGGCACCAGCGAGGCCAGAGCACTCGGAGCAGGGAGCAGCGTGGTGAGGAGCCCGGTGTAAAAACCGGAGGCACCAGCGAGGCCAGAGCACTCGGAGCGGGGAGCAGCATGGTGAGGAGCCCGGTATAAAAACCGGAGGCACCAGCGAGGCCAGAGCACTCGGAGCAGGGAGCAGCGTGGTGAGGAGCCCGGTATAAAAACCGGAGGCACCAGCGAGGCCAGAGCACTCGGAGCGGGGAGCAGCATGGTGAGGAGCCCGGTATAAAAACCGGAGGCACCAGCGAGGCCAGAGCACTCGGAGCGGGGAGCAGCGTGGTGAGGAGCCCGGTATAAAAACTGGAGGCACCAGCGAGGCATACCAACTCAGCAGCGGGGAGAGAGGTAAAAAGTAATCAGTGTGTGACGTCACCAGGGAGCAGGTAGGTGATTGGTTGGTGAGTATTTCTCTTTTTTCAATACAAGCTTAAATTCTGTGGTGTTAAATTTCTGTGGTGTAGTGGGGATAGTTGGTAAATAAAGCGCCCTAGAGTATACCTGTAACTGGGGTATTGAATAAATGTTTTAATTAATTAAAGGAGTAAGTCATGGCAGGAGAGCTCAGACCCGTGTTCTGCTCCTCTTGCTCCATGTGGGAAGTCAGGGATGCTGCCAGTGTCCCTGACGACCATGTGTGTGGGAAATGCATCCAGCTGCAGCTACTTGTAGACCGCATTGCGGCGCTCGAGCTGTGGGTGGATGAATTTTGGAGCATGCGCGATGCTGAGAGGCTCGTGGATAGCACGTTTAGCGAGTTGTTCACGCCTCAGGGTAGGGCAGCACAGGGGGTGACCATCAGGCGGAGCAACAAAGGCAGGCAGGTAGTGCAGGGAACCCCTGCGGACATCCCCCTTTCAAACAAGGGATACTGTTTGGATACTGTTGAGGGGGATGACTCACCAGGGGAAGGCAGCAGCAGCCAACTTCCTGGCACTGGAGGTGCTCCTGCTGCCCAGGAAGGGGGGAAAAAGAGTGGGAGAGCAATAGTGGTAGGGGATTCTATAGTAAGGGGAACAGATAGGCGTTTCTGTGGCCGTAGACGTGAATCCAGGATGGTTTGTTGCCTCCCTGGTGCCAGGGTCAAGGATGTCACTGAGCGGCTGCAGGGCATTCTGGAGGGGGAGGGTGAACAGCCAGTGGTCGTGGTCCACATTGGTACCAACGACATAGGTAAAAAGAGGGATGAGGTCCTGCAGCAAGAATTTAGGGAGCTAGGGGCAAGATTAAGGAGCAGGACCTCAAAGGTTGTAATCTCTGGATTACTCCCGGTGCCACGTGCTAGTGAGTATAGGAATGGGAGGATAGAACAGATGAATGCGTGGCTAAAGGGATGGTGCAGGAGGGAGGGCTTTAGTTTCCTGGATCACTGGGTCTGCTTCTGGGACAGGTGGGACTTGTACAAGTCGGACGGTTTACACCTGAACCAGAGGGGAACCAATATCCTTGCGGGGAGGTTTGCTAGCACTGCTGGGGGGGATTTAAACTAACTCGGCAGGGGGATGGGATACAGAGTGGAGCTATAGTAGGGGGTGATGTACAGCCAAATACGGAGGAAAAAACAAGTCAGCAGGGAAGGCAGAGCAAAGATGTGAAGGCAAAAGGGAATATGGCAGGGCTGGAAGGCATTTATTTTAATGCACGGAGTCTTGCAAATAAAGTGGATGAACTGAAGTTGTTGTTGAACACATGGGAGTACGATATTGTTGCTATCACGGAGACATGGTTGAGGGAGGGTCAGGACTGGCAGCTGAATATTCCGGGGTATAGAATCTTCAGGCGAGACAGAGGGGGGTGTAAAAGGGGAGGGGGTGTTGCAATATTAATTAAGGAGTCAATTACTGCTGTAAGGAGGGATGATATATTAGCGGGTTCCTCAAATGAGGCCATATGGGTAGAACTTAAAAACAAAAAGGGGGCAAGCACTTTGCTGGGAGTGTACTATAGGCCCCCAAACAGTCAGGGGGAGATAGAGGAACAGATATGTAGGCAAATCTCAGAAAAGTGTGAAAATAATAGGGTAATAATAGTGGGGGATTTCAACTTCCCCAATATAAATTGGGATAGTCAGGGTGTGAAAGGCTTAGAGGGTGCAGAATTCTTAAAGTGCATCCAGGAGAGCTTTTTGAGCCAACATGTAGAAAGTCTTACAAGAGACGGGGCGGTACTGGACCTAATTCTAGGGAATGTAGCCGGGCAGGTGGTGGAAGTGTCAGTAGGAGAGCATTTTGGCGATAGTGACCATAATTCGGTGAGATTTAAGGTGGTCATGGAAAAAGACAAAGACGGCCCGGAAATAAGGGTTCTAAATTGGGGGAAGGCCGATTTTAATAAGAAAAGGCAGGATCTGGCCAAAGTGGACTGGGAGCAGCTACTTATAGGAAAATCCACATCAAAACAGTGGGAGGCTTTCAGAAGGGAAATAGAGAGAGTACAACACCAACATGTTCCTGTAAAGGTCAAGGGTGGGACCAACAAGCAAAGGGAACCTTGGATGACAAGGGATATACAAAAATGCATTAGGAAAAAAAGGGGGGCTTTTGGCAGTTACAAAAGACAAAAGACGGAGGAAGCCCTAGAGGAGTATAAAAGGTGCAGGGGCATACTTAAAAAGGAAATTAGGAGGGCGAGGAGGGGCCATGAAATAACACTGGCGAGCAAAATAAAGGAAAATCCTAAGATGTTTTATAAGTATATTAAGGGCAAGAGGATAACCAGGGAAAGGGTAGGGCCCATTAGGGACCAACGTGGCAAGCTGTGTGTAGAGCCAGATGAAGTAGGTGGGGTTTTAAATGAATTTTTTGCCTCTGTGTTCACTATGGAGAAAGACGATGCAGACATAGAAATCGGGCAAGGGGACTGTGACATACTTGAACATATTAGCATCGAGAGGGAGGAGGTACTAGCGGTTTTAGCAGGCCAAAAAGTGGATAAATCCCCAGGCCCGGACGAGATGTATCCCAGGCTGTTGTGTGAGGCAAAGGAGGAGATTGCAGGGGCTCTGACACAAATTTTCAGAACCTCTCTGGCCACAGGGGATGTACCAGAGGACTGGAGAACAGCTAACGTAGTACCATTATTCAAGAAGGGTAGCAGGGATAAACCAGGGAATTACAGGCCAGTGAGCCTAACATCTGTGGTAGGGAAATTATTGGAAAAAATTCTGAGGGACAAAATTAGTCTCCACTTGGAGAGGCAAGGATTAATCGGGGATAGTCAGCATGGCTTTGTCAAGGGTAAATCATGTCTGACCAATCTGATTGAATTTTTCGAGGGGGTGACTAGGTGTGTGGATGAGGGAAATGCTGTGGATGTGGTTTACATGGACTTCAGTAAAGCTTTTGACAAAGTCCCGCATAGGAGACTGGTCAAGAAGGTAAGAGCCCATGGGATCCAGGGGGCCTTGGCGCGTTGGATCCTAAACTGGCTGAGTGGCAGGAGGCAGAGGGTGATGGTCGAAGGTTGCTTTTGTGACTGGAAGCCTGTGTCCAGTGGGGTACCTCAGGGATCGGTGCTGGGTCCCTTGCTGTTTGTGATCTACATTAATGATTTGGATGAGAATGTAAAGGGTATGATCAGTAAGTTCACGGATGACACGAAAATTGGTGGGGTGGTAAATTGCGAGGAGGAAAGCCTCAGGCTACAGGACGATATTAACGGGTTGGTCAGATGGGCGGAAAAGTGGCAAATGGAATTTAACCCGGAAAAGTGCGAGGTGATGCATTTTGGACGGACAAATAAGGCAAGGGAATACACAATGAGTGGTAGGACCCTAGGAAGTACAGAGGGTCAGAGGGACCTTGGTGTACATGTACATAGATCCCTGAAGGCAGCGGAACAGGTAGATAAGGTGGTTAAAAAGGCATATGGGATACTTGCCTTCATTAGCAGAGGCATAGACTATAAGAGCAGGGAGGTTATGATGGAGCTGTACAAAACGCTGGTGAGGCCACAGCTGGAGTACTGTGTGCAGTTCTGGTCACCTCACTATAGGAAGGATGTGATTGCTTTGGAGAGGGTGCAGAGAAGATTCACCAGGATGTTACCTGGGATGGAGCGCCTCAGTTATGAAGAAAGACTAAACAGGCTGGGGTTGTTTTCCTTGGAGCAAAGGAGGCTGAGGGGGGACCTGATTGAGGTGTACAAAATGATGAGGGGCATAGATAGGGTAGATAAAGAGGAACTTTTCCCCTTAGTAGGGGGGTCAATAACAAGGGGGCATAGATTCAGGGTAAGGGGCAGGAGATTTAAAGGGGATTTGAGGAGGAACTTTTTCACCCAGAGGGTGGTTGGAAGCTGGAACTCACTGCCTGAAAGGGTGGTAGAGGCAGGAACCCTCACAACATTCAAGAAGCATTTGGATGGGCACTTGAAATGCCATTGCATACAAGGCTATGGACCAAATGCTGGAAAATGGGATTAGACTGGACAGGGATTGATGGACGGCGCAGACATGATGGGCCGAAGGGCCTCTTTCTGCGCTGTAAAACTCTATGACTCTATGACTCTATGACGTAGATGGGGAAGGAGGCGCTCACCAGGAACATAGGGCGGGACGTTCGAAATAACCACCCTCTGCGCGGTGGCCTCGAGGGGGTCCACCGGCAGGAAGGTCCCGCCCACGGTGAGCCTCTTGGTGACAGCCAGGGACACCACCCGCTCTGACCCCAGGAAGAACACAGCCTTCCCATACATTTTTGAGGCCGCTACAATGGCTGAGGGGCCGACAACCCCAGCCATGGCTTTAACGCAGGCCTCAATAGTCATAGTGGGGTGAGTGTAGCTCTTCACCCCAAGCTTTTTTGTCATCAGCCTAAAAGGTGACGGGGCAGCAGAAGCAGCGGGAGCAGCTGTGGCTGTGGCTGCCACTCCCGCATACGTCTTGGCTGGCCCCGTCACCGGCGAAGATGCAGTCGCCATTCTGGGGCGGTATTATAAAGGGCTACACTCACCCCAAGTCACAGGCCTGAAGATGGAAATGGCCTCAGGTATTTTTTTTTTGGTTCTCTACCGAGCAGAGGGAGCTGTTTAAAATGAAGGCTCACCTCTCCCCTTATTGCCTGAGATTGGGAGAGGGGCCTTCTCCCCTCTGTTCAATAGGCAATCAATTAATAAAGTAAACAGAGGTGCCTTAGAAAGAGGCAGAGAGAGACAAAGAGAGAGAGAGAGGGGGGGTGGGAAGGAGGGAAGCCGCAAAGGCAGGGTCGCCACTCAGGATGGCGGGTGGGTGGGTGTTGGCAGGGGTGCACTCTCCTGATGGAAATTTAAAGTCTCTGACAGTGGTGTTCTTCTGGCAGGGGGAGAAGATGTCTTCACCTGGGAAGCTGGAGATGCCCAGGCTCAGTCCTGCACCAGGTCTTAGTGATGTAATTAATGGAATTAACCACTTCACCTAGGCAGCTCCAGCTGGCCCAGGTCAGGCAATAGAAGGGCTGCTTAATTAGTGGTGTGTGTGGCCTAGTTTTTAACAAGAACCACACACACACACACACAGCCACCCCTTGATGTTCCGGCCTTGTTTCTTCTTTTCTCCCCCCACCTAAAATACAAAGTCTTTGGGAGAGTGCCCCAAATAACACCCACCTGTAGATATTTTTGAAGATGATATTCCTCCCTCCTTCTGAACAGTTGGTGTTGGTTGATAGTGGTTTCTCCCCGCTCTCTCCTTCTCCTGAAGTGGAGGCCAATTTGGGGAGGCAGTGATAGGAAAGGCCTCTCCCCTGGTTGATGTTATTGCAGGCCTCCTTTCTCCTTCTCCTCCTCTGTCCTCTCTCTCCAGGCACCCCAGCTGCTTTGATGATGGTGGAGGTGGAGGTGGTGGTGGTGGTCCAGCGTTCTCCTCCTCTGCCTGGTCAGGGGACCACCACTTTAGTCCACTCTCCAAAGTCTGGCTGCTCCCTCTGCTCGTGCTTGCAGCTGCACAGCCAGCAATGCTGTGCAAACTGAACAGAGGGTAACTTAAGACTGAAATACAGAAGCCTGCTATGGCTTTATATACAGGGGTGGTCACTGCCGGTACTGCAGTATAGAATCAGTTCTTCTCTTAAAGGTACATACACAACAATTCCTCCCCTTTTAGATAAACAGTACATAACATTCATTTAACAACTAAATAATAACTAATTACAATTACAATTTTCTCTGTAATATATACATCAACTGAAATAATCATTTATAAGTTCAGTCTTTGAGGAGGCTTCCTGATCCTGACTGGATAGCGCCTTTCTCGAGTATCCTGTTCTTGTGGCGGAGTTGATTCTGGCTCATTGTCATTGGTTGGTTCGTCAGCTTCCAATACCACTGCTTTTGAGGTAGACGCAATCTATACTTCGGGTTGATTACCAGGTGCACCTGCTCGTGGTATGGGTTTGGCTTGTTCCTGAGACTCTAGAATCTGGTCAGCATGGCGTCTCACGATGCTCTCTCCAACGTCCACTGTGTACATTAGTGGTCCCTACTGTGTGCATACCGTTCCTGGCTGCCATTTTTCTGTTCGGTAGTCACGGGCCAAGACTGGTTGCCCTATCTTGAAGCTCCTGGTTGGCTTCTCATTTATGTGCTGGAATTGCTTATCCTCAACATCTCATCTTATGTTTGGTTTGAGCAAATCCAGGTGACATCTTAGCCTTCGGTTGAAGAACATTATGGCTGGAGCTTGGTTGGTGACTGCATGTGTTGCATTCCGGTAAGCAAACAAGAAATTATCCACCTTGTGTTGTAGTGGTATGTTGTCATTATGCATTGCCTTTATGGCCTTTTTAAAGGTCTGCACAAACCTCTCAGCCAATCCATTTGTGGCTGGATGATATGGGGCAGATGTGTAATGTTTCACCGCATTATTCCTCAGAAACCTCCGGAAATCCTCGGACACAAACTGTGGCCCATTGTTGGAGCAAATCTGTTCTGGCAAGCCATTCCTGGCAAAGATGGTCCGTAGGACTGCAATAGTTTTCTCCGTGGTGGTGGAGGACATTTTGATGACCTCTGGCCATTTCGAATGGGCGTCCACAGCGATTAGGAACATTGGCCTAGAAATTCAGTTGCGTGCGCCAGCCGTTAGCGCCTTAAGAGGAGTAGACTTCGAGCGCTAGCCACTTAGCGGCCGGGCGCAGCGCGATCTGCGCCTACGCCCAACTTCAGTAGACATTTAGCGCCGGCGCAAAGTGTTTGCGCGCGCTCAGCTGCGCGCGCAGCTTATGACGTCATTTCGTCGTGCAACGCCCTTTGTGCGCCCCAAACCGGAACTTCAGTCGCGCCCGCCCAATGTGGGCGTGGCGGTGCTAATAACTGTGAAGTGGAACGCAGCAGAGGCCCTGCGGGCCTCGGGGAGTGCTAATTAAAGGGCACTTACACTGAACTATAAAGGCCAGCCATTTTGCTGCAATGACTTTTGTGCAACGGATTTCTGGACAGAGACCAAGGAAGAGACCTTACTGATTTGGCCCAACAGAGGAGAGGTATTTTTGGCTTCTGGCCAGAGCTTGGACATTTGCCTCATTGTGATTTCATTGTTTGCAAGTATATTATGGGGGCTGCATGGGGTGTCAACCCTCAGTTCCAGCATTATGTGCGAAGGGCTCGCAGACGCTGTGTGAGAGGGGCAGCCATGCCTAGACGCAGAGGGGGCATCAGGCGTCGGCAACGTAGGCCTTACCCGCTCAGGGAATACCGCCAGCAGGTGTCCTATCTCACCATGACTGCCGCGCAGTGTGTTAAGAGGCTGCGCTTCAGAAGGGAGGTGGTTGCAGAGATCTGCCAGCTGCTTCACAGAGATCTGCGTCCACAGCTGATGTGCAGGACGTCTCTGTCGGTGGAAGTGAAGGTCACGGTGGCTCTGAACTGTTATGCAAGCGGCTCCTTCCAAGCCGCTGCTGGGGACATAGCTAACATATCCCAGGTCGCCGTACATCGCTGCATCCGGCAGGTCACCGATGCCCTTTTCACAAGGAGACACCAATTCATCTCCTTCCCCATGACCCTGGAGAGGCAGGAGCAGCGTGCAGTCGGATTTGCGAGGATCGCGGACTTCCCCATGGTGCAGGGCACCATTGACTGCACGCATGTGGCTTTGCGGGCACCTATCGACAATGCCGAGGATTACCGCAACCGGAAGGGCTACCATTCCCTCAATGTACAGCTGGTGTGTGACAACAGGCAGCGCATCCTAGCTGTCAATGCCCGCTTTCCAGGCAGCAGCCACGATGCATTTATCCTGCGCCAGACTACTGTGGCTGACATGTTCCAGGCACATCCTCCCCCAAGAGGATGGCTTATCGGGGACAAAGGCTATCCTTTGTGTACATGGCTCATGACCCCGCTCCGCGCGCCCAGGACCCCTGCTGAGGAGGCATACAACGAAAGCCATCAAGCCACAAGGAACATCATAGAGCAAACGATTGGCGTCCTCAAGCAACGGTTCCGCTGCCTGGATCGCTCCGGCGGATCTCTGCAGTATTCGCCGGATAGAGTCTCCCAGTTCGTCGTCGTTTGCTGCATGCTGCACAACCTGGCTATCCGCAGGACTCAGGCACTGCCACCTCACGTTGGACCACCACCTCAGGAGGAGGAGCAGGAGGACCATGAGGAGGAGGAGGAGGAGTACCAGCCCAGGAGGGAGCCACAAGGTCCAAGGGCCGTCCGTCGGCGGCTTATTGAACGACACTTCTAGGCCCCCTGTCAGGGAATGGCTTGTGGCAATGAAGGGACATGAATGCAGCCGCTCCGCAAGCCCTCAGCCGGTTAACACAACAACCACTTCAAACATCAAACATGGACAAGCTGAATAAAGAAAAAGCTTTATTGAACAAACTCAGGGCCCTTCCCACATGAAACCCAAAAACAGACAACACCCCCAAAAAACAGTCAAACACATGACTCACTCCCACAACCTGGGGAGGAATAACAAAACTTTTCCATCCAAATGGCCTTCATCCTCGGCCTTACCAAAACAACCCCCCCCATAGACAACACAACCACCCCCATGTAAAAAAACATTTGGCAACACACTCTACTTTGTGTGCCGAGAGGGCGAGTCCTTGTCCAGCCTTTTCCGGCCCCTGGCTGACCTGCTGCTCCGCCTCAACCTGGGCCCTGTGGGTGCTGCAAGGCTGGGGGAAGGCTCCTGAGGGGCACATTGCGTGACGGCAGATGCCCTTGGGGGTCAGCCTAGACGAGCTCTGGCCCTCGAGGGGCTGGCTGCTGACTGCTGCAACTGTGGCTGGGCAGCATCAGCCTCTCCAGCAGCTCGTGGCAGCTTCGCTGGGGGAGTGGCAGTGGCGGCTGCAGCAATGGGGGCAAGCTGGCTGATGCCAGGGGCTCGCTGCTCGCCTGAGACACTGGCACTCGGCCGGGCTGGCACTGCAGCAAGCGCAGCAATCTGCTGAAGGCCAGACCGCTGTGCTGCTGCAGCGCGGCGGGTGCCCTGGCGATGCCTGCCTGACACAGCGAGTGTGGCAGCAGTGAGTGCCCATACTGCCCTGGTCTGTGCCCGCATCAGACCAGCCAGTGACTGCACGGCACCACTGATCAACTGGCCACTCGCTGCCTGTGCTGCCCTGAAGTCGTCCCGACTCGCGTCCTGTGCTGCCCTCAATTCGGCCCGACTCGCGTCCTGTGCTGCCCTCAATTCGGCCCGACTCGCGTCCTGTGCTGCCCCGAATTGTTCGAGACCCCTGGCCTGTGCTGCCCCTAGTTGTTCGAAACCCCTGGCCTGTGAGGCCCCGAAATCGGACACACTATGAGCCAGGGACTCGATGGCCTCAGGCAACCGTGCCACAGCCCCCATGAACTCGGTGTGCCGGCGATCCGAGTCCGCGGACATTTGATCGAGGAGGCGCACCTCCTGGGCGAGGACCATCTCCGGACTGGAGGCCGGACTCTCCCTCTGGGGAGAAGGCCGCCGAGCTGGCCGACCCATCCTGCGTGGCTGGACGCCACTGGGCCCAGCAACTACACTCCCCTGCAACACTTCCCCCCTCTGGGGAGAAGGCCGCCGAGCTGGCCGACCCTTCCCGCGTGGCTGGACGCCACTGGGCACAGGAGCTACACTCCCCTGCAACACTTCCCCCCTCTGGGGAGAAGGCCGCCGAGCTGCCCGACCCTTCCCGCGTGGCTGGACGCCACTGGGCACAGGAGCTACACCCCCCTGCAACACTTCCCCCCTCTGGGGAGAAGGCCGCCGAGCTGCCCGACCCTTCCCGCGTGGCTCGATGCCACTGGGGAGAGGAGCGACACTCCCCTGCAACACTTCCCCCCTCTGGGGAGAAGGCCGCCGAGCTGCCCGACCCTTCCCGCGTGGCTCGACGCCACTGGGCACAGGAGCTACACCCCCCTGCAACACTTCCCCCTGGCTCTCCTCCAGGGAAGACGTGTCCCCTCCATTGCCATCCCCTGGCGCGGATGAGGGTTCCCCCGATGGGCCGCCTTCCTCTTGCTCCTCCTCATCCTCCTCTTCCGAGGGACTGTCACTGGCAGCTTCAGGGACCTCCTCCTCACCAGCTGAAAGCAGGAAGGCACAAGAGTAGCTTTAGAGTGAGGATAGGGCATCAGCGAGGGAGGCATGAGTGGTGGCATTCAGAACATTGGTCGGAGAGTGGCAAAGGATGTAGATCTGAAGCGCAAGGGGAACGAGAGAGGTCCAAAAGGTGATGTCCTTACCATTGGGGCCCAGCACAGGGTCGGCATCTCCACATGCAACGGGGCCAATCAGCCGGCCACCCATGAGTCGACCCACGTGCTCCTCCAGGTCACTGAGCTGCTGGAACTGGGGACGGCCTCCCCCCGGTGTCAGTCCGGCTCCTCAGATTCTGGGCCAGCTTGGCCTGCAAGAGAAAGGACGGCCTCTAAGTACAGTGTGGTGCCCTGTTGTTGTGTGCACTGCCTCCCATGGTCAAATAGCTTGGCCAGTGTGGTGCCCTGTTGCTGTATGCACTGCCTCCCATGGTCGAATAGCTTGGCCAGTGTGGTGCCCTGTTGTTGTATGCACTGCCTCCCATGGTCGAATAGCTTGGCCAGTGTGGTGCCCTGTTGTTGTATGCACTGCCTCCCATGGTCGAATAGCTTGGCCAGTGTGGTGCCCTGTTGCTGTATGCACTGCCTCCCATGGTCGAATAGCTTGGCCAGTGTGTAACGTGCAGAAAGTGCAATTGATGTTCATGCCAGTGCCATAGCTGCTGGATGAGGGCTGGCCATTAGGGCTTTGAGGTCCCTTTGCCCATAATGTGAGGTGCACATGCAAGGATGAGGAGGACACTGGAAAGGGTATACACCCTGACAATCCGAGTGAGGTCGTTAAACTTTTTCCGGCATTGGACACCAGTCCTGGGGACATCGCAGGTGGCTGTGACCCTCTGGGCGATATCCCTCCAGGCTCTCCTGTACACCCTGGTGGCAGGCTTCTTGCCACTGTCCGGGAACAAGATATGGCGTCTCCTCTCCAAAGCCCTAACCAGCACCTTTAAATCATGGGCAGAGAAGTGCTGCGCTCGCTCACGGGCCCTCTGCATCCTTCCTGGCGCTATTTCTCTCCAGCAGCAGTGTTTAGGCCTAGCTGGAGGGCTGCAGTATCCAGGGCGTGGCAGCAGACCAAGTCGACCCTTCCCCCTTTAAGAGCTGGCCGGCGCCAGGGTGTCTGCTGTCAATCAAGAAATGACCGCACCTGCGCTGCGCCCGGCCTCGGCGGTATCAGTCTGCACCGCCGGCTTAGCGCCTAAAGATAGCCGTGCATCGCCAGTTTTAGCGCTCGAGCAAACTCCTTGGCCAAAGCTACTGAATATCGGCGAAGTGGCCTCCACTTTGCGCCGGGCGCAAACTTTAGCGGCCGCCCGACTTTACCGCCCCAAAAGTGGCTATACTGAATTTCTCAGCCATTGAGTCCATAAATGGACCAGCAAAATCAATGTGCACCCGTTGCCATGGAGATGAGGGCCACTCCCATGGATGTAGCGGGGCCTGTGGTGGAGCGTTTTGGACCTTCTGGCATCCTGTGCATCTCTTGGTCATATCCTCGATTTCTTTATCGATTCCCGGCCACCACACAAACGCCCTGGCTAGGCTCTTCATTTTTACCCCTCCCAGATGACCCTCATGAAGCTCATTGAGCACTCTATCTCTCAACTTGGGTGGAATTACCACTCGGGATCCACACATCAATGTCCCCCGGCACACTGACAGCTGTTCTCCCCTTGGCGAGAATGCTGGAAACAGTGAGTCGCCATGTGCTGGCCATCCCTTCACCGTCATATCATAGACCCGAGAGAGTGTCGGGTCATTTCGGGTTTCCTTCTCTGTACTTGAGTTTGTAACAGGTAGACATTCATCTATGGTCGCATGGAATATCTCAACAGGGTCCACTGCAGGTGCTTCCTCTACCATAGGCAACGGTAGGCGCGACAGCCCATCAGCATTTCCATGCTGTTTCGTATCCTTGTACTCTATGTCGTACTGATGTGCCCCTAGAAAAAGTGACCATCTTTGCAGCCGTTGCGCCATCATCACCGGAACGCCCTTCTTTGGGTTAAAAATGGAGACCAGGGGCTGATGATCAGTCAGTAGGGTGAATTTCTGCCCGTGCAGATAGTGATTGAACTTCTTCACCCCCCACACCAGGCTGAGGGCCTCCCTGTCAATCTGGGCGTAGTTACTCTCAGCTGAGGTTAACGAGCGCGACGCAAAGGCTATTGGCCTCTCTGAACCGTCAAGGAATTTGTGTGACAGCACCGCTCCGATGCCGTAGGGAGACGCATCACATGCTAACCGAATCGGTAGTGTTGGATTGTAGTGGGCCAATACTTCTTTTGAAGTGATTAGGCATTTACATTTCTGAAAGGCACGCTTACACTCAACACTCCATTTCCATGTTACTCCAGTTTGCAGTAGGGCGTTCAGTGGGTGCAGAATTGTAGATAAATTCGGCAAGAACTTATGGTAGTAGTTCACCAACCCAAGGAACGACCTCAGTTGCGACACATTTTCCGGTGCTGGAGCCTTGACTACAGCCTCAATCTTGTCCGGCGACTTATGCAACCCTTCCTCATCAATCATGTGGCCACAATACGAGATTTGTCTCCTGAAGAACTCACATTTGGGGCGATTGGCTCGTAGCCCATATTCCAGTAATCTCATGAGCACCTGCTCCAGGTTGGCAAGGTGTTCACTGTCATTTTCGCCCGTAACCAGGATGTTGTCCAAATAACACTGGGTCCCCGGGATCCCTTGCAGGACTTGTTCCATCACCCTCTGCCAAATAGCCGGGGCTGATGCTACCCTGAATACCAGTCGATTGTACTGGTAAAGGCCTTTGTGAGTGTTTATCGTGAGGTATTTCCTAGATGCTTCTTCCACCTCCATTTGTAGATATGCTTGGGCCAGATCAATCTTTGTAAAGCATTTCCCTCCAGATAGTGAGTCGAAAATATCTTCTATCCATGGAAGCGGATATTGTACTGTGTGCAGGACTGGGTTCACAGTTACCTTGAAGTCCCCACAGATGCGAACCTTCTTCGGTTCCCCAGGCGTGCTGCTCAATGATTTCTTCATTACAGGAATGATGGGTGTGGCCCACTCGCTCCAGTCCACCTTGGACAGCACACCCGAATGCTCCAGACTCTCCAGCTCTGCTTCAACGGCTGGGCAGATCACGTAAGGTACCGGTCTGGCCTTAAAAAATTTTGGGTTTGCGTTATCTTCGATTTTTATCATTGCCGTTACTCCTTTTAGAGTCCCAAGTCCTTGTTGGAACACCTCTTTCGCGTCAGAATTTTTGACAGTCGTCCAGGTGTGACGTCATCATCCTCTTTATCAGTCACAGTTAGCGCCTGAATGGAATGCCAATCCAATTGTATTTTTCGGATCCATTCACGTCCCAATAATGGTGGTCCTCCATCTGGTAGTATATATAGATACAGTTTCTGTGTTTCCTTGCCGTTGTATTCAACTGACACCCTTATTTTTCCTCTGGGGTAGACTTTTTGCCCCGTGTATGTCTTCAATACAATGGACGTGTCCTTCAAGGGTATGTGTGAAAATAGCCGCTCATAGTCTCGTCGATTCATGACAGTTAGGGCTGATCCTGTGTCCAATTCCATCTTTACTGGGGACCCTGCTATCATGAGGGTGACCCAAATGGTTTGGTGATCCTCCTTTGCGATCACGTTGTGTAACTTTAGACAACTTAGTCTCCTGCTCCCGGAGTCCTTATCACTCTCCTGATCGTCCGAACTACTGTCTGTCAATTTCTTTACTTTCTTGTACTTTTCATTAGTAGTTCTTGTAGTGTTGGTTTTCTTTCCTGACCTGCAGACTCTTGCTATGTGTCCCATTTTCCCACATTGCCTGCATACTTTGTCCTTAAACCAGCAGTCCTTCTGATAATGGGTTGTTCTGCCGCAGCGATAGCACTTTTCTGCTCCATACGCCATTTCGTTAGCGCTGTATTCCTGTGGTTTCTGTTGTATTTCTGCAGCTCCCCGTGCTGCTGCTTCGTAGGATACTGCCACGCTGAAAGCCTGTTCTAGCATCAGGTCCTTTTCCGAAAGTAGTCGTTTCTGGGTTTCTTCACTCTGGAGCCTGCAGACAAACTTATCCCGTAAGGTGTCTGCCAGTCCTGCTCCGAACTGGCAGTGCTTCGATAACTTGCGTAGTTCCGTAAGATAGTCAGCATTGCTCTCATCTTTGTGCTGGTTTCTTTTATGGAACTTGAATCTTTCTGCTATCAGCAGCGGTGTAGGGTTTAGGTGTTCCTGTAAGATATTAACAATCTCCTCAAAACTTTTCTCCATTGGTTTAGCTGGGGTAATTAAATTCTGCAATAGGCCGTACGTTCTCGCGCCCATCAAATTTAATAATGCCAACGCCTTCTTTCCATCGGCCACCTCGTTTGCCTCGCAGTACACTTCAATTCTTTCCACGTACGTGGTCCAGTCTTCTACCTTGTTGTCGAAAGCAGTGATACTGCCACTTTTCGGCATCTTGGGTGATTTAAAATGGCGCCTCCCGCGCTTTTGCTTCTTCCCCAATGAATTAAAATGGTGCCTCCCGCGCTTTTCCTTCTTCCCCAATGGAATAAAACGGCGCCTCCCGCGCTTTTCCTTCTTCCCCTTGCTGCCACGCTGCTCCTAGCGTTCTGCAGGGTAATGGCGGCGACCCGCGGCTTCGGTGCGTCTCACTTTTCCTTCCCCTTGTTTTATTTTCGCTACGCTGCCCGGTTCTTGAGCACCGACCCTCTCTCTCTCTCTCTTTTCCTCCCGACGACGCTGCACGGCCCCTTTGCAGAGCCGCTCGATCGAGCTCGATCCCGCCGCAGTCCGGAAGGATCAGCGCACTACCTGCTACCAGCACGATTTGCTGGAACACCTTGACTGGGGAGCCAAGCCCAGCTCTCCACAGCCTCTCCTGCAACTCTCCAAACTCCGATGGATCCTTGGGCGGTTGCCCGCGGTCGACGCCCGTTGTTCTGACTTCGACCTCCAAGAAGCTTCTTCTCAGGGAAAGATCCCCGTGAGGTGATGCAGTACTGCAGGTGAGTTCGAACCTGCTCGTCGCCACTGTAGTGTCCACGCCTTAATAATACACGGACTGCAGGAGAACAATATAACAGGTATTTACTGAATAGAGGGTACTCTTTTATTTGGACCCAAAAAAAAAACCCAATTCAACTGTAAATAAACAAAAGCTCAACTAAAGCTTAACAAATCAAATTAAAATTTGGTTTTCTGTGTTGATGATGCACTCCAGTCCCCGCGGCGCCCATCGGTCGCGGAAATACTCAAGCGCACCGGTGGACACCGCATGCTCCATCTCCAGGGCCACCCGGGCGCGAACATGGCCGCGGAAGAGATGCAGGCAATCCGGCTGGACGACCCCCTTGACCACCCGCTGCCTGGATCAATTGATGGCTCTTTTAGCCAGGCCCAGGAGCAGGCCAACAAGGAGGTCCTCCAACCTGTCCGCTCCCCTCCACACCGGGTGACCGTAGATCAAGAGCGTGGGACTGAAGTGCAACCAAAAATTGAGGAGCAGCCCCTTCAAGTAGTGAAAGAGGGGCTGCAACCTCTCACAATCCATATAACGTGAAACACGGACTCCTCCAGGCTGCAAAAAATGCAGGCGGCCTGGGAGTCCGTGAACCTACTTAAAACCTTATTGCACGGGACCGCTCCGTGCAACACCCTCCAGGCCAAGTCCCCGATGGAACAAGGGAGGACTCCCGCATAGAGAGCCCTCCATTGGGGACCTCCGCTACCGCCGGTCGGCAAAACGCCACGCCAAGGCGTGTCCGGACGGTAGACGAAGATGGCAAAGTGGAGAGTGTGCAGGAGCAGCCCGTACAGGAAACCCCTCCGCGCGGAATGAAAAGGCACGGAGGGTATTTCCTCGAGACGGCAGAAGTTGTGAGGCGCCGGTTCCCGAGGGGAGTTTCGGGGCCGGGCGCCGATGAGGAATTCCGTCCGAACGGGGGTAAGCTCGGACGGGATCGCCCCACGTGCTTGAGCCGCCTCGATACACCTAGTGGAGTCGGGGCCCAGTGCCGCTTTTACCGATTCGATGGTTTCGACCGCGAGCCGGACGTTGGCCCAGGACAGGCGCCGCGCCAGCTCCTCCGGCACCATCCAGCCCGCTCCTCCGCCATCGAGCAGGTCCCCGACTCTGGTCACCTTGCCAGCCACAGCCCTACCCTCCGCCAGCCGCCCGAACCCGTGTTCGTGGAGGTGCGGATTCCTGAGCAGCGGCTGCCGAAGGAGAGCCGCCGCTCCTGACGGGGGAGAGCTCCGCCTGGAAGCGACGTAGTTCCAAACCCATAGTAGTTCCTCGTAGAAGACAGGCAGCTCCCGCAGGCCGGCACGCCTGCTGCCCACTTTCGCAAACAGGAGCTGCGTGTCGTAATTGAGGCCATGCAGCTGGCGGAAGAAAAACATCGCCAGCGCACACCATCTCGGAGGATTCTCGACGTACAGGTATCTCTGCAGCGTCTGAAGACGGAAAGTCGCAGCCTGGGTGCGAAGGCACACCAGCGCCTGACCGCCCTCCCTAAGCGGGAGACACAGAACCGCGGCAGAGACCCAGGGCTTCCTTTTGTCCCAGAAGAAGTCGATGAGCTTCTTCTGAATCTTGGCGACAAACGCAGGGGGAGGGATCAAAGTGACCAACCGGTACCACAATATGGCGGCCACCAGCTGGTTTATGACCAGCGCTCGACCCCTGTAGGACAACACTCGGAGCAGTCCTGTCCAGCGTCCTAGGCGAGCGGTGACTTTGGCCTCCAGCTCTTGCCAGTTCGCCGGCCAAGCGTCCTCGGCAGGGCTAAGGTAGACTCCCAAATAGAGGAGGTGCGTGGTGCTCCAGGCGAAAGGCCTGAACTCCTCCGGCAGGGAGTCCACCCGCCACTGACCCATCAGGAGTCTGGAACATTTCTCCCAGTTGATCTTGGCGGAGGATGCGTCCGAGTAAATCTGCTGGCATTCCCGCATCCTCCGCAAGTCAGCGGGATCCGTGACCATGAGGAGCACATCATCGGCGTAAGCCGAGAGGACCACCTCCACGCCCGGCCCTTGCAGAGCCAGTCCCGTCAACCTCTTCTGCAAGAGGCGCAGGAAAGGCTCCACGCAAATGGCATATAACTGACCGGACATGGGGCATCCCTGACGCACCCCCCTCCCGAAGCGAAGGGGCGCCGTCAAGGACCCGTTAACTTTAATCAGACACTCCGCGGCGGCGTACAGAAGTCGGATCCGGGCGACGAAATGCGTCCCGAACCCGAATGCGTGCAGAGTCCCGAAGAGATACTCGTGATACACCCTGTCGAACGCCTTCTCCTGATCCAGGGAAAGGAAGGCGACCGACAGACCAGCCCTCTGGGAGTGGTGGACCAGGTCCTGGACCAGATGGATGTTATCATGGATGGTCCGGCCCGGGACCGTGTAGGGCTGGTCGGGGTGGATCATGTGGGCCAGCACGGTGCCAAGGCGAGCAGACATGGCCCTGGCAAAGATTTTATAGTCCGTGCTGAGGAGGGAGACCGGGCGCCAGTTCTTAAGGAGGCGGAGATCGCCCTTCTTAGGCAGCAGGACAATGACCGCCCTGCGCCAAGAGAGGGGCATCTCCCCGGTCGCCAAACTTTCCCCCAGGACCCGCGCGTAGTCGCCCCCCAAGACGTCCCAGAACGCCCTGTGGAACTCCACGGTCAGCCCGTCCAGCCCCGGGGACTTTCCCCTAGAGAGCTGGCGGAGGGCGCCGGTCAGCTCCGCCAGACTTAGCGGAGCGTCCAATTTTTCGGCGCCCTCCGGGCCAACCTTCGTCAGGTCCTCCCACAAAACTCTGCGCGCATCCTCACTGGCCGGATCCGGAGAGAACAGAGCCCCGTAATAGGCGCGGGTCTCCGCGCTGATTCCCTCCGGATCCGAGACCAGAGATCCGTCGTCGGCCAGCAGCCCCAAGAGCTGCTTACGGACAACCCGTCTTTTTTCCAGCGAGTAGAAGAAGGGGGAGCCGCGGTCCAGGTCCCGCAGGAGCTGGATCCGCGACCTCACGTACGCGCCTCGGGACCCGACGAGCTGCAGGTCCTTCAGCGCGCCCTTCTTCTCTTCGTACACCTTCCGCAGGGCCGGGTCCTCGACGACCTGACCGAGACGGGACTCCAGGTCGAGCACCTCCTTCTCCAACCGCCCGACCCGGGCCTCCCGCCTCTTGGTTGACCCCTTCGCGTACTCCTGACAGAAGAGATGGATGTGAGACTTGCCCACATCCCACCATAGCCTCAAGGAGGGGAAGCCCCCCTGCTTCCTTCTCCAGTCGGCCCAGAATCGACGAAATGAATCCCGGAACCGTGCGTCCTCCAGCAGCAGGTTGTTAAAATGCCAGTACACGGACCCCCCCCCGCGCGTGCAGCGAACGGTCCCTTGCCTCGAGGGTGCAGTTAAAATCCCCCCCGAGGATGACGCACTCGCCCACGTCGATGGAGCCCAAGAGAGCGGACACTTCTTCGAAGAAGCGCACTTGCTGCGCACTGGTCTGAGGGGCGTACACGTTCACTAGATGGAGCGGCACGCCCCCCAGGCGAACAGTGACCTGGAGCAAGCGGCCCGGCACGTGCTCCTTGACCCCCAAGATCTCCGGCTGAAAATGCGGGGCCAGCAAGATAGCCACCCCGCTGGAATTGTTGGAGAGGTGACTCATGCTGACCCCTCCTTGCCACTCCAGGAGCCACGTGGCTTCGTCTCCCGGAACGGTGTGGGTTTCTTGCAGGAAGCACACCGCATACTTCCCGTCCCGAAGGACCGAGAAGTTATTGAATCTGCGGCGCGCCTCCCTGCTGCCGTTGATGTTGAGGCTGGCTATGGTTATCTTCATGTCAGAAGCATAGTGCAACCTCTACCTACACCTAACGGGGGGAGGAAGCGCAGCCGCTGGTCCGCCGCCACTTCCTCAGCAGCCCAGTGAGAAACGTTGTGAGCCGACGCAGCTCGAGCGGGTTCACACCCTCGTCCGCGCCCATGATCTTAACGGCGGCGCGGACGGAATCGATGAGCAGCGTCAGCTCCGACCACCTGTCGAGGGCCAGCCGGACCTTATTGCGCTGACCCAGGCACGTGGCCATAAAATCCCGGAGTTCCCTTACGGGAATGAGGGGAGACTCGGCAAGGGGCACGAGGTCATCCATCGCCACGTCGGCGCTGGAGTCCGAATCGTCCTCCGTGCCCATCACCGAGTCCCCATCCTCCTCCAGGAGGTCGTCACCAGCGGCCGACCCATCCGCCGCGCAGTGCGAAGTGAACGACTCGGCCGCGCCAGCCAGCCCCGCCTCCGCCCGGATCCCACCCCCAGGATCGGCGGCAGAGGATTTCTCCCTGGGCTCCTCTAGGGGTGCCGGGCCAGAAGACGGCGGCGGTTCAGAGCTCCCCTCCGCCTCAGACGCCGGAACGACCGGAGAAACCGGGGAGAGAACAATTTCCAGCTCCTCCAGTACGTCCGGCACCAGAGACGCAGCCAGGGGGCCATCCTCCTCCCCGCCACCAACCTCCGACCCAGCGGACGGGGGGTTTTGAATTAAAAGCTCTACCAGGACGAGCATCCCCTGGGAGACGTCCGGGCCGCATTGGGCGAGCTCATTATCCTCGAGCTCGCCCGACCCAGCCCCCAGGCTGCCCGACCCGGCGAGGGGTAACGGCACCGATAAAAGGTCAATTTCAATTACTGCCGCGGGTTGTTCCGCAACCCCCCCCACGGGCAGGGTCTCATCCCCATCCCCGGGAGGCACGTGCTGGACAGACACATCTGCCTCAGCCTCCCGAGGGACAGGCGACCCCTGCCGATCGCTGGTGATGGTGACAGCGCTGGGGGGGGGGGCGCAGTACCCGCGGCGGGCAACGACTCCCCCTGCTCGGAGGGACCTTCCTCCTCCCGGTCCTCCTCCTCATCCAGGGGGTCGCGCCTTCTTTTTAGCACGGAGGGAGCGAGGGAGACCTCCATGTCTGCAAAGGCCTCCTCCTCGACTCCCTCCGGCGGAGCAGGTTTGTCGGGTTCCTCGGGCCCGAGCCCGGCCGCAGGTATTGGCATTACCGCTGCGGCGGTTGCGGCCACATGCTCGGGCACGAGGCCCCTCCCGCTCACATCTGCCCTGATCCACTCCGTGAGGAGCGCGGGTGTAAGGGGCTCAAGGGGCAAGGGCTCGCCATCCACGGGGGGACCCGCCCTAAGGTGCTTCTTTTTTCCCCGCGCCTTCTTTCCGGCCGGACACGCTCCCTCCCCCCCGCCGGAGGCCTTGGTGGCATCGGCCCCCGACGTCAACCGCGCATCAGACGTACTTGACGCGCGGGCAGATCCGGGGGGAAGGGTGGCGGCGGCGGCGCCAGCCTCGGCCGCACGAGATGATCCGGCGGCCTTGGAGGCAGGGCAGTTCCTCCTGATGTGCCCCACCTCCCTGCAGGCATGGCACCTCACACCGTCCGATGTCCAAAAGGCGCGGTAGGCGATCCCCTCGTGGAGGACGACGAACGCCCCGTCAGTGTCCTCCTCCCGCGCCAGCTGGATAAACAGCTGGCGCCGGAAGGAGAAGACATGGCGAAGGCTGGCCTCCCGGAAGCCGAGCGGGATGGGTGTGATCCCCGACCTCACCTCCCCAAGTTGTCGCAAATGGGGAAGGAGGAGCTCACCAGGAACATAGGGCGGGACGTTGGAAATAATGATCCTCTGCGCGGTGGCCTCGAGAGGATCCACCGGCAGGAAGGTCCCGCCCACGGTGAGCCCCTTGGCGACAGCCAGGGACACCGCCCGCTCCGACCCCAGGAAGAACACAGCCTTCCCATACATTTTCGAGGCCGCGACGATGGCTGAGGGGCCGACAACCCCAGCCATGGCCTTGACGCAGGCCTCGATGGTCATAGTAGGGTGAGTGTAGCTCTTCACCCCAAGCTTTTTTGTTATTAATCGAAAAGGTGACGGGGCAGCAGGAACAGCGGGAGCAGCTGTGGCTGTGACTACCACTCTCGCATAGGTCCCGGCTGGCCCCGCCACCGGCGAAGACGCAGTCGCCATTCTGGGGTGCTTTTTTTAAGGGCTACACTCACCCCAAGTCACAGGCCTGAAGGTGTTAATGGCCTCGGTGTATATATATATTTTTTGTCCTCTATTGAGCAGAGGGAGCTGATTAAAATGAGGACACACCTCTCTCCTTACTGATTTAAATTGGGAGAGGGGCCCTCTCCCCTCTGCTCAATTGGCAATTAATAAAATAGATGAAACGAAGGTGCCTTAGAAAGACAGGCAGAGAGAGACAAAGAGAGAGAGAGGGGTGGGGGGGTGGGAAGGAGGGAGGCCGCAAAGGGCAGTGTTGCCACTCAGGATGGTGGGTGGGTGTTGGCAGGGTTGCACTCTCCGATGGAAAAAGTCTTTGGTGGTGGTGGTCTTCTGGCAGGGGGAGAAGACGTCTTCACCTGGAAAAACTGGAGAAGCCCAGGCTCAGTCCTGCAACAGGTCTTAATGATGTAATTAAATTAAATTAAGGACTTCACCTTGGGCAGCTCCAAGCTCTCCCAGGGCAGGCAATAGAAGGGATGCTAATTAGTGGTGTGTGTGGCCTAGCTTTTAACAAGAGCCACACACACACATACTACACCCCTTGATGATCCGGCCTTGCTTCTTCTTTTCTCCCCCCACCTAAAATACAAAGTCTTGGGAGAGTGCCCCAAATAACACCCACCTGTAGATGTTCCGGATGAAGTTTTCTTCCCTCCTTTCAATCAGTTGGTTTCTCTCCCCTCTCTCCCTCTCCTGAAGTGGAGGCCAATTTGGGGAGGCAGTGATAGAAAAGGCCTCTCCCCTGGTTGATGTTGATGTAGGCCTCCTTTCTCCTTCTCCTCCTCTGTCCTCTCTCTCCAGGCACCTCAGTTGATGTAATGATGGTGGAGTTGGTGGTGGTGGTGGTCCAACGTTCTCCTCCTCTTCCTGGTCAGGGGACCACCACTTTAATCCACTCTCCAAAGTCTGGCTGCTCCCTCTGCTCGTGCTTGCAGCTGAACAGAGGGTAACTTAAGACTGAAATACAGAAGCCTGCTATGGCTTTATATACAGGGGTGGTCACTGCCGGTACTGCAGTATCGAATCAGTTCTTCTCTTAAAGGTACATACACAACAATTTATATAGCACCTTTCACGACCACCGGACATCTCAAAGCACCTTACAGCCAATGAAGTGCCTTTTGAAGTGGAATCACTGTTGTAATGTGGGAAGCGCGGCAGCCAATTTGCACACAGCAAGGTCCCACAAACAGCAATGTGATAATGACCAGATAATCTGTTTTTTAGTAATGTTGATTGAGGGATAAATATTGGCTAGAACAGCAGAGATAACTCCCCTGCTCTTTGAAATAGTGCCATAGGATCTTTGATGCCCACCTGAGAAAGCAGACAGGGCCTCAGTTTAACGTCTCATCCGAAAGACGGCACTTCCAACAGTGCAGCACTCCCTCAGCACTGCACTGGAGTGTCAGTCTAATTTTATGTGGGACTTGAACCCACAACCTTCAGAGGCGAGGGTGTTACCAACTGAGTCACAGCTGACACTTGTACACAAAGGATGGTCGTTGAAAGTAGTTGAGGAAGTCGAGCTAACAGTGATTTAGACTAATTTTTTCTTCATGTGGCAGTCAGGTTACTAAAAGATGCAATTCGTGCACTTAATGAAATATATTGCCTGGTAATTGGATTGTGCCTAAATTTGGGCGCCATGCGGGTGCAGCGCATGCTGCACGTGCCTAATGAGGCCAGCGGCAGGACTATGGCAAACTGGTTTGCCGGCCTCATTTGTTTGTTATCAGCAAACTGCAGCAGCAAGTTCAGTTGGCTGGGATGGCAGCTGAGGACTTACGGTGAGTCCCAAAGAGGGGCAGGCAATCTGTAGGGGGCGAGCAGTGGCCAGCAGAGGCCTGCTGTTTTTATGTGAAGCCAAGAGGAACACTCCTGCTACGCCCAGCTCCACATTCAGGTAAGTATTTTTAAACACTTAGCGGGTGATTTTCCCCGGATACTTTAGGTGCTAAAGAGCCTCCGAGGTGGCCAAGATGGGGTCTTAAGCTGAAATGCCACTTAGCCCACATTTAGCGCAAGATGCCATCTTGGTAAAGGAGTTGAAACGCGTATTAGGAACGGCCGCCCGGAAGATCGTTAAGGGGCTGATTGCCACTTAGCTTGCCTGCTAGCACTCATTAAAGAGGCTGCACGTCATTTTGCTGGCTAGCACTTGAACTAATGCCCTCTCTTAACAGCGACCAGCTGATTGGGAGTAAACAAGTCATTGCTGAGGATTTCGAGCACTATTTAAATGTATATCGTCTTTTACTGTTCACTTGCTGCTGGAGGTTTGAATTATTATTATTGAATTATTTGAAACATTAAGGGGACTGCTTGGGAAACAAGAATTGATGCAGTATTAGTCGACACACACCAGCTACACTCTGATTGAGTAGAACTCCGATCTTATTCCCAAAGTCCTGGATGCCCAAAGGAGTGTCATCAATCAATCTCTGTACTTTAGGAAAGCCAGCAGTCTGATGAAATTGGAGAGCCCTGACATGCTGCTGTTGTTTTTAGTGAGAGAGATATCGGTCCTGCTGAATAAAGCATCAGCCAGCCGCATGATGCATTTAGGGATGGAAAAACACAGCGAATGTCTGTTGGCCTAGCCTGGAAGGTGCCGGATAGTAAATAATGCAGACCGTGGTCCCCTTGACAAAGTATTACCAGTGGCTGTCAAGGTGATCACGGATAAGCTATTTGAAGTTGTAGGGAGAGAACAGGGCCGTGGGATTAGTTTTGGATTGAGTAGCAAAGAGCCGGCACAAACAATGGGCAGAACGGCCTCCTTCCGTGCTGTAAATATCTATGGTTCTATTAGTTATTAGGGAGAACTGTAGGCATTGTCTGAAAACATAAGAATATGTTTAAACTTCTAAAATGATAAAAACACATAGAAATGATAAAACGTTGGGCTGAATTTTCAGACCTACTGCTTGGTGGGAACAGGGTGGTAGCACCCTGAAAACGATGGGGAATGACCTGCTGATCTGTTGCTGCCTTTCGCTGTGGCCACAGCAATGTTCCCCCAGGTTTACCGCAGGGCAGCCAGAGCAGTCCTCTGAGTCAGGTGGGAGGACCATTTCAGATGCTAATCGGGGTACTACGACATACACAGGACCCCGACTGCCATTCTTGGACTGAACTGGGAGGAGCGTGTACAGTGGGCGATCCAACCAGCATCAACCCGCCATTGAGCTCCTCTCAGCCCGGCCGAAGAGGAGCTTGAAGGAAAGTACCTCATTATATTTGTTGGGCCTGGAAAAGCAGGAGTGCTCCTCCAGACAGGACAAAACCTCCAGACTGGACAAAACCAGCCTGATTTGCTGCCACACTGTTTCCCCCACCAACCCCACCCGCACCCCTCCACGGAGCTCCTTTCTTCCGGCCCAGATGCTGGTCTGCTTGATATTGTGGCGCCCAAAGCCAGTGGACAGTAACCGGGGGTCAATGACGGGCAGTACCAGGGGGTCGATGATGGGCAGTACCAGGGGGTCAATGACGGGGTGTACCAGGGGGTCAATGACGGGCAGTACCCGAGGGTCAATGATGGGCAGTACCCGGGGGTCAATGACGGGCAGTACCCGGGGGTCAATGATGGGCAGTACCAGGGGGTCAATGACGGGGTGTACCAGGGGGTCAATGACGGGCAGTACCCGGGGGTCAATGATGGGCAGTACCCGGGGGTCAATGACGGGGTGTACCAGGGGGTCAATGATGGGCAGTACCAGGGGGTCAATGACGGGGTGTACCAGGGGGTCAAATACGGGGTGTACCAGGGGGTCAATGACGGGCAGTACCAGGGGGTCAATGATGGGCAGTACCAGGGGGTCAATGATGGGCAGTACCAGGGGGTCAATGACGGGGTGTACCAGGGGGTCAATGATGGGCAGTACCAGGGGGTCAATGACGGGGTGTACCAGGGGGTCAATGACGGGCAGTACCCGGGGGTCAATGATGGGCAGTACCCGGGGGTCAATGACGGGCAGTACCCGGGGGTCAATGATGGGCAGTACCAGGGGGTCAATGACGGGCTGTACCAGGGGGTCAAATACGGGGTGTACCAGGGGGTCAATGATGGGCAGTACCAGGGGGTCAATGATGGGCAGTACCAGGGGGTCAATGACGGGCAGTACCCAGGGGTCAATGACGGGCAGTACCCGGGGGTCAATGACGGACATTACCAGGGGGTCAATGACGGGCAGTACCAGGGGGTCAATGATGGGGTGTACCAGGGGGTCAATGATGGGCAGTACCAGGGGGTCAATGACGGGGTGTACCAGGGGGTCAGTGACGGGGTGTACCAGGGGGTCAATGACAGGGTGTACCAGGGGGTCAATGATGGGCAGTACCCGGGGGTCAATGACGGGGTGTACCAGGGGGTCAATGACGGGGTGTATCAGGGGGTCAATGACGGGCAGTACCAGGGGGTCAATGACGGGCAGTACCAGGGGGTCAATGACGGGCAGTACCAGGAGGTCAATGACGGGCTGTACCAGGGGGTCAATGACGGGCAGTACCAGGAGGTCAATGACGGGCAGTACCAGGAGGTCAATGACGGGCAGTACCAGGGAGTCAGTGACGGGCTGTACCAGGGGGTCAATGACGGGCAGTACCAGGGGGTCAATGACGGGGTGTACCCGGGGGTCAATGACGGGGTGTACCAGGGGGTCAATGACGGAGTGTACCCAGGGATCAGTGACGGGGTGTACCCGGGGGTCAATGATGGTCTGTTCCAGGGGGTCAATCTGTGGCCATAGCCCACCACCCCGATGTGAATCAGACAGCCGTCCTCGAAATGGAGCTGGTCTCCCTCTGGAACTAACGGGCAGCAGACCGCCATGATCTGTCCGAAGTCCACTCGGGTCAAGGGGTTGGTATCTACCTCAATACTAATAACAGCTAAAACCTAGATCGCAAAGTAAAGGGTAATATTAAGGGGTTGATGCTCCTTATTTGGTTGGGCTTAGTTCCTGGAAACTGAAAAGAAAATCTAAACACTCCACCCCACCCCGCCGTGCTAGCAGCCAAATGGCCCTGCAGCAGATACTGGAGCTAATGTAGTCGGAACATCTGTATTGTGGCGTTGACATTTAGATTTATTTCTAATGTCAGTTGCAATTGCAATGTGATGACATCTTGTTGCCATGACTTTACACCCTCTTGTGCATAAAGAGGGTAAATTATCCTCATTGCGGCAAAACTGTCCCTTTAATGCAGTGTTGTAAAAGAAAAGAAAAAATAAAGATGGCAACAGTTCAAGAAAGTGAATAAAGGAGGTGAATGATCCATTGAGCTCAGGACTTCATTGAAAGTCTCCTGAATTGTAGACGAAGTATTTTCGTAAGAGGATGCAGGAAGCTGGAACAAATTCTGATTATCTGAAAATGTCTAAATCAATTGAACCTATGCTGCAGTTTATCAAGTGATTTTTTTCCCCCTTAATTTATAGGCTGCTATTTTTATCCTTCTTATAGCTCTCCTTTCGACATGCATCATCACAACAGTTCAGCTCTCTCCCATCCAGCTGATCAGACAAGCAGAATGTAATCACATCCACTGGATTCAGCGCCAGCATTACTTCACAGAGCAGATAACAATTTTCACTTCGATAAAATGCAATTATTTTATAATGTAGTTACTGCTATTGAGGATGGACATAGCTGATTGCATTTAGATTTTTTTCTGGGACACTACTGTTTGAGGAGTGATAGTGATATTTTGAGGGGAACTGACAACTTAAAAAATTATATTTTAAATTTAAAAATCTAGGCTGCGAAATTTCATGTAGTAACGGCGGCTATTAAATCCGGTTTTCTTGCAAAAATGGCGGCTGTCCCGCTTCCACCCGCTTCCGGCGCAAGAAACAGTGACCGCCATTTGGAGAGGTCAGCAGCGCTGCCGTTGACTGCATTGGCCTCGCCAATGTAAATGAGCAGATCGTGACGCCGATTGGTGTGCAACGCCTGAATTGACGCACGACTGCGATTTTGGGCGTCAACTCACTCCATAACGCCCTCTCCTAACCACGCATGGAAGAACATGTGTGCAGCAGTTGTACAGAGACGCCATCAGCGCTTCTTAATGGGGTACACACATCTTTCAGGTAGGTTTTGATTTCAGCTTTTGGAGTGGCTTTTTTATATTTTATTGGAGTAGCGGCTTGGTGCAATATATTTAAAAAGTTATTAAAGTGTGCAGAGAGTGTTGCTGGATGCTTGCAAAGCTTTGGATGTTAAAGGAAGGCCTCTGAGAACACCACTTGCTCCCAGTCCTGAGGGCTGTAGTTGCAATCCCGCTTCGGCTGCATCATCGTATGGATATGAAGCAGAGGCAGCAAAGGGGACAAGTTGCTTGCAGAGTAAAGAGGAGGAAGCAGAAGAGGAGGAAGCAGAAGAGGAGGAAGCGGAAGGAAGAAGGCAACCCAGACAATCCCTTTCTGACTGGATTATCCGGGATGGAATCATATGCCTACGGTCCCAGTGACCACAACCCCAATTCCCCTTTCAGCATTAGTCCCACACCTTAACTTCCCTCTGTTACTGACCATCACAGTGTTCACTTGGCCACAATACTGAAATAAAAGCCACCACAAAGCAAACTTTCCAATCCAACTTTATCTATATAAGCATCCAATATTACATCAAAAAATCAACTAACCACCCTTGTGCATTCTTTTAGTGACTGTCTTGCATGTGCCTTTGCCTATCCTAGTGAAGTCTTGCAGTGCTACCCCAGTGGCTACAGCATGGCTGGTGGAAGGCTGCTGACTTTCAGTGGGGGACACTTCAGATGGCCTTGCTGGTCGACCTTGAGGAGCTGGTGGCCGGGAGTGTGAAATCGAGTGACAAATCTTATTCACTCTCCGCTCCCTCTTCTTGGCCAACCACTAGCTGGGGAAGGCTGGATTTCTTGGGTGTCTGAAATGAGGAAGGCAGAAGGGTAAGGTAGTGGTGAGGGGAGGTTGGGAAAAAAAGAGATGCATACTTACACCATGTGCAGCTTGTACATCAGAAGGGATTGTGAGATGAGGGGGGAGTGTGATGTGAGAAGGAGGATAACGTATGAGGATATTGCCATCTTGTATTCTTTCAGTCCCGCTGCTGGCCAAGGGCTCAGCCATGTCCCTGCCAAGGATGGCCAGCACCATCTCCTCCAAGCGGATGAGGTGAAGCTGAGAATGCAAGGTGTGCCTCGTGTTTGGTAGAGATTGTTGGTAGGTGAGTGATTGGGGGGGTGTCATATTTGAGCAGTGTGTGAGGCTAGTGGTGCAGTTGATAGCAGACGGCTTTTGAAGATACAGTCACTGACCTTGACCATTCATCGGAGGTCATAAAACTTTTTTGGGCACTTGAACCATGTACTGGGGCGACACTGCTGGCAGTGATGTCCTCGGTGATGTGGTCCTACATTCTTCTTTCTGGAGGACCTCCTGACCCCCTGTGGGTAGAAGACCTCTCTTCCAGTGTTGACCCCCGGCACAAAGCTGGAGTGCTGCGTGCAAGACCCTGGGTGCCCTTTTCTTGGCCTGTTGAGCCATTTGTGGCAGTGCTGAAGCACTTTTATCATTTTGTACATGCAAAAGGCAGTTCAGCTATAAGAGATTTAGGCCGCGATTTTATCAATGGAGGCCGGTTGGGTGCGGGTCAGGTGGTTTCTGGCTTCCAGTCCCGCCCTCAGCTGCATCCGGCCCACAGACGTGATTTTACGTTGATTGACCTTGTTAAGCCCACCCTACGGGCTTGCCGGCCGATTACGAGGAAGCCGATCAGATGACGTCATTTTGATGACATGTCATCTGCCGGTTTCCTTAAAGGGACCATGCACAATTTTTTTTGACAGTTGATTTCTCAGTATTTGACAGCATTGAGCTGCTGCAAACACTGACAATCACTGCACAAGGTGACCTCTTGTACCCAGGCTCTCCAATGACTCCCTCCATAGGCTGGAATAGATGGCAGCTGCAGGTGAGGTGACAGAAGCGATCTGTCACTGGTGAGAGAGGTTCTCATGGGTTTCAAAACTTGTAACCTAAAGAAATGTGTAAATGTTTTAAAAATGCATTTCCCAACATTTTCTTACCTCTGAGATGCACCAGAGCAACATTGGATCCTTCACACCACTTCTGCAGCTGTCATCAATCCAGAAACATTACAGCAGACTCACAACACACCACACTTACCTGGCATGGTGTCCAGACATCGGGAAACCTGAGGGAGAAGCGGAAAAATTCAAAAATAGCCTGTCAACTACTAGCAACTACCTGTTAATAGGCAGGCAATTGCCTTTAATCCTCTTCCCGTGTCGGGTCCATGCGCAAATTGGGGGCCTGACACTTGGGAAAATTATTTGGAGGCAGTTTGACGGTGGGACCGCAACCCGCCATCAATCAAAATGATTTTACCCTTTGACCTACCTCCAAACCCGCCCTCTGAGCACCAGCAAAATCCAGCCCGAAGAGCGACAAGTTTGGAATGATTTTTACATATTTTTTCAGATAGCAGTTCAGCTTTAAGGGCTCGAAACTGCTTTCTAAAATGACAGCCTTGCATCATGAGAATGCAGACGCATTCCAGGGATGCTACAGCGACGCAATATTGGGCCTCTTGCTGAGCGCTAAAATCATTCAAATCAGCAGGCAGCACCAAATTAATGTGCTGCCTGCAATTTTTAAACAGGCCCAAGCAAATCTCGCCCCACGATGCCACCGCCCTCTTACACAGAGACTCTCTGAGGGTAACTTTGACTTTGTGTGATTGAAGGGATAATTACTAGTCCTAGCCCCTTTCAGGCTCCGCGGATCAGGCGTATTCTTCAGACGTTCACTTTCAACTAAAGTTTGAGGCAGCCGAATCCGAAAGACGCTTAATTGGGTCTAAAGGTCCGGACTATCTCTCCCTAAAGGAAAGGAACAACTTGAAAATATTACCATCCTCCAGATAGCACTTTTAATAAGGTTAGCTAGACTGTAATGTTCTGGATATTATGAGGGTCCGGAAAACTCCCCCAGAATTCTGCAACTCCTCACCAAAGACTGTACAGAGATTGAGCTCGTGAGTTTGATACAGAAGTATTATGTAAGACAATTCTAAAAATATATAGATTTATTAAAGAACCAACATATAATTTACAGTTGGTGAGTCAATCGCAACATTAACAGTTCCAAAAAAAGAAAGCTTACAATTCTAATAGCAGAGAACCTACTCTCAAATCTTAACTTCACTACAGTTTTACAGTTCTTAGTTTTATTCAGGATATCCACCAAAATCAAATACAGTACCTTTGATTCCCGAGGTACAAAGAGTTGGAGACTTACAGAGCTGGCTCTGAAGCCGAGAATCGCTTTGCCCCTTTAAAGCGAGTCTACTATCCCAGTTGAGAGTTCAATAATTATACCCTTTTCCAGTGGTATTTCCTTTAAGGTTTTCTGCTGATGTAAGCTAATTATCTCTAGTCATTTTTCTGCTGACCCCTGCAATTCTTACAGTCATCTCAGCTGGTAGCACTACAGAACCATGTCTCTCCTCTAGGTGTTCTAAGTTTATCATAAAAAACGGTAAAACAGCAGGTGCGTTTTACTTGGTATCATTTTTACGAAGGCAGATGTTTGTTACTTTTATGTGCTTCTTTATGAGGTGTAAATTAGAACACCTTGTACAGGGTGAACCATTGTCTTGTTCCCAAAGGTCAGCCTGTCAGGAGCCTTTAACCTTCTGTTGCAATAAGGTTATTGATTCATTGTCAACACTGTCTTATCTCAACAGCCAGAATGTTATCACAGCTTTTCCATAGTTCGGTTTCTAGATTTCCAGACCCCGCTTGTCATGTTTTAATAAGGCCAGAATTCTTTCATCGAATGGTGTAATTTTCTGAATAGGTTTTATGGCTCATTCCGTCACAGTACAGTATAGAATGGCTGATAGCGAATCGGCAGCCAGTTTTACATCTCTCCCCATTCAATGGAAAAAAAATAGTGAGAGATGTAAAATGGGCTGCTGCCTCGCTATCACCCATTGTGTGCTATTGCATGAAATCAAAATGTCCACACTGACACTCTGCTCCTTCCTCCTCAATTCAACATGACTCTCTTCTCCCTTCCAGTTCATGGAGGCACTCTGACCCCTCCCCCCCAATTCATGCTGGCAGTCTGGCCCCTCCCCCACCAGTTCATGCTGGGACTCTGACCCCTCCCCCACCAGTTCATGCTGGGACTCTGACCCCTCCCCGACCAGTTCATGGAGGCACTCTGACCCCTCCCCCACCAGTTCATGGAGGCACTCTGACCCCTCCCCCACCAGTTCATGGAGGCACTCTGACCCCTCCCCCACCAGTTCATGCTGGCACACTGACCCCTCCCCCACCAGTTCATGCTGGGACTCTGACCCCTCCCCCACCAGTTCATGCTGGCACTCTGACCCCTCCCCCACCAGTTCATGCTGGCACTCTGACCCCTCCCCCACCAGTTCATGCTGGCACTCTGACCCCTCCCCCACCAGTTCATGGAGGCACTCTGACCCCTCCCCCACCAGTTCATGCTGGCACTCTGACCCCTCCCCCACCAGTTCATGCTGGCACTCTGACCCCTCCCCCACCAGTTTATGCTGGCACTCTGACCCCTCCCCCACCAGTTCATGCTGGCACTCTGACCCCTCCCCCACCAGTTCATGCTGGCACACTGACCCCTCCCCCACCAGTTCATGCTGGCACTCTGACCCCTCCCCCACCAGTTCATGCTGGCACACTGACCCCTCCCCCACCAGTTCATGGAGGCACTCTGACCCCTCCCCCACCAGTTCATGCTGGCACTCTGACCCCCTCCCCCACCAGTTCATGCTGGCACTCTGACCCCTCCCCCACCAGTTCATGCTGGGACTCTGACCCCTCCCCCACCAGTTCATGCTGGCACACTGACCCCTCCCCCACCAGTTCATGCTGGCACTCTGACCCCTCCCCCACCAGTTCATGCTGGCACTCTGACCCCTCCCCCACCAGTTCATGCAGGCACTCTGACCCCTCCCCCACCAGTTCATGCTGGCACTCTGACCCCTCCCCCACCAGTTCATGCTGGGACTCTGACCCCTCCCCCACCAGTTCATGCTGGCACACTGACCCCTCCCCCACCAGTTCATGCTGGCACTCTGACCCCTCCCCCACCAGTTCATGCTGGCACACTGACCCCTCCCCCACCAGTTCATGCTGGCACTCTGACCCCTCCCCCACCAGTTCATGCTGCCACACTGACCTCTCCCCCACCAGTTCATGCTGGCACTCTGACCCCTCCCCCACCAGTTCATGGAGGCACTCTGACCCCTCCCCCACCAGTTCATGGAGGCACTCTGACCCCTCCCCCACCAGTTCATGCTGGCACTCTGACCCCT